>NC_137633.1:5779517-6379517 GCF_963383615.2 Lipophrys pholis
CGCTGGGCCCAGAGCCTGAGCACACAGTTTCCCACGGGATTACCCACATGTCCACTCATTGACGTGAAGCATTTTCTTACATCATTACATCTGCTTATAAAATAGCCAAAATGGTCAAAACAGCTCAAATGTAAAAAGGGTCTAAAAAAATACACCATCGTAAAATCGTAACTGAAAGTTCATGAATGCCACGTAAGATACAGTTGTTGTATCAAAACTTGATATATGAAACGTTATAAGCTGTGTAAGCCTGATTTTAAAAGGTAAAACCTGCTTTGTGGCTCCAGATAAATTTGATTTGGAGGAAAAATGACAAAAAAACTGCTCTTCTGGTCATAAAAGTTGCAGAAACTTAATCTAACTAATGACAACCAAGTTCTTAAACTATATCTGTTCTCTGCTCATCAAAACTACTTTCTCATCTCTATTGTTACCCATCAAAATTAAATTCTTCAAAGTTCCCCAACACGACTAACTAAGTTCTTGAAGCGCACCCATCAGAAATATCTTCATTAACAATAGTCTCACACATTAAAACCCGTTTCATGAAGTTGACCCGTCACAGCTAACTTCCTAACCTTTTTTAATCCCATCAATTTAGTTCTTGCTTTCAGATCCCACGGAAAGAGTAAGACAAGTCCAAACACAGACACACAAGTTTCCACATCGGAGCAAATATGAAACCAGTCGTGTATTCCATTAAAAACCAAAATGTAAACGTTCCATCTCGGGTTGTGTTTTCATTCCTGTTCCAGACACGTATCTGTTGCAGAAGGACTAAAAGTGTCGACTTTCTTTCAAATGAATCACGTTTAGTTTGGTAAGGTTTCCAGTCACAATGTAAAAATATTGTTCCCACAATCATTTCAAGTGTGCATGGGTCTTCAAAGGTTGAGGGTTTGAAGACGCTTGGCAGAATACATGAATAAACAACGGCTCCACTGCAGCACCAGAATTACCAGAACATGAATGAAATCATTATTTCTCGAACAGTCTGCTTAATTAATCGAGGGAATTCTGAGAAGTCAGAAGTCATGTTTGTAAAACAGATCATCTCCAGCAGGTTTTTTCGCCTTTGTCAGTTCAAAAAGAATAAAATAACACGAACAGCACTAGACTGAAAATCGCGACTAAAAATGGCTCCAAGTCAAAACGATTACTCAGTTCTAGTACTTTTATCTTAAATAACTAGAGAAAATTTAAAAAATAAATAAATCAGACAGTGTAAGAATACGTAACTGTACAAAATGTGTTTGGGGTGTTATATTACGTTTTATACCGTACTTGCAAAGGAATATGATGTCATTTTATTGTTGCACCACAACAAAACCAAGATGCTTCCGCGTACTCACAGGAATGTAGAATGTGTTCATCTTGGGATCTTCATTGGCAGTGAACAGCATACCTGGAGATGGGAAATTCAATCCATCAGTGTGTTTCATTTCTTCACCTGTAGCACTTTGAGATTGTTAATGTAAAATGCGTTATAAATAAAATTGATTTTTATTATTATTATTGAAGCACGGGAAAAACCTCTTAAATAATTACAAACCTGTTTTGAAAGGCTTTGAGTCACACCTATACAACAGAATTCATGAGATAAATACTGTTGAAAAGTGGCTTTTATGATAAAATATCAACACTAAACTACTTTAATGAAAACTTCAGTGTTTTCCAAGGAGGTTTGTGTCTCTGTCGTTCTGACTGATGCACACGGGAAGGTAAAGAAACATCAAGCACATTGAAACCTGTGTTATTTTATCCACATTTGAAGCAGACTTCAATTTGAATTGTTTTGTGCTTGATCTATTACTCCATGTACTTCCTATAAAAACAAAAGCAACAATATTGATTGAATAGGTCCGACAGCTTGAGTCTAAATTAGGGGTGTAACGTTATTTGAGTTTGTCCCCTGCCTTCACGTTACATGGGTGACGTGGTTCAGTGAGTATTAAAAAAATAAATGAATAGTGTCCTCCCTTCATTCCAAGCGGCGGTAATGAGCCTGAAAGCGGCCCTCTACCGTAATTACAGAAAAAGAAGAAGCAGTTACAAAAACAGACGAAGAAGAAAAGTGATGGCGAACGTGGCATCAGAAGAGTCGCTGGCTTCATTTAAATCACACGTATAGGAACACTATCGCTTCCCAGTGCGTGTCACAAAAAAATCGGAACATATATATATATATATATACACACATATATATCCTACAAGAAATTTCGTTTTTTTCTTTTCCTCTATATGAACAAAACGAATGAATGGAGAACCCTCCTAACACACTTGTTTTGTTTTATTCTATTAATTTTCACTTTTATTAAAAAGAGATGGTATTTAGTTTTGCAAAAATATCTGTACTATCAAAAATACTTCACCTTTCCATAATTTTGTCT
The DNA here is from genome assembly GCF_963383615.2 of Lipophrys pholis. Lineage (NCBI taxonomy): Eukaryota > Metazoa > Chordata > Actinopteri > Blenniiformes > Blenniidae > Lipophrys > Lipophrys pholis. Next base: position 5,781,908 of record NC_137633.1, read on the forward strand.
CAATGACAGTTAATTCTTCTTATAGACTACTTTAAGCTTTGTATCTCTAAAAAAAATTATATGGATTTTTAAAAATAGCATGGACACTTGTGTTTGTCTCCGAGCTGGTGGATGAATGAAGAACAGCAGTTATTCTTCATGTTTCTGTATTTATAAATGATCCAAATGTGACGTGCTTGCTCACAATTTGATCCCGAAAGCTGATTGTCGCTTTACTGTATGATGGTGCCACCTAGTGGTGAAAGGAGGCAAGAGAAATTGCAATTTTGACCGCCAGTGTTGAGTCTAATAAAATAAAATATCTGTACTACTCAAAAACACTTCAGATTGGAAATCAATATCATCTTTTCTTAAATTTGTCTCAATGTCAGTGTGAGAGTTGATTCTTTTTATAGATTCTTTGAAAGTTTTTTATCTTTAAAAAAAGTTAAATGGATTAAAAAATAAATAGCATGAACACTTGTGTTTGTCTCCGAGCTGGTAGATGAATGAAGAACAGTAGTTATTCTTCTTTTTTCTGTATTTTACAAATAATCCAAGTTATAATAATCGGTTCTACTGTGTGGCAGTAGCTGGTAATAAGGATAAATAGATAACCCTCATGCAGTTAGTTAAGCCTGTAAGTATTGAGAAAAAGGGATGAAAGAAAATTCTTGGTTCAAGATAATTCAGTCATCTTTACCCGTATGAAGTGATTTTTCTTTCACTACACTTTATAACAACACTACGTGTATGTTGACTCATTTGTAAAAAGTGGCTGATGTGTTTCCACTTCACCTGAATCAGGGTACATGCAAACATCGTTGACGTTGGCCTGGGGCTCAATGGAGGAGAACAACTTGCCCTGTGGTGAAGACACGAGAACGGTCACAGGAAGACCTCATTGCCAGAATTTCTCACCACTTACAGAAGGTAAAGGATTTCTAAAACATCACAGGTTCGGCGTCGGTCACTCACCGTGTCTTTGTTCCACATTTTTATTATCTTCGAGTCCGAGGACACGACCAGGTTCAGCTGATCGTGGAAGTTGAGCGATTTGATTGGCAGGTTGTAAAAATGGTCTTTAACCAGAAGCGGCTGGTTGGAGCGGAGGTCGTAGAGCAGCACCTTTAACGGGAACAGAGAGTGTCAGTGAGCATATCGACACGGTCACACTTTTTAATTTCTATGATCAGTGGTGTCGTAGTGAACCCGTTCTTCACCGTCCAAAACCAGGTATGGAACATTAACTAGTGTCCATAAATTCTCTGTATGTGTGAATATATGAATGTGTGTGCGATTCTGTCCAGGTTGCACCCCGACTTTCACCCACTGTCAGCTGGGATCGACTCAGGCTCATGACCCGGTGACCCTGATCTGGATAAAGTGGTACAGAGGATGAACGGACCAATTCAAGCCTGTTGGACTTTTATTATTTTTTTGTGTGTGTGTGTGCTTTTTTTTCTTTTTAAGAATTTTTTTTATCAAATGACAATATGTGAATTCTGGAGGGGTCATAAGAAGACAAATAACATTATCAGCTTGCCATTTCATATTTTAAATTGAATTTCATTCAACAAGAAAGGCAATTTGGTGTTTTTAAAGTCATGATATGAAGCTGGCACTTTTTTTGGGGGGGGGGGGGGGGGTTGTATTCAGACGCGGGTCCAGCGGGAGACAGGCACTGCGTGCCATAAAGTCAGCTTCATAAAGCCAGTAATCACAAGTCACGACTAGTTTGAGTTGACTTTCAGCCAAGTCTGAATCCAGAGCTCTTTAAAGTTTGGTCTTTTATCTCCGATATAAATAAAGGCAGCGAAAGGCTCCGTAAACCTCTTTAAAATGTCAAGACACCTTTTAGAAAGCTTCTGCTGTGGCGGCAATAAACGCTGAATAATGTTCCATGTTGTTTCTGAAATAATCAGCGTGAACTCGGATCAGTCAAAACGGCAGACACCAATAGATCCCAATGAAACCAAAGTGTCAAAGTGACGATGATTAGAAATGCTCTGAAGCTGCTGAAGTTATATTGCATTGTATATCCTTTGTATTGACGTCAACAGGAAATGGGATGATTCAATAGCTGTAACATCACAAATGCTCCCCATTCGGCCATCTCAGCAGAGATTGATCGGTGGTGTGACTTTACGAGAGCATCATTGTGATTTGACGGATTCCAAGAAGCAGAGTAGTTGGAAGTTGAGGGTCAGTCAGTTATGAGGAGGCTCACCTGTCCTGTGCTGGTACCCACTGCCATAGTGAGGGAGCCATTGAACTTGAGCGCGCTGACAGAAGGCAAACTTTGAACCCTGGAGGCAAAAAGAGAGAAACAAATTGACCCGAGCCCCTTTGTGACGAGACTGAATTGGATGGAAGTTCTTCTGTTGCTTGTCTTGATGACACACAGCTTTTAAGTTTTTTTTTTTTTTTTTTAAGACAAAGGCAGTGGAGAAAAGTGGCATGTGGTATGTTGCATATGCTGGTACTTACTCTGCCCCTTCAGTGAGGCTGCTCAGGGCACAGTCCAGCTTGCCCACTCGGTTGCGGACCCGAGGGTCCCAGCATTCGACCCTGCCCTGGTTACAGCACAGAGAGGGGGAAATGTCAGCCACTCGTCCGAGCAGGAGGGCAAAAATAAAAGAATGCAAATCAAATCAAAATGAATAAAACACGTCATTGCGGTGCCCCAAATCCTACCCGTTTACCATCACATTGCTAAAGCTGCCAGTTTGAGACCGGTGCCTCACGTCACACGGAGCACTGCGATGGCACTTACCTCAGAGGATCCTGCAGCGAACAAATGATGGACGGGGTTGATGTCACACACATTGTTCTCCCTGGTCGGCAAGTCAAAGAAAAAATAAAGTGGTGTGAACATCAGCTGAGATCAGGCCACATTTTCATAGTACAACTGCAAGAGAAGACTTACACAGCGTCCGTCTGAAGGGAGTTTAGGAAGCGCCCTTGTTCCAGGTTCAGTCTGAACACCTCTGAACTGAGAGTCAAACAAAAAAATTTATAATAATAATTACAACAAAATGATTCATAAAACACACCTAAATAAAAATCGTGTCAGATGCAATCGTCACCTTGTTCCCACAAAAAACAGGTCACATGAAGGGTAGTGGTAAGAAAAGTCCCGTCCAAACTTCGGTATCCGTGTCTTGTAGTAGTGTCCGTGTTGGGAGTGGAATTCGACGTAGCGATCGCAGTGCAGGAACACCAACTGCACAAACACAGAAAGGAAGGGTGGAATGATCGGACCCAAGAGTTAAAGATCAGACAGGGTGTGTTAGCACATGGACTTACATGAAATAAAACACTTCAAGGCACATTATTAAGCCGCTGACAAATTAATCTTTCAGACTCTCACCTTCGAGTAGTCATCAGACAGGACATCAAACGCCACGACTGTGAAACAGAAAAAAATTAAGTTGTCAGGTTCAGTCAGGCAGCTAACAGAGGCCAAGCAACAAGTGAATGTCTGCCTCTTACCATCCGAGTCCAGACAGCGCTCAAACTTGAGAGACAGCTGATAGGTGTCGTAACATCGAATTCTTGGTTTGTAAGTGCCTGGAAACCAAGACATGAGGATGAAACGAGACAGGGACGTTCTTTTGAGAGAGACAACAATGAGAATTTTGGAGGACTTTCATCGACCAGCCTCCACAAGGAAGAGAAGGCGATGGAGGGAAAATGATGCTGTTCACAAAGTGCTGGATCAAAGCAGATTCATGAAAAAGACTGGAAGTGTAAGGTGGGGCAGGAAAAGATGCACTGACAACATGGGTGAGCTGAAGCCTTTGAATGACTTTCCAATTGTTCCCAGTGCCAAAACCCCCCAACAACTACCTTACTGATTGCAATATCACTAAACTGTCCTAAGATGTGCAGAGAATCTTTTACCTGAACCACATAACAGATGAGCTACAAATACACTTATTGAAGTAACTGAGCTTCATTATATCTCAGAGGCTGACAGCTTTCATGCCACAATGCACTTTCTCAGAAATTCAAGTATAGAGAGCAGAAATTAATACATTTTCAATAACTTTTCTGTACCATTAGTCCATTCTTGGCAAGTCTCATGAAATATTTAAATATTGTCAGAGGCTGTAAGCTGGAATAAGAAAAAGTCTTAAGATAACAAAAAAGAAAAAAAGAAAAAAAAAAAGCCTGGAATATTTCAGTTGAAATATATAATACATGAATGTGAATAAACGTGTGTAATAAAGAAAATTCCTTGGATATTGTCTGTAATTCAATCTTCTGACAGGCACGCATGTAGTCAGCGCCCTCGTTGAAGAAGTCATGGGGTCAAACACTGGCCAGGCCTTTTTGTAAAGAATTTGCATGTTTGTTCATCCATCTTCAATATCACTTTATCCTGTTCAGGTTCACGTGGCACTGGAGCTAAATATAGGCCAGGGCAGGGTACACCCTGGACAGATCATCAGTCTATAACAGGACAAACACAGAGCCAGACAACCACACATGTAGGTTGGTGGCCCTAAAAATGTCCATAGGTGTGAATGAGAGTGTGTGTGGTTGTCCTGTGATCGACTGGTGACCTGTCCAGGGAGCACTAAATTTCTTTTACAATCTTTATAGTGATGATGCACCATTCTCAAGTGTAGGTTGAAAGCCTCCTGTGTGCAGCACTGAGTCTTTGAAACATCGTTATTGGCTGTTCATGTGTGCAGAAACCGAAAGGCACGGACTAAATTGCTGAGACTACCATGCATCCTCGGTTCTCTGGGTAGAAATTTGTGTCATTTCTCACATCTCGAGGGAAAAACTAGGTGAAACACAGACGCTGACAGAGCCTATCTTACCTGCTGCCAGGACGAACTGACCGTCCCTGGTCACCTTGATGGAGGTGCACACTGTGGGCATCTCAAAGTCCTGGATGAGCTCGATCCTGCGCTGGAGGTCTGAGGAAAAATAAAAGGTCACGATGAACGTTAATTTCGTGGAGACCAGTCTGCGATGCTGAATGTATGACTGTAGACTCACCAACATCTTGCTTTTGCAGCTGCCTTTTCTTCCGATCTGACAACCACTGCAACGACACACGAGTGATCAGGATGAGGTGCGAGTGTGAGCGACAGCGAGGCACAAAAATACCTCACAGCAAATTTACATGCCACACAACCTGTATCAACATTCATATTAAGAGTAATTATTAAGTATGAGCCTGAAACATTTGGTAAAACATGTTATATTTGGTAGATATGTTGCTAGCTGGCTCGGCTAAAAGTAAGCAGCAACTGTTGAATTTAGTCAATTTAACTTCGGGTAAGAAAAAGTTGGACTTTTGTACCTCCGGGAGAGACTTTCCGTGACTTAAATTGTAAATCTTCACATCGTTCACACTGGATATCTGCATTTTGGATAGTGAATAGTGCCCCAGCCACACATAACACTGCCCTTATTCCCACACCGGTTGGAAACACGTTTCTGCACGGAGTAACAACAGGAAGAAGGAGTTCCGGCAAATAGGTCCGACGAGAAACACTTTCCGGAAAATAAAAATGTCCGGGTATGAAGAAAGTCATGAAATACGTATAAAACTCAGCGAATCGTTTATTTTTGCGCAACCTTTTACAAACTACATCGAATCAGGTTTCATGATATTCGTTCCAAATGTCAAAAAATGTCTAAAAGCACATAAAGAAAATGAACTTTTTGTATGAACATCTATCTATCTATCAATCTATCAACCCATCCATCCCTGAATTTTAAACACTTTCAGTGGTAAAAAAAAAGAAAAAAGTAATTTTCTCCATTTAGGAATTGGTGATATATATATCACAGTCATTGAAGTTTTGAAGTCAACCAATTTCGTCCAAGAATAATATGTAATAATTTAAATAATGTAAAATATGTATACATTTACTACATTCATGAGGTTGATAAATTACTTTCCGAGCACAACAAAACAAATAAACAATGTTTAAATGTGAATCTAAATATGCAGTATATTTAAAGCTGAGCATTTTTGTATGTTTGTTTTACTCACCTGGAGTGATGTAAGAGCTCCAGGTGACACAGGGCTGGATGTCAGTCAGTCAGTTTCCAGTGGAGCGGCTGCTTACACTCTCTCCCAGAGGGACTGGCAGGCGGCAGATGGTCTTGAAGATAACCTGAAGGTAAGCATCCGATCTCAGACAAGATTTCTTTTTTTGTTGTTGTTGTAAATTTTGTGTACCTAATATGCCAAAAATAGCTCTACACAATTATCATCTAGAAATAGGATAAATAATGTGAAGAGACAGCATCAGACTGTTGATGACTTTAAAGAGTTATATTCTAACTTAATGGTTTTTGTTTTTCTTTTAAATCGAGATCACAGACTGCTGATTTCTTTTTTGACTGATGGCCTCAGGGAGTCATGTCCGACTTTTTGTTGATATCCGTCCCCCTGGACAAGACCAGTTTAACTAGTGTGGAAAAACTCAAACGCACTGTAGCCAAAACCAACCTGGCCTCCTGCTGCAAGTTCTTCATTCCAGATCTCAAGGTGAGCTCCTGTATCATTTCTCCTACAGAAGACAGTGAAGTAAATCATGCTGGGCACATATACTTTTGTCTGTACTTCACAAATACACTGTCAAATACTGAGAAAGCGTATTGTGTTTAGTTTGTATTGCCGTGTTTATTGCAGTACAGTAAGGGTGTAGTTGAGGAGAGTGATGGTGTTTGGTGTCCTTCTCTGGTGAAGGGATGGAGGCTCAAGTTGCTCTCTACGGTTTGAGGCAAAATTTCCATCCGACCCATTTCACTCAACGTGATCAATCCGTCTCCTGCTTACTGGCGCCTGCATTTTAACTCCCATTGTCACTTATTCCAACAACACGTGCATCATAATTTAGACAAACTTTTGTAGTAGAATAAATACTCAAACAAATAAACATTTAAACCCAAGAGTGTTAAAAGATATTTTAAGCCTTTAAAATCAGCTGAAATAACAACTATTAAGGCATCTATGTATGACAAAGTCAGTAATGAATTGCCAAACAAACAAAAATTACACATATATCAACATGTCCAGCTGAAAATATTCTAAATTGAATACATTCCACACGAGATTTAAATATATTTGTGGAATTTCCACAAATGACAAAAATAAGGAAAGGCTTCCCATTTTTGGCGGGAAGAAACAGATAATTTTATAGCAATTCAGTTTCTTACAATTACTTGGAGAGTGTGCCGATCATTTTGTGTGTAGTCCTTGAAATAAGAAAAAAAATACTACAAAACAACTTCATGGATCAAGTGCAGCACTAATAGTAATATTAGTTTTATTTGTCGCTGTGAAAACACAAAATACATTCAAGTTGACGTTAGTGAAGCAGTGTCATCCTGTTTCAAAAGTTTGTAGAAATTTCTAGGACCACAAAAAAAAAACCCTACATGTCTCTTCAGTCATAATTTCCATAATTGTGAATGTGAATCTGTGAAGCCCGTTCAGGCCACCGCTGATTGCGTGTGCGGTGTTGTTGCTCAGGTTTCTTCAGTTTTGGTTTTTTTGCTGCGTTCAGATGGATGACACATCACAGTAACATTAACTGTGCTGTGACCTCAGGTGGGAATACTGGACAGTCTGCTCAGTGTCTCAGATCATTTCTCCAAGCTCGATACGCTGACTGAAAGGTAAGTAAAAAAAAAAAAAAAAGTCCCATCAAAGAGAGTGGAAGACATCACTCTTGCTCTCCTTGCATGTGTCAGTATGATTGTTGAGCATTTGTAGCCTGAAGTGCAGCTTTGTCTTTCATTGAGACTCAGAGCTTGTGTGCGGTCAGTGTGTCATGACTAATTGACGGTCACTGCTGACCTTCCCTCCTGATTTTAAAGTCATTCTTATTTTGTCCAAACTGCTCTGTGGTAAATGGCTACAGATTATTGCCGTCATTTGAAAAATACTTTTTGGAATAACGCTCCTCAGATGACCCCCTCAGCTTCGCCTTTGTCACCCAAACTTATGAATTATGTGTAATTCTTTTGTGCAAACAATCTCCTAAGTTATGTTGAGGCAGCTGTGCTCAAAATCTTCAGAATCAGAATAAGTCTTTTTATGTTTACAATGCAATATTTTAAAGACTTAAAAGTATAGTACATATTATTATGGACAAGGACAGTCTTAAACCAGTAATAACAATGTTATAAAGAGATTTACCAAAACACTCAGCTCTTCCTGCATTTGGCCAAGAGGAAGAAGAAGAAGAAGAAGAAGCAATAGATTATGACCTGAGCAATAACGAGACATTTAATGTAGATTGATGCATTTCGCGATAACTAACCGATTTAACTACGAGGAATAGTGACTCACTCCTGCCACCCAGTGTGGAAAAGTGGCATCACTTAAATCTCACATAGTGTATCTTTAACAGGCTTAGTGAGTTTGTTATGTTTGTTAAGTCCTACTTGTGATCTGGTGGAATATTTCAATGTTCCTATAACCTCAAATATCATACCAGTTTTTAAAAAAATTTAAGTTTGTGAGCCGTCACAATGTATTGTGACGGCTCACTAACTGGTTTTCCATTTATATTTTCCCTGTGGCATGCAGTGTGTTTAAAAAAACATGCCAGTGTATGAAGGAGGTGATGGAGACGTCCGGCGACAAAGTGCTGGAAAACGCCTTCGCCAATGGAGGTGAGTCACACTCAGTGTTAATTACATTGTATTGAAACTCATTAAGTAAGTGCGCCGAAGACCACAGACCGCAAAGCACCCACATGCACAAAACACCTGCTGATCCTCTGGCAGTAGCAGAGAAGAACAGCTGCCGGACAGGACCTGGACTAAACCACGTCTCTGATCACTCTCCTCCCTCAGATCACAGCGTGAATCAGAAAGCTGTCCGGTCACCGATGAAAGCTTACCTCAAGTCTCTCAGGGGTATTTTAAGTACTTGCAGTGTGTCATTTGCGCTTGAGTGCAGTGCAGTGTGACATTTGTGTCGTGCTCTTGTTGTTTTGCTTTGTGGTTTGGTGCGTGTTTATGGTCGCATTACTCAGGTTTGTGTTCTTGAAGGATGATGGTTTTTTTCCTCAGTGGACCTGGTGACCAGCATGACCAAGTTTCAGTGGGACAAAGCCAAGTATCCCACCGCTCTGCCTCTCTCATGCCTGGCAGACATTATAAATAAGGTAAAACAAAATTAAAAAGTACTCATTTTGATATTACTTGAAGATTATTGCAAAGTTGCAACATCAAGTACTTGTAATTTGACCCCAGCCTCATCACAGAGAAGAAAACATTGTCTCATCATACATAAAATCTGTAGTGTTGAGCGACATCAGCTTGGCTTTTAAAGATTTACAGAAACTTATCACTTTCTCAGTGCAAAGCTTCAAGCTTTGACAGCCTTTCCCAATTAAAAATGGGATTTTCACCACTTCCCAGTTACTCAAAGAGACATCACTACAATGTCACTTCCATGTCATGAACTTCATCAGTATACAATTCCAAAGTTTGTGTTTTTAAGAGGAGTGTTGTGAAAAAAAGAAAAGCTTCTGAGCTTTCAGCGTTTCACAAATTTCACACCCAATTGAATCAGACAGGAACGTTTAGGGGACATGAAAAGCCTTTTAACATCCACCTTCAGAAAACAAGTGGAGTTTTTGACAAGCTGACATGAACAAAAACACAATTAAATAAATAAAGAAATTCTGTGTGTCGATCACACGTGGGGGTGTGTGTGTTTTCCAGGAAGTTTCCCAAGTGGAGACCGAACTGAAATCTCGTGCTGCAGCTTACAACAGCGCGAGAGCAAGCCTGCAAAGCCTGGAGCACAAACTGAAGTGAGTAAACAACAGTTACACATGAAGTAAATACACAGAATTACACGTATACTGACCAGGTCATGGGGCACTCTTCAGCCATCCAGTGTGTACTCTGGATTACCGACTGATTATTTATAGTTTCAAGTGAGATAATTTGTTTGTCCAAATAAGAAATAATTACTGGGAACATACTTATTGCATTATTTTGTCTTGATCATGTTCATATAGTTGTATTGGAGCAGGACAGATGGCAGCGTTTCTTTGGCTGTTTTCACATGTGTCCACAGACAACTAATTGAAAATTCAGTAACTGCATCTGAGTGTCCCTACTGACATGACCAGTGACTATAAATCCACTATATGTAAATATGCTAAGCCAGTCCATCCGTGTTTCCAGTGGAAACTTGCAAACTCGCAGTCTGAATGACTTTGTGAGGAGAGAGGACCTGGTGGTCTCGGAGTACCTCACCACTCTGCTGGTAGTAGTGACCAGGTGAGATGCATCACTATCAGCCCACATTAGTGTGGCCTACTTAATGTGTAATTTTTTGTCCTTGCACGGTCTTTATATCCTGTCTCACAGAGGGAGTTACTCGCAGTGGGAGCACACCTACGAATCCTTGTCGAAGTTTGTGGTTCCGCGGTCGAGCAGGTGAGCCATCTCGCCGTGATCCGGGGCCGCGAGGTAAGTCGTTCCCACTTGGTCCAGGTACAAGTGAGCGAAGCCCAGAGCGCCTGATCTCAGCGTCCGGAGACGTCGGGACTAAGTAACCACAGGTGTTCCATTACCAAGCAGAAAGTAAAAGTCAGTGTGGATCGGTGGCGGGGACAAACGTCGTCTTCGGATGCCACGGTGTGGATGACAGCCGTTTTTAATATTTGAACGCTTTATGGCTTGGTGCTGAGGCACATCGCTGCACGTGGAAACCTATAATGCATTGTGACAGCCCAAAATTTCAGACATCAGATACTTAAAGCTTTTGCTCTCTGATGTTTTCCATCAGCCGAATTCAGTGTTCTTGTGTCATTCAGGCCAAGATTTTCTGACGGCGTTCAGAAGCAAATCCGTCTTTCTTTGTGTGCGTTTGTCTGAGTGCTTGAACACCTACAACAAAGGTCCACTCTCTTTTCACCCTGTCATTGGATTTATTGCATTTATATCTTTAACGTGCACAAAACCAGAGCCAATGTTGTGCAAGATATTAAAAATTGGTCATAAATTAAAATGATCGTACTTGTTGCTGGCAGTGATATAACGATACCCAACATTTTTATCCAGGCTACTGTGAAAACAGACCATTTTTACTGTTATATTTTGGTGGATTTTATTTATTCAAATCACATTCAGAAGTATTGCGTCAATTCGAGATTAATGAGGCGCGGCTGCTCTAGCAAACAGGAGTCTAATGACACAGAATTAGAGCTGCAGAAGTAGAGCTGCTTTTCACAAGAGCCAACGGCATTGAGTGCCAATTTTCAAAATTTTTTCCAGGAAACTATACATTGAAAATATATATGCCGACGATTTGAAAGCAGAATTCTTGATATGCATGTGTGGCATGAAAAACATCCACTAGTTCCACTAAACACACAAACTGTCATTTGTGAATGAGTCTGCAGGCAAAAAAAAAGAACTAAAATAAAAACAAAAACGTTTTCAATTAATTTTGTCATTTTTGACAGGGACAGTGCTTATTAATAAAAAACAAAACAAACCTGAATTATTCAGTTAGCCACAACTGGGTAGTTTTCATCTATTTTTCATAATCAAATGTGGACTAGTATACAAATTAATATGACATAAACAGACTAAATACAGCTTTGAACCATGACTACTCCAAATTTACTGACATAACATACATACAACATTGTGCTGGATATCATATATTTTATGAAGTCAAACATTTTCCCAGGTCGTCAATTCCATACAAACATTTTTGACGATGCCATGAGACTTTAGTTTGTCACTGTTGGACAATGTGTGTCATTGTAGTTTTTATCCCCCGTATGTGGGAAGAAAGTACGGAGGTCACTGCTTCCTCTGTGGACAACAACATATTTATCTGGCTGGTTAAGCAGCAGCTGTTTGTCCATCTGAACGTGGAAACTCTCGGGAGACGCGCCTGCTGTTCCAGAGACCCGCTGCGACCTGGAGACTTTTGTCACCGATGTTATTGTACACCGTCACAAGCCTTGTTTGGGCATAATATTACAAAGCGTGTATGTTTTTTTTTTTTTTAAGGCTACAACATGACTGACTTAGTGGTAAAAGCAGCCGAGAGTTGTAACACCTGAAATGGCTCCAATAAGAAACACGTTAGGATTCGACTAAAGACTCGGGACGTGGTTCCAGCTCTTACTCATCGAGTGTGAGACTCACACGTTTGACTCTAAACTCAAGCTGTCATGCCATACATGCATTTTTTTTTTTTTTTAACTAAAGTTAAATCAGTGTTGAATTTCAAGTGTTTCTTTATAAAATATGATTCGACGACCATTTGGAATTATGTACCAACACGTTTAAACTTCAAAAATAATTTGTCTGGATTCAGGTGGGTTATAAACACAGCTATCATGGCATTGTTCTGAAATGTACTGCTAATAATAGTAAGGGTTTCTTTAAACATAAACCTAATCCAGTGTCAATTATAACTTACCGAGACCATGAGGTAGCTTGTAATATATCACTCATTGAGTTTCAGATTAATCCATACATTATTAATTCGTATTGCAGTGATAACAGTCTCACCCTCTTATAGCAGGCACATGTAATCAACTGATGTCAAATCATGATCCTAAAAGGGGTCTGGGATATTGACAGGAATGTAATGAATGTTATGACAGGTTGAGTTCACTGAGAATGAATGGGGTTGACCAGCAGTCCCATTATAACCGTCCCCATCCACAGAACAAGAACGCATGCTACACCTCAGCTTATTTCCCTTCTTATCATCCGGGGGCCTCGGCTGTCCCAGTGTGTTATCATGACCCGTCAATAGTCTCTGTGCCGTCAGGAAGCTGTACGAAGACAGCGAGGGGGCAGCCTTCTCCGTGACACTCTTCAAAAAGGCCGTGTTCGAATTCAAAGCCAAAGCGCAGGAGAGCAAGTAAGCAGGACGAATCGGCAGAAAGCGGGAAGTCACGTCAAATATGGGTCGTCTTGTGTCAATTACCATGGTGTAGCCTATGATCCACACAGGTTCGTCGTGCGCGAGTACAGCTTCGACCTGGAGGAGAAGAAGCAGCAGGAGATGAAGCAGCTTGCTGCTCACAAAAAGGAGCAACATGTGAGTCGAACATTATGTACAGTGTGCCCTCGGTAGCAAATTTGGAATGCATGTGAGTTTGTTCTATAATAAATGTGCATGCCTCCTCCTCCTCCTCCTCCTCCACAACTTCTCCTCTGCAGGGAGTCTTTGTACGTTGGCTGAAGGTGAATTTCAGGGAGGTGTTTATTGCCTGGATTCACCTGAAAGCACTAAGGGTGTTTGTGGAATCGGTCCTCAGGTAATTCGGACTCACGTCAGCAGTTTCACCTCATCTTCTCTCAACATTAATGCACAAAATAAAATGATTGATTTGGGACATGCGTGTGCCAGTTGACTCATAATGAGTTCCCCGCTCCCCGTCAGGTATGGATTACCAGTCGGTTACCAGGCGCTCCTGCTGCAGACCGACAGGAAGCATTCAAAGAGACTGAGGGAAGAACTCGCCTCGCTGTTCGTACATCTGGATCCCACTGCCAGCATGAAAGACGTAAGAGACCAAATTCACACTCAGTCACTTTGCATTAATCTAGAACACGCAAGAGAAACACATAAAAATTCCATGTGATTAGACAATGTAGTGATAAATAGATTTTTGAATACGTGCACTTGCATGTCTGTTGATTTTTTTGGGAGGGTTGTGGAGCGAAGAACATGCGAACTCTGAGGAAGTTCCTCATAAATGCAAATTTTTCTTTTCTGAAAGGAAAGGTTTATGATTAAGATAATTCCGTGTCTACTAACATTACAAGAAGCAAGCTTAAAGTAAGCTTCTCCATTTTGTTCTGATGCGATGTTTAATATCAAGACTTGGGCAAAGCAAAGCAATAGAAGAATTTACTCTACAGTAAATTTATACATTTTACAAAGACAAGCCAGCAAATGAAGTGTTTGTTCAGATTTCATGCTGGTGTCTGAGAAAAGAGAAACACTGTGAACCATCTGCTATCCAGCCCACATGAAATTACATCTGTTTCATGCAAATTCATCCGTGGCCTTGCCAGACCACGGCAAGGAAAACTGAAATCTGAGCTCACGGTACTGCAGGCAAGCAGATTCCCTGCATGCAAACAAATAATCAAGGGCAACATGGCAATGACGCGCAATGCGATAGTGCACATGCAACCCCGGCTGCACAATGAGGAGTTTTTCTGTGTGTCGTCTTTCATGCCGAACAGGTGAACTGTGACATCCCGGGACTCAGTCAGCAGGAGTACTTCTCCTACGTCTGCGTCCACATCAGCACCGGGATGCTGGAGATCAGCGATCTGTCTGCAGCGTGACTGTCAGCGCTGAGAGGGCAGCGTCACACATGCCGCTTCCAAACCGATCAGTCAGAGCCAGAAACAGACCCTCCACACCAAAATAAAACACACGGCGCAGAGAATATGTCCTTGAATATTTGGGTCCTCAAGATGTCTCCTAGGCCGGGGAGAGTGGAATTTTTCAGGAGTGTGGCATCAATAATCCTGTCAGTGGATTTGAGATGCTGGATCCATTTAATGGATCCAGCATTCGCCAGATATCTATCTGGCGAATGCTTAAATGTAAATACCGAGTGTACAGCATCGTCTTTAATGAAGGGAACAGATATTATGGCTCTGTAAATAGGGATTTTTAAGTCTTAAAGGAATAGTAAATAACTCATTATCACAAGCCTTTCAGTGTCAATCTCAACTATCTGAACTACTTGTACAATAAAAATTTTCACTGTGTCTGATCAAGCTTTTTATGGTGACCCATTTAATATATTCAGTCCACATAGTTAACATTTGCAGTGTGGACTGAGCATTTCTGCACTTGCAATTATCACCTGCACGAATGCTGTCAAATCAAAGTTTAACACTCAAATAAAAGCGTTGTCGGCCCCGTCACACATAAAGTGCTTCAAATTGAGCTACTCTTACTGTGAAGTGTGTCTGAGAGGACTACCATACTGTGAAAAACATGGCAGAAAAATTGTTTGGAGCTCCAGCGAGAGTTGTATTCTCAGGAAATCATCAATAGTCCAAGAACTGCTAACATAACACACAGTCTGAAATGTAAGCAGGGAGTTAGGGTGGAAAAATGCATTATTGGATAATTTCTTAAACTCTTATTTGCGAGGGAGGCAGGGGTATATATGCAATGCTAAAATGACGCAATATACCTGAAAGTGCTTCTTATGCTTGTTTAAGTCTGTGGTTTCTTTGCCAGTAATCATTAAATATGTATGAGAGGTTTTGAGATTATTTTTGGGTAGAGAAATATAATAATAAGCAACTATATATTGCATGGATTCAATTTAAGTTTCTCAATCTTTTTATTGAAAATAGCAGTATGTTAATATTGTTTTGGACCTTGTACTGTGTCCAGTGTTCAGAGCTCCCAGTGAGACAGGAATCCCAGTTTCAGTGATTAAATCCAGAATGAGCCTGCTTATTTGGAAATGTACTAGTAGAAAATTAGAGCACGGATTAGAAAGCACAAATATAGAAAGTGTCAACCCAGCTTCTACGAGGAGCCAGGTTCTCTCACATCTTTGAGGAGATTTTGCTGAACTACCAAAAAAGGAAACAAAGTGCATCCTAGGTAGTGGAAATCTGCTCTGTAACAAGCAAAGTGTGACTGTGCCAGTTTTATCCATTTACTTGCAGAATGAGACCATTCTGATGATTGGAAGGTTTTGTTTTGTTTTTTGGAACATTTAGCACCACTGATTTGTTGTGTATCTTCACTCAGCAAACTTTAAAATTAACAGTAAAAATGCTACAAACCTGGAAACCAAAGCTGCACTTTGCTTTGTGAGGAAAATACTAATTAATTGACACTTGTTTTCACAGCTCACTGCAGTCTCACTGTTTTTGCAGGGTGCGCACTACATTTACACACACAGCAAGGAGAGAGAGAGAGAGAGAGAGAGAGAGAGAGAGAGAGAGAGAGAGAGAGAGAGAGAGAGAGAGAGAGAGAGAGAGAGAGAGAGAGAGAGAGAGAGAGAGAGAGAGAGACTGCATGAGCAAGCTGTACTATTCAATGCTTCAAACAGTCTGGAGAGGAAAACATTTTACGCACGAAAATCATCATGGCATTTAACGCTGACTAGATTGTGCGACTTTTACTTTTTAGAGAAAATATTTTTTTCCTCGTCACAATTTGTATAAAATGTGGACAATTCCGAAGCCAAACTACAGGAGTGGTTTGTGCGCAGACGGGGAGATTGCAGTGAATATCGGCGGGGTCAGAGTGGTGCTTTTCGGGGACGTCTTGAACCGATACCCGGAGAGCAGGCTGGCAGAGTTGGTTAACTGCTCCACCCAGAATAATGAAGCCATCTCCTCGCTGTGCGACGACTTCGACCCGGGCAGGAGGGAGTTTTACTTCGACAGAGATCCCGACGCGTTCAAGTGCATCATCGACGTCTACTACTTTGACGAAATCCACATCAAGCGCGGCATCTGCCCCATCTGCTTCATCAAGGAGATGGAGTTCTGGAAAATCGACCAAAGTGTCTTGGACGAATGCTGCAAAAGTTACCTCGGGGAGAAAGAGGACGAGCTGCAGGAGATCGCGGACAAAGTGAAGATCATCTTGGAGGATCTGGAGGTGGAGCGGTGCAGTACGCGCGGCCAGCGGTGCCAGAGGTTCCTGTGGAGGCTGATGGAGAAGCCCGAGTCCTCTCTGCCTGCGCGCGTCATCGCCATCGCCTCCTTCCTCTCCATCCTGGTCTCGGCTGTGGTGATGTGCGTGGGGACTATCCCCGAGCTCCAGGTGATTGACGCTGAGGGCAAACTGGTGGAGCACCCCACGCTGGAGGCGATCGAAACCACCTGCATGATGTGGTTCACCGCGGAGTTCGTGCTGCGCCTCGCCTCGTCCCCCAACAAGCTGCACTTTGCGCTCTCCATCATGAACATCATAGACTTCATGGCCATCATGCCTTTTTACGTGGTCCTGTCGCTCACCTACCTCGGCACCACGTCCATAATGGAGCTGGCAAACGTCCAGCAGGCTGTACAGGCGCTGCGCATCCTGCGCATCGCGCGTATTTTCAAGCTGGCGCGCCACTCCTCGGGACTGCAGACGCTCACCTACGCGCTGAAGAGAAGCCTCAAGGAGCTGGGGCTGCTCCTCATGTACATGGGCGTGGGGATATTCGTGTTCTCGGCGCTGGCGTACACGATGGAGCAGAGCCACCCGGAGACGCTGTTCAGGAGCATCCCGCAGTCGTTCTGGTGGGCCATCATCACCATGACCACGGTGGGCTACGGGGACATCTACCCCAAAACCACCCTCGGCAAGTGCAACGCGGCCGTGAGCTTCCTGTGCGGGGTGATCGCCATCGCTCTGCCCATCCACCCCATCATCAATAACTTTGTGGTCTTCTACAATAAGCAAAAAGTGCTGGAGACCGCAGCGAAACACGAGGTGGAGCTGATGGAGCTGAAGTCCGACAGAGAGGAGCGCAGGAAAAGTGGAGATTGGGAGGAAAGTTTCCCAACTCCGATAAACCCTCAACACCCTGGAGAAACTATTTAGTGACGGTGGTAAACAAAAACAACAAGAGTTAAAACACACACTTACAGGAAAAAAAATTGCAAAAGTAACCGATAGTGTGGGACTTTAAAAGGACATTCAGGTGCATCTGGACAGCTCAGTTCTGTTTGAGTCAGTTGTTGGATTTTGTCTGTGGTTGTTGGTCCTGTTATCTTGTCATCATATGTCATTGTGAAGACTTATTTTTAGAAATAACTTGCATGAAAAATAATAATAAACTAAACATGAAGGCACATAGATTCACAAGAGTTCAATCACAGGAGGTATTCTCCAAAAAATAGAATACACACACACACACACACACACACACACACACACACACACACACACACACACACACACACACACACACACACACACACACACACACAC
This sequence comes from Lipophrys pholis, assembly GCF_963383615.2. NCBI lineage: Eukaryota > Metazoa > Chordata > Actinopteri > Blenniiformes > Blenniidae > Lipophrys > Lipophrys pholis. Next base: position 5,799,849 of record NC_137633.1, read on the forward strand.
ACACACATATATATATAACTGAAAAGAACTTAATAGTATTCAAACTACTCATATTAAACCTTGAGGATACAGTATATTGGTAGACCCTTGAAAATGATGATGATGGTTTCAGGTATTGAGTAAACTGCACTTTAATGAGAAGCCAAAACTCAAGAAATTAAAGTAAATGCCTTGAATTTGTTCAGATAAAAAGCTAAACTGTTTCAGAACTTGAGTAAACATTCAAAAAAAATTTTTTTTTAGCAACTTTAGCTGCCTCCCTTAAGTCAGCTAAACAAAAGCAGTACGTTGTTGAAATATCCAGTTTAATTGTGTCCAACTTGTAAAAGACGAAAGGAACCGAAGCCTTTAAAATGTAATTTAATAAGATGTGAGTTCAACTGACTTGTGTTTTATTGTTTGTACAACAGAAGATATCAATGCTTTGTTTGTTGTTGGTTTACATTGTTATCTTATGGTGCTGAATTATGTTTGTACTACTTGAAGTTTCTCGTTGGTACCATTTAAAACACGCTGATTAAAGTTTGAAGTTCATCCTAATATTTGGTCAGTTTCACCTTTGTCATCTCAATATATTATTTTCACTTTTGGCCAAAGTCAAATGTGTAAACTTGTTTAGTGTTCAACAGTTTGCTTACAGGAGGGGGAGCACTTTAGGTTTTTTGTAATATTATAGTGCTCTAAGCATGGACCAGCCTTCTCTAAAAATAAAGGAATTCTACTTTATTGTTTAAGTTTCAATGCTTATCTCTCAATCTCTGTCATACTTCGATGACAACTGACTTGTCACAGTGTATAAAAAGTTCCTTTTATTCTCACCTAATCTTTCCTCTACAGTGTTTTAACTGCACTAACAACGCAGTTTTTCCAAAGTAAAGTTGCAACAGTCCATATATTCATATTTGGAGATAATGTCAGAATGATAATTTCACAATGGGCTTACACTGCATTACTGCTAAGAAAATAATGGTCTGAGCTCATTTCCGTTTTCCAACTCTTAACTTGGAGAACACATGGTAATGCTGTGCTATTATTGGTAAGGTTTATTTCTGTTGCTTCAAACAATATTGTACTGTGATCCTAAATATTCCCAACACTCTCTGGTAGTTAAATAGTTATATTGTTTACATATTTAGGAATTTCCCTTTAGTTTTAATAAAGTATTTCTATTCTATCTATATTTTACAGTATGCTACATTAAAAATGTTTTAGTTTTTTTCAATGGCTGTAAATACTCTCATTGTCAAGTGGCTCTCTGTCAGATTTGATGCAACAGGTGAAAACATTAATGCTGTATCCTTCTACTTATTGTGTTGCGACCAAATCACAAGAAAAAAAAAAAAAGATGCAAAGTTTTCTTGTGTTAGTTTCTATTTAAATGTTTTTTTAAATTAATCAACAAATATCTTTTTGGGATTGCGGTCATGAGTTGTTGTTGTTGTGTCCCCCCCCCCCCCCCCCCCCCCCCCCACACACACACACACACACAAACACACATTGTGCCCTTGAAAAATAAACTATAACTGCTCCTTAAGCCAACAAGCTGTGATTACCCCTTTGAGCTTTCAGGATCCACAATAACATGCAGAGCGGCACCCAACGCCGAGGAGAAGAAGTTCAGCAGACTGAGGGCGAATCTGCAGTCTGAGCAGCAGTCGGGTTCAACCCAAGGCTTCCTGCAGTCAAAAGCAGATTGGACCCCTACAAAGGGATGAAAGTTAAACCAACTGCCCAGAGAAAAAAAAGTTCAACACATCTAATCTATTGCACATTTCACGGGCGAGGGAGATGCATGATTACAAAGTGTTTAATCTGATACAACTCTATAGTCGTGAGGTAATCGCAAAATCAAAAGTCTTTTCACGTCCACCTTGTCCTCAAACGTCTGATTAACAAACCAGAGATAACACCTGCCACATGCAGTTAACAGTTATGCGTCAGACCGAAATTAAGTAATTCTACAAAAGTGGATTTACTTATTGAACTTATAAGTGACATGATTGACGAAGCGTTACATTTCAGTACGTCTCTGAATTAAGACGTCTTCATAGCGTGCACCTCGCTGTGTAATTATACGTTGCAGTGACATTTTGTCTGATCTCTCGGCCCTGTGTAGCTCCGCCTAAGTATTTACTTGTTAAGTTCCGCTGAAGCTCTACAGTAGTGATGTTAGCGTCATTCAAATAAACCAGCATATTTATATATAGATGGCAAAAGCAGCAAAAAAAAGGTGGGGCAAAATACTACGTGTACAGCAGTAGACGGCTGCTATAATGGTTAATTGAGATCAATGTAAGTTTGTTAATGCTATACAGGTACTGTAAACACAGTGTCACGTTACTGTTACTTACAAGCCAAACCTGTTACACGTTTCTGTCATAAAGACTGAGATAGTTGAGGATTAATATGTTGCTCCACCTTCAGCAAACAGCATAGCAAAAATAATGAAAGCAACAGCAGCATTACAGCTTATCAACTATGTGTGCAAAAAGTGACTAACAACCCCACTGAAACTGCAGGAAGAAATCTGTTATTATTTCACCATAGAAACCAGTGATGTGTACTTTATTTTGTTTTGTTAAAGTTGGCCGAGAAGGTTATGTTTTCATCTGTGTGCATTTATTTATTTATTAGTTTGTATGTATGTATTTCACCAACTTTTCCCAAAAACTACTCACCTGAATTGCATGAAATCTTCTGGGATGATTTGTCATCATCCAGTCGATTAGATTTTGGGATGTTAAATGTCTAACTGTTAGACATTTAACATCCCAAAATCTAATCTAACAGTTTCCAAATATATCCTACATTAAAAAAACAAACAAAAAAAAAAAAACAACAAAAAAAAACTGCCAAAAATTTCCCATACAAAGCGGATGGGAGAGGCACCTCATGGGGGAGATCAAAGGAAATCAGCGTCTGTTGCCATGGAGACACTCCCTGCTCACTGTTTCACACAGTGATGTTGCTACCTGACCTACCTAGTTAGCAAAGCCAAACATTTATTTATGCAAAATCCGACAAAAAGCCGCCTTCAGGATGCTGCAGACAAGTTGTAAAGAGGCAATGTTCCTTTTGGGTCAGAGGTGAGCCAGTTTGTAACACTCAGATTGGCACAAGATGTGCGCAGTCATTTTTCTGTAATTGAATGACACTGTCGTTCATGTGTATGTGTGTGTGTGTGTGTGTGTGTGTGTGTGTGTGTGTGTGTGTGTGTGTGTCTGTTGCCAGTATAAGTATCTGTGCTTATCCGTGCCTGCCCCCGATCAGAGCCAGTGGTCTGTGAGAAACTGCCATTCCCCAGTGGGGAAAACACACTTCAAAGCGTGGCTACACACACCCACGCAAACCGCTCGGCGCTGAAAAAAACACACCGCCCCACCCGCTGCTTCTCCCTCTCGCTCCGCCTCCACCTCCACCTTCACCTCTTCCCCATCTCGGATGATAATCTGTCAACCTCAGCGGCTCAGAGAGCGATCAGACGCAGTGATACGATAAAGCCTTAAGATTCGCTGTTGCTCTCCGAGGGGGAAAAAATGGACAGAATAAATGTTTTACTGCTCAAAGTTCAAGTGCGCAACATTTGTGCAAGGATGAAGGGGGGGATTTAGCTGACAGTGACTTCAGCCGAATATAGCACTTCATATGATATGCATCAGCAACCATTAACAGGTGACTCAGTCTCCTGGACACACACACGGGGTGAGGCTATAAGCTGTTGACCGCAGGCTGTAATGACCTTTAAACGTAGAAAAACGTACACAACTTCTCGACGTGTCCTGATGTGATCGATTAACTTCAACCTGTAAACAAAGTCATCAAAGACAAAAGTCCTGATGTCCTTATCGATACCTTCCCTCCCCCGGGGTGCTTTGATGCTTCCAAGGAGGGATCTCCCATGAGCCTTCATTCCCTCAGGTACGATAGCTTCTGATTGAAGACTGGTTTAATACTGATAACTCGTAATTTTTAATTGGTTCCCACTGGTAATGTCCACGGAGAGAAATAGCTTCGGGTTTAACCTGCTATACTTTCCGCTCGTTCACAGGCTGGTCACCAAAACTGCCTTGGTTAGACTTGAGCTGACTTTTATTATCATTGTTTGAAAGGAATGTTCATCAGGAAAACTTCCTTTGAACACATTTTTGAAGGGTCCACCAATAGATTACTGTGAATCCATAACTGTCTAAACCTTTTAAAAAACACATTTCGAAGTTAATTTTGCAAGTGATTTTAGGAGTTTAAATACGAGTTTCCCTCAGGGAGTACACATATCCATTTTCTTGGTAAAACCCTTGTGTCTTATGATTTCCAACTATGGTTTCGCTTAAAACAACTACAGCTCCAAAATAAATTCAGACAACCAATCAGACTGTCCTCCACAACGTGTTTCTCCCTCCTCTCTTGTTTTTGGCAACTTGCTCCATTATATTTTGCACATTTCTATTTTATTTTCAAGAGACTGAATGTACACACACGTGGGTTGTTGTGGCGCTTTCGCAGTTTACTCAGGTTCATGGTCATACACCTGATAATAAGCAACACTCCATGAAATGTATGTATTGATCACTTTCAATACAAAGTCCATGCTCTCATCTCCAATAATGTGTATTGTGTCACCAGTCCGGAGGTTTCACTCACTGCTCGGGTTTAGTGGTGTTGTGAATAACATGGAACTGAAGTACTTTTTGAAGTAGTGCACAAGTTAACGGTAACGATTATGAAATTAGTCGCACAGTTTCACTGATGTCTCCATGTCATGCTTCTGAACCTACTTACCTTTAGTGTGACCAGAGGTTGTGGTATTTGTCACTATTTAACTAAACTCTGGTCAAATACAAGAGGAGCACCTTGTTGATCCTGAACTGAGTGAGCGACATGAAAGACCTGTATGTTGGTAGTTTTGTTGCCGCTTCTTGTTGTCATGAAGTAATACATCTGTTTCTTAAAAAAATACTTCTAGAGTTCCTATTCCAAGAAACACTTCTCATTTTCAGTCATCAGTAAAATAACTTTACTTTAGTTTAATACACTGCAATAAAATACAAATATTAAGAGTCTTCCTTAACACTGTTAGTTTGTAGAAACCAAGAGCTTTAGCCCTTGTCATTATAATTCCATTTACCAGCGACTTCTTTCTCTCTTGTTTTTCCAGCAGACAGACTCGGCTCAAGCTGTGCCAGACATTACTTTTAGAATACTTGATGACTGTACACACAGTTTCTTGTCTTTAGCCTCATTGCTACATATTCATTGGAGTTTCTTGTTACGGAAACGACGCAGAAACACAACGCGGCCAACTCTCAGACCCCAGATCGTCTCACCGAGCACGGCAACGTGATATCTGGACCCCAGATTGTTTTCCATCTTTGTGCACGTACAGCTCCAGTCCGTCAGATTCAAGGAGTACTGCGACTTCAACGTGAACTCCGTTTCATCAGAGAAATATAAGATTCTGGTAGAGATGCAAACATGGCGTCAGACAGTTCATTGTGCCGAGCACAGATCGTGTGTTGGATGTCAAACAGAACATAACAGCAACAAAACTCCTAATTTAAAAAAATAAAAAAATAAATAGAAGCACTTCTAATTTTCCTTGCCCGCAGTGGTCTTCTGTTGTCATGGCTCCAGTCTTTAAATAACAGTCTCGCTCTCATTATTCTGCCTGAATGAACCCTTTTCCTTTTAGACTGGACTCCCACATTGAATGCACTCAGCAGTTTATCGTAATAGATTTAATAGAGCTGCACTGTAGGGTTATATTTTTCCCCCTATGTAGCGCACATCAGAGAAATGAATCATCTCAGATCATTTGACGTATTTCTAGGCCGGACATGAAAATAGGAGAAGAGTCATAATACTTGAAATCTGATCAGGCCTCAGTGTAATGAGATTCCTTCCATCTAGTTACATATTCGCATGGCACATAGAGTAGATTATCATCCGGGGAATAACACCTGCTTTGACTTCTTTTTTTTTTCCTTCAAATTTTCAAGTAATTTTAATTACTGGTTCAGTTGATTGGAGACAATATGGAGGCTGGATTACATTATACCCTAAGCCCTTTAACAGACACAGCATACTTCTTCATCTATTTTATGAATTCATGCGAATGGTGTCAAAAAAATAATTTAAGGTTTTTCAGGATTATTTCTTTATTTGGTGAAGTTTTAGATGTTACCATCCATGACACTGTCACACACAACTTATGTGTGCACGTTGTACTAAGATAGGCCAGAGGTATTGCTAAATTCAAAAGGATGCGTTTTACGTGCTCTTCCTGTGCATGCTGGGGTTCGTCTGTACGGCGACTTTGTTTTCCTCGTCCCAAAATATGCATCTGGGATGGATTTTTTTTTTTTTTTTTAAAGCTGTTAGTTCCCTCGGCTTTATTCTGGTCAGTTACACGGCGCATCAGGCGGATCGTTATTCACAACCGACTTCACATCTGATTATTACTGTTTCTGTGGCTTTCATGGTCTTTTAATACGTGTTTAATGAGGGAAATATAAGAGTCACAGCTGAACCGACAGCTGCACAATTGGTCAGTTCTTCATTGTGGTGATGGTGAATCAGTACGACTGTCTTTGGAAAGAGATCTGCAGTGGAGTCCTCAGTATTTCTGGTTGCCAGTTTTTTCCTCATCCATGTCTGACACTTGTTGCATCTCGTATCGTCTTGTTTGGTTTTGACTCTCGCCCAGTTTCGGGATGCTGATTTGAATACGATTTTGAGTGATTACTGTGTATCACAACTGGTTTGCTTGTAACTTGGAGCCAATAAACTGTGTTTTTACACCAATTTCATCATTATTACAGAAAAACAACAAAGAGATGAAAAACTAACACCAGATGTTCTTAATCTTTGGCACTCTGTCCATAGTGGTTTACTGTGGGTGTTTTAGTCACGTGTAAAATCTGGTAATTTCATTTGAGTGCAATTGTCTTCAAACATCTTTCAAACATTTGTCACCTGGAACTGTAAAAAGAAAAATCAGTTTGAAAGGGCTCATGTTATGCAAAATGGACTTTCTAATGGTTTTCCCACAGTAATAATCGTCCCCATACCTAGAATGACGCAACAGAAGTAAAGAAAGTCTGTCCTCTCTCTCCCTGTCTTGTTTCAGTTTTTAAAAAGTGTGCTGCTCCAACCAGCCAATCAGAAATTAAACCCTATATAGTGTCATCGGGGGTTTAGCCAATCCCACTCAAGGTAGGCCCTCCCTTTGACTCCTCCTACTATTAGGCAGCTCTGCTCTGGCACATGGCACCACGAGAGGAGGTACTTCCTCCTCTTCCCAAGATGGCCATGTGTGGGCGGAGCCTTCCAGCTCACACAGACACAGCAGATTCTGAATGTAGCTCCTGTTATCCAATTTTCAAACGGCTGAAAATCAAAGAAAAACTGGATTACTGGATTATAAATGTTTTTGGACCACCGAGACCATGTGGATGTTTTGCAAAGCTGCCTAATATGACCCCTTTAATGTGTTTGTGAAAGATGAAGAGAGCACAATAGCAACACAACCAATTGCAAAAAGACAAACAAAAATCAGAGAAGATGACAAATAAAAAACACAATCTATTAACCCAAGCTTGCATTTGTAGTATTTGCGTGCCTGTTAGGCTCACCATGTTATGCATGCGATGCCAAAAAAACATTTTCACACTGGTGCCACTGGTAACAATAGCTCCATGTTAGATGTGACTCGAGACAACAGGAGACTCTCTGCTGACAGATAACTTCTGGTGTGACTCAAGCCGCTAATGTATTTCTGGCAGGGGCTTTCTGGGAAAAAAAAAAAAGAACCACAGAATTTTGTCTCTGCCTGAGCGTGTAGATGTAAGACGACTGAGTGAGTCTGGATGTAATTGCCGTTTTCTTTGCGAGTGGAAAAGCTCTATCAGGGTGAACTTCACTCCACAGTATTGAACAAAAGTTTGATTTTAACAGGTGGGTAGGAAACCCTTCAGCGTCCATGCTTTTGATTCTACAGCCCGTGTGACGGCTGAAACATTGATCATCAGAGAGAATCTGTAAAAGCAGCAGGATGTTGACCTTTCAGACATCAGCTTTCCTTCCTTCGGTCTGCGGCTCCTCAGACTCGCGAGCACTCAGCCTCACCCACTCGGTGATTGCTTTGTATTTGTCATCGACTCACAGCTGGTCACTCCTTTTTAAGCGTGTATATTTTTAGTTTATTTATTTATTTGTCAATAAAGCATGTTCTCTCAGCAAAAGGCTGGAGGATTATACCATGTTCTGACTTGTGCTTGGAGTTTCCAATGTCCAAAACATTTCTGAGTGAAATTTTTGTTTTCTTTTGCATGTTACTTTCAGGTACTGCAACGTACAACATCAAATAATATGTGTATTAGGTGAGTTGTGGACTCTGCATAGGCCGTAGGTGTCATTTTGTGCCTGGGGGACCCGCCAAAATCCAAGGTCACCTTGAACTTCAGAAACACACCATGTGGCTATTCCATAAAAAAATAATGTGCTAATTATGATTTCTTGATATTCCAGAACCTGACACATAATATACTGTCTGTTTGAGTCACTATAAAGCCTAACAACAATATCTTTGGATTGTGAGAGGGAAAACATGAACATTTTGCTTGGGTCTCATTGGTGTGAGGCATGAATGCAAACCACCATGTTCCTCCTCCTCTTGCTTTCTCTACTGTGCATTTCTACATGTGCTTGACTAATAATCTTAAATTAAATGAAGCAATTTGGAGGCTGAAACGCTCTCATCAGAGTACTGCATTTCTTAGTTCTCCTAGAATAAACTTGCAACTGACAAAAGGCAGCTGAGGATAACGTACTCATATTTCAACTGTTCATAGCTGTGCGCTCTCCTAAATATCATTGAGGACACGGCGGGAAAACTCAATCACATGGTTGAGCTGGCTTCTTATTCACATCCACTTCTTGTAAATTGCTCTCCAAAATGTCATGGCTGCAGAACTGCTGCTGCTGCTGCAAAAAAGAAAAAAGTACAGTTTTTCTTATAGTTGAGGATACGTATTTAGGTCCTTGGTGCTGTATGCAGGTAGCTGCTTTTCCAGCATCCCGGACATCCTGGGGGACACACGGTGGAAATGATATGTTACTGGAAATGAGCTTGTTTTTCGATTGAGCTGCTTCTGTGCATTTTCTGAGATCGTAAACAAAAGGAGTGAGCACTTGTGCCTCTGTCATGTTGTCATCGTTGCGTATACTCCTCTAATGTGAAAGCCCAGGTTGGTGTAGGACCTCCCGTCCACAGTGCCCGAACCCGCGTCAAGCACATTATCAGCAAATTTGACATTCTGATGTGTCCCAGCAGGAAAAGCACAGGTGCAGAGTACTAAAAAATAATTATCGCTCAGCTCCTTTTAGCTGCACTGGGTTGGCCGTCTCGCTGCCACCGTCATCCGTGTCATCAGAAACACCTGGGCTCTGCCTCCTCAGGATTTCACATGAAAGCTCTTGTGCAAACTAAGGCGATGGCCGTACAATGAATGTGAATATTTTTCTCAATACTTAACCATGATAGAACAACCATGATCGAAGGATTAACAGGAGACCTCATTTATAGACAACCAACCCATCCAAACGCCACAAGAGAAGATCCCTGCCCAACTTGAACCAGGGATCCTCATGTTGTGAGGCAAGAGAGCGAACCACTACCACTACACCAATGCCAGTCACTAAAAAGAAAACTTAGTATATGGTGATGATGGTTTTCTAAAGTAAAATGATTGTATGCTGTTTGGAAAATTGGACATCTTTGCTCAGGTTATTTGAAACTGATGTGTAAAAACTCATGCTGGTGTTATGAGTGTTGGCTGGACTTGTGGTGTTGCATACAGACTTATACAAACTGGTGGCAGAAAACTCAAACTGTTCCTGCAAAACTCCCCACGACCTTAAGTTAATTTTCAGTGCATTGCGGCGTGTGCATTAGTGCAAAGAAAGTGTCTCGAGTTGAAGAATTTGCTTACAAACGTTTCATACAGCAATATCATAAGCAATCCTTGAAATTCCTCTAAGTGATGTTTTTAATACAGAACTTTGGCAGGCAGATGTGAAATGACAGGCTTCTCATTTCATCAGCGCCACCGAACTGCTGAGGCTTGACATTTTGAATTTCTTGTCTGGCGCAGCATTTTTTATCCTTCTCAGGTTAATCAGGTGTTTCTATTTTCCCTCGTTATTTATTCATTAACACTGCAACAACCACACAGATCCCACGGATGACACAATCTTGTTAAGGGATCTCACTGTTGTAATCAGCTGCAGAGGACGAGAGAGAGAGAGCGTGGGGTTAAGTGGGTATGGGTCCAAATCGTGTTCAGCGATGAACCAAGGGGAGCAAACTAAATTATTCACATGCTGACTACCTTTTCATTAATCTCTGAGGTCTAAAAAAGTGCTCCACCTCTGCATGAGTTAATAATAGCTCCTGTAAAGTGAAGAAGCAAAATGTTGGAGGGAGAGTAAAGCTGAAGGTTGAGGTTGAACGCACCAACAGAGAAGTGTGTTTGTTTTCTTCAAGTGGCAACAACAAGAACAAAGTTAGTCGGACATTTTATGCCTCACATGAAACTAAAGCGCGCATATGGCAAAATGTGCTTTTCCGCATTAACCACAAGTACAAGTGATAAATAGAGTCTCTTCTTCTAAAAACGCACACAAATTAAAATCACAATCCATGCGTGAAAGTGCAATGTAGCATGCTCTGTGCAGGATCTTAGTAAATCAGGCCATTAGTCGTGTCTTTTCAAGGCTTAAATTGCAGCCTTGGTGTATGTGGTATTTTTTTTAAACCAAAGAAAATCCCAAATCAATTATCTCAATTAGAGATAAGAGTAGGAGAGATATTTTTTTGGTCTTGTCTGCAGATGAAATGAACAATTAGTGGTAATCATATATACCAAAATCTATAAGCTTTCACATAGAAAATTAGTTGGAAGTTAAGTTTTCACTGCTGTGTAAATGAACATCACTTATATCATGTATTTTAACATTACGCTGTATAGCGTTAGTCTCATTCACACACACACTCACACAATAATAGGCAGCAATGGAATGTGTTCGACATGGACCAAGATGAGGTGGTCCAACCAACAACTGTCAACCTGGAAACTGAGATGTTTATATTAAGCTTGGTGCACACGGCATATTTTTAAAGCATCCTACGTGGAATTGATGTTGTGGGACAGCATATCCTCAATGTTAGAGCAGCAACAAAAAAATGTTGGGAATCGTAAAAAGCGGAGGGAAGGGATTTACATTTACAGGAAGAAAAAAAAAAAAAGGATTAATGTCTTAACCACTCCACTGCCTGGGAAACCAATTATACAATCAATGGGCGCAATCAATATGAGTTTGCAGCAGAGAATTATAGGAGAAACCCTGAGTCCTGCACCGCTCTTGTAAAAGAGGAGGACCTCTACTAAATAACTTTGAACATCCAGCGACATCTGTGTGTCCCCGCATCTTCACAACAGTCTCTCGTGGCCCGACACCCGCCCTGGCGAGGAATTGATAAACGGCTGGAGGATTAACTTCAGAGTCCCTCAGGCGGAGAGTGAAGTCAGTGCAGAACAATGGCGAGTCCCCAAAGAAAGCTGGATGTCAAACAGGTCGGATGGCTCTGGAGGACATTGTTTGATTAATGTTTGGATTTTCATCCTCCGTTCGCACCGCGGTCTCCCAGCGTGCAGCGAGGGAAATGCCATGTGGACGACTCTGTTACGTTCCCACCCAAATATATTTGAAGATAACAAAACATCGCTTTAAATCTGCCCATAAAGTGCTGCTTTTCAGAGAAACTAAAGACAAAAATGTCAATTTACAGATAGTTTTTTAAACAAAGTGGATATTTTGTTTTAGAAAGTCTTTCTGAACCTGAAGCCAGTCTGAATACTATTTAGTATTTTATATTGATCCAATAACACTGGAAAAGCTTGTTGTATTTATGTAGTTTATTGTCGATACAGAAGAGACATTTTTTTACCTATATTTCATTCTAGAGATTTTTAAATTTATTTTGTACCGTGTATTATGGCGAAGAGCTTATTTTAGGCATATTAAAGCATTTTTAATAACCTTTGAGTAAAATAGTGTGTTTTTCACTCTAGCACCTATCATGTTGTCATATAACAGAACTTTCTATCCACACAGAGGAGACATACTACTTTCAGTAAATTTAAAGTAACATTTGAATATGATAAGCCTGTGCAAAGTGTCCTCGTCCAGGTATTGTTCCCTCAGTTAAATGAGTCAACAAGCTGGGAACTTTTTGTTGGTGATGTTAGGGGTCACAGCCCTGCTACTCTCCAATAAAACACAAAAAAAACCAGTGAATAAATAAATATGTGTGCACAGACGGCACCAGTGTGAGATTAGATCGCAAAGAGTCCTTTTAGTGTTGGTAACAGGTGTGAGTGGGATGTATACAAAAGCGCTTACTATACAAGGATTCCGCTGAACTGCGTCCCGCAGCATGCAGAACACAAAGATATAATGTGCCACAAGCCAAAAACAGTAGGCGTAACAGTATGCATCAAGCTGGTGTATCCAAGACAACACAACAAAGTTTGAGATTTAGTTCATGAACAAAAGCAATATTTTGCACTTTGCATTTCCAATCATCACATTTTAAAGCCATGAAAGCCAACATATCTAAAATGTTCAAATACATTTTCATGACTTTGTGCTTCTGCATGAAATATAATTTTTTCAATATTTCACAATTATGTGAATCTATATTACTGTTGTTGACATTACTGAGAAGTTCTGGTCACAAATGTACAACACATTTAGTCTTTAATTGTAAAGTCGTCCTGCAGGAGTCCTGTCAGCCACCAAGTCTATAGTATGTGGACACAAAAAATATATTACTCTTTGCTGTTTTAGAAATTTGTAGATCTATTCTGTCATTGTGGTTAAATGGGTTAAAGATCACACATACAGTCATCTCCATGAATTTCACCAAAAGAAATTGTGATTCATCTGTTTAAGTTGTTCCTAAATAGTTGAGCCAGTTCCCAATTCCAGTTTGTGATTAACTTAATTTTACGTCGTTAAAAAAGTGCTTATCCTGTGCAAAGTGTTTATTAGGATTTCCATTTGCATTATTCCAATTTGTGAACAGTTCTTTATTTGTCACAATTAATTGTGTCAATGCTTCAGCAAGTAAAAATGACCAGTGCTTCCAATTTCAAGGTACTCTAATAGAAGAAGTAAAAACAACTTTAAATTTCACATCCTGAACAGTCTTAGCACTTTTCTGTTGTTGTTTGTGACCTGGGATTAACACAAAAGCCACACACTGGATGGAAATTTCATTGTGTTTCCTCCAGAATCGATATCAGCCCTTTTAACCACAGAATATTTCATTTAATCTTGAGGGACCTTGAGAGAATGTAAAATCATTATCCTATAAAAGACCATGATATTCTAAAGACAAAGTGTCTGAATGAAAATAAAAAAGCCTAGTAAAATACAGAAAGACTGCAGCAAACAATGAAAACTTGACTCAAAATGACAATTCAAAAGCCATCCATCTATACAGCAGTGGAAACATCACGACTGAATGGGTTTTATCTCAAAGCACAATGTTCCTGAGACATTACGACGGTGCTGTTGGAAGGCATTATTATGAAAGTCACCTTCTACACCACTAAATCTCTGAAATGCCATTTATATCATGCACTTGCAGACGCGATTGTAGATATCTCTCTGTGTGCGTATTCCAGGGGGCAACTGATAGTCCTCCTGACCTTGGCATTTTTCATGGAGCAACAATCATAGTATGCAACACATCAGAGGTGTCTTCCATTTCCTCACCTGTACTCATCACAACTCTCATTTGTGGAAATTTAGCTCATGCAAAATCCGAATTAAGCAGAGGGCTTAATTTACTAAAGGTTTTTCCATCAATACGGATAAAGACGTGATATTGAAACAGCAGTGAACGTGGAAGATAATCCACGAATGGCACGCACTGAAGATGGCATCCCGCAAAAATAACACACACACACACACACACACACACACACACACACACACACACACACACACACACACACACACACACACACACACACACACACACACACACACACACACACACACACAATATATATGACATCTATACTAAATGCACAACATTGCAGTGTTGTATATGACAGAAAGAAAAAAAAAATCAAAATGCATCATCTCTGAACACATGCATGAACACAGATCCAATTTTAAGTGATCCAGTTCATCGCTGCACAACCGTACCCACATCTCACAAAAAAAGCCATGAATTTCAACATATTTCACGAGCATGTAAGAGGTGTAAATCATAAATAATAAAGTCCACTCAGAGATGAGCGTAGAGAAAAAGATAAATAAGAATTTATATTTTTCCATTACTTGCTTTTCAACTGCAGAGGCGTATAAAAAGATAATATGTTCCTACTGGATCTGAGTTTGAGACCCCTGCTTTACAGGTTACCAGTTCACCCGACTCCTGTTTACTGGAGGACCACTTCATCAATTGTTGTCGTTTCTTTTCATCAGCCAGTTTGTAGAGCGTCAACCTTCTTTTAACCGCTGTGCGTCATGACTGAATCAGTCCAAGACCCACATAGTGCTGACTAATGTGTCACAGAAACGCTTAAATAACACTCAGTTATTTCAAATAGACCTTATTGAATAATACAATTAAGAAAAAAATTTCAAGTGACAATTGCAATCAAGTATAAATCTTTAGTAAGCTTCATATGACTGCTCATTATTCGTGATGTGTTCTGGTTGCACCGTTAAATAACTCATTCTCCACATACTTGATTGGCATCCAGTGTGACACATGCATTCAAGCTCCGGAGCAGCCTCAGGGAGCAGGAAGAATGCCCAACTCCGCCCACCATGAAAGCAAACATCATGGAGGCGCCATGCTTTACCAACGGCGTGACAAATGCCGATGACTAATAGCTAAACAGCCCCGTAGACCTGCGCCACCTGCTTTCAAGGCTCATTGACGCCAGGAACAATATGAGTGTTTGGTGGCAGCGGGGATAAATGACACCCTGAGAATCTGTTATAATTCATTGCCATTCACTGTTAAAGAGCTGCTGAATGGATCCCAAGCGCAATCAAACATTTTTAAGTTGCTGTCGTCCCGGGTTGGAATAGAGAACATATAAAAACATCAAGAAGAAAACGTCAGAGGGCACACTGTATTAAAGCATGAAAACAATGAAGCATTGGATATCATCCTCAGGATAGATGGATGCACTTTAAAAAGGTTTTCAAACACTGTACTCTTTTCGTGCTTTTGTGTTCCATTTCAAAAATGACAGGATTTGCATTTATAAACTATGTTCAATATAATAACTCTCAATAGCTGATTGTAATAGAGCGGGTGTGAAAGTTGAGGAAATGTGACCTTCTCTGCATTAACTCATTAATCAGGCCTGCACTGAGCTACAAGTAAGACCCTGGAGTAAAATATGAATGTTCTTCAGGATCTAGTAAATATTATTTCACTTTAATTCTATTATAATGGGAACATTTTGCTTTGAACTTAAAAAAAACCAATAACCTAAGTTCTCGGTCAGTGTTTCAAAATATTGAAAAATCCATTAGATTAAAAAAAAAAAAAAAAAAAGATCTAAAACTGAACCTGCAAGCTGATTCATTGTGAACAATTCTTCAGACTTACTCTGAGAACCATATTTTTAATTTACAACACAAATCTTTGAAAGCAATCAGAGAAAATTGGCTCCCCCCCCTTCTTCTTTTACCATTCGACTTTTCACACACAACATGGTAAATTACACCGTTTTAAAATGTCTTGTTCCAGATTGCTAAACTGAAGGACAAGATGAATATATTTAACATATTTTACTTGGAAAACCAACTCCACAGGAAAGCCATTAAAGTGAGACGCCGCTTATTGTGGGCCGTATGCAAATACACGGTCGCTCAGTGTTGATATTAATTCACACCCACACAAAGTAAGACGGAGTACTGCTGGACAAGAGTGGAATCGAAGGACTATTTTCATGTTCTGCGCTTTCCTTAAATACCTTTATGTAATTGCTGGGTCATGACAGGATAATTACCACCGTCACTCCAAGCCATTAAGCGTGACTAACAAACCTGCAGACGGCACACTTCCTAACTTTTGGTATGTTACTAAATAAAGCTGGTAGTATAAATTAGGATAAAATAAGAGTCATAGATAGAATAATTCATCTTTGTGCATTTTAATGTCTTCATGAATGTAAAACTTAGCTTTCAAAAAGTCGGTATTGACACACAGAAGCCATGAAAACAAGTGACGCAGCACGCATACACATCCACAGTGTAAACAAAAGTTTAACAACAACAACAAAAAAAAAAAAGTGTATATGTCTTCACTTTTTAGTCTGCGGGAACTGAAACTGTTCCTGTGCTTGTTTTGAGTCTAAATTACACATTACACTGTATTCCATTGACAAGAACACCACAACTTCACACCAACAGGCAACATCATGACACAGCTGCATGCGAGTCATTCAGAAGGTCAAAAAGTAAAACTTCTGAGTGCGTAAACAACAATATCAAGACTGATATGATTGAAGAAACCAGAGAGGGAATTTTCTGATGACTGGAGATGATTTAGATTTCAGTGCTTAGAAAGTTTGAGACTACTATCTGTTTTAATAAAAATCTGAATGCGATATGAATTCAATTAAGGAATGAAAGTGGACCGCCACCCTCGAGCACCTTGACCGTATGCCAAATGAAGCTTTAATGAAATCTCATCCTTAATCTGAAGCTGTCCGAATTCAACCTGAAACAACAAAAAACATCTGCCACAACTTGAACATAGTACTGCCCCTAAGGCCCCCATTTTTAATGGGGTAAAAATACAGTCATGCATCAACCAAAATCTCACAAATATCACCATTGACAGATTCGAAATGTCTTTAAATTGAATAACTTTCTCAGTTGTCTTTCTGTAAAAGCTTCTGCAACCTGTTGTCCCACAATATCGCCTCATATTGATAAAATAAAACTCACTTCTGACTCGCTCAATCTACACTTTCTAGAATTGCAGCAGAACCTTTCATTGTCCATCCATCCATCCATCCTCTCTACCACAAGGCAGGATAAACCCTGGAGACATCATCAGACCATCACAAAGAGACAGACAACCACACACTCACACACTTAGGAGAAAATTAACCTCACCTGCATATTTTGGGAGGAAATGAGCCCCTGTGCCAACAGGAAATGAGCCCATGACGTTCTCGCTATGTGGCGAGAGAACAAACCACTGTTCCACCGTGTGGCCCCACCTATCATTGTGTTTGCTTCAATTATGGAATTATGTCCGTGACTGTCGGAGACGGGTAGCTTTTAGTAAATGCAACAAAAGAAAAAGAAAATGAAAGGAAGTTATGACGCTTCTTCACCTGGAAGTCGCTCTAAAGTCCACATGCATCAGAAAAGACTGACCACAGAAGAGGACTGGTCACTCCGGTTTGACAAGTTTCACATCCAGGCTGGTTGTGATTGAGTTAACAAAGGTATTTCAAGATAACCTCATAGCTGAGAGGGCGAAATGAGTGCATGTGGCCAAAGTAGGGCGCTATAAGCACCAGAGTAACACATTTCGTCCGAACAAGAAATATCTTCTCGAATCATTTTTTGGGGGATATGAAGTGAAAATGTTAGATACAGTGTCCTTCACAAGTAGACTCTCTATGGCGATGCTAGTCTCCAACAAGCACAATAACGCAGTTATCATGTGGCTTCACGCCGACAATCTGCATGCATTACAAATGCAGTGTGTTAAAGCTGCATTTATAATGTGATCGCTTCGGGGGTACATCAGTTCTCCGTGACCTCATGACAACAGCTGTCACACCCACTGCATTCATATGTCTGACGAGACGAAGTACAGACAAACTGAAGGGGATAAAGTCACGGGATTTGGATTCATCTCAGGTGCTAAAAGGAGAGTAATGACAATGGCAATAGAAACCTGCATTAGGCACTGCTGATTGGGATTAGGAGTGCGACAGGAACTGCTCAAACTGAAATAGATCGGTAATTTTTTTCCAAGTTAGTTTTAAGTTTGGTATCCCGTGTACCTGTGAATGCAATACACGTCCGTACAATGGTGATAAAACTGATATTGTGTGGGCAGACATCAATCGCTGCCAAAATGTTGACACAGTGGAAGGATCAGTCAATAAATACAGCCGATGACAAATAAAGTCAATTTGAAGGTGTTACTGTTATTAATGGGAACAACAGTTCATCCGTAACAAGTTAGTGTAGAAACGCACCAACTGATCACCAACTATTAACAAGTGACTGACACAGTTTTGATCAGAGCAATTTACAGTATCTCTGGTCATGCTAAAGTAGCTGTGTTTTGTTTAGATCTAATATAGTGGTAACTAAGAATTACACAAGATACTTCTGATTAGAAAGAGAGAAATAAGAACAAAAGTGGTGACGTTGGTACATTCAAGATGAACTGGAAATGTCCTCGTATCGAAGTGAGAACAATCCGTTTTAATGCTGTTAAATTCAAGACTTTTACAACTCGAGAAGCAGTTTTGAGATCCGTGACCCACTTTGTAGAAAGCCTGAGGTAAGAATAATCAGGCTTCATTCTTCTACGTAGTTTAGTAACCTCAAAACAGCAGCAGTTTATAGATTGACTTTGAAAGACATCATGCTATCTCTATGGATGTGTGATGACAACGTAGTTTGTCACTTATCTACTGATCTTTTACGTGACTAAACCTACTGGCTGTTCCATGGCGTCGTGTGAACGCTCCAACGGGTAATTTCTCGGTTCCTCACACCTTCAATGCACAATCATTGTCATTGTGTCAAAGGGTTACGTGGTGAAATAATAAGTTGGGACTATTTTTGCAGCACTCCTGCTCGGATTGACATTGAATTAACTGTAATAATGTTTTGATAATTGGCCCATTGTTCAGCGCTGATTAAGCTCTGTGACCCATAAGGGCCCTCTGCAATCCTGAATCTCACTTTGACGCGTGTGCTGACCCATGACTCTAATTTCCAATTGATTGTTTGTTAAGAAAATCACCCGGGTGACCGATGGGTTGAATGCCATATGCACCGAGCTACTGAGAATACTTTTCACAAACAAGAAAGTTTCGCATAAAATAATTCATAAAGTCTGTGGCAGAGATTTGGAATGTTTGAGATTTATTTTATTTTTATCCGTTTATGTGAAAAAACACAATTTTGCCGCCTAACTCTGGCTCAGTTTTCTAAATAAATAACGTTTCCAAGTGGTGTATATTGTAAGAACGGACTAACTGGCAGGATGGGACTCAGCAGGGGAGCAACAGAAATATACCTGAGCGATAAACAGCTTTTTAGCCGAAATCAAGCGTCTGCATTCGAATACAATAGCCCTCATTAGCAAACACAAGGAGTCTGCCAATCCAACAGTTGGTTACTCTTATTTATAGCTCAAGGCAAGAGGTATTATTTACACAGATATGGTTTAGACTGGCCTCACTGTTGCTTCACAGCAAGAACATTCAGAGTTTTGATCTGATGAGCATATTTTCTGTTCTTCTTGGAGGGGTGGCTGCATGTCCCCCTGTGTTATGGCATCCTGTGGATAAAGTCTGCCTCAATAATTTAATGGGTTATTTAGTGGCGTGACATTTACAACTAAGACCTTTATGTAGATACAGTACAGTCTATCAATGTGTGTGTCAGACTAATTAGTCTGGGAGCTGCTCCAAATGACAGCTCCGATACCAAAATGTTCCTCTGGTAATGTCATTTAAAGACAAACAAACAAAAAGAGGAGAGAACAAAATTGTATGGTGTGCATGTTTTTAATGTGGCTCCAGTTTTACTCCGAATGGCCAATAGTGGAATTCAAACCGGGTCTGCTGGCTTTCTTAACCTCTAGTGAAGTCCTTTAATTCAGGATTGTGCTACCATCTAGAGGAAAATCAGTGAAATAACATCTTTGATCAGACAGGAATATATTATGTTGCAAGAAGGCTGAAAAGATTATGCACAGTGACTTCCTGGGCTTTCTGTGTCAAAATTTTAAAGCAACGTTTCATAGCCATCTGATTTTTTTCTAACTTCTGGCAGTTCACCACTTTCCTTTGTCACTTTCCAGCGTTAACTGCAAGCTTTGATTAATAGAAAAGTCTTAAGCTTAACCTTAAAAGTAGACTGTATCATGTTAATATTGTAATTCACTAAACCAATATCTAATTATTGTAGGACATTTACTTAAAAAAAACTGTGATATAAGAAAGCTAAAATTACAAAATATTACTTTCGCAGTTTTTGGTATCAATGTTTTTCTGCGGGCAAAAGTTCAAACCCTCCAGAGCAATGGTCTGCAACTTTTATGACCAAAAGAGCCACTTTTTTAGGTTTCCACCAAACATATTTTGTCTGAGGGCTCGCTTTTATTCAACTATTAAAAGCACATGTACGGTGTTTCATTATTACATTTTAGTACATTGGGCTTTTTTTGGGCATAATTTTAGTGTTGTTGTTTTTTTTATCTTACTTTTAAGCAATTCTAGTTGTTGTAGCTGTTTTCACTGTAATTTTTTCCCCATTTGAGGCGACATTTAAATGTTTTTAAATCTGTTTTAGCTATTTAAAATGTTTTGCTTTTTGGTGTTTTTGTCATTTATACTCTTATATAAAAATAGTATGTTTTTCCCTATTTTGTCCTGATTTGAGAAATTTAAAAAAAAATTTAAAATGTCTTTTTGCCATTTTGTGTTTAGTCTTTTCAACTTATTTTTTGTTGTTGGTGCAATTGTAGCCAGTTCGGCTGCTCTACCCGTTTTTCAGCTATTTTTAGCCAGAACATAAAATCATTTAAAAATAAATAAATTCAAAATAATAATAAAAAATGTGTACAATGTTGTGACTCCGGGACCGCAAGTTTGTATTACTTAAACTACATTACCCAGAATGCAGCAGTGACGCTCGCTGTCTTGGTGCGTAGCGCCGCCGTGACGCTCCGCTCCCGGCGCTGACCTGACCCTGTTTTACCGCAGAGCAGCACTCAGTAGCGGGCAGCTCCCCTCCACGCAGTGCCGGCCACCGTTCCCACGCTCTCTGGAGCTGCCATAAAGTGACAGACATGGCTTATCCTGCTCGCAGCTTCTGCCGCCTGCTCGGCAGACATGACAGTTTCACACGATTGAGAAAACTCTGGCTGGACGGGAGCAGCGCGCGCACGTACAGCGGCGCTACGACGCGCAGGGACGATGAAGTTGAACTCGGGGAGTCGACTTTAGGCGCTCCAAACTTCGCCACAGCTCCGAAAAACGGGTCCAGAAAGGTAATGCTGACTTTAAACAGGCTGGTGGTAGCTGACGTGCGGTAAAATATTCAACCCCCCTAACAGAGTGACCACAGGCCGGCTTTGTTCATTTATGAATGCATACGGAGTTGTTTACCAGCCGTTTACTGGAGGCCACAAAGTAGTGCCAGGGGGGTAAATAATAAACCAACACTAGAGCAACCCCGAATTCACGTCCTAGAAGGCTGGGAAACACTGTTATCTCCTCTCAGGAGGTCGTGTGTAAACTAAAGCAATGCAGGTGAGCAGGACCATGAGCCATGTATTGATCGACTGTTGAAGTACAAGGGTCCTTTTTCTAAACCCTTTAATATATTTTATTGTTGTTCTCTTGCATTACAACATGCAAGATAACAGTACTGTCTGCAAATCCATTCTTGGTGAAATCTATTAGATATAACACACACACACACACACACACACACACACACACACACACACACACACACACACACACACACACACACACACACACACACACACACACACACACACACACACACACACACACACCAAGCCTTTGCTTGTAACTGTGTAATAAATAGAAAAGTTTAGGACTTGACTTTATTCAGTCACATATTAACATTAGTGAGGCACTAGGGATGTATATTACGGAAATTAACTGGTTGTTGTGTGAGTGATTTTGAGGAATGTCGGCACATAAAAAACTTTTTAATGTCAGTTTTCTGTAGCAATATTGATTTTTAAGGTATTTATTCAAAACCTATTGTTGCAGTTGTGTCCCTCGGCATTACACGTGAGTGGTGTGTTTGTTCTTGTGCTGTTAACTTCTGACATAACTGTGGCCCACTGGCGAGTCAAAGGTCTACGATGTGTTACTGATCCACGTGCTCATCTCTCACTGTGACTGACTGAATCGTTCTGATTTGCTATTGATCACGTGGTTTAAAAAAAACAACAAAAAAACACAGTCAGGCCATAGTACCTCATATCTTATGGAGAACTCTTTGTTTCATTGCTCTGACCTGCTCCAATATTACAAAAAGAAATAAATTATTCAGCCGTTTGTTGAGTTATATGTAAAAGATAATCCAAGAGACAGAGCAGTGCTGCTCCGCCTACCTTCTTGATGTGAGATCAGTTTCACAGTTTCTTTTTATGTGCTCTTCATCCCCAGGAGAGGCTACGGGACAACGGCATCCTGCCCTTTTCGGCCTTCTTGACCGACAACTTTGGCCGTAGACACAGCTACCTGCGCATCTCCCTGACTGAGAAATGCAACCTTCGCTGTGAGTACATGCTGTGGGACCCAGTCGGCCTTTCCCTCATTTCCCCTGCTTCTTATTCGGCTGCTTGAAGAAGCTTTATTCAGCAATACCGACTCTGCCCCTGCTACTAGAAAACACGACCTCCATATCCCTGACTGGCAATATTAGATTCTCAGTCTCTCTGTGGAGATCAGACCAAGACATAGAGATTATTCAGATGTTAAAGGAAGTAACAGAAATGCTGCTTTACCATCTAATAACAACATTTTTTTCTCCAAACTAATCATTTTATAATTGCTCCTCTCTTCACCCAGCTATTTCCCTGTAGGGTCATCAAAGCTTTTATTTTTTATTGCGGATGAGGAGTGTAAATGGTCTCATCAGCTCTTAACAAGAAGAAGACTAATCGATAGAGTACCACTGTAGAGTACCGTTTGTTCATATTGGTGGAAAAGGAAATGTTGAGGTTTTTTTTTTTATGTGAAGAAAGCAAAAGTATTGCAAACATGACTGAAGTCAGAGATTTGCTCAGCTGGTGCATTGTGGTGAATATCGTAGCTTTTCTTCTCGAGTTCAAATGATCCGTCCTGGCTTCAGGTCAGTACTGCATGCCGGAGGAGGGGGTGAAGCTGACACCGCGGGGCCAGCTGCTGTCCTCCTCAGAGCTCCTGACCCTGGCTCGCCTCTTTGTCCGAGAGGGCGTGGACAAAATCCGGCTCACTGGCGGAGAGCCCCTCATCAGACCCGACGTGCTGGATGTCATCAGTAAGGCACTAGTAGAAAATACCATTAATAGTAAATCCTCTTGTGGTAGGTACAAACTTTCCAAGTAGGCGCAGTAAAGAGTGTTTTCAGACACGTTTCCATGTGCCAACTCCTGACCATATGTGATCTCACGTAAAATACCAGAACAGACGAGGGAAACTTGATTTTCCTTGCATGCCTTCAGGTTAAGGAGGAAAACGATCTGTCACACATGATTTGTAAACGAGCCGTTGCAAATTTGACCGGTAGTAAAATCACAATGTTGATATAAGTCATGCATTTTGCTGCTCTCACAGTAATTTTAGGTGACAAATGGATTTTTTTCCTAGGAAGTGAACTCAGCAAGGTTCTATTCATCATATTAAGTTCAACAATCAGCACTGGTGTCATGTGACTGCAACCTCACATGACCCTCATCAAACCTATTAAAGGGAAACAGTTTCCTCACTCTGTGTTTCTCTCTTCCCACGTTTGACCTCGTTTAGCCGAGCTGAGGAAACTGGAGGGTTTGAAGACGATCGCCGTGACAACCAACGGCATGAACCTGGCCAGGCTTTTGCCTAAACTCAAAGATGCCGGCTTGGACCTGATCAACGTCAGCTTGGATTCTCTGGTTCCTGCCAAGTTCGAGTTTATTGTGAGGCGGAAAGGTATGGCAGCCGCTGACCTGGAAATACATTTTCACTCGACAATAACCACAAATCAGAGCCTGTCGGTGGTGCAATTCGATTAAGGTTACGCTTTGAGCTCCCTGCGGCTGATACTATTGTGTCACACCATTATCAGGACTTTATCAGGCTCCTTTGTGCAGCAATGTGTTATTTAGAGTTGCTGCTCCGGTCGTCCTGTCCTGGTCTCAAACCTCAAGCTGCTGACAGCCTGAATCTGTGCAGTTTCTGTTGTGGGTCAGTCCCACGGGGTTACCGAGGGAAGCTCCAAACTCACTGGGAGTGTCGGGGACAGCAGGGCAGAGCTCTGGGAGTTTGGCTCGGAGAGAACAGACACAGATGGACTCCCGGAGATTAGAAACAGTGTCTTCTGAGCCCGTCCTCTTCAACAACACATACTTTGCTCGGTTAATCTCAGTGTCAGGCTTATCAGACGGGCGGTGTTACAGGTGTAGCCTGAGAGACAAATTGTTTCTTAGTCTTGGCCAGTTGAGATTTTCTACACATGCCGGCTTGAATTTTTGTGAAGAGAGGAAACGCTTCCTACTGGATTTCTTGAAAACAAACGAGGCAGTTTGCCATGGAAAAGATGTTCCTGCTCAGATATTTCTTTTATATGTTTACATATGAACTTTTTCATGTATTAACAGGCACATATATTTTTACTGACTACTATCTATTTTTTAATCCCCTCATTTCAGTATTTTACTAATTACTTTATCTTTGTTTGACCTTTTTCCATCCTTTAAATGCCTTAATCTGGCCGGATTCTTTCCTCGTTGCAGATGATCTCACGCTTTGCTGCCTTGATTTTAAATGTATTCCATGTGTGCGAGTTTGGAATGGGGTGATTACTCTATTTTCTTTTACATTGTGTAAAGGTTTGTTTGACGTGATATTTGTATGAAAAGTGCAGGAGAGAGACAGAATCTTACTGACATATGAATGCACATCGTTTCCACAACATCGCCATGTGTTCTTTCTTTCAGGGTTTCACAAAGTAATGGAGGGTATTGATAAGGCTATCGAGTTGGGTTACAGTCCTGTCAAGGTAATCTTTCCAAGCTTATTGAGAATATTCAACATACCAAGTTACACTTTGAATGCGTGACCAGAGAGTGTTTTCACATCAATATATTTACAGCCTAATTCAAAGCACCCAACTTTCACCAAAGAAAAGGAACAATGGATGCTTCTTCTGGCCACAAGGTGGCAGTGTTGTAGACAAGAAGTCAAGCCAAGCTGCACTTCTCCTACTACTACAATCTCTCTAACAAGCATCATAATCAATACACTATTATAAGTTTTAGAATTATTTTTTAATTAAACAGCTTTTTCATTTTCTTTTGCACATAATGAGGCTGGTGTGAAATTACAAAGGCTCACCACTGCACGTCGGCAGGTTGAAAGAAAGATTTGATGAAAGGTGGTCGATGAGAAGAAACCTGACTTTCAGTGACCCAGAGTCTTAAACCCAGAAACAGGATGAAGAGAGAGCGGTACGCTGCCGGGTGACTTGATATCACTTCCTATCTTAGATTAGACAAGACAAAGCTGCAAGTTTGTCCTCATTGTTATCTGTGGAAAACCTTGATTTTATGTGGGGAAAGTGTGAACAGGAAGTGATAGAGGACAAGTAGCACAATGTTTAATTCTTATGCATTTTTATCAGCTTCTAAAGAGAACGAGACAAGTTTGTTGTTAGGGTTAGAACGTCTTTGGTGATCTGGGTAGCCCCTCACTGTTGCTTCGCTGCCCTCGGCAGATCAACTGTGTGGTCATGCGAGGCCTCAACGAGGACGAGCTGTTAGATTTCGTGGCGCTGACGGAGAAGAAGCCCGTGGAGGTGCGATTCATCGAGTACATGCCTTTTGACGGTGAGCGCTCGCAGTCCCCTCGTTTAACCCAACGTCACAATTATTTACTTGCCGTTCAAATATTTGAGCGCGTTTGCGTTTCCTCCTGCCTGCAGGTAACAAGTGGAACTTTAAGAAGATGGTGAGTTACCAGGAGATGCTGGACCGTGTCAGGCAGCAGTGGCCCAACCTGGAAACACTTCAAGCTCCACACACGGACACCGCCAAGGTCAGTGTCCGCTCTGGCTCAGAGAGATGCTTCGTGTTAAATCTCTACTATCCTGATTATCTTGTATGTTTTCTATTTCATCAAAGTTAGAACGCACTTTTTTTTTTTTTTTTTTTTTTTACTTTGTGCTAGACTTGATTGATTTGTGAACTCATCAAATCGTCCCCCTCTGCCTCGATGCAGACATTCAAAGTGCCGGGCTTCAGTGGTCAGGTGGGCTTCATCACCTCCATGTCCGATCATTTCTGTGGCTCCTGCAACCGTTTACGCATCACCGCAGACGGCAACCTGAAGGTGAAGCCGTGTTCATGACCGTACAAGGCGTGTGGATTCGTACGCGACCTCACCTTTCCTGTGTGTGTTTTCCCTCAGGTGTGTCTGTTCGGTAACTCTGAAGTGTCCCTCAGAGACGTGTTGCGCTCTGGCGCCCCTGAAGAAGAGCTACTGCAAATCATCGGAGCCGCCGTGGGCAGGAAGAAGAAGCAACATGCAGGTAAAAGTCACAACCACACTCAGTGGTTTGTCACTGTCATTTTTACACCCTAAGTCGGATACGGTTGCCTACGAGTCAGCAATTTCTAATTACGATCCACACTCTGGACAAATTTTTGTACTTTATACTCTTACGATCAACAATGTATAATTGAATCAACTATATAATGTAATTTACGGACTATGAGCCGCTACTTTTTTCACATAGTTTGAACCCTGCTGCTTAAACAATGATTCAGCTAATTGGTTAAGGGGTTAATGAGCTTCATGCCAGATACATGGGTGATGCGTTCAAGTGCATCACGTAAATATGACTTCTTTTTTTTTTTAATTTATTTTCTTTAATTTGGTGCACTCAATAGTCAAGAAATTGCGGTACACTATAAAGTATACACACTTGAGCCACGTGTTACCATCTGGAGCACAGACCGGATAAGAATGTGGCAGTTTTTGCATTGTATTGCCTTGAATTAGTTTTATTCTCAAATATATTTTTAACAAGTTTTATGGTAAAAGTTATAATATATCCAAATTTATGTTACATTGTAATAATGTTTCTCAATGAAAGGTAACGTTTTCCACATTTTAGCCGGAGAAATATTTTTTGCAGCAATTCATTGTTTTTTTTATCAAAAGATTGTTTTATTGTCATTTTATTTGGGTGGAAAAAAAGGATAAAGATAAAAAAAAATAAAAATCATAAGAAATCAGGCTACCCACATATATCCAGGCACCAATGCTGCACTGAGACTTGACCCGTTTGTGTTTCTCTCTTCAGGGATGTTCAGTATCTCCCAGATGAAGAACAGACCGATGGTCCTCATTGGTGGGTGACACAGCTGTACGTACAGACTCCTCACACCGGGAACATCGAGTGTTCAGATGACAGATTACTCATCAACACAATGAACTTCAGTTTAAAATTGGATTTTTTTGTTTTTCCTTCTTTATCTCCATACTAATGTTGTTTTTCTTTTTCTTTTTTCCAACAGTCATGACATCCCCGAGCTTTCTGAAGACGCCACGGGACAGTCGGGGGACCGTCCCCGTCGCTTCCAGTCCCACAAACGATGTAGCCTTTAATCCAACAGCCGCTCCTCACGCGTGCCCAGCAGGCAGCGGGAGAGTCCTGAGCAAAGAGAGGATTTTGTGCCTTCCAGATTGCACTGATTCGACCAATATTAGCAGCTGTGAGACCTTGACGAGTGAGGGGACTCACGTTGGTATACGTTACCGTGAGGAACACCCTCATTTGGCAGAGAACTTTCTCAACGTAGCGCCTTTTCACTCTTCTCAGTTGCGTAAGAGTCTCATTTTTAACACTGAATCTCGCACAAATGCATTGAGGGACGAAGACCTCAGTCACGCACAGACCAGGAGTCCTTCTGCTCTTAGGAGCAACATGCTGAGGACCTCAGGAGCTTTTTGCACACTACTAATTAATGCCAAATCAACCGCTACACACCACAGTGTCAGGTTCTACCACAGCGAAGACTCGAGTTTCACGCCAAGTAAATCTACAAGTTGCCAAACCAGCCCGGCCGCGAGAGTCTCCAGCAGTCTCCTGGACGAAGCCACCGACGCCCGGCTGACCCACACAGACGCCCAGGGCCGAGCCGCCATGGTGGACGTCGGTGGGAAAGCCCCCACGGCCCGAACCGCCTCGGCGTGCGCCACCGTCCTTCTGGGTCCCGCCGCCTTCCGCTTGCTGCGAGATAACCAGCTGGCCAAGGGCGACGCCATGGCCGTGGCACAGCTCGCCGGGATCATGGCTTCCAAGCAGACCGCCGCCCTCATCCCCCTCTGCCACCCGCTTCCACTAGACCACGCCGCCGTCACCTTTCACCTCGACGAGCCTCGCCATGCGGCGGTCGTCACGGCGACGTGTCGCACGACAGGCAGGACGGGAGTGGAGATGGAGGCTCTGACGGCCGCGTCGGTGGCGGCGCTCACCATCTATGACATGTGCAAGGCCGTGAGCCACAACATCATCATCACGGATGTTAAACTTCTCAGCAAGACCGGCGGGAAGAAGGACTTTCATCGGAACCTGATCCAGACGGACTGAAAGGCGTCATTATTTTCTACACTTTTAATCTTCATTTGGGTTGTTTTGGTCCTGACATGATGCACAAGGTCAAGCTCTTTGCAGTCGGTGGAACTACACATGTTCCTGATTTTATTTTGAATACGTGTACTGGTCTTAAAATGAAATGGGTTCTTGAGCGTCAAAGCCAAGTTTGCTTTCCTGTAGCAGCATCAAAGCTTTTACCCAACTAAATATAATAAGTCCTTCCTGCTGTGTTTTATCGACACAGAGTCTTAAAATAAAACCAAGTGAACTCATTTGACTTATTCTGGGGTCGTTTTATATTCAAGTGGAACAACATATTTTGACTATCAAGACAAATAAATATATATGAGTGGGTTTTCTGACTCATAAGAGTAATCTTTCGCTCCTTTTCAGTATTTTGAAGCGCCAAACAAAAATAATCATTAAAGCTACAACATCTATGAACCATACACTGGATTTTGTGGTATTGAGGGTTAAGAGAAAAGGCACACTAGTCAATATGTATGTATGTTTGTATGCCATGACCTACATACAATACTCTTTAGACCGTGAGGTATCTCTCATCCTCGACCTCCAATCTCGCAGCTTTCTTTAATGACCTGACGCCACATAATCACCAAACCACTGTCACTTTGACCACATGATGTGAATCCTGAAACTTCAACAATACATGTTTTCCAAGTTGTTTGCGTGCCACAGCAGAGCCGCCGGTAGAGGGCATGCTCTCGTCACATTACCAAAAGGAGAACCAGCTGAGGACCGGCACCGTTTATGAGGCTTTTATCAATTTACATGAAGGAACTGCAGCAAGTGTTTTTCTGAAGTTGTCAGTGTAAAGTCATTAAAACTTGGATCCTTTGTCGATCTGCCTCTGAACACAGGATGTTTGTATTTGTTACACTACAGTCGAGGGTGAGGATATAACATAATATGCACCAATCTAATCGTTGACGACAATAAAGATTCAGTACACCCATCACTTTTACCGGAGTTGTTTGTTTGTTTGACTCTAATTGTCGTCAGTTGTCAAGTTTTTCTGGAACATATTCAATTTTCGGCTGTAAAAACAAAAAACCCCAAACAGAAGTAGTTGAAGATTAATTTAAAAATATTTCTCCTTTTTGAATTTGCGTAATGTGACATCAAAAGATGATTTTCTGTTGGAATTCAAAGCTTTCGGTAACATTTAACATGTGGAATGAAGGAACGAGAGGATTTCATTATTATATTTGGTTGATAAGTTCCCAGAAATCACAATCCAAACAGATGTGGGAAATCTGTGAGTTTAGCATTTGTGGGATCTTCGTTTCCAACATAGCGAACAGGCTCATCAAAGTCCCCGATTCACTTCTTATTTCTGTGATTCTGTGACAGGATGCTGACAATTCCGGGGTTATAAAACCCAGAAAATTCTCTGAATTTGGCGTCTTTGGAGCAGCTGGAGCTGCTAATCCTCAACATTCCATCAATGTGGCTCTAATAATCCACTATTAAACCATAAAGATATGGAAAAATCTACTTTAGGAATTCAGAAATGATTTTCTAAATTTGCTTCACAGAGACGTTAAATCTTTTCACATTTCATTCACATTCAAACCAAAATAAATTAGGACAATTACTGTTTTAAAAAAGGACATATTGAGTATGATTTAAAAAAAGGAAAAGAAAAACTGCCCTGAAAACATTCACACCATCTGACTGAGCATTGTGTCTCTTTTTCCAGCGAACTGAACTTTTGCTGAACTTAATGAGTGACTCATACACACAGTCAGATCAGCTAATGTGCCAGCACTTTACTGAGGGAGGAGCCTGAAAGTGACGCAAGAGAAAACTTACTTTTATTGTCAGTAATCAGTAAATCCCTTCCACAGAAAACGTGGGGGGTGGGGGGGGATCTGGGTTTGAATCCTGGTTGCAGCACAAGGCGTGATAACTCACCGAATCTATACAAGTTGCAATGACTTCATGTGGCGAACCACTGTTAAAAAGTAACTCCACATTCATTTTAATGCATTTTGTTACCAACATCTGTTTTAGTACAACTGTTTTTTCTATCAGACTACTTGAGAGAAGTCAGAACTCAGTGAATGCCCATGATATCAGTTTAATTTAAATGTGATTCTGACGTTAGAGTTATCTTTAACTTTACTGATAAGTTGTATGTAGAAGTAGAAGTAATATGATTTCTAATGAGTTGACTATGAATTGAAACAGGTGTGATTTTATGTTACATGCTCTGTTTATATTGAATAAATAAAAAGTTTAAAACAAAGTAACTCCATTACGTTATCACCCGTAATATTAAAGTACTACTCATTGAGTGGCATTTGAAATTAAACCTAAAATGACATTTTTGAGTAAAATCCAAGGTACAGAGTGAGATTAATTTGTATTATTGACAGTTTCTCATATTTATTTGTGTGTTACTCATAAGATCCTCGGTGGCACTGGGTTTATCTGAACCTTCTATTATCTTCAGTCACACATGTGAAGGTGCAACAACAACAAGAAAAGCATAAACCGTGCACTATTCATGTAGGAATATAGTTGCACATTAAATTACACAGGAAAAAAAAAACGCAGCGACAAGCACATCTAAGGCCTTTATACACACGTCAAACACAATTCCAACACCTGGCAAATTAATTATCAAAGATCAAAATCTGCATAGCGCCAATTAAAGCAGATACTGTAAAGATAGCAGGAATACCAGTAAGACAAAAGTGAACAAATTTAAGAAATATATAAAAAACAAACTTGTTTACCTTTGCTGTTTTGTGATGACACATGGTATTTGCAATAAACGCTGTTTTTAGTTTGTCCAACGTGTCTGCTTTAGGTTCAAAACTTCCGGTCGATCCAGCGGCTCTTGTTCGATTGGCTCACAGCGCGTTCACTTCCTTGTTATTAGCCAATGGTGTTATTGGGCGGGCTTGAGTTACATCCGCTCAATTCTATTGGTTTGACAAATGTGTCAATCACCAAGATTGGCCAATCCACTGCCGAGAGCAGAGAAAACGTATAAAGATCAGATGGATTGAACAAAAGAAACCAAAACATGCTGTGTGTGGATGTAATAGACACTAATCGCCATATATATGTAAAATATACAGTTTGGTACATGAGACATTTAAAATGGCACAGATATTAACCAAAATGGCCATTTTAGAGAATCTGATTCACTCTGTCAGAATCAAATGGGCATAAGTTCAGTTTATATATTTTGATATTATTTTCGATTGACATAAAGCTGCAACTGAATCGTTGCATTGTTGTTCATTTATGCTGCATGCCATCTTGATTTACACTGATCCTGTAACATATATACTGAAACTTACACATCTGAACAAATATCAGAACTTCTCCCCTTTATTATGACACCAAAATGATTCAAATACACCTTTTGCGGTTACATACACCGTATTAATTTTGCGTGTGACATTTAAAAAAGTTCTTTTTTTTAGAACAGGAGAGATTCTGGCCTGTGGAGCACAGGTTTAAAAACACATCTTGTTACATGGTGGGAAAGAGTTTCCAATCTTGTCAACATGGTTACTTGTTATACAGTTTTCATGTTAGTTTTTTCTACTCTCATTTAAATCACAACAAGCTTTTACTATAGTTCCCTCTAATGTGACACATTGCAACAAGAGCACCACTACTTTAGTCAAGATTTGTTCTTGGTTACTTCCTTAAACCGGAGTGGCGTTATGGACTAGTTACTGAAGATAAATGGCAGCTTCGTACTTAATTACTTACTTGGAAAAGTGACTTAAGTTTTTGCTTTGATGGATCTGTCGTGCCTGGTGGAGGGCAACGGGTCAAAGAGGTGGACAACAGGCCGTGAGCTGTCTTTGGTGAGGTTTAGTGCTCTGCTGAAGTATCAGAGGGTATAAATGTCCACCAGGGAGGGGAGAGGGCAGACAATAATCTCCTATGATGCTGCTGTGATCACCCTCTGGAGCCTCTTCCTATCTGCCTTAGTGCTGCTGTAACATATCATGTTATAGTTGCTGGACCACTTGTTGCTGCAGTTCCACTGATGACCACTGGATGGCAGCAAACTCTCATTAGTTAATGTTGCGCCACTCCGCCCTTCTTTGTCCACTTCAACATCCTGACTGATAAAGGAGGAAGAAAGAACATATTATCACCTATATCACCTGCAGATGGTTAGAACTCTGTTTTCTTTGCTCGTTATACACACTTCATTTGTACATTAAGTCATTTAATTGTCTATTATTCGAATCCACTCAATGCAAAGTAGACATTTTGCTTTATTTTGGCCTAATGCTAATCCACAATGATTATATTACACTTATTGATCATTCCTGTAAAACCAAAAAATAAAACAAGAGAGGATGGGTGAGAGTTTAAATTAATACAGAGTTTTCTATACAACCCTAAATTTATTTGACTGCGATACATATCTTTATGTTAGGTTCAAACTATAGACTTATTAGTTTATAGTACTAAACTCTATGTAATGAGGGTTTAAGAAAATCTATGAAAATGTAAGAGTGGGGTTTAGTGTTTACTATTCTTTCTGTATTTGATGTAACATCGTTTTGGGATATTTTGGAGCACCATTGGTAAATTTGAGACGGTGTGTGTGAATCTAACTTAGACCTATTGCTCCCAGCAGATGTTTAAGATAACCCTAATCTGCGCCTGCTGAAATAAAACCTTCAATAAATAAATAAATATTAACAAATATGAAACTGTGAGTCCAAAACAGAAGAGAAAATATTTGTGTCCTCTTAGATTTCTATACAAACAGCAGTATTATAGCAGTATTCTCAGCACAAGTTTGTGCCAGCTCTTGGTGAATAAATTGTCTCAGTCAGGTTTGTATTTTACTGTATTTTTTCACAGTACTTGTGTTTTTGAGCCTCTCTGCCCGGTATGCCGCCTGACTCCCAAGTAGCTCTCCTGGTCTTCTGCGCTCCTCCTCTTGTCTGATTGCAGAGTCTTTCTCTCAGTCAGGTATTACCCACACACTTTTTAATACCTGACATTATCACGAGGACATATCCATCATTGTGACTGTTAACCCCTGAAAATATACAGTAACTCTTGGGAAATAATTGAAACCAAAAAGTCGTGTGCACCGAGAAACCCTACTAAAAATTCAAATAAATCGAGAAATATAATAAGGCGGCATGAATAAACAGAACACAATTTCAAAGTTCAAAATAATTTTTTTTTTATTATTATTCTTTTTAAATTAACAAACACTGCTATACATATTGCTGTTTTTTTTTTTTTGTTTTTTTTTTTATTAATTTTGAATCATTTTCAACAGTTAAAGCATTTGGAAAAAGAAGTAATAGTAGTTGAAAACAGGTGACAGACAGTCGATGACATGTACAGTAGAAGATCTACAGTCAATGGCTTTCCTATGTGAGTCGAGGGGCTCCCAAATGTTTCAACGTACAGATATGTTTTTGGTTTATCGTTCAAAAAAAAAAAAAAGAAGAAAAAAAAAAAAATCCAACATGGCGGAGAGAATTGAACAGCGTTCCTTACAAACCAGTGGCGGTAGCAGCTTGTATTGGGTTCTCTGTTTCACGACACGCGGTGCCGCCAAAAGTCCTCCAACTTATGAATCAGAGCATTCGACGGCAGATGGCGTCCTCCTGTAAGCGACCCCTGACATTATGTTCATTAGGAATGTCTGAAGTAAACAAACAAAAAAAAAAAAAAAAAGAAGAGAACAAGTCTCAGATGTTGCTGTTCAGTCCTTCTCAGTGCAAGACATTTAAAAACCCTCGTCCCTTTTAAGATACACATTTTAAAAAATAATCACAAAGTGAGCTCTTGGCAGAACCTAAGGTGTCCACTCTTTCACGTCAGGCCAGCTGTGGAGAGAGTCTTCTGATCCCCTTTTCCTCATTGTCGCCAAAGCGAGCCGCGGCTGGCTCTCGTCCGACGCCGCCATGACCTTCTAAAGTACCTCGACGGCGGCGGCACGTTGGTCCACCCGTGTATCAGCACATCTGAGTTGAATTTGAACATAATTTCTTTACTTAAAAGTGACAGATTTACAAACACAGTATAAACAGGGTTGACATCATTGGCAGCTGGCGACAGTCTAGACCACAGTGGCTTTTTCCAGATTCGAGCAAAAAAAATAAAAAAATCCCTCCTTTTTAGACGAAAGACGGGACGAATTACAGGGTTACGTGTGTCATACAGACCTTTTTTGGCTTTTTTTTTGTTGGGTTTTTTTTTTTTATTTTTTGTATAAACCTGACCCGCCCTGAGAGGCCGTGTTAAAAAAAAAAAAACAGAATCCAGCGGCAGGAGGGTTTTTTTTGTTCAAACTGAAACACTCTCGATGAGACACATGGATTCGACGATCATCCGTTTCACATGTAGTACCGCCACCTCCGCAGCCAGCTAGTCCCGCGGGGAAAAAAAAAAAAAAAAACGCTCTTCCTTGACGAACAGGAAAGGGACTTACGTATGAGCGACGTCCCTGACATCAATGTAAATCACATACACTTTGTCAAAAAACAATGTTGTAAAGTTCAGGTACAGAATCACCGAGGAAAAAGCACACAAATACTACTGTAAAGTCAAGCCACTGAGGCAAAAATAGAAAGTAGAGAGTACTGAGGAACTAGTCATTGATTGAAAGTTGGCTCGTATCCTGTGCGACGCTGAGGAGGCGCGTTGGTCGCCCGGCGGGCGACGACGCTGCTTTTTTCTTACAGGCGGATTAAAAAGGAGAGGACGACATCTCAACAAAACACTGTCAAATTGAATCAGCACAGGCCATAAATACGATGAAAGAGATGGAGAAAACGTCAGAAATGTGTTGTGCGCACTCTTCGAAGTTATCCGGAATCCCAGTTAACGAAAAGAAACACACACACACAAAAAAAAAAAAAAAAAAAAAGGACAAGTTGTAACGGAAAAGAAGACAAGAGGAGGGTCTTGTTGCTCATTGTCTCTTTCCCTCCAGTATTCCAGTAGAGTGCTGACCTCGCTTTAGGGTTTATTTGATTGATTCGTCTTGGCAGAGTGCAAGTGTGGGCCACATGGCTTTTTAATCATTTTTCAAAAACAAACAAAAAAAAAATAATATATATATATATATATATTTATATGTACGTATATATATTAAGAACGCGCTCTCTTGGCAGACGCCACATCAGCTCACGAGATTTGTAGGCATGTCTCTCTTCAGAGCGAGTCTGCCCAGTAAACAAGTCGACGCTCCGGAGTTGAAATGGCGAAGGGATGATGTTTCTATCAAGGGGGTCGGTCACACACTGACAAATAGGAAAAAAAAAAAAAAAAAGTTTTTTTTTTTTTTTTTACACTGAAGCAGAACAAGAAGAAACAGGCGGCGGCGTAGCCCTTGTGGGGTCTCCCTCCGGAGGTTGGGAGGGAAACGGCTCACACGGTCAGCTTGGTCTGGACTTTTTTTGTTTTTCAATGTGCTCTTGAGTCTTTAAAGACACTGGAATAAGAGAAGAAGGGGGGTGGGGGGTGGGGGGTGGCGGGCGGGGGCGTGCAGTCAATCCTTGCTTTCAACCACAGTGTTTTTGTTGTTGTTGTTGTTATTTGTGAGCCACGCCGCCTCAGAGGGCCAGCAGGGTCGGGGAGTTGAGGGAGTCCGAGGACTGGTCGCCGCTGCTGCTGCTGCGCCGGTGGGCCTTGGAGCAGGACTCGGAGGAGGGTGAGGGGCTGTCGGGCTCCAGCATGTTCGGGTAGGTGAATATGAGGCTCGGCGCGTTGGACGTGGCGGCCGGGGTGGACACGGCCACCACCGGCGTGTTCAGGCTGTCTCCGTCCGGGCAGTACATGCCGCCGCCGCCGCCCAGGCAAATGGGCTTGATGACAGAGCGCTGGGTCTTGCCCACCGCGTCCTCCAAGTCCTCCGGCTCCTGCTTCACCACCACGTGGTTCATGGGGGGTCGCATGCCCATGTTGGGGCGCATGGTGAGCGGGAGCGGGGCGCACTGCTGCTGCTGCTGGTGCTGCTGCGGCTGGTGCTGCTGCTGGTGGTGGTGCTGCTGGTGCATCGACTGCTGGTGGCGATCCTCCATCGGCAGCTTGCACACAGGGTTGTGGGCGACCAGCATGAACTCCAGCTTGTCTTTCTCCTTCTGGAGGCTCTCGATCTCTTTCTGCAAGTCGGCTTTCTCGTCCTCCAGTTTCTCCGTCTCCTGCGGGGGGACAACGAGGGGAAACAAGATTTAGCATTAACGTTGCTAAAATCTCAACGTTCGGGGATTTGGAAGATCCAAACCTTCTCGGGGGATCATTTCTAACGTGGTTAAGAACATGCTGAGACTTTTCTGAGGCTCCATAATGCCAGGAACTCTCAAACTACCAAATCCTAGGAGTGTTTACTCTGAAATCCCAACAGAGGGCAGTATTTGTTTGTTTTGTTCCTTGGAACGCAAAGAGTCAGGATTAGACCAAAGAATTCATCATGAGCCACTTGGACCAAGAATCTCAAAGATTTCTGAGAGTCTCATAATGACTGTGCATCACTTGTGTCTGAGAAGGACACCAAATCCACACCGTCAGTGTGTGTGTGTGTGTGTGTGTGTGTGTGTGTGTGTGTGCGTGTCATTAATGTGTCACACTAAAGTCCGAGGCCAATCCCCCCTCCAGAGGCGTTCTGCTGCTCGCAGACATCAGGCAGATCAAGATAAGCTGACATGGTGTCTGAGAACTTTGACTCATGGGCAAAGGTATGAGGAAGTTCCACGGAGAGCCAAGACCGAGCTGCACGGCTCATTTACACTGCGGAGTCACACCATCAAAACAGTTCAAGTACTCTAGTATTTATTACTCACTAACTGAAATTTATCCAATGTTGTTGAGTTTTTAAAAAAAACAACCAAAAAACACATTTCGAATCCACTTCTGGATCTCATCAGCTCCACTTGATAATATTAATTTATTGTACTTTTTATTCCATCTGTCATCATCAGTGACTGTGTGTATAAGGAAAAAGGGTGCTCAGCGTGGGGAACCCACACATTTAAAACACATTAAGTTATCCTAACTTCGTTTTAATAAAAATTAAATAAGTTAACGTAATGATGGTTTTGTCTCTTCTGGATAGAAAAAAATTAATATTTTATTCACTTGGATGATTACAACAGGTTAAAATCAGGATTAAGTTGTATTCAAATAAACTTGTTTGTTGTTGTTTTAAGATAAACGAATATAATTGCAGCGGTTACATGTGCGGACGATCCTAAACTCAAATGTTTATACTGTTTAAATTCTGCTGTGCTCACTTCATTTGTGAGAAAAGTTTAACTTGCGTTAATATTTTGCTTGTCCGGCATTTTAAAGTTATTCTGACACGTATTCAAGTAGCAGGAAAAGAAAACAATAAACACATAAATACATTATTTACCACATTAACTCAGTTACACGTATTAAAAAGAAACACTGAATATTTATTACTCACATCAGGAAAACATGTATAGTGAGAGGTAACGCTGAAATATCAGATGGTGTCGTCTCACAAACTCTGGACATTAAACAGAAATGTAAAGCAATGTAAATTTAAATCTACAGAACAAGTCAGTTCACTTAAATATATTCACTCCTGTGGTATTTTTTCATCCTTCAAGTTAGTCTCACACATACAATTTGAGTCGATCAATGGAATCCACAAAGCTTAATTATTTCAAGTTGCCTTCATGTTTTATTCCCTTTTGAATAATTTGACACTTTTTATTATGTGGAGTTTTTATTTTGAAGTGAACAACAGGGATGAACTATCAAACTGGATTCTGTAAACAGCTTCAGGTGAAGGATGATAATATGTGAGCAAGTCAGAACCCGCATGTGGCACACGTTAAGTTAAAAAAAAAACATATTTAAGTTATTTTTTTATTTTCAACAAACTTGAAAACTAAAAGCTGCTGCGAAATTGTTTTCATTTTGAGTTATTCTAACAATCAACACATCATCTTTAGGCAAAGTATCATGAATAGTCTGGTAGCTTTTGTGTTTTGTTGTCGTTCCAACACAATACTTCAGTTAAATGTCAAAAGTCAACTTCATGCTCAAATGTTCACACTATCACCATTAAGAAATATCAATTCTTCAATGATATCTTCTTATATAATCAGTTACTCAAAATCAGTCTGAGTGTATGATTAATTCAATTAGAGCACATTTATCACACATCAGTCTTGTACCAGTGTGTGGCGAGTGGAGAAGAGACAAACCTTTTTCTCTGCTTTATGTGAAAACTCTCCGGCATACGATTGTAAAATACAAAAATCATTTCACAAATAAAAAGAAAACAACCACCGAATTTTTAGGAAAGACTCGACTAAATACATTTTTTTTTTTTAGACATTGAGTCATTATTTGTGTGTAATAGATTATTTTCTTTTCCTCTGATGAGGTCGGCAGCACAAAGAGAGAGAGAGAGAGAGAGAGAGAGAGAGAGAGAGAGAGAGAGAGAGAGAGAGAGAGAGAGAGAGAGAGAGAGAGAGAGAGAGAGAGAGAGAGAGAGAGAGAGAGAGAGAGAGAGAGAGAGAGAGAGAGAGAGCACTTGTTTTTTTTACGAGTTTTACCAATAGCGCCAGTGTCTGATGCCAGTAGTGGGAGCATTGTGCGGGGAGGCTGGTTTTGAAGCGAGCATGGACAGGGGTGAGGGAGCTGAAATGAACTTGATAATATTTCTCAAAAGCCAAACATTAAAGATTGATAAACGGAATACAATTGTGTGCATTTCATTTTCCAGAGTCGACAAATTCAAACGTGGACTTTTCCTTCGTTGTGGTTTTTACTTGGATTACTTCACCCAGTAAAAGTTCAATGTCGCTGAACGTATCACTGTCACTTCAACGTGAATGCTTGAGACCCCGGGGGAGGTATATATTAATCCATACGTTAAGATTCAGAAACCAAGTCACTTCTAATTTCATTATGCAAAACATTTTGCGGCCTTATTTCACCAGTTTTACTGACATGTCATGATTTATAGTTTATGCAAGATATCAAAAGTGAAGAAAAGGCACCAAAAAAACCCCCCCAAAAAAACAAACAATTTCACTGGGAAATAAAACACTTAAAAAGCAGGTGTGTTGAACAAGATTTTATTCTCTTGAAGCTCTGGCTGTGTGTGTGTGTGTGTGTGTGGGTGTGTGTGTGTGTGTGTGTACGTGCAGCATGTCACCATGTGGGATTGCGAGACAAGCAATTTGCCCCTTTTACAAAATGTCCTGCATTCATAGAGACAGCTGCCTACAGCAAATTC
Organism: Lipophrys pholis; assembly: GCF_963383615.2. Lineage (NCBI taxonomy): Eukaryota > Metazoa > Chordata > Actinopteri > Blenniiformes > Blenniidae > Lipophrys > Lipophrys pholis. Next base: position 5,839,798 of record NC_137633.1, read on the forward strand.
CATTCCTGGGTTTCTTTTTTCTTTCATTTTTCTTTTTTTTTTTTTTAAAGGCCTGACAAGCTCAACCTCACTGTAATTCGGCTAATTAGTCCATTTAGATGCCGTTTACTGTCTGGCAGGCAGGAGCAGCGAGACAGCCCTACCTCTGTCTACAGCTGCCCGAAACAAAAAGCTTTTCATCGCCTTGTCATCTCCTCACTCAGACCTTGCACTCAGAGTCGCAGCCGGAGTCAAACCAGTAAGGCCAGGTTGTAAAATTTAGGCGTGGAGTTCAATGGCTCATGAAGAATCTGGACCCCCGCCAGACTTCTGAACTAACATGGCTTTTCTTTTTTCTTTTTTTTTTTTTTTTTATCAATAACCTCTTGTGCCTTGTGTATTTGCTTATAGATTATTAGACTGCAAAACAAGAAGCGCGAGTACGTTTGCCACAAAAAAAAAAAAGATAAAGCTAAAATGGAACAGCAGCCGATAAAGCGCGGCTGTTTATGATAAACGGAAGGAGGCAAGAGCGGAGACTGCTGAGCGCCGGTTCTTCTACTCACCCCTTGGAGCATCTCCGTGAGCTCTCGCCTGCGGTTGCGGCACTTGGCCGCGGCTAACTTATTCCTCTCACGCCTCACCCTCCTCTTCTCCTCCTCCTCCGGGGTGAGCTGGGGGCAAAACGAGGAGAGAGCAGGGCAGGTAAAAAATAATATCTTTGACAGACGCGCACAATCAATATGAAGCAGGGCGGCTAAACAAGAGCCGGCCGCCGCGCCGTGAGCAGAATAACAATGATGATGTATGGGATATATATATATATATATATATATTTATTTATTTTTGCTTTATTGGTTTATTGAGATGAACGCGGCTCCTGAACGTGTCCGGTGTGAATTCTCACCTGTTCGTCCCGTTTGCGTCGGCCTCTGGCGTCCCCGATGGAACGGATGACCCCGGGCCGGGCCAGCGCGTTGTGGCCCAGGAGGCCCGGCCCGTTGGTCAGGTGATGGCCGTACGGGTGGGAGCGCGAGTACGGGTTGGACATGGAGGTAATGACGGTGGGCTGCACCATCCACTGCAGGTCTTGGCTGGTCGTGATTGCATTGATCGTTGGAATGAAGGCACTGTTGGAGCCGGGCATGTCAACCCTGTACTTCTGTGTGGAGAGAAGGAACGAGAGGAAGAGAGAAATTGCTCAAACTTGATCCACCGTGAAAGTTTCCTTCGTGGACCCGATATAACTTTGAACTCTCAAGCATCCACGTATTTGCTTTCAAATGTTTACTTAAAGCAGATCTTACAGTGAGTCAGCGCACCGGATTGATGCTTTTGGCTGCATGAAGGATTGAAAAATTCTCTGGTATATGTAGGCGACCAACTTTCAGGACATCCGTCCACTTTCCTGCAAATCCCTCTTGCTCCCCCCCACCCGCCCCCCCTGCAGCTAGAGACATTTTTTTTTTCTTTTTAATTTGCTGACAGCACCTCCAGCCATCATGATCAAATTCACACATTTTCCACGTTTCCAGCTTATAGTAAATGATTCAATTCACATCGGCAAAAAAAACAAACTGTGTACGTAACCCCTGGAGTGGAGCATCGTGACACATCCAGTGATTCATGAGGGGGAAGCCCAAGGTGTCCAGTGCATCTCAATACATTCCAATAACAACCAGGAGTCAAACTGAAAGAACACTATGTGTAGGACAAGTCAGATGCCCTTATGATGGAGAAGATCCAAAGCATGATGGGTAGTTTTCTGTGCTTCCCTCAGTTAGAAATTTGGATTTATTCCTCTTGAAAATGGCAACTCGAAGAGAGAATATCCCACTGTGGTTGGCACTAGTCTAAGAAAGAAAAGTCAAATATGTAATATTATTTTAACTACCTGCATCACTGATCAGAACCTGCGCGGACATCACCCGCGTAAAAAGGTGAAGTGAGAGTCTTCGTGTGTCATGTATCCTTCTATAGAAGGAGGGCTGGCCGCCTGCGCGCATGATTTACGCACGTCCCCATATCTCTTTGCGCCCCCCCTCCCCACTTTCCGTCGGATATCCCGGCAGTCTACTGGAACTTTGTTTATCTGGTGAGTCATTGTGTATGGGATTTGTTAAGCACATGTGAAACGCGGTCAGTTCCAGTAAGGAGAGGAAGCAGCCAGCTGGAACGAGCCAGACGTGTTATCCAGAATTACGTACGCGCATTTTTCTTTTCCTTCTTCTTCTTCCACTTCTTTCTGGACGAGTTTGCCTCTTCAGGAATAAACGTGTTGAAATTCTCCAATGAATATAAACATGTTCACAGAGGGCTTTACTTTGTCACTGGTGACATGGCAGTAAATAAAGATGAACCGGTCTCGTAAAGGAAATTGTACATGGTCTCATAAAAAAGAGGGGGGGAAAAAAAAAAGTCCTGTTTTCATGTCTCAATAAAGCAAGAGGTCGTGTTCCAGCCCGCTGTAATGGGAAACAGACAGCCAATGTGTGATTACAGGGAATCAGAGCAATGATACGAGCCAAAAGTCGTTTACCGTAAAGGTTGCGTGATCCTGACGACGCTTTTCCACAGAAGTGCACCATGCAGGACCAGGGAGTGGGTAAACAAGAATGTCTGTTCCCGGATTTCTAATCCTTCCCTATTCTTTTTAATAGAACGAACACGGTGTTCTCGTGGCACCGCACCGGCACACCTACACACGGCTCGGTCTCACGCTGCGCGCACAAAAGCGCAACATCTTGATGATGAAATACTACTGATGGCACGCAGGGTTTGGCGTTTTTTTTTTCTCTCTCTTCTTCTTATTTAAATATGTCGATTAGTTCTTTCTCAGGAAGCCCGGGCTGTGAGACTGCTGCAGCCTCCCCGTGCGAGTGCGCTTCCCGCTGGAGGAGACGCGCCATGTGCAGCGCGACAGACGTCTGATCCTGTCAGAGCGCACTCTGCCTCCTTTTCTAAGCGACAGATTCACGCGTAAGGCATAAAAGAAAATGCTCAGATGTCGACTGAAGTTGAAAATCACAATCTGCCACACCTGATGCTCTCGGAGGGTATCCAAAAACTGCAAGTCATAACACATTATACTTACATGCGCGTACATGCCTGTTGCATCAAGTGCCTCAGCTTTATCTCCAGTCTGTTTATTGCGGCGCAGAGAGTGAAAGAGCTCGGGGTGTAATTTGTACCTGCTATTCGAAGGATTGCGTGTGTGTAAAAGGCCTTCGAAAACGTATAATTTTAGGAAATCATATCCAATTCAGACAGCGCATAAATCCACGTCTCTATTTATATTATCTTCGTTTTGCTTTATAACAACAAGCGTCTACCTTAAGGGCAGGTTTTTATATTTTAAGAGGAAACACTGAGCGCACCGGCAGTTTACGATCCGCGTCCGGCAGCGCGTAAAATGGCTATTTGATCCAAGTGTCTCAATTATTTCTGGTAAGAAATACGATAATACGACATTTGTGGATAAAGTCTGTGACAAGAATGCAGCTTGCGTACAATATAAATGTAACGCGTGTGACATGTTCAGGTGTGGATCACTTCACAGCGTCCCAGTTGTGTTACCTGGTAGTTTGAGGTAGAGATCGGACTTCCGATCGTACTGCTGCCGCTTGTGAAGGACTCTGGCTGGGCCGGAGAGGTGCTGCTGCCGCGGGACGACGTGTCGTAGGTCCCGGGGTAGTCCTGGTACATGATCCAGGAAAGAGGGAGATTTCAGTAGACTGTTCTGAAACTCTCCTCCTTTTTTATTTAAATCCCCGCTGTAAAAAAAAAAAAGGCACCCAGAGAAAAAAAAAAATTCCTTCTGGCTCGAGTCGTAGTTAATTTGAGATATCCAGAGAAGAGTTGGTAAAAACAAAGTGCAATTTTGCTCCTCTAAACTAAGCTTTAAAAAACAAAAATCGAACAGATATTGCCGGTTGAGATAAAAAGCCTGGACTTGCTTGAGTGGTCAGCTCTGTCTTATTGCGTTAAATTAGTCTTTAGGTAAAACCTAGACTGCGATGTTACAGATCCTCTCAGGTGCGCAAACTTCAACTTAAAGTCAGCCGCACACCTTCAGCAGTTGAGATCCAGCAGTGAACCTGTAGTTACAGAGTGACTCACGCAGGTTAACATTCGCTTTAAAAACCGACTGCCTTGTCTAATCTACCCAAGAGTTTTTCCGCCGTCTTCGCCTACCGACGCTGCTCGGAGCTCTCTCTGCTGTTCGCGGAACAGTTCGAACTTTTTTTCTTTTTTTTTTTTTTTCCTTTTCTTTCCTCTTTTCCTTTTCACCACACTTCCTAGAGATGACTCACTTCAATGGCACTATGAAGAACTGCAACGGCTTTTCAACACCAACGAAACAGCCCACGTCACGTCTGGGCGTTGCAACTCGGGCCAAGGGAGGGGTTGTTTCTAAGGCAGCGACGAGAGGAAAGATCCGCCGCGCGCCATACCTGCTCCACCGGCGATCTCACCGGGAAGCCCGAATGCGGTATCAAAAAAGAAAAAAGAAAAAGAAAAATCCGTTTCCAGATATTTCTTTTTGTTTGTATGACGGACGTCAGCGTTCGAAGCGGACTTCACTCTTTCTCTGACTTGCTTTGGTCCATTGACGCACGTTTCCTAAAATGGGCAGTTGCGTCAGAAAGCGCATGTGGGTTTCCTTGGTAAAAGGAAGCGTCAGACACTGGAGGGATTCCCTCCCCTCCGCTCCGCGCACTGCAATCCGGAGTCGGGAGCTCGAGTGCGAGCTCGGGTCCCGGTCCGGGATGAGGATCCGTGTAAATTTAGAGGGGACCTGAAACTTTAACCGCGTAAAATCAACGACTGTTTTAGAAACGCATGCGCACGCGTACGAGACCGTTTAGATGAAAGCGCCTCCAGGAAGTTTTCCTCTTGCAGAGAAATTAACCGGAAAACTAAAATGAATCGAAAGCACAGGGGACTTGCTCGCCATCCACCGGCTGCTGTGCCGTTAATAAAAGCAGTCAGAACGATTGGACACGCGGCGCTTTACGAGCAATCCAATGTTTGTGCTGTTTGGCATTGTGCGTAATTTGGAGAGGTGGCAGAAGAGAAAGAAAAACGCAAAGCGCGGACGGTCAGATTATTGTGGCCCACTCGTATTGGGGGGGGGGCAGTCATGCTTCAAAGGAAACCTCTCTGAAATGTGGGCTAATTGTAATTCGGACGCACCTCATAAACAAGGGCACGGCGCCCAGAATGTGACACGTTACGCGATATATAAACGCCGTATTAAATCTAATCCAATCCGCTACGGTTCCCATTTAATCTGTGTCGCCACAAACTGGTTGTGCTGAGCTCTCTTCGAGCTGTTTTTGCCGCGTGCATCTTTGCCAGAAAGAGTCGCTCCCGTCAAAGATTAAAAAAAAAAAAGAGAGAGAAGAAGTTTCAGTTGTCTAGGGGAGGGGGGGGTTGTGAGGAGGGGAATTAATCTGGAACACGGAGGAAGGAGGGGTAGGGGGCGGGGGGGCTTTTAAGGTGACCACTGCTAAAGAATGAACAGGTGAAATTACACAGCGTCCTTTCAACATGTCATCCAATTCACCAGGTGTCATATTCGCTCCTTAATGGAGCGTCCCACCACAGAAAGGATGCAAATGTTCAATACTTTTTTTTTTTTTTTTTAACATTTGAATGCTATCAATTAATGATAAATGTTTATAATCTGCCAGCGGCGCTGCTTTTGAACGGGTAACAGTGTTGCTAAGCGACGCAGTTACCGCAAAATTGCCCGGCAGGGAAATCTAATCTGCCACAGTCCTATAATTAATGTTGTAATAATAATTGGCGATGCACCCATCGGCGTCAATTTGGGTGAAGCAAGGTATGGCACTGTGACAGGTCCTGTTCTTATACGAGTCCTAATTTTTTTGATCTTTAAGTACTTAATGGGATCTCTAGTCAAAATAAATACAGACATAAATAAATTAAGTGATGTGATGCCTGTCAGTCAAATCTTATGGTTTGTTATGAGTGGCATGCACATCGAAGAGACAGAGAGAAAACAAATATGAGCGCACAGGAACAATGACGGCCAGGTGAGGTCAGGTCAGGTCAGGTGACAGCGGTGGCGCACGCGTCCTGCGGATCAGCCGGCCAGCGTGCGCCACTGGCGCGTCGGTGCCTCTCCACCATCCATAGGAAGTCAGGCGTGCATATAGAACATCCCCATCCCAAGCCTGGACTCCATTAATTATGTCCAATGAGACTGCAGGCAAGAAGCTTACCTGTCCGAGGTGCTTCTGCTCTTGACGCAAGAGGACTGATAATAATAATAATGCTGCCTTCAGGTATACTGCCTGCTAATTCCAGAGAAGGGTCGAGGGTGCAAATAAAGGGCTGTTGAAGGTTTGTCTCAATACAAAAAAATAAATAAATAAAAGTTAGAACACCTGACCTTACATCCTGATGAGAAACCCCCTATAGGTTGACTTCCAGCTGTTAAGTTTCTATTAAGCACGGACATTTCCCGATTAAGTTTATTTATCAAACATCTTGGATTCCTTGGTTGTGTCACTTACTTGCAAAAAAAATATTGACTCAAATCTCTTGGGTTAATCTATCCATCCATTTGTCCTCCATATTTTCTTCCTCTAAACTATATCGAGCATGATCAAGCAGTATGGTCCCTGTTAGAGTTAGACATGATTTAAGACTAATTACTGAAGGAATTCCGGGAAGTTACCAGGCAGATATTGAGTAGTATCCATGCTCACCTCACTGTAAATAAGACATTACCTTTAACAATTCATTAATACCTTGATACTTGGACGTCACTTTAAAAACTACACATTATCCGGTCGTGTTCACGAGGACAATAATGTCGACCGAAAGCTTAAAAACCGACCCGTGTGCATAAATGTAGTGAAAATAGGCCTAATTTTGTAGCTTTAATAATACTTCAATCATAGTCAAACACAAATCATGGTCAAACTGCAAAAAAAATGTAAATGAAGCAGAAAAATCTTCCTCCTCGACTGAAGTTATTCATGTTGCACCTCAATCGTGCGACAGTTACGTCACCGTGTCCCTATGATCTGTAACACTGAAACACTGCCTACATTAATAATCCAATCATATATCGTGATATGTGCTCCGCTGAAACATCCTGAATGCGGGATTCACCGAGTGACTTCAGATGCTTCTCGTGAGTTTTCTTATCTGTTCAAGTGGGAGGCGACTTACTTAACATGAGAGTTACTTGATATGCTATGCATCCAAATCTTCATGCCCGCGCAAAATAGTAACGATTAACAGTTTCCACGAGGGATACACCGATACCGATACCAGAATATCGGTTTCGAAACTGCACGGAGTACTCGTACAAACATGTTTGTTAAAATGAAAGCTGAACTGAGTTGATAGCAAGGCATCGCCGAGGCTGGTAAAAGTAGGAAAAGGGTTAAAAGTCAGAGACTTTTTGTAAATATGATACCCTCATGAACAGTGAGATGGAGCGTTCACAAAGCGTTTGCAGATGACGTGAGGGTTTCTGGCCTTTATGGACAAGTGGTTAAATGTTGTACTCGTTCTTTAATAAAGTGAGAGGGAGACGGCTGTAAACAAGTAACCGGCCCCTTAGTTGATAGTTCAAGATTACTGCTTCAGTAAGCAGGAGTTTACTCAAACAGCTACAAAGTGGATAACACTGCACTGTGGGACCTGGTTGACCAGAGCTCTCCAAATGTTTTTTTATTTTATTTATTTTTTTATGTATGACAGAAGTAACCCGCTTCAATAAGCGTTACTGTTTCATAACAGCAGTTGGTTATTACAGTGTTACTACCAGACGTGTTAATGCTGAGGTAACGCGTTTCCCGACGCGGTGTTTTCCGTCTCTGCCTGCTACCGTGAAGCACAAACATTCAAACAAACCCACCCACAGGTGCATCTCCAGTCTCACTGAGTCACCTCTCGCTAAATGATGAGCAGGTAAACAGCTGAGCGGAGCAGCGAGGTGGAGACTGAAGACACATTTGTCATTATATTTGGTTCATTCATTCTTTTTTTTTTTTGCCCTTGCATTCCTTTTTTTTGGCTCTTCCTTTAACGTCATCAGCCTGTCGTGTTGTAATGCCCTAACCATGGATAATAGCTTCACATGGTCAGCGAGGCTAATCTCAACGGCTCAGGTGTGGCCAGTAGGACACACGTAGGCAGCAAAGTGCTGACTAGGAGCACTGCGAGTGGAGGGAAGACACACACACACACACACACACACACACACACACACACACACACACACACACACACACACACACACACACACACACACACACGCACACGTGCGCACACGTGCGCGCACGCACACACACACACACACACACACACACACACACACACACACACACACACACACACACACACACACACACACACACACACACACACACACACACACACACACACACACACTGGGATAGTGTGTTGTTGTGATGGCCTGATAACACATTTATTCTGCAGCGCCGCATTTTATTTTCTTTCTTTTGGTGTAAAACTGCCGTCTCTCTTTCCTTCTTATTATTTTGACTGTCAACTTCAGCATTAACAAATGCTGTTGTGTTCACTGTTACTATTTCAGTACACTCCTGTTCTGTATCCGTGGGCCTAAAGATGAACTATAAACCTAGTTTCACTGGTTCAAATTCTATGGCTTGCTCAGGAGGATATATAAGCTGTAGGGTTTAATCAGGATGTCCGTTGTGCAAGAACATAACTTTGAAATAAAAATAAAAATAAGCCAGACTGGCAGGAAGCTCCTGTGAATTAAAGTGACCATCCTTCACTGATTCCATTTACGCGGTTGCTGTGGCGACTCATGTGGAGCGGTCAAACACAGCCGCACGGACGGGCCACTTCAATGCTCTCGACTTGTAGAAAAGAAGAATTGGTATTCATTGGAGACACGTCCATCAGTATGATTCAGGTATGCAAAAAAATTTAATAAAAAATAAATAAATAAAAAAACAAACAGGAGCTGCAGAGCAACATCTTGTGTTTCAGTGTGACTTCTGCCAGATTCACTGACAATAACCAAGCAGGTAAGGAATCAACCCAAAAAAGGAAATGATGGTTTCGTGTCCAAAGAATTTGATGTTTTTTTTTTTGTCTTTTACTATTATCTTTATGTGCAACGGTCACTTTTTTATTTGAGGTAAAAACCATGATCAAACACGCAATCAAAACAATGTTGAACCCTGCATAATAATCATGTCTTCACCTAAAAGTGGAGTTATAGACTGTATATACTGTGTAGACAGTATTGTTGAGCCAGATGTTCACGGGGCATTACTTGAATGGCAGGAGTCCGACAATGAGGCTGGTGTCAAATTACAAACATGGAAAAATCTTTAAAATGAAAAAAAAAAAGAGAAAAAAAAGAAGCTAAAACATCATGTTTTGACGTAAATTGAACAAAAGTGTGAAATAGTGGGGGAATTATTTATTGAAAGATTGTGTATTTTACAAGTTTTCTTTATACTCTCATCTCGTTTTCTTTATACTCCAGTCAGAGCAGGAGCTCACTACTCGATGAAGCAGGTGTCAAATTACAACGGCTGCATATTGAATGCATGCTCAGGGGTGTTGGACAAAAGGTCTTCCATTACAGTAATGAGTTTTATGAGTTGTTGTTTTTTTTCTCTTTGACTTTCCAACTTTAAAAAAAAAAAAATGCATTAATGAGAAAAACAAATAAGACTTAATCCATTTCTACATTTGGTTGAGCGAACCTTATTTTATTTTACAATCAGGCACTTTCCTCACAGTATGGATGCGGTTAAAAAGTTTGATTTCCGCGAATATTCTGAGTTAATGTAATTAAACAGAGGCACCAGTCACTTTCCTGCTGCTGGGCTGAACTGTGGTTCAAGTGTTGTAACCTGAAACTAACCCACACGTCACCGCTGACTCTTTGACATAAATAATCAAATCGTGAGTTATTTTTGTTTCCCCCCCTCTCTGTTGAAAAGTGAAAATATTTCCAGTTGATTGGAGGCGAAGGAGAGACGAGTCTAAAGCGGCGGTGAGGCGTCGACGAGGATGTGGAAATTAAATGACAGACATGACCTCTGCAGCTGAGGAACACGTTGAATGACGTCACCTGATTCCTGCCACAGCTTGTTTACATGTCACCTTGTAGAGTCCTGGAGCCGGAGGAAGAACTTTATTCTGTAATTCACCCTTGAAGAGGGTAAATATTAGTCAGGCGGCCGAGGACGGTCAGCCGAGTGGAGAGAGAGAGAGAGAGAGAGGGAGCGTATGGAATCACCTGCGCCTTCGGATCAATGTGCTCTCGAAAGTAACTTCAGGTATCAGTTCCTGTACAATGGCAGGAAGTGCGTCACGTCCACGCGGCACCTCCAGATAAAGAAGAAGTGGAAGGAGAGAACAAGCGACGGGGTCTGAAGGGAGGAAACACCGAGAGTGGTTGGAGGAGGAGGGGGGGACTTCTGCACAGGACTCCTTCCACTTTTACTGGACTGCTTGTTTTTCAGTGGAAGAAGACAAACGCACAAACACACACACACACACACACACACACACACACACACACACACACACACACACACACACACACACACACACACACACACACACACACCCCACCACCCTCCGCTTCTCCATCACCGCTCCATCCACTCCACTTGTTCTCACAGAATGTGCATTATCCTGCGTGTTATTTTGTTTTGGCGCTGGGGAGAGTTGTTTTCCTCGTCGTCGGCCCCAAAGCGGTCAAATCGAATCGCGTGTCTGAGTGACGCATCGTGGTTGCTGCAGCAGCAGCAGCAGCAGCAGCAGCAGCAGCAGCACCAGCAGCAGCAGCACCAGCACCAGCAGCGGTTCACACACAATGGGCGAGTTTATCTCGGCCCGTCAACGGCGTCGTCGCAGTAATTTACGAGTATGCTGGTCTGAGGGGCTTCGCAGCTCAGGAATGTTAATGGGTTTTGGTTGAGAAGTCCTGCAGTCATTTGACCGAAGTTTAGAAAAGACGACTTCGTCCCATCCGCAGATGAGTTTTAACAAAAAATAAATAAAAAAATCAGCTTTTAAATCTGAGATCACGTGTACAGTACATTGTTTTGGAGGTTTTGCGTCGTACGTTTGCAATACATTTCCCAGAAAGGATGAGCGTGGGCGGCTGATGAGTGACTTCATCCTGAGTTCAAAATTGCAAGTGATGATGGTTGAGTTTCCAGACTTTTGATCTTGTTGGTCTTGTTGGTCTTCCTCATACCCGGAAACACAAACGCGTCACTTTCTGTACATGACGACTTTTGTCACAACAAGTAGCTGGTTTTGTTTACGACAAAATCCTCATTTGCCGAATTCAACATTTTAAGGCTGCAAAGTCAGAAATGTTTTTGTTTTCATTGAAATAAAAAAAGATATGCTTATTCATCAGTGTTTTCAATTCAAGCAACTTTGAATATTCTAATGTTTCTTCAATCATGTTGCTCTTCCTCCATTTTCTAAATGTCATTTAAAGCTTCCAAATTATATAAAACTCACTTTATGATGGTTTTGTGCCCCCATAGCCTGTGTATAAGGCCTCAGTCGTCTTCCTCACTCGCTTGCTCCACCTTTAAGCGAGGGTGTGCTCATACAGGCGAATCAGATATTTTCCCTTTATGACATCATGCAGGGAACTAACCCCTCCCTCTGATAGAGGATACTCTCTTTGACCCTTCCCACAGGAAGATAAGCTCTGCCCTCTAAAATTAGGAGCCGACACCATTCTTTCTCCTCGCAAACCCTAACGGAAAATAGGCGTGGAATAGGCGTGGACAGACACAGCTCATTAGCATTTAAAGGTACAGACACAGAAACAGCCTGTTCCCAGTAGAGCTTAGTAGAGGGACTTCTAGACTGGCTGACATCAAGGACCAAGGCTGGATTTGGGGCAAAACGCTTTGAAGGCTATGTTGTTGGGCCTCTGACACAATGTGAAATTGTTGAAAAATTGTATGATATGGGCCCTTTAATACAACCCAGGGAAGCAAAGCCAATCCCAACCGAACAAGAACGGCAGCCCGGAAAGATCACCAGTCCACCACTCAGCAAACACAGATCGATAATCACACCCTGAAACTATGGATCAATCAATTTAAATGTCAAAATGTCCAGTTTATCTTTACCCTTGTGGATGTGGTTGAATGAAATAGAATAGAATATTCTTTACAAAGGTGCCACAAGCTGAAACGCACCTTATCGTGACAGTTAAAAATCAAGTGGCTCAACCTTTTCGGGAGTAAAAAAAGCGAAGAGGAGGACTGGAATCCTTCACTGCGTGTCCTGTCACTGCTTCCAGGGAGATTACCGCTGGCATGTCTTCAGATGCAAACTTGCGTTTTGCCTGCGTGTAAACATAAAGAAATCTTTGTGCTGTGCTCTCTGCGCGCCAGAATCTCCGTCAGATTCTCTCATGCCACTCCGAGGCTTATCTCCCACCGCAGAATAATCCACATTGTTGGAGCTCCGCTTATCTGGTTCCTTCAGAGGGAAACGTTGTGAATCAAATGAGGAGATTCGGTTGTATCAGTGATCAGCTTTTAGATCCACTGACACCTTCGTGATATCTTACTACATGATGACAGACAGTGAAACAATTTTTACATAGATTTCATAGTATTTAACCATGTTAATCGATGTGGAAGTTGCTTCTCAAAGCTCCTTGAATTTCCTCAGTGTCACAATAGAAAGATCCCAATTTCCCCCGTATTCCTCCCACTCTGAAGTTGGAACTTTACCATTTACCAGTTGCTCATGGAAGCCCCACTTCAGTTACTCAAAAAAAGGTTTTAATTACTTGTAGATGTGAGAGAGGAGTGTGCATCGGTGTGAGGCCACATTCACAATCTACACAACTACTATTGAGGTTTCAAGTCGGAACACATTGGCGGCGTGCTGCCTTTGTACTGCAAGAAAAATCTAAAGCAGGTGGATCGCTAAGTTTGAACTATTTACTACAAGTGAAAGAAAAACAACAACTCATTTGGTGAATACATGTGGGAGACAGTGAGTCTGCTCTTTAGGAAGGAATACAGGGGAAAGCATGTAGATACACCTTCCCTTTCATTCCATCCAGTTCAGGTTCGCCTTGGAGCTCACTATGAGTGAAGTTAAAGAGAGGCTCACATTCACATCGACGGGCAATTGAAAGTCACCAACTAACCTCAAATAGATTCTTTTCTTCTTTTTTAACTGTGAGAGGAAACCAAAGCAGGGAAGCCCATGCATGCACAGGGAGGACGAGACAGTATTGCTATTAAAGGAGCAGAAATTCATCACAACAGTAGTGAAATATTACATATTGACTCATTAGACGGGTTGAATCCAGCGAGAACAAGCACAACACGAAAGAAAATATGTTAATTTATACGGAACGCTGTGGATTTCTAGAGATAGAGTGACAAAATTGATGGCAGATGACTGAACTACGTATCATTTTTAGCTGAACTAGTCATGACTGTGGCGGAGTTGAGAGTTTATAAAGGAGCATATTTAAAAAAAAAAAAAAAAGAAGAATTCTATAAAAATATCAAACAGAACCGGTTAGATAACCAATCCCAAACACATCTCTGCACAGGACTCAGAACTAGAACAAGTCAATCACATGCACCTGCGGGGAATTCAACCGGCCCACCATCGCTCAGTTGAACTTCAAGTGCAACTTGCACCTCCGTCGTGTAAATAAAAGCAAAACAAAACACTTTTGTCGCTGCATTGTGATCCTTCCTCATTTCAGATCTCACTGTAAATTAAAAACCCTGATAACGAGCAGCATATTCACCCCGAGAAATGCACTCTAAGTTCACTAATTCCACTTAAAACGGGTTTGGATGTTGGTGTTTGTTTGTTGACTGTGGTGAAATCAACAGTCCAGATGTTCGCTGCACCTTGGCGCCGTGTGACATAACAGTTTAAATATATGCTCGCATCTACTTTCATGCTGCATTCGGGGGGGGGGGGGGGGGGGGGGACTGGACGCCGCTGTGCCACACCGCCGGGCGTCACTGAACAGCAATAGGTCACAGTGTCTCAGCTTCTTTCACCGACGGTGTCCTGCCATTTTCCTCTTGTCTGCTGACATTTCAAGTTTTTCAAAGAGAGCTAAAACGAGGGACAGAATCCATTTTTCCAACTTGAAATGAATAAAAATAAATAAATAAAAAACAGAATGTTTGACAAACAGAACCTTTGGTTGTTGTTTTAAACGTTTTTTTTTGGTTTTTTGTTTAAAAGCTGTTTACTGAACAACGGTGGACGCTCTCTCCCCGAGGCCGATCTCCTGGAACAGAAATAACCGCGCTGTTTCCGGACGGCGTCGTACATGGTGTGCTCTTGGACAAGGCAAACAAAAACCAGCAGCTTTTCTGAGGGGTTGTTTTGAAGTTTGCTGCCATCTCGTCAAGTCGTTTGGAGCGAAGGAGGGGAGAGGAGGATAAATCTGGAGTCTGAGCGGAGATGGACGAGTGAGCGGCGGCCGCCGCAGACACCTGCCAATCAAATTGAAGACGCCCAAACATTTGCGCTCTTTTGCGCATCGGCGGGTTTAATTCTCTCTTCCGTCGGTATGTTCAGGAAATCCACAGCGAAAGTATCTCTGCCGTCGATCCACGCGGGTACGGGTCACAAGTGTTCACTGTCACGTTCACAGACAATCTGAAGCTCTTTGTCACTTTCCTCCAAATCAGACTTAAGATTCAAGTGTCAAATGTTGTTCTGATATATGAAAATAAACTGTATATTGCTTTAATGAAGTTTCAATTACAATCGAATTTAGGATGGTAAATGTAAATGGTTTTTTTTAAAGTTCTATATTTAGGTCTAACTTTGTGAAAGAGAGCCAGACTCACTAAGTGATGATTTTGGACCGTAGAAAGAAACCTGAGCGTCCGAAGGAAGCCCCACGCACAGGGAGAACATGCAAACAACCAGATGAATTGATGTCATTCTAACACAAAGTCACCTCATTAACTTTATTCATGATTTCGGAGAGTTAGAAGACGTTTGTTAAACACACTTTGTTTTGCGTTTCGCTTTTTTTTTTTAAATTGCAACTCTGTTACGGTTGATTTGGAATATTCAGGGTTTAAAATGCTTGTTTGTCTCATGCAGCCCCTTTATACAGCGAGTTCAGTTTATATAAAAATAACAAGCTGCTTCTGCATCTGTTTGTTTCCCCGTCTGAAAGGACACATTTTGAGAAACCAGCCTCCAAGAGGCCTTTTGTCTTACAGAAGTTAACCTGCTAAAAATGAATATCTTGTAATTTGACATCAGCATCACAGACTCATTGTCAATTTGTTCTGTTTTATCTGGAAAAACAATCCAATATTTCCAAGCTGGAAGACATATAACATGTTCCGGTTGTCCTTTACAGTCAAGCTTTCAAGTTGTTTTTGGTCTTGAGGAACAAAAGATGTAAAGAAACCCCCAAACAACCCTTTTAAAGCATTTAAAAATTGTGTTTTTAACCACTTTAATGAATTGTACATACTGCTCTACT
Organism: Lipophrys pholis; assembly: GCF_963383615.2. Classification (NCBI taxonomy): domain Eukaryota; kingdom Metazoa; phylum Chordata; class Actinopteri; order Blenniiformes; family Blenniidae; genus Lipophrys; species Lipophrys pholis. The sequence goes on from NC_137633.1 coordinate 5,855,315, forward strand.
ATAGTCTTGCTTGTGTGCATTACAGAATGATGTTCTTGCAAAGGTAAAATTGTGTAAACATTTCATTAATATTTGGAAAAAACATTTATTCTGAAGGTTTATACGTATTTATTTGTGGCGATCAGCTGAAATGCAGCATCTTGGTTGTTGAGAAGACGTGACATCACGTTTTGAGCCAATTGGAATGAAGCAATGAGCTAAAAACAAAATAGGCTGAGAGTTTGTGAAACAAACTGACAAGCAGCGTTAAACACGTCATTTGACACCAGCTTCTTGACCTTTTTTTTCTCGTTTGACTGCTCTACAAGCGAGGCGTTTCAACCTGCAGGTGACTTCACGTTTGAGTGCGTCAAGCATGACAGAAAACATGGAGAGTAGAGTAGAAAAGGAGAAAGTACCAAGGAGAGCAGCCAGGTACACGAAGTCCACCGCCAGAACGTTCCTGTCTGTCATCAGTCAAACGGAGATGGAGGGGGGTGGGGTGGGAGGGGTGGGGGAGGGTGGGGGGGTTGGTGGTTGATCTTCTTCCTGGGGTCGGCTCCTCCGGTGCGTCCATTCCTTCCGGCTCAATGGAGGCTTAATGTGAGTGTGGAAAAGTGGAAAATTTAATTAGGCTGCCAAGGGGGGTTTGTGTCACTTGGCACGAGCCAACCCCCACCGCCTCCCCCACCCCCGCCTCCCACACCCCACCCCCATCCACGACCACCACCGAACACCCCCCCCGCTCTTATCTCATCTGCTGCTGCGATTGCGTCTGCTTTTCGTTTTTTTTTCTTTTTATCTTCTTCCCCTCCCTCCCGTTACCCACAATCCTCCGGGACATGACCCGCGAGGCCAAAGGAGCAGATAGAGGTCAATAGTTTACAGCTGCACAGAGGTTGTGAAGTGGGCGAGACCTGACGTGTGGATACGCTGAAGCAGTCGCCCGCCGCACAGGCAGAAGGGCAAAGTGTGCCGAGTGCCTTATTTTTATTAATGATCGTGCTGCTTCGTGTGACATCACGACCACCACACACGTTTTATCTTGTTCTATTTGTCTCATCGCGGTCATGAAGGAACTCTCCATACTGAAAACGAGGAAAGCAAAAGAGCAAAATTTGCTTTTGTGCCTGATCGTGCTGTAATATTAAAATAACCCAAATGACCCAAACTCCCACCAACATGTTTCAGTCTGTACACCACTCATGAATGGGTTAAAAAAAAAAAAAAAAGAGTCATTCCATTGTATGTTTTGTTGTCCTCCATACTGTCAATGGCTGGACGTAGATAAGATACGATTGACACAGAATCATGTCACAGTGTGTGCAGCTACTCAGTAACTGTGTTCACCTTTTATACACGGGTCCTTTACTTCATTTAGCATGAAATAGGATTTTAAAAAAAAACACCAGAGGTTTGTATGAATCATACGGTGAAAGTTTGTATTAAGGTGTGTTATCAGTGTGAAGGTGGATGAGTGGAGTTTACAACTGCTTGTGGAGAACATGTCAGATGGTTTTTAATTTTGGTGATGGAGACTTCATAGTATTTTGATTTTATTTCATTTGGCGTCGTCTTGCCGCCCACGAGTGATATGTTTAGAGATAAGGAAGCTGGTGTCAAATTACCAGCAGTCAGCGCCTAACGTGAGCAGGTACGGCACACCAGAGTAACATGTCTGAGCATCAAACTGACTGGAAAGACAGGAGAAACTGGTGAGATGGTGAGGCTCATGTCAAATTACAGGGACTTGATGTAATGTGCTGACTTGGTCAGAACTATTTAAAAAAAAAAAAAAAAAAGCAGCAGCTCCCAATATTTCTGTTTGGTTGTTCAGTGTGGTCTGGATTTTGCAAATCTGCACCCGGGCCGACACAAATTCCTAGAAACGTCTGGTTTACATTTTGTGTATTATTATATAGTCATATCAGAAAAAAAATGGCAATTTCACTTTATTTAATTTTTTTTAGCATTATTAAGCGTCGGTAAATGAGCACCACAGTTGAGCAACATGATTCACATTTATAAGTGAAATTTATATGTGAGACTGTGCCAAAACAAAAAAACAAATTAAAAAAAAATAAAAAATCCTCTCTAATTCGTTGCAGGAAGTAACAACAAACTGAAGTGATGCCAAACTGACGCCGGGGCCGCGCGTCGTCACGTGACCACATCACATCCGCTAAGACTCAAAAAGGAAAAGTTTCCCGTTCACTCCTCCAACTTATTAATATTTATTTATTTATTTATTTATTTTCGGTGGAGGAGGGAAGGCAAACGAGAGAGGGTGGCGGTTTGTGGCGACGACGGAGGTGGGGAGTGAGTGAGTGAGTGTGTGTGTGTGTGTGTGTGTGTGTGTGTGTGTGTGTGTGTGTGTGTGTGTGTGTGTTTGTGTGTGTGTGTAGGGGGGGGGGGGGGGGGGGGGGGGGGGTCTTGTCACATTACATGTACCTGTCTGAGCGCGTCTTCACTCGCAGCTGTCATCTCACCTGACAGGTCTATCAGTGTCCACGGCTGATCAGAACGCGTCCCTCAGCCTGACAGGCTGAACCGACAGCGCGGCAATCCAGACTGACAGCTCCCCAGGTAGCTGGTGGAGGATGGGAGGGTGGGGGTGGGGGTGGTGGTGGTCTGTGAGGGGCAAAGCAGAAGGCCATGGAGCAAGAGGAATAAATCAAAGAGGGGGTAACCCCCGGAACAATGCAGTCATGGGATATTCTTTAAAAGGAGGCTGACAATGGGTTTCTGTGTCTAAATGTTATTGTTTAGTCTACAAACTACTTGGTTTGAACTAGTTATCGCAAAGTTTATGTGCTTATTTCTGTCAGGATTTGAGCAATTAATTAATTAATCTCATGCATAAGGTGCTGACCCTTGGTCCCATTGTTGAAACGTGACTTTAAAGCTGAGAACTGTTGAAGAGCAGCAAGTGGCACAAATGTAGTATCATATGTAGTCATTTGGCTGATGAAATGATGATGCATCGTGTTGGGAAGATCAAGACAACCCAAGGGAAGATAAACCAGCGATAGGAAGGAGGCTTTCAATGAAATGTTAAAAAAAAAAAAAAAAAAGGTGAAACGGCTTGTTTCAGGGAGAAAATGAACCGATGGGTTGTTTAAAAGTGACTCATGTGACTCGTTACAGTCTGTCCTTGTAGTTCCGGGGATATAAAAGAACCTAATAGGTTCCCCTCTAATTTCATAGTAACATCTGATAATGAGGTGTTATTGAGGTAATGCTTCGCAAATGAGCTCTTGTTGCCAAAACATTATCTTTAAAAAAAAAAGAAAAAAAAGAAAGAAAAAAAAAGAAAGTCTATTACAGCTCAGAATCTGCCAAGAAAATACGTGATGCCAGAATTCTTAATCAAATTGAGTCTCATCTTTTACAACGATCATGCACGCTGAACTGAGGCCAAGCAGCTTCCTTTGCTCGCTGGGTACCAGGAGCCGTATTCCAGAGAGGAAACACCTGCGGACGGGCTTTAGTTAACCCATGAAAGGTTTAATCAAGTGTCTATGATCACACCCAAGGGGGGAAAAGAGGAGGAAGCCAACCTCCATGCCTTCACTCCCACCCCCCCCCCCGATACCCTGACAAAAATCTTGTCTTTATCTTGTCAAAAGCCAGCGAGAACAAGCCCATCCAGAACGCCCCAACAACACAAGGACGAGACAAAACGGGGTAAAAAAAAGCAACCCTACAAGCTGAAGAGAGCGAGGACTCATTTGATCAGCTTAGCTACGCTCTCCTGGCTTCTCGTGTACGAGGAGTAATTAGCAATTAACAATCAGGGTTTAACCAGATCCAGCTATTATCTGTAAGCAAGAAGACGAACGTGGGGGGGGGGGGGGGGGGTACAACCAAATTCTCGTGCTCTTCGAGTTTGAAGTTAAAGGAAGAGTGAGGGGACCCGAGCAGTAATTCTCTCATTTTCACGACATCTCTGGGCCATTTCCCTCTCTCTCTCTCTCTCTCTCTCTCTCTCTCTCTCTCTCTCTCTCGCCCTCTTTTTTTAAACTCCCAGATCAAACAGGCTGCAACAAAAGGCCCCAAATCCCCCCTCCGCTCTCCTCCTCCTGCTCTCTCTTTCCAAAATTAGTTAAGCCTCTCAGCTCCATCATCCTCAACATGGCTCGCATCAACAACCCTACGCCGCATCGCAAATGCTGCAGCATAGCCTCTGAAATCCACCCCTCCTTCCAAATACACTGAAGATGAGTGTGTGTGGGGGGTGGGGGTGGTGGTGGTGGTGGTGGGGGGGGACGAAAGACTCACCATATGTCACTCTGAATTTGGACTTACAGACAAAACACAAAGTACCCCACAGTCACAACAGCTTGTTATTTCACCGCCTTCGTCGTCTTTCACTCGGCAAACTGTTTTTTGTCTTTTGTCTTAAGTTCAGTCCGAAGGCTGCGGCAGGGGGAAAAAATAAATAAGTACAAAAAGGTGGAAATGTGGGAAAAAAGAAAAAGAAAAAAGAAAAGAAATGAGACGTGAGGCTGACAGAGTGGACGTTTCCGAGGAGTGGACGACGTCTCTGTTGCTCCTCGCTTCCCCTCTGATTTCCTCATTATTCACCATCTCGCTTCACGAGGTGGTGATTCAGGACTTTCAATCACTTTCACACACTTTCCCTCCACCTCCTTCTCTCTCTCTCTCTCTCACTCTCTCGCTCCTCTCCTCCGTCCACCTCCCCGACACAGTTTCCCCAACTCTTCAAAAAGTTCCCGGCGACTTGCCCGACCGCCGGGGTTGAAGCGGGGTGAGTGATGCCGAGAGCTGGGTTAGTGCCCGGGGAAGATGCTTGTTGCTTGAGCTCCGAGTGATCCTGTTTCACACACTTGTCAGTTCTCCAGGCTGGCAGGTCCTCACTGCCTCCGAGCGAGCTGCTTATAGGGTTGTCACCAGCACGGTAAACGTTAATCTAACGCTAACGTTCGCGTTTGCCAGCGCCCGAAACGCGAGGACACTCGGTTTCTCAATGGACGGGCCGCGAAGTCACATATCTACAGGCCACCGACCGGGCAACGGTTGATCGGTTCGGGATAAGTTGGGTTTTCTTGTCACCAGCTTTTTTTTTTTTTTAAATTAAAGATATCCTGCAGTGGGAATGGGTTTCTTCTTACCTCGAGCTATACCATCGGGATAGGAAAACCGTAAACCAGAAAGTGGAATCATTACTCAATCGTGCATAAAATCTCTGAGGGGAGAGCGTCGACTCCCGCAATCATCCCTAAAATCAAGTCTTGGTCCAGCAAAGCGTGAACTCTTGCCAGGCCACGAAAAAAAAAAAAAAAAAAAAAAAAAAAAAAAAATCATCAATTTAATCATCCCCCATCCAAAGATTTCCAAGCTAATTATTCTAGCCTTTAATTATTCCATCCGACTGCCGTTGAGATCTCTTAAAGACGGCTGGATTAGTGGATTTGGAGTATTAGCTGGGAGGGTTGGCAGACCTCTGCACTGTGATTCAGGGGGGCTGAGAGACGCATCTTCAAAAGGCACCTCGCAGCACCTCCACGGGATCATTAACGGCGGATAAATCCACGGTAAGTTGCTTAAGAGCGTGTAAAGGTGAGCCATGTTTGGGCGCCGACACTTTCGAGGGAGGAGGCTAACTGATTGTGACTTTAAGCGTCGCGGCGGTGACACAGTTCGAGCCACTTTGTTTACAGGATACTTAAAAGGGGCTTACGTCAACTCGGGTCAACGTCAGCAATACGAGGAAAAGTTTCAAGAGCGAGAGCTTCTCCTCGGGTCGGCGCGAGTTGGTGGCCCGCAAAGTTTTTCGGTTCCAGAGTTGTCCCGGGCCGCCGTGAGAGGCCCCCCCCGACGGTTCAAGGTCGCTCTGTACTCCTGCTCGCTACCTCCAGGGCGCCGAGTCGTTAACGTCTTCGTCAAGTTCAACTTGTTCAAGATGCTACCCATCATCCCGCTACCCCCTCCTTTGAACTCTCACCATCTCATCCCCACCCTCACAAAATCCCTTGCAGCTCTCCAAAATAAGAGCAGCTCGTCCTGCGGCTGACAACGTAGACGTTTTGGAAAAGGTTAGCGCAAGAAACATGGAGCAGGGCAGGGGGGATAAAGACAAAAAGAATCTTGCTTTTTTTTTTTTAAAAAAAGATTATTTTTTTTTATGAAGAGCCTTGATGCTATTAAATGCCCCAGATACATTCACCCTATAGTTCTCAATTAGACTTGACAGTTGCTGCATTGCAGACAATAAATATAGCAAAGGGCTGCGCCTCGGGCCAGGAAGGACCCCTAACTCTGACCCTCATATTTAATGATGAAAACAAGCAGGCGCACACTCTGTGCCTCGCTAAGCACACACGTGTGCGCACACACACGATCAGACACACACACACACACACACACACACAACTCTGCCGCCCCGTTACACAAGCACAGAATCTGTGTGATTTGGAAATGAGCGAGAGACACAAGGTTTCGATAAATCGGTTTTTCACAGTTCAAAGCTTAAGTTTGTCCTCGCTAAACATTTTCATCATCTCGCAGCTATTTTTAACTGAATTAACTCCTCTGATATTCCAATTCACGTCACGATAAAAGTCTTTAGATGAGCGTGGAAATGACTGATTGATTGCGCGCTCTTTGTTTTGGGGCCATGGCCTGAGAAGTTAGTCAACATAATGTGAAATACTGCAATCTGATAATATGAACAATAATAATGAATTGTATGCAACACATTGTAGTCGTTATGCAAAATTTATCGACATATTCGTCACAAATACTCGTTAAAGTTTTAATTTAAAGGTTATGATGGCGTTATTTTACAGGTCTGGCCCACTCAAGATGAAATTGGGTTGTATGTAGCCCCGGAACTAAAATATGTTTTCGCGCAATGGAGTAAATAAAGTATGGCTTTTATTAAAAAAAACAAAAAAACTAACGAACACATCCTTTGTATTTTGAGCTTTTAATTAGCACAAGTTACATTTTGTAACTGTAATTGTTTAGATAGTTGTGTGAGGTGTTTAGCTAAACCATATCCGTAAAAAAGGTGAGATGATAGAGTGTAATACACACATTTAAAAAATACACCTTGAGTGATAAAGAAACATTTATTTGATGAGCAAAGAAAAGACACGAGTGTGAGGGAAAGACATTCTTTTTTACAAGAAATTGTGTCCGAACACCATTAGTCAGTAAAGTCCAGGACTGTCAACGTGTCAGCAAAAGACTTGACATGGATTAAAAGAAACAACACACAGCATCTTAAACAATGGAAAGGCGAGTCACAGATCACAGTTAACATCCACAGCGGGGCCAAACTCGACAATCACGTGCCTGACGGAGGCAAACAAAGCGTAAACAACTACATTTTGCATCGTCCCACCGGCTCCCGGTGATTCGCAAGTATACAAATGTGTGTTTACATCACGGGATGTCGGGAGCGGAGTGTTGTCGTGAGTCCAGACTTGCGGGTTCGCGTCTTTGAAGTCAGAGAAACATTGGCACAACACAACGAGTCGAGAGTATTTACTGCGAGTTCAAAGACAAACGGTTCAGTGCAGGCTGTCACTTTAGGATCCTGTCAGCGTTTGGAGGTTCTGTACAGAATGAAAGGCTGTGATGGTTAGAGTTAATCTTTTTTCTTTTCATGTTACTGCTGCCCGGACGTCTAAAAACTGAAGAAACTGTTGCTTCTCTCTGCTGAACTTACTGACTCACCATCTCAGGGTCAAATAGCGTGGGATTCACAGGGTTTGTCCAATCAACGCACTGCCATTCTCACCGTACGGCTGCGGCACGGTGTGTGTTTCACAAATGGAAGTGTGCAGGCCTGGGTATACTGCTACACAGTGACATGCACACGCTCACACACTCACTCACATACACATTCCCCGCAGGCTACCCTCCAGGCATGTCATTTAGCGAGAGAGTACTAGAGCTTCCCGTTGGCGAAGGCTCCCTCATGGAACTGTGGGATGAAGCTCTTGAAGTATGCCCTGAGAGAGAGAGAGAGAGAGAGAGGGGGGTGGGGGGGGGGGGGGGGGGGGGGGGGTGCAGGGTCGAGGGGTAGGTGGTGGATGGCGGGGAGATACAGCGAATAAAACATCAAAATGTGACAGCAATGGGTGTTTCGACTGCTTCAAAGTGTCCGGCAGACTCGCGGGGTCAGTCCCGGCCTCGCCATGTATCAAAGCGCACATGAAAGGCCGAGCCTGTTTACGTCCAGCAAACGCATGGCGACGTCCAGCAAACGCATGGCCCGCCGCATGTTAAAACCCCCGCCGAGGGAAACCCACGGAGACGACGGGCCACGAGCGCCGCAATTCAAAGCGGCGAAGTAAACAACGTCGCCGGCATTTTTACATCATCAGGCCGGGCCTGAATGCTGAGTCTCTCCGCTGCTGAAGTTACACGAGAGGGATGAAGACTCTGGTGTTCTTGTGAAATGCCACGAGCCAACGGAGATTACCACTGGTGAGTCTGTTAAGGTGCGCTCGCCGGCTGTCAGCTCTTTTGTGGCTCAGTCCGATTTACCGATGCAGTTGGTAAGAGGAAAGATGATCTGGATTCTGGAAATCAGCAGCAGAGACCAACTCACGAGGAGACGACGCCTCTTATTGAGCTCTTGTTGGTTTAAGGCTGCTGTTGCTTCACACGTGCTGCATGGTTAATGTTGACACTATTTACAGCATGATATATTTCTCACAGAGTTAAGTGAGATAGTAACTGGTAAGACAACAGAGGCAGAGATGCAATCAAAAAAAGGAAAACAGGCCTAAAACTCTAAGTATTAAGACGCTTTTCTGGATTTTAATGAAAGGTGTTGATGCTTTAGAGTTATCTACTGTTGGAAACAAGATCGACTTAAAGATTTGATTTTGAAGAGTCACTACATCAACACAATTATTTTACCAAGCTGTAAGTTTTTTTTTTTTTCTTTTAATGAAAGGAGTGTCACATACTTGGCTCTCTTTGCCATCTCGTTGCCGTCCCAGCGCGGGCTGTACGGATACGACTTCTGCACCTGCGAGTAGAGCTGCCCGCTGTTGGTGAAGTGGTACACGGACTGGAAGGTGAGGGTGGGCTGGTCCCGGGGGAAGTACAGCGGGAGATCCACTGCGAGGTGACGGGGGAAAAGGAAAAGTCAAGTCGGCGACAAAGCGGCGCCGCGTTGTGATGGAGCGAAACCGGGGGGACTTTCTCACCGTGCACGAGGAAGCAGAACTCCTTCCACATGAGCAGCAGGGTGAGCTTCGTGAATCCCACGGCGTCGTACTCTACCACGCCCCTGCGAAACACGGTGGCAGAAAGATTTGAATAACTCTCCACACGTATTTATAATTATTATCCTGATATTAAAAACACTTATAAGTAAATTAATGACAGCGAAACTCCACGAGAGCCAACTCACATCCCAAAGTGGCTGAGAAAGGCGGCGATGTACTCCCTCCTCTTGTGATAGCCTTGGATGACGTACTGCACCTGGGTGAAGCACAGTGACGGGTGAAGTGGGGACGTTTACAACCTCGTCCCGACACTCTGAACGAACACTGGAGACGATTGTTGAGATGTTTCCGGAGGGAAAAAAGAATCTGAGAGCTGCTGAAACGACGCAAATATCTTGTTAATATACAGATCTTCAGTTCGGTGACTTTACGGATCATGGCTGGTGCAATCGGACACCGTCTTTCACCTTCATTGATCAACAAGTTTTAGATGTTTTTTTTTTTCTACCTGTTTTATTGACAATTAACCTGATCGTTTTTCAGCATTTTTAAATGCGCCGCAGCAATCAAATTCAAAACACGATGCTACTTTTCAAAACATATTAAAATCCGTCACCGTAACCGTGTGCAGGAAACAGATTCCAGTCCTTTTTTTTTTTTTTTTTTTTATGCTCAGAGCCATAATCCGGACAGTTTAAAGGATGAATAAACAGAGCTCATATCTGTAAGAAAGGATGATCTGAGCTTGTGCTCGTTCAGTGCAACAATAACGGGATGGTGTCATGTCACATTGCCTCTGCGGTGCCTATTAAGAGCCGATGACTGATTGTTTGATTATTCGTTCCAGCTCCGGCAGTCAGAAGTATGTAGTAAAAGTGTGCGGTTCATCCCGGGACAGGATGCATCATGATGGGTGCTGAAGATGGCATCGCCTTTTCCCAGTGCGGCAGCATATTTCTGATTACTCATCAGCCGTGTATGAATGACGGCATTTTTGTGAAAGAGGGAAAAGTAGTAATCTCCGACGCGCACGGTCGTGTGTACGACGGGTCTCGTCTCTGCGAGAACTCTTTAAAACGCAGACACGCATTGTGACTCAGACTCCTGTTCAATTATGTTTACATGGAACAGTGGAGGCGGCTATTTCGCTTTCTCAAACGCGCCAAGGCCGCGCACTCAATAGGCTGTTTATTTAGTTGGACTGTGTGTGTGTGTGTGTGTGTGTGTGTGTGTGGTGTGGTGTGTGTGTGCACGCGTGTCTGTTTAAAAGGAACTGTGGATCACTGAGCTTTCACACCCCTACTGAGGAAGGATTTCCTGCCCCCGCTGTCAGTTCGAACTGCAGCCAAGCGCCCTCCTATTGGCTGCCTGGCGGTTGGTGTGATGCAAGACAGGTGATCTCGTTCTGCAGGTATTCAAAACCTGCCCACGCCCATGAGCCCTTCCTCCCTCCCTCCTCCGCCCGCGCATCCGCTCATTGTGTTTGTGCATGTGTCTGTGAGCGGCGTGATGCAATCACACCGGAAGTGCAGCGCAATTAAGAAATCTCTCTCTCTCTCTCTCTCTCTCTCTCTCTCTCTCTCTCTCTCTCTCTCTCTCTCTCTCTCTCTCTCTCTCTCTCTCTCTCTCTCTCTCTCTCTCTCTCTCTCTCTCTCTCTCTCTCTCTCTCATACGCGTTCACACCACCCCCGTTTTTCACAATATAAAGTGTGGCTGCTCTGATATGTGAATACAGATTGATCAGAGAAGTCAAATTTCTATACAATGTGCCATAAAGCAAACACCATAAAAATGAATTACAGACACGTTCAGACACTAATGTTTACTTCTAATTAGGCGTCATTAAAGCCACTTTAATGACGACATGAAAACTGACATGAAATCAGGAAAAGAGACATATATGTGAAATACTTGTTTTGAGTTTTCTGTCCAATGACTTGTTGCTAAAAAATGCACCTGGTTGTTCCCTTGTTTCACCACCGTGATGAAGTCTCATAAACTAATAAGGGAGGACATCAACATTTCTCAATGCCTGGATTCTTCACTGGAAAAATCTTTGAGGAAATTGTATAAAGAGGCCCATATGCTTTTGCAGAAACACACCAGTTCCTACTGTAAAGCATGGTGGTGGCAGCATCATGCAAAGACCCCCCACCCTCCAAAAATAAAACCTGAGTTTAAGGCGTTTGCTGTCACAAGAATAAATCAGTGTAAAGTTAAAATCAGGAATAGCAGCAGCACAAGTAAAGTATGTCAGAAGTTTTTACAGCTTTTATCCAGCTCCCTTGTTGTTGCGGGAGAAGCAAGCTAATGTGCCCTTCTCCTGACTGTTACTATTAAATCTAAATTTTTGTCCTCCAAAAACATCAGAGGGAACCTATCATGCTCTTCCGAATTCCTCTCATTTCATTTCAAGAGAAGACTCATGCTCGGTTCATATCAGACTTGCAACGAGCTAACATCAGCTCGTCCCAAATCTCTGCTCGTCAGTTTCTGCAGGAGCAGCAGACTCCAAGATGATGAGGCTGGTGTCAAATTATGAATCCCACGCTGCCTATACGCTGGCTGAGTGCTGTTCAGAAAGACTTCATGGCAGACGTCCAATTGGTACCGAGGGGGCTCGCTGCAGACGTTTGGTGAACCGGGCTGCGGCACATTTTCTTTTGGAAGCCATGAAACGTCCCTTTAAGGAGTTCGAGCGCAGGAAAACATGCTTCAAAAGGAACATAATATTTCCTCTTCGACGGAGTTGTGTCAGTGCAGTCAGGCGTCTCATCACCAGACGACGACTATTGTTTTTGTTGACGGTGCTTCTCCTCCCACTGAGTACTTCACAGGGGGAGTGAAGATGCTACGAGGCTGCCAGCAGTGACATTACGATCGCTATATCGGCAGTCAGCAATTTCGATGTTGCAAGAGGATTGATTATTTTAATAATAGTATATCTGAATGGGGGACTGCGATTAACGTCAAGCTGTTGCTAAAACCTGCGCTCCCAAAATAGATTAAACGCAGGTCTGAATGACGGGTAAAGGGACAACCGAAGCAGAAGAATTAATAACTGTCGGAGTTGGATATCATTCATTACGGTAACGTCACTATTTATGGCAATAACACGATGGTAACTTAATTTAGTAACATAGTTACCTTTGTCATACGTAAACAGTGTCTCTGCTGTATTTACAGTGACTATTTCACTGAACTCCTGTTTTCCTGAGGAAGCACATTTCATTAATACCTAATTAACACAGATCCCCATTAGCCTTAGCCACAATCCACAGTACCTGTGATGCCTTAGAGGCCTAAAATAAACATTAACGTATCTCTATGCAAATTGTGTGTGTGTGTTGTTAGTTTTAGTCCGCAATCTATTTCTTTCAAGGACCCCTAACATTTAGATTATTGAGCAGTAACCTCAAAGTAACTAAACTGGCGTCATAAATGCCCCATTAGACCGTCGTGTGTTGCAATAGTAATCCTGCTCTGCAATGCTCCAGACAAGTTTGGTGTTTACACAGCAGCGTTGCATGACAGGCCACGAGATGGATTTTTGGAATGAATTTCCATCGTATTTTAATAATAGCTGCGTGTTTTGCTTTTTATCGCTTTCATAGTCTTTCACCAACTAGTATTCCTCATCAAAACATTACACTGAACAAAGGGAAAATACCACTCCTGACCTCCAAATTCTGGGAAAACAACATAAATACAGCTTTGACATCCTACTGGATGGATAATTTATACCCCCAAAAATATTTTCAGTAAACAAAAAGTGACGATTAATAATAAAATACCAACGTTCAGTTGTAGTGATTTATTCAATTAGCTGATTTTGACATGTGATTTTTGCGAGGCGCCATGTGCAACCGTCACCATTCCAACTGCTGTTCAGTCACAGCTGAGGTATGTGGCAGTATAGCCGTGTCAATACAATCCTAGCATCTGGAATAAGTGGGAGGAAACAACCGATGGTGTTAAAAGAACAAAATGACTGCACAGCTGGTCGTCGCCTGGATGGTGAGAATCGTTGAGATGTTAGAACAATGCTTTTTTTTTTTATTTTATACGTTTGAGCTGTCACTTTTTTTTTCGTATTATTTTTAAAGAAATCTCAAAAAAAAAAACAACATTTGGAGATGTACAGCTCTCTCAGCTTCCTCTAAGGCTTTGATCAAACTTTTATGCAGTCTTGAGTCCAGAAAGCAAAATTGTTTACCACTGCCAGTATTTGTTTGTATTTAACGTGTCTTTTTTTGAGAAACCGGTCTGAAAATGTGGAATATTCTAATATTCTAGGGTTTAATATTGAGCTCCAGTTGTATTGCAGAGTCCTCTCAGGTCTGTGCAATGAACGCTGACTTATTGCCCATAATGAAAAGACCACAAGCCAGCGGCAGGTGTTGGAACTCATCGTTATCGAGTCACTTAAAGGCTTCATGCAACCAGGAAACATCGGAGATATTCAGCAACGTTTAGCAAAGCACTGTGTGTATCCGGGTCCCATTGCTGCAAGTAAAAAACAAGTTTTCATGTGCTTCAATGTCTTTATTCTGAAGATTTATTCTTAAAAGTGATGTTCCAAACATGAGCCTTGTAAAGGAAGTCTCATCTTATATTCACAGCAATATGGTACGTCTGGTGAGCAACTGTCATTGCTTCTTTTTGGTTGCAGTTAAGCTGAGTGACACAACAATCTTAAGGCTCAATAATCATTTACGCTCTATGGGCGCATGAAAACATAAAACATAAAACATGTAAACATCACTGACTTTATACGTCTATGTGTCTAATCGACTGGAATCATTTGGCAATCAATTCACCTGAGGATACCGGAGTAGAGTACAGGATTTTTCTTTAGATTGGAAGCAGCGCTCGAGGCGGTGGTGGTGTGCGAGGTCGTTCAAAACCTCGCTCTTTGAATAAATTGGCCATTTGTTATTGGCTTCTAGTCTCACCACTGCCCCCACTGGTTCCTTGTGGTGCTGCTCCGCTGATTTGCATCCACAAGCTTCCATATGTGGATGAAATAGAAACGTTCGTGGTTATGCAACGTTGACTACAAACAAGACTTTAAACCCGCCGAGAATACTTTTATTGATTGAGACGCAGCATGAGGCCAATCCCAAGCCAGTTCTGCTTCACATCTCACCCTTCCCATTGCTTGTGTCTGTTTACCTTATTCAGTTAATGTGTTAACTTTAACCTGCCCAGCCCGAGCAACGAAGCATGACAACATTCCTGTTCTACTGTGATGATCGTTGTCGGTTTGATGTTATGTCAGGGATTATGAAGGAATAGTTTTCATTTCATTTTCAAACAATGGAAAGGTAAAGCGTGACTATAAAATTTTCCATTGTGATTAATCTCCTCCATATAATGTTTAACCTTTTTATGCTTTAGCAAGATAAATGTCTAAGTTATAGTGTCAGAACAGTTTGTTTTATATCGTGACAACGTGTTACCATGTTGGGATACAAATCCACTTTTTAGATGTTTGCACCACTGGTAAGATTTTTGTGCTAAATTATAGTTACTCAAACCACAGACTTTTACGACCATCTCATTTAAAAATTACACAAAAAAAAGTAACAGCAACCTTTGATTGGGCCGTATTCTGCACTGGCTCTCTAAAACAAGACGCCCCTCCCTCCTTGAGTCGCTTTCCCTTTTTATCTGCAACCGATGCTGCCTGTCATCGTGCCTTTCCCAGCCCGGGCGGCGGCGGCCCTTCGCTGCTCGGCGGAGAAGCAGGGGAGCGGCTCTGACACCGCCAGAAGCCGAGCGCCCGAGAGACACGGAGGTCAATCAGGGACACGAGTGCTCCAGAAGCTCAAAGCACGCTGGTCACATTCCAGGTGAAAAAGGAAGGGAAAGGAGGGCGTTTGCAGATTATGGGTAGCCTTGTATATATGTGTGTGTTTTTCTGTGTTGGGGGGGGGGGGGGGTAGGGGGGTTGGTGTTCGCCTGGAGCGAAATTGCATTACATCGTGTCCGCGGCGCACATCTACTTGTCAACCTGCGGAGGCCAAGGAGCACTCAGACAGCCTATGGAGGTTGGCCAGCACGCCCACGTTGGCAGATGCCAGACACACGTGCATGGCTGCGTGCGCGCGCTCACGCACACACCTTGACAAAACACATCCCACTGCTGCAAAGCTTCCAAATACGCCATAAATTATTCATGGACGTGCGTCGCACACAAACACGGGAGAGTATGGAATCTTAAAAAAAACAAAAAAAAATAAACACTAAAGCATTAGGGGAGTTCCAAATTGTGTGAAGTAAATACAAACACACATGTAAAGAGCAGGAACACAGGAAGGAAATGATAATACCTTGTTAGTGAGGAGCTGACACACTTGAGGGACGTAATCAATTAGGCATCCTCCGCTGGGAAAGGCTGGGATGTGAAGTGCTGAGGAGTCTCCCAGGGCGCTGGTTGGAGAGAACGACAAGCAATCAGCCGGGAACTTCTCAACGTAATCAGCCGTTAAACAACTGAGATGAGTAAATTAAAAACCAAAGAAAGGATGAAATGTGCATTGTACAACATTATGCCAGATGGTGAACTCTAACCCCATTCGAAAACAAAATGTTCTTGAAGGTTACAGCAGGAACTTCTATTCAAACTTACCCATCAGTGGTTAAATGGGGAAATCAGGGCAGTGGATGTGTATGCCAAGTCTGTTTAAAGCAAATTTAACCATATAATCTTCAACTATAAAAACTGATTTTGGAAAATAAATATCAGGTGAAACACAGACTTATGTTAATTCTGAAGTAGTTTTACTAACTTAGATCAGAGAAGACTGAGTTTCATTGATGAATTGCTGCTAATGCTGAACTGTTCCAAGTCACTGGTTGTACATTGTAATTATTGTAATGACAGTTAACCCGTTTCCGAGACATTCCCACTCTGAGAAGGAAACAAAGAGTAGAAAAACTTGTTTATAGACTTGTCAATTCTTTTTAAACATTATAATCAAGATGGGTTGTTAAAGACACAACTGTTTTCCGTTTTATGCGGGCTTTCACAAAAGTTGCTGTGTACCTGAAATTAATGAATCAATTGTTCGACCATTATTTTGACAAGCTTCAAGTTGAATCCCACAGCCCAGCACCATTATACATGAACGCATGCTTGTTAAATCGGGAAATCTGCTCTCCAGTGACTAACCGAGAGGAGTAGTCATTCCTTTTTTCTTCTTCTTCTTTTCCCTGATGTGGGGGCAACAACAGAGGGAATACCCTGAGGATGGGTTAAAGGTCTCAAGAAACTGCTTATTGGCTTTTAATGCTCATTTTAAGACACAACTGGGGAGGAGGAGGGGGGGCTATCTTCTGCTGTGTTCTATTTTTATTTAATTCTTCATTACAGCTGAGCAGACACAGGACATTTAGTGATGCTTTTGAAAAAGCGAAGTGGCCGTTTACCACGTTAGGCATGGATGACGAACATAAACGATGTACAACACGTGATGTCAAATGTCAAAGATCATGTATATACTGAGAGGAAACCCTCCAGGCTCCTTCTTTAGATCATCACGATGTCTTATGATACAAAAATAGTGAACACGTTAAAGTGAAAAAGTGATTTACAGATCATAGGTACGAGCCCACCTACTCGATCACATCATCCATCTGCAATGAGCACTGTTCCCGTCATGGAGTGTGAGAATAATATTTTCCACATTTTGTCATAGTTAAAAGAGCAAATGTAAAAAGAAAAAAAAAAAAAAAAAAAAAAACCTCCTGAGGATTGCACAAGGCTGTAAATTCCCATTCCAGCGAAGGAGGCTGTGGGAGTAACGGAGGAGGAAGGTGGAGAACCTCATGATGCTGTCAAGACCGGGAACCACAAAGGTTTATGGGAAGAAGAATGACTTAACAGAGTTGATAATAAGGTCAACGATGACTGGACAACACTGAGGTGTGTTCAGAAAAACGAGAAAAAAAAAAAAAAAGGCGTTGTCATGCTAAAAACAGCCGTTGGAGTCACAGCTGGGAGTGTTTACCTTCACTCTGCAGTTACCAAATTTAGCTGACGATAACAATTATACCCTTCTACAAAGATTACGACATATTAGCAGCTTCTGCTGATCAGATACTGGGCAGAATATTAATCAGGACCTCTATTCACAGAGAAGCGATGCGTGCCATGAAGCCGTTTCCATTGTCAGTCTTTCTTTTTCTTTTCTTTTTTTTCTCGAGAACTCCAAAGCCGCCATTTACAGTAGGCTTTGTGCACATAATTAGCATTAGCCTGCGCGTTCTTGCTGTGCACCAACAAATGGTCGATTGAAAATGGCTTACAGCGACGGGGAGAGGAGCCTTTGAAAATGGGAATCTAAAACGATGCCCATCTACCCACCCACAGGTCTAAGAATAGCTCCATATCATTCAGATGGAAATGCGGACAGAGGCACAAACTCGATGGCGGAGTGATCGTCGTTCATTTGTGTCAACGCTCCACATCTGAACCGCTGCGGTGCATTTTAGACTTCAGCAGATCTGATTGGAAAACCGATGAGGCATTGGCCTCCAGCAATCCCTACCTTCCTTTCTTCTTCCATCATGTTTGAAATGTTTGACAAATAATGGAGCTGAAAAGTCAACAATCCTTTAATTGAAGATGATTTGGGGTTTTAACCATGAGTAATAAAAACTCAGCATTTACCCTGGTAACTTCCAAACAAACGCGGCTTTTGCCAACCCAGTTATTGATCACTTTCTTTGCGGCGTTTTGTCAAACGGTGGAGTGATTGTTAGTCATGTGGTAATTAGCTGACCAATGGATTAACTTCCCTTGGCAGCGATGCAGCATTCAACTGACCAATGGATAAAGAAGTCACTGATTAGTTAGTTAAAACTGAAATTCTTTTTTTAAATAAATTATATGGCTTTCAGTAAACCAGTGAGATAACATCATTGATTTGGTTGACCAATGCAGCAACTAGAATTATCAGCATTCTACCCTTTGATTCTAATCATTGATTACTCATGCAGCATTTGGTCGACCCCTGTACAATGTTAAATGTGGATTTTGAAAAAAAAAAAAAAAAAAAAAAACAAAGCAACAAAAAGTCATTATTTCCTCTCCATTTCTAATAAATGTCTGATCTAGATAATCATATAACTTGTGTAGCAATAAATCATATAAGATGATATTTAAGTTTCCGACATAGTACTTCTTTATGATGGATGTGGAATCTTGAAGAAAACGAACCCCCCCCCCCCCCCCCCGCCCCCCAAAAAATATATCAAAGCACGACAACAAGAAGCTTATTTCTTTCTGACAAAACTTTTCCAGAGGCACACTCTAAACAAACTGCTCACAGACAGAGTGGTAATACTCTCCATGACTAGTGGAATGACCTTCATGTGTGATATCGGTGGAGATCCCCCAGTGGGCTGAGAGAACACTGACCGAAGTGATATGATGTAAGTGTGGGGTTTAACGTGATTGAAAACAGTGAGTATATTTCACATCAGAGCTGTGTCTACATACACATACGTATGGTGATATATAAGTGCAACATATCTGGAGGGCCGCTCATTTTGTTGATATCGAGGACGCGTTGAGGCCTGCAGAGTTTTGAAGCCCTTTCATATGAGCTTCCTGTGGGTGCGCTCAGAATCGACTCATAATGGTGTTTTACTTTCCAAGTGGCACCCTGAAGAGTCCCCGCTTCTGTCTTCAGTGGTGACACCACTCTTAACACTACCCCCGCGCACGCACGCACACGCATGCACGCACGCACACACACACACACACACACACACACACACACACACAGGAGTCATCATGTAGACACGCTGCCTCACACAAACCCTCTGAGCAATGCAACCTACTGTATGTCATATTTACAGTCTACTGTATACATGCATGCATGTAAACATGCAGACACTCATGCCGTACAGTGACGGGACTGCCTCTGACTTCATCAACCGGAGAGATTATCCTCTGTGACTCAGGTGGATGGTGACGAAGCAGTTTGTTTGTGTGTGGTTGTGCGTGTGTGTGAGTGTGTGAGTGTGCGTGTGTGTGTGTGAACGAGATAAAAAGAGAGGGTGTGCGTGGCGGAGCAGTGACAGCGTGAGAGCAGATAAAGGCTCAACTTGGAAAGAGGGCAGCCGTGATTCATTATCAAAGTGAAAGATAAGGCCGAGAAGGACTGTTTGGAGATTCTGATGCAGTTTCAAAGCAGCAACATTTCCATTTTGATTGCCTTCTTCATTTTCTAAAGCCTGGAGGGACCTTAGAGGCCCCACACGAGTCCGCTCGTAGACAGTTTGGGCTAAATAAGGTCCCATTCTTGCGAGAGGCACGTTTGGCCCATAGCCATAGCAGTGCATGACCTTTCTCCTGTGATGTGGCCATCTTGGCGCAACAGTGGTGAAATTACTCAGACGCTCTATTCGTCATTCATTTGGATAAAATCTTTTTAATGAAGATATAAGGTACAAATAGTAACAGTTAAAACACAAAAGCTTGAGATGACACTAACAGCTGGTAAACACACACACACATATTTAAAATAGGTCCAAGCCATCACAGAATAGTACGACTGCCGAGAAAGAAGTGACATTATATTACACGAAACATGTCAATGCTGTTTACCTTTATCTATACATGTATTACTTGTGGTGGTCCGGCTTTATCTGCTTTGTGTGATTCCCAATGATGAATTCCTGCATAGGTATGAGTCACAAATTTTTATATGAACAAGAAGAGACGAATGTTTGTCAAATTCAATCATTTTACACACAAAAAAACCCAAACCTCGCAATCAAATCAAATCTGTCAAAATAACAGGTACTAAGTGTTTATGTTGAGGAGGCTCTACCCCAGTAACAGAGCTCTCGTTTCCTGCAGACTTACAGCAATACACACAGGGCGCAAGTCCTCAAGGAGGAAGTGAGTAAAAGTGTCTGTGGCAATGCCTTTCACTGTCAAGTGGGTTTGCTGGGTTAGTGGTGGATTCTTTTTTTTATCAGACTGACAATATCTGAGTGTGACAAGATGTTCAGAAAACCTTGAAAAATATCTGATCGAAATGCAAAGATTTTTCAAAGGCTTTAAAACACCTCGACAGACCCCGGAGAAGGGACACACACAAACTATACACCCACTCAGGCACACACACACACACACAGATATTCTCACACACATCAGCAAGCAAGGGAGGCGTGCACATACACATACACACACACACACACACACACCCAGGCACCTAAAGGCAAATGCAGATACACAAACATTAGTGCACTGCAGCCTAAAACTGTCTCTCTGTGTTGATTTTTCTGGGCTCCTAAATCTGGTTTGGGGGCAGAGACGGTGCCCACTCGATTCTTTTATGCAATGCAGCAGGTTTTCTGGGGGAAGGAGAGATGTATCCAACTCATCTCATGGGCACGGCACAATCAGGTAAACGAGAAGGAAAAAGTGAAAATGAAAAGAGCGACGAGTCTGGTTATAAAACGATCCGCGAGCGAGACACACACACACATACACATACACCCCCCAAAAAATTGGGCGAAATATAAAGGCTTTGGCAGAGGCTCGGCTTTAGATGAAGGTCCTAAATCAAAGAGTGGTGGAACTCGGAAACCTGTCAAAATCTATACATAGATCTTTCTAATGCAGGTAAAAGCCTGACAAGTCATGCCAATGAGTGCTTTGCAGCTAAACATAGCTCGAAGTGGTGTTTCCTGGAGGCAAACAGTCACATCATGTATGGCTATGGATTGCTTTGAGTCTGCTGGTTGCTCCATTTTGTAGCAGCTCATCCAAAAAAAACCTCGTTATCTTCACAGATCACTTCACTTTTTTTGAACAGGAAATATTTTTAGTGTTTTTTTGTTTAAAAAAGTTCTGTAAATATTGCATTTTTTTTTTAAATGTTTGAATGGGACATATCGTGTCTGCTTTGTGGTTTTTAATTCACCACTCATAAAATCAAGGTCCTCAACAGAACGGACTGGTTCATCTTTCATCTCATTCTGGCACATTCCCAGGCTCATTTAAGTTTCACCTCCGTCTGATACTACTTGTTATTTCACTTCTGTGTCAATGAGCCTCACCCTACCTAGTGCTTACCTCTGATTGGCCAGCCTTCTGACAGAATCTATTTGTGCATCACTGACACAGCAAAAATGTTGCTGTAAATTAACATCAGCCTCATTTTCCCACTGACTTCTGTTATTGACGTTTTAAGGAGAATTTTTTTTAATGTCTGTACAAAAACAAGTAACCATGATCGACTACATCAGAATCCATCCAAACATCATTTACACTGCTTTGTCCACTTCATGTTTGCTGAGTAGATGAGGTGATCCAAATTGATTATGAGTGAAGGCAGGATCCACCCGGAGGAGATCGCCACAACTTCGCCGTCCAAACACAGAGAGACAGAGCGTCACGCTCATTCACGTGCAATTTAATCCACAAATGCACAGGCAGAACATGCAAATGCCACATAAATAACTGATATTAACAGGTTTCTCTGCATAAATCTGTACTTCCGTGAGCAAAGTAGTAGTCCTGTTAGGTCCTTTCTGTTTCACTTGGGAATACTTTTTGATCAATCATAATTAATGAGGGGCAAATTGACAGTTACCTGTAGACAAACAATAATTTAAACAACTTGTCTTCCACCAGGCAGCCTCATTGGTGTTTCATTCATTTATATTTTATAGTTAATCTCTTATCTAACAAACTCAAATTGTTCATTTTATATACTGACCCACTTGTGTGGAACTGACCTGCAATGTAAGAAAATAATGTAAAATCTAAATGTTTGACATTTCACAAACTGGGAAAATATAGAATGAGAATGAAATTAAGAAGAAAAGATTTTCTTTTCTATAACAAAAATTGTGCTACCTTTTCTTACTTGTTATTGTTGAGTCTTAATCCTGAGTTAACTAACATATTAGATGGTTCTCTAATTCTCTAGGTGAGTTATAACTTTCAAATTTGCTGACAGGAATCTGCAAACGTTTTAGTCCAACTTTTTATATCATATGAGCTCTTTATAAAGAATGTCATAACAAACAAGGAAATGGTTTAGAAAACCTCAATATTCACAATGCGAGGAACATCGTACCAAGTGAAGTTGACCCATCGATCCACAATGACCACGTTAATTAACAATCACTGATCTTCAAACCTTTCGAAGTACAAAGCCTCCATCCACTGCTGCGTACTACTGGATAATGTGAAGTAAAATAAGTGCTGCCTGAAGCCACAGAAGGATAACTGTAATCTGTTTGATGCCTGGCGTGAAAAGAAATCCACGGGGACGGATGCACTTGATCTGCATCTTGTAAAAATCTTGATCCAATGGCCACTCGTATCTTTAATTTGCCTGCGTATTCGAGCCAACAAGGATCCAAGTGACTGCGGCGCTGCCCTTTCTCATTACCATCCAGTTTCACTGGGATACACAGTTTCACTTGAATCCTACTTTTATTTTCTAAGGTCTTATCATACCATGACCCCCACTGCAACACAAGTCATTACAGATGTGATTTGGCTTGACAACGAATCCAAGAACGCCCCCAAAGCTAACATTTTCTTTCTTTTTGTGGGCTCTCTAAACGTCTACATGTATTTAACACCTAACAGCTAGTTTAAATGAGTATGGGAGGAAAGAAGCCCAGCAGACACGCAGCGTAACGCCATGCCTTTCACTATGTATTTTCTCCTTGGCGTCCTGTAAAGCATTATATAACAAACGAACACTGAATCTTAAGCAGGTGCATTTCAAAGCCTTTAGAATAGGAGTGTAATCAATAATATCTACAGAGAAAGCAGCAAATAGGAGTTGATGGAAACATCTGCACACACTGTACGGTACCGGGGAAACCGTGGGAGTGCGTTAGAGCGTTTCAACATATTTTTCTTCCCCTCTGCCGAGGAAAAACATTACAGTTGATGGCCTGTTTGAAGACAGGGAAAGACAAAGTAACGAAAAGAGCAAGAAAGACAGAGGAAGAGGGAATAGAAATAGAGGTATGGCGCTGTAGCTCAGGGGGGCTTACGAGTCTGCATTCGCCGCTCTTAGATCCGAGCCGCGGCTGAAGGAGGGTGAAAGTGAGATATCAAACAAACTCAGGAGTGATGGGAGAAAAGCGCGAAAGGAGAAAGAAAGACAAAATGAGAGGAAGAGAAAAAGAGAAGATCTCTCCTTTCCCCCTGTGTTGTGTGCATTTTTTTTTTTTCCAATCCTCTTCACCAAGTTTTTTTTTTTTTCTCCAGTCGAGCGAGGGACGACCTTGCTGGGTAGAGCGCGGCGCTTCTCTCTCTTTTAAGTCCCACTCACTCTCTCCGTTCCCTTTGAGGATCAGCCAGAGGGATCAGCGAGAGGAGAGAGAGAGTGATAGAAAAGCTGAGGGAAGAGAGACAAGCGGCAGACGTACTGGTTAAAAAAAAAAAAAAAAAACCCCAAAAAACTGGAGGGGTGAGTTGGATTGGGTTGCGGGGAGTTGATGTAGAGTCATGCAAGAGTTAAAAAAGGTGAGTTAAGACTGGACATTGACGGAGGAGACTGCACAAATGAAGCGTGACAACTGGAATCATCTCTGAAATACGGTGGTGCTAAAACTAAAACAGGTGGACTGTTGTATTCTACCATGACATTCAAGCCCCATATTTCCAACTCATCAAAATCTGCAAACTTGAACATTTTGAGAAATACATGCCGGCAACATGTGGCAAAAAAAAGAGTTAAGACGGAAGCAACGTAACTGAACAAGCTGTGCCTTTTGTGACTGCTTTTCATCAAATTTCACAAAGTGGGGTCAGTTTTGGTAGCAAGTAATGTAGTATTTGTAATGTGACTGTACACAAGTAGATTTTTCAGGTATCTACTGTACATGAGCATTTATGATGACTCACTATATTCTCCAAACTACATTTCAACCTCTACGAAAGATGATTCAGACTTACAGTGAAGGGATCAAAAGGGTAAAGGTCCCCAAAGTGCTTAAACTGTTAATGACATTTACCCATTTACACACGCAACAATGGTGATGACATCAACCAAACCAATGGGAGTATGTTGGGGTACAGTGTCTTGCACAAGGCCACTTTGATATTTGTCTGTAATTCTACTCAAATAAAAAAATAAATAATTGTTTTGCCAATTCTGCAGTGCAACAAACAACCACTGTGAGTAATTTGAAATAGCAAACTTCCATACCTGAGAACTTTCAAAGTAGAATAACTGACATTTTCAGCCACTATCCAACACTAGAAGATGTTTTCAACTTCTGAAATAGGCAAAACACACTTATCTCCTTGTTATGTTGGAAAAACGTTGGAAAAAAAACACAAAACAAAAAAGAAGAATAATGACACAGATTGTGCAGGTATTTATTTGTGATTAGAAAATGCGGATGAGGGAATAATAAACTCTTAAAATGGATTTCTTGAAAAATGTCTAGTGTCGGATGGCCGCGATCTTCAGACCCTTCAACAGCAGTGGATCAAAAACAGACACGATTGAGTCGTAGAAATCACTTGTAAGCAATGAGGAAAACTCATGAAAAGGTCTTTCTTTCAGTTTTAGTGCATCAAATCCCATTGTAACTGAACGGCGAGACTTACGGGAGCAGTTCTGGGTGCAGGTGCCAGATCTATACAATGGACTTAATCCTCAGTCCAGACAGGTGTGGCACCAAAGAAACAATACTCTCTATGCGTTACCATTACAGACGTTGTTCGGACTGGGCCTGTGAAATGTCATTTCAATCCGAGGGCAAGATACCACAGATTAGCAGAGAGAGACGAGCTCATGCTGTTGGGATGCTGGAATGTAATCCAGGCTCGTCCAGACACATCTAAACACGCACAACTGTATGGGGCCCCGAGGAAAGATGGCACAACACTTTATAAGAGCCAGTCATGCAGATTCTGACCCCAATTCTGAATATGCATCAGTCTTTCTCAGACTCAAATTTTCAATTCAATTGGTAAAATCTTTTTTCATGAAGAAGCTTTAAAACAACCACATGGAACATAATGCTGGAGAGAACATAAATATAACAATAAGATTCATAAAAACGACACGTTAATATCAGGATATTAAAAGCCAAGTAGAAGAGGATGCTTTTAATAGATGATCTGAAAAGGGGTAAAAAGGTGCTTGTCTAATGTGCAGTCTTCTGTGGACGAGGAGCTCGATATGAAAAAAAGCATAGTTCCCTCTGAGCTTAAGCCTGGTTTGGCTGACCTGGGGGAACAAGCAGGACTGGATATAACGCTTCAGATAGGTAGGATTCAGAAAGACCCCGGAAGGATGCAAAAGCCAATAAAAGACTCTTAAAACGGATCGTAAAATGAACAGACAGCCAGTGGCAGGAGGCTAAAATAGGTGAAATATGTTAATGCTCATGTTTTCCTGTTCAAAGACATGGAGCAGCGTTTTGAATGACCAGCTGAAGACAAGCGAGAGAGGTTCCACTAACCCCAACAAAAGGTCCATTGCAGGAATCCGGCCAAATGGTGACAGGGATTACTGTTTCAAATAGCTGCCTCCCAAGAACCGAATTTATTTGGGCCATTTTCTTTAAATGGGAAAAAAAAGAAGCTTGATTCAACCACTTCCTATATCTGACTGTCAAGGTCATTGTTCGTATCAACTTAGACACTTAGGATTTTAATGGTGGGCTTGATGTACTGAGCCACCATCTACACAGGGGGTCACGCAGATTCCACCAAAAACCAGTTTCATGTTACTCTGGTTTCAGTTTGTCGTTATAGTCGATGGCGAGTTTCTTTGTCCAGATCAGTTTCTTACAGTTGTGCCATTTTGTCCTCCGTGCTCCCTCCATGGCCTTGATTTTTTCCAGCTGTTCCTGGTGGTCTCCCCTCCCATAGTGTGTATGTGAGCCATTTAGTCCTCACTGGGAGTCCAAAGTCTTTAAAGATCTTTTTTTTTTTTTTTTTTGTTATAAAGATTGCTTTTATTTCTGACTCTTTGTCTGCAACTTGGGTCTTTTTTCCACTAACAACCTTCACTTCCACAACAATGGCCATGCATTAAATCACATGGCATTGCTAATCTGTGAAGGCTCCAATAACATTTCTCAAACACTTTCTGGAGAAGTCCTACTCATCTGATTCATTCTACCACACTCTCCAGGTATTCCAACAGTACAGTAAAAGAGTTCAGGTGCTAAACTTACAAGAATGAACAACCCCCCCCCCCCCCAAAAAAAAATAAACAAAAAAACAGCTGAGCTTCTCAGGTCCTTTTCTAGTCGCTATATTTTTGTCATATCGTCTTTGTAGTGTGTCTGGTTAAAGTTAAGGGGTGACGGCTTCACAGTGCGTTGCCTCACTGGGAATGTGAAGCTGACAGCGTGGGATATCTTCGTTACGACAACTTGACAATGACCGGGACAACATGACCTGCTAATGCCTATGACAACTGAACCAACCCTGAGCATGTTTGTGAGTTTCACGAGTGATTTCTGCTCACCCATCTCACCGTCAGCTGTGACACTTTTACATGTATACCAGGTGGTTTTGCTTGAGTTCATGTCAGGTCGTCACAACAAAGAACAAATAATAGCAGCCGTGCAAGTAAAGTAGCACAATCGTTCTAATGACACTTAATGACAACAGTCCCAAGCATGCATCGGGACTCTGTCGTGCTCATGGTGAGTGTCACGCCAATCCTATTCACAGGCCTTTCATTAAAGCTTACACTGTTGTTCATTTACACAGATGATTTTTTTCCCATACAAGATTTTTGATGACATAGTGATTTGAGACTGATTGAAAGAGGTAATTTGTTGACCACCTTGATGCTCTAACTGCATTGAAAATATATTTTCCCAGCCAGCCGTGAGCATCTGCTGTATAAGGCCGGTGGAATCTCTACAGGTTGCCAACCTCTGATAAGGCAGGGTTATATCATTGAACAAGTTAGTACCATGTTTTTCAGAAGGTGCCAGCTGTGCAATTTCCTTATAATTCTGGATTTGCCTCATAAAAATGCATGGTTGTAAGGGAAATTCAAATAATATGATTTGAGAGATAGTCTGATGTATTTAATGGTGAAGCTGTGAATTCAATGGAAGAAGGGGCATGGCCAACAACTAGAGAAATCTGTCGTACAGAGGATGAAGAGTGAAGGATAGAAGGATAAATATATGTGGACAAATGCAAAACGACACGAGCAGTGAGGAAAAGGAATGACGGGATGGTTAAAAGGCAGATTGACAGAAAGATTAGAGGTAATAAAAAGTCTGGAAACATTTTTGACACTGAATAGATGCAGCTGATATGACACCCTGTACCAACACGGAGATCCAGCAGTGTCAGAGTCAGCTGCCACACTCGCACTTTGATAAAACGAGGACTGATTTAAAAGATTTCCCAATTGGCTTTGATGCGAATTTTGTGTGAACGTTAACTGGCATGCGTCTGTTCTGAACCTCTCCACCCGATCGAGTGCTTTGCGAGAAAGAACGCAACGGAAATTGTGAGGGGGACGAACCAAAATGAGTTTTCCCCCTCGCTGGAGCCAGCGCAGACATAATGGGCAGCTAACAGGGGTCAGCGAGGACACGGGAGAACACTAACAGGGTAACAGATCTGCATAAACACGCATAGAAGCTAAAGGCTGCCTCATGCACACACATACACACACACACACACACACACACACAGACAAGGAACGCACACACATCTGCATGCTAAATTAAGTAGCATCCGCGGTGAATGCGGTACAAACTCGCACACACATGCAGTCGCTTGTCTTCAAACAACGGTGAGGGAGATATACATTTTCGCCCTGGGTCATGAATTAACACACTCCCACACAGCTGACAAAAAGGTGCACAAAACCACGGAGCCGAGCATATTCATGGCTGGCCTTGATATGCATATGTGCAAATATCTCAAGACAAAGAGGCAGCATTAAGTGGCAGAAGAAGGGTGGTAAATGAGCGCTTGGCTCGGCGTGGCGCAGCTAAGCCTCTGCCGATCTGCGACGTTTCTTAGAGGGTTTAAAACCAAAGAGGTTTGTTTCATAGCCTTTCCATTTTTATCTAAAGCCCCCCCCCCCCCCCCACACACCCCCGCCGCTACCACCGCCACTCCGAGGGGCATCTACAACTCTTTCTCCATCCTATGTAGGTACTCTGCTTTCCGCTCTCCTCACTCAGCCGCCGTTAGCCTCCTTCTGTCTGTTCTCCTCATGCAACTGGCTGAGGAGGAGAGCCTCTAATGCCTCTGTGATGGCCTCAGTCAGTGAGGTCTGTCTCGCAGCATACACTAATGCATGGCTCCGTAGGGAGAAAAAAAAAAAAAGAATTGGCTGGCGATCGCACACATGAACACCCTGTTCTGTAATTTCAACACCTCGACAGCGCTCGTGATGAAAGCCTCTTCAAACAAGTGGATTCTCTGTGCAGAAGGGTGTCAATCAAAAACACTGCTTTTGTTCAAACAAGACAAGAGGAAATATGGCCAACGCGAATAGCCTCAATCTCTATGTTCAATGCTTAATGTGGCTGTATCAAGAAAACGTGCTCCATCAAGGTACGGCATTGGATTGCGTTACAAATTTGTGGTAAAACAGGAGAGAGTCCGGTAGCTGATTCCTCATTCCAAGTTTAACCAAAATATGGTGAACAGAATTTAAATATTTATAGTAAAGCTAACATCTATTTAAAGCCACACTTAAGCACAAAGTCACCATGTCAACAGTAATTCAGAGAACAGTAATACAATCAAATGAAATTTTGAAAAATTGAAAACTCAAAAACGCAGCAAATGAAATAAAGACAAAATGTGAAGATTAAAAAACAGAATGTAGGAAGTAAAGACAGCGTTGATAATAGATACATGTTGAAAAATAAAGACAAAATGTTGAAATTCTTGACTAAATTTGAAAATTATAAACAAAATGCTAAGAATCGTGATGAAATGTAACAGAAAAAGAACAAAAATGTTTATATTAAAAACTAAATGCAGAGATTTAACAACAAAATGTTGCAAAAAAAGAAAAGATGTAAAATTGAGGGTGCTCTGAAATGCTGATAGCAAAGACCAAGATTGAGATTATGCACCAAAAATGACATTATTCGAGGTAAAATTCTAGGATCGCCATTCTGAATAAATATAAAAATGTTGAATCAGGTCAAACTAACCTTGAAAATGTAGCACATTCAATTCTGCACATGTTGACCTTATTCTTTAAATACCACATTCAAAACAAAGGCTCCACGTATTCATTCCACAACATACAATCACATGATGAAGGTCTCCCACTCTCTCCCATGCCTTTACTGATGCACTTGCACGTGCAAAGTGTGGAATTTATTAGCATTATGTAGGACAAGCAGAAGGTAGGTGACCTTTGTTCTGCGTGCTCTGTAATTAGAGTATTTGGTCACACTGCATGCGAGGATCAGGCCCGTCTGGATTGCACTGAAAAAGCCATGGAACCATGGGTGTGGGGTCTGAGTGAAAAAGAGAAGATGTGCATAACTGGCATGAAAAAAAGATAATAGCAAGATGAAACAGAGGAACCGCAGAGGAACGTGGAAGATCAGGATGAAGAAGGAATGTGTGCAGCGATCAGGATGAGAAAGAGAGAAAGAGAGGGAGGGAGAGAGGTGGAGGTGGTGGTGGTGGTGGTGGTGGGGAGGAGAGCAGTGGTCTCTTAACCTGGTGCGACGGGGCGTGTGCTTGTAAATAAACATCAGCCTGAGATTATTCCGAGCACGGAAGCCCAGACCGAGGGGCCCCGAGGTCAGAGTGGGCCCATACCTGGCTCTGTCTCTCACAGAAGCACGTGCACGGGCACATGCACGTGCGTGCGCGCGCACATGCACGTGCGTGCGCGCGCGCACACACACACACACACACACACACACACACACACACACACACACACACACACAGTTAAAAACGTGCACGCTAATCTACATCCACACCTACAAAGAGACTTTGAGAGTAAAGCCGGTCCAAAAACTGGTTGTAAGCAAACACACAAATAACGTTTGGGGGAAACTACATGGATTCATCTAAACACAAACACACACACAAATATAAACTGACAAATGCGCACGTGCACACACAGAGCAAAGGAAGAATAAAAAACAAAAATGGATTCACACAAAGAGAATGTGCACACTGCTGCAGTATTCACACAGTGCCCACAGACTTAGAAGACAACACACACGCACAAACACACACACACACACACACACACACACACACACACACACACACACACACACACACACACACACACACACACACTGGCAGAGAGTTAACACCCCAGATGTCTGCAGACATCCAGTCATCCATAGCTCAGACGCTGTGTGTCATCCATCTCATTTTTTTTTTTTGTTTTTTTTTGTTCTTCCCTTATTGTTTTTGGAGAAAGCGACTGATGAGTCCAGACGCTGGGATGCGGGATTATTCGCCGTGACATAATGTCGCACTCATGCTGTAATGCTGAAATCACATCTCGCATTCTCAACATGGGCAGAGCAGACCAGAGTGGGCTACGTTTGGCCGGGCCTCCTGTCTGATTTTCAAGGTGTCTTGACCTCGTAAGTCTACAACAAACTCAGATACTTTGTTTAAAAAGCCCTGGTCTACAGAGAAAAAAGGCCGGCAGCCAAATTCATGAGCAAATATACGTACGTCTGCTGCTAAGGAGCATTTTCAAGCGTCCGGCTCCATGCTTCTCAGTGAGGAAGATGAGTTTGTGGTCATGTGCAGGAATCTGTTTTGCTCTCATCAGGCTTCTTCCTGTTGACCATGACGTTTCCCAAACACTGACTTACCTTTAATGCCTTTTCAGCTTTCTTCAAAAGTGTATTTTTACTATGGCTTAGTCTGAAAGGGTTTGACTTTGTGGCAACAGATGTTCAACGCTTATGGACGACCCTTTTTAAGCGATACACTATGTGAAGATACAGAATGCTGTTTCCAGTGTCTCTGGAAAACAAATATCTTTAGTTGTGGTTGTCTACTGATTCAGGCTGCCCCCTTCATTTTGAAATGCTAATTATGCACCCTGAAATGTCTTCTGTACCGCTGACACTCAGCCCAACAGCATGATGCTACCACCACCATGCTTCGCGGAAAAGATGGGGTGTTTGCCGTAATGTGGACGGTTTGATATTGGCCAAGCATTGTGTTGAGGCAAAAGGTTCCACTCTCATTTTTCACTTCTAGTGCAAAGTGTAGTTTTCCAACTTATAGTGTGGATTTTGTTTTGTCAATGTCTGTCAAATAAAGTCCAACCATACTAACCATGCTTTCGTTTTTTTAGGGAACACATGCGGGATCCAGAAATGGTTCTCAGTGCACTGCACGTTAAACTCATTTCTAATTTTTTTCATCACCTATAATAATGTCACACGGTCATCTTGAACCAATGCATGATTAACCACCCGAAAATCCTTCATGATAACATTTTGGCCTGTGCCAAACAGCTCTGTTAATATCAACTTAATTGAGAAAATAATCAATGATATCAGACACTTACTGTTCGATGCCTGGGGATAAGTAGAGTTTGGGGGAGACTTGGGTAGCCTCAGCATCCTCAAAGCTCACCGAGAGAAGGGCCATATCCTCTCCTGGGTCCAGTGTTGTGTCCTTAGAAAGACAAAACAAATGATGATTATTCAGTGAACAGACTGTTGGCGACTGATGAATCATTTCCTAAGTATTTAAATGCTCAGATCAACTGCATCACTTTTCTGTGGCAAGTCGGATCTATTGATGTTTGTTCGGATATTGCAAAAACTGAGCAAAAATTTTCACTGGCACTTACAACACTTTGAGGGTGAATCTTGGTATCAGTGCCTGATCTGTTTAAATGTCTGAGCATTCGTGAGTTTATTGGTCTTTAAAGTGTAGTCCAGAAAACTGATATATTGATATTTACTGAGAGCATATGGAAAACAGTGGTGCTAAAAACAAACTATGTTTTCATTTAATCAAACAATGTTATTTTAAGGTAGCAAAATGTCATTGGATCATGCATACTGGTGGCTTACAGTGTGTTAACCTACTTATGTACACAAAGGCATTTATTGAAATGTTGTCAGGACCTGAAATTTCTTTTTCAGCTCATCGCTCTTTCAGCTCTTAATAGATCCCTGTCAAGGAAATCAATTCATTCCATTTAACTAACCTTATTCATAGTTGCTCTTAAATAGAGTTGTTTGTTACCTTTTTAGTACTAAATTTCCCAGAGTTAAATCTCAACTAATTTGCTGAAAGATTTAAAAAGGTGCCAGCATCCAGAGAACGCACAAAGTCCACACAGGGGAATCACACACTTTTAAGGGTGCACAACAAGTGAGTGAGCCACAAAATAGTGAAGCAGATAGAAAAGACAAAAAAAAAAAAAAAAAAAAAAGGGAAGACACCAGATGAAACATCTGTTTTGTTTCATGCCACATTAGCTTCAGCAGCTGCACTGTGAGGCTGAGCTGATGACTAGGAGCACCAATCAAATCATGTGTGAGACGTGTGCCGAGGCCACCCGGAGCTGCTTGCTATAAGAACCTCATCCGTCTCTCTGAGGTCCCAATTTCTCATTTTGTGATAGTTTTTTTTTTCTTTTTTTTCCCCCTAGAGCATGGCTATATACCCCGACACCGTCATTAGCACAATTCCACATCATACACCATTCCAGCCTCTGTCTCCTTATCTCTCTCCCGATGGAGGCTCAGCAGCGTTAATCAAATGTCTTACAGATGGTTTGAACTCATCCATTTGTTATAATCGTAGCCCGCCATGGTGAGAGGGAATCTAACCACCATACATGATGGACAGAGGCACTACACTACCAGTTTACAGCGAAAGCAGCCTCAGATGTGATTAGGCCGATTAACTAATTACACACGCTTTGGTGTGCTTGATAGCAAAACCAAAGCTGGCCATTGGCTTGAGAAAAATACATCCGAGTGGGTGGAAAAATGAATTCCTTCAGTGAGCATCTTCTCTCTATGTAGAGTGGAATTAATTTTTCTGCATGTAATCTAATGATTTTGACCATTGTGCTGAATTAAAGAAGGAACCCGTGAATAAATCAAGCGCAATAAAGTCAATGGTGATCGGTGGCAGCCTCAAGTGTACGACAACTGTCAAAGGCATAAGAAGTGTAGGAAGGGTCACTCAAAAGCGAGTCTTTGATCTGAGGCGGATTTATAATGTAACATATGCAGATATTAGTCACAACAATGGCTGACGCTCGGCTGACTGTCACGCAGTCTTGCCTTGTCGCTGTGGATTCATTAGGGGCTGAAGACAGAGGAAGTCTAAAGGAGGCAGAGAAAGACGACAGGGTATGTGGCATCCAAAAGTGTCGCCTGATGGAATCAGCTCACATCAATATAGTGTGCATCAGTAAACAAGGACCGCTCTCTTGTCTCACAGCGGCGCTCGCGGCCCCAGCCGCTGACGATACGGGACAGATAGGAACAGGCGTGGGGACGTGGGGGCCGGGGTTTGGGAAAAGATTGTTTTGCTCCAGTTTGTATCTGTCAAGTCTTGTTCCCATCTGGAAAGGTGATTTAATAGATGCTTCCTTCGGACTGGGAGAACGTAAACAGACTGATGAGAACCAACATAAAGGTGAGAGGGCCAAAATAAGAAGACACGGGCCGGCCGGCTCTGCACAGGGCTGCAGCGGACCATCCCTCAATTCGGTCAGACTGAGGGCGCTCCTGGAAGAAAGGGTCTTTTTTTTTGTGTGTGCAATGATTCAGACTCATCGAGTCCCAGAAGACAACAAAGAGCTGTCAGAAGTTATATTGCATCAGGGAAACAAATAAGCTAAAACTAAAGGCAGACCCTTTAACTTAGATTATGTCAGTCTAAATTAAAGTGCCGAGCTTGAAATCTAAACTCCATGGATTGTTAAAAAAGAAAAAGAAAAAAAAAAGAAACGTTGTTCCGTCTTATTCAGTTAAGCACAACCACATGTCAAACTTTCAGATCATGAATTTTCAAGTTTTCATAAAGCTGAACTGAAGCACAGGCTTTAACCAGCAATACCAGCATTATGTAAATGCTTGGAATCATATTTTATTACTCACAACAAGTTTGCCAGAAATACCAAGGTATCAGTTGATTTAGAAAAATTGTTTTAGACTGCAGGCACAATCACTACTATACTGACAGACTTTTTGTAAACAAAAGTCTGGAGCACAACCCTGCTGGCGAGAATAGATGTACAATTGCGTTATGAACAAAGAAGATACACAGATTCTCCTGCTATCAGGGTGTATTTGTATTGCTGCTTTGGACACTCGGCCATTAGTGTTTGATAGGATACCAGTAACTATTTCCACGAAAAGGCAAGATAATATATCAAAATCACCTTGAGTGACACGTTATCTGGCAAAACTCTTTTTTTTTGGTTCTTGATAGACTGATTATGAATAGTCACAAAGATGAATGCACGGTAACTGAAAGAAGACTGTTGAGCGACCTCTTGCTTTCAGCAGGTAAACTGTCTACTGCAGCTGAACTGGGTGATAAAACAAAACCCACAATGTTCTGCAGGTAAATCCCCATGGGGCTAACTGTGGTTAGTGGATTTTACTTTTACTGCACTTTTTCACTATTATAGCAGTCCCCAAAGCACTTCACATCGTTAATCACATTCACCCACTCAGACACACACTAATGGTGATGGTTGCCACGCAAAAGGCACTCAATCAATCCATTGGGAGTAATCTGAGGTTCTGTGTCTTGCTCAAGGACAGTTTGACATATGGGCATGGCTCGATGGGGGACTGAGCCTGCAACTTTTCGATTGAGAGACGACAAATTCCGCCAAATGAACCGCAGCCGCATGTTGTACAAGATCAGACCTTCTTCAGATCCCCACGGACATTAGAATAAAGAAAACAGATCAGTAAATATGCATATCAGGAGTTTCGTATGCACAAATCCAAGTTATGTGACAAAGACTCGGCTCTTGAAAGCAGAGGGCAAAACAAAGATGTTTGTCTTTGTAGCGCCGCTCAAATTTCATGATGCAATTTTGTGGGGTAAAAAGTTTCTTCTTAAGTGGGACATTTAAAGTAAATTAAAGTGTAGAGGGGAGCAATACAAATGATTTACTTGACAGCTGGTTTTGGTTATGGAATACACAGAGTAGCAGAAGGGATATTCCTGCAGTGTGCTGGCAATTTAGAAGAATTTGGGGTAAAAGAAAAATCCCTCTGATGCTTTTCTTCTCTCAGAAACTTAGCAAATCTCTCCAGGAAGCTTGTGAAAAGATATCCCAAAAGGAATAAAAAGTTGACCTTTTCACCAACTTGTCTTGAAAGCATTACTTAAAACTGTAACAGAATAGCATTTTACCCTCTGTAATAAAATAAAAGCCCTTCTAAATGTCCATTAATGTTTCTCCCTTTTAACCAAATACACTCTGGGGCAGCTGCTGCTTATGTAAAGAGCGTCAAGAAGGGATATTGAAAAAGCCATCGCTCCACAGGCCACAGGCAGCACCTTAATGAAGAGACTACTTCATTGGCAGATAATGAGCACTGAAATGGCCTCAGTGGAAGGACTGTAATGGGGGGAGGATGTCCGGCAGCAATGGTGGTTGGATATTTAGTATATGCCCCCAGAGAAAGTGACTCAAGAGCCGGAGGGCCGGTTTTAAGAAAGAGAGCAAAGAGCATGGACATGTACGGACATTAAGGTTAGCGGGTGCCTCCAAGTCAGAGCCTTCCACGTGGCCACAACCCCACGTCTTATGTCCTTTCTCTTGCAAACAGATAAACACATACACACTCACACAAATGTGCATCCCCTCGCTGTGTCCGTCCTTGTGTTTCCCATTGCCCCAGCCTCTGGCAACTCCTCTGTGTCGCATGTGACGGGCTGGAAATGTGACAGCTGTCCTTATGCCAGGCCAAGTCTGGCCAAAGTCACAACACACACAAACACACTCATTCGCGAAGCGCTTGTACGACAAGGGGCTCCACTGCGGGGCTCGTACGGAGGAGGTAAGGGCACTTTGTCCGCCTTCTTCGCCCAACTTTAAATGTCATGCTCAGCGTAATAAGGCGCCTTTGACTGACAGCAGGGCTGCTGTGTGAGGACGTGTCCGGCTTCTAGGCCAGTAGCGTTGAGTGGCCCTGTACATGTGCTGGACACGGCGCCTCACTCATGAGCAACCATGAAGCGATACTGAAAAACGAATACATCTGGGTGAGGTTGTTATCAAAGTTAAAGATTATGAAAAAGTCTAAGTGCTTTACACCGGCCAGTAAATTTTATTTTATATGATTGCAAAAATGGTGTTAAATCTTGCAATATGGAACGACTAGGTAATGTAAGTCGTTCTTAAAACAGTCGTTCTTAAAACTTCCAAAGGCGGGAAAGTATGCATCATGACTAGTAAATTTTTTAAAGATTTGGACTGAAATCACAAATATATTACAGAGCTAAAGTATCGTCAGGTTGAAAAAAACTTAAATGGCCGGATGGTTTGGATCGTCTCAAAGAAATTCGAATAATTTTTTTGTGTGTGGAAATTCATAAAAAAGTGTATGTTCAGAAAATAGAGTTTGTCATTGCTGGATTGAATGCTTTCCATTCGCAAAACTGCAACTTAAAGTCAGCAACTTAAAAATAATGGATCTTGGCAAAATTTCTCTGTTACTCTGCAAGGATGAGGACACACAGTGGCAGACCCCATTAAATATGTCCCATTATTCAATTGTTGAGCCGTGGGACAGGAAGCTTTATTTTCAGGGCTTTATTCCAACATGTGGCACGTATTAGAAATAAAAAGCTTGCAACAGCACTTAAGAATAAAAAATATAAATATGTCTGTGACCTGAAAGACAGGTAATGTCATGTATAATGTCACCCACTCTTAACATGATGGACTGGAAATAAAAGTGCATTTAAACCTGGATGAAAAAGGATAGAGTATGTAAAACATTTTAACTTATTACGTAGGGCTTTATTTTTCAGTTCTTAATGATACCAACAAGAATATTATAATTAGAGAAACAACAGTAAAATAATATTTTAGCGACATCAGTTTACACCATTGCCATCTGCAAGGACTCTTTTCTATTTTGTTTAGTATTTGTTGTGTGATCTATTCTTCACATTGTATATTTTAAGCTTGAAATTAGAGGGTTGGTCAAAGGTGTTTCAGAAATCAGCTTTTTTTTTTAATGTGTATGTTAAAGGCCAATACTGAAGAAATTAAAACAAATCCACACCACATTTGTATTGAAAAATGCTGTGAGGATCATTTGAGAGCACCTCACAAATTCACCGTCTACTTTGACAGTCGAGAGTTTTAAATGGAGCTGATTGGCAACTATGGAAAGTACACTTGTGGGACACATTAACTAATGCATGAAGAGTCCTTCAGCAAAATG
The DNA here is from genome assembly GCF_963383615.2 of Lipophrys pholis. Classification (NCBI taxonomy): domain Eukaryota; kingdom Metazoa; phylum Chordata; class Actinopteri; order Blenniiformes; family Blenniidae; genus Lipophrys; species Lipophrys pholis. The sequence continues at coordinate 5,892,919 of NC_137633.1, forward strand.
CTTTGAGTGATTGTCAAACATTGTGCGTTATATGTTGGTGTCCGCTCTTTTAATTGTTTGACAGAAGCTGACGCAGTCCCGGCCCAAAGGGCAGACGGAGAGGGTCAAGGTGGTTGCTTCCAAAGTGTCTCATTGCGTGACAATAAATGTGATCGAGAGGGAAGTCCGGAGCAAACACCACCCGGGGACAGAGAAGGTCTTTCCAACTCAAAATGTATTGGAAGCTCCAACCTGAGATTTCTCAGAACTCTCCCCTTGGACAAGCTCTCGGCCCACGCAGCCATGTGGGCAGGTGGATTATTAACGAGAAGAAAACTGCGTCCCCACATAGTTGTACCCTGTCCCAGGGCTTTTCTTTGACAAGCGGACAATAGACGAGAGATTACAGCGCACACAAGCTCCACCTGGAACCATGAAGGTGGAGCAGCACCCAAACACACCAAAACACCGCCTTGTTGCCACGGGGTGTGTTTGCCAAGTGAAGAACATGAACATGTTTGTGTGTGTTCCTTATAGTGTAGTGTACACAGTTGCTTAGTATGATGGGTGTGCCCACAAACGATAATCTGCTTGTCAGAACGTTCTCAAGTTAATGAGTTTTGTTACAGCAGTAATGCTGAGAAGAAGAAGAGAAGTGCTTGGTCCTTCTGGGCCAACTGTACCACTCACCAAAAAGAAAAAGAAACGGAAAGGTAGATTGTTTAACATCTCAATAGAGGAGTTCATGGCCATATCAGCAGTATCCACTGTGTTCTTGGCTTCATGGCGGACTTCCTATAGAGTGAAGACTAACAAGCAAAGTGTTCACAAGCAAAAAAATGTATCCTGCAATCGTGAAGACTGGAATGTAACCATCGATGTGCTATCTCTGCTTTATTAAAGTATACCCTGCACAGGATGGAAGTCCATGTGAAAAACTGAAAAACTACTCTATTGTGATTCATTCTGAAATCATTGCCGTGTTCCTAGAACTTATTAATCCTCTAGATATATGGTACAAACTGAAAACATGTCAGAAAAACAATGCTGTCCTCATTGAAAAACAAAACAACAGCATTAAGTTTGGAAATATGATTGAAGGAGTCATATATAAGTGAGTCGTGGCCATACAACCAGGATAGACCGTATAAAATGAGAAAAATATCAGCAAATATCGGCTTGCAATACTATAAACTACCTTATTAGTTCAGGAAAAATTAAAAATAGAAAAATGAAAATGCTTACCCCCCCCCACCATGGACTCAGCCACCAGCCTAAATCTTTACTAGTTTTGGTGACAATAGCTGGCAGATGACCAACATGTGAGCCACCGAGACAAACTGGTGAAATATCACAGCAGCGCGAGTCATATGTTTGACCGTGGCCAAGTGTTACTGATACTGTGTCACTGATAACATGTCAGGGCAATGATCTGCCTGTACCGAGCGACTCTCCGGCGTGTGATGCTGGGGCTTCAAGCCACAAGGGGTGACTCAAGTATGTGAATAACCACATGCGTGTGTGTGTGTGTGTGTGTATGTGTGTATTTCAAGAAACACATGAATGCATGTAGTATGTTGGTACTGATGACACAATGCACTGTGACCTGTAAGTCAACTGCCGCCTGAGTTGATAGTGACAAGACTCTGTCCAGTGTCCTTACGTTTCTAATTTACAAGTGATTTGATTGCACTGCGAGCGCCGCAGAGACATTCTCGTGATCCCATGAGGTTTTCCGAGTCAACATAAGCTTGAAACGGGGCTTTCTTGGAGCAGAGGACTTAACACACTTGTTTGGTTATTGTGGCATTTTCTGGGGCTGATAATTCTAATTGCATTAGCATTGCTTCACCGACCAGTGTCGCGGGGTGTTTTTGTCCCGCTGAACTGTTAATGAGTCTATTCCGCTCGTTTGAACCAGACTAGCCTCTTATCCACATCTGGGACCGATGGGATAGTGGGCCTTAATGATCACAAAGTCCCAAGTCATCTGGCATGTGGCATTCTGAGAAGAATGGAAAACACTCAGCATGAAACAGGAACACGAACCGCACCTTTGTAAGGCTTTTGGAAATGCAGTACCTGTTGCATGGCTACTGTTTGAAAACTTTACACAAACACAATCTGTAGACTCGTCAGTCATAGATAAAATGAACCAATGACTTCATTGAACCAGTGAGAGGTTAGAGAAGCAGGCTTTGGCTTGAAGGTTAAAAGGTTTAAATCCTACTGCTTTCTTTCTTTACAGAAATACAGCGTTCTTGCTGGGTAACGGGCCCGGTTTTCAAATTTGGCTTTGGTAGTTATGTCTCTATAAGAGGTTTCAATATGAAAGGATTTGGATGAATTGATAAGAGTGATACAAATCCAATCCCGATGTAATGGTTTGCTGCCTATATCCACCAGTCTATGTATTAAATAGACTTAATGCAAAACAATGAATGTCCAATTGCTCTAAATGGCGAGCGGGCACGTCGCACGGCAGCAATTTATACCAGTGCGTCAATGGTTGAATGTGATGGTTCCCACTTACTATTAGCAGGGGAGCCCACTATTTCCACTTCATCTGACAATGATACATCAAAACTGTATTCATCTAAAATATAAAATTCTGTCTGCCATTACTGTTACATCTTGTATTGTTGTCATGAGCACTGGCTGCTATCAATGAGTAATAATAAGAGCTATTGTATGAGAGTTACATTCAACAAACTCCTCAGCTTATTTTTCAGCACTAATGTCTCTCATATTACTGAACCCCTTGCGCTCGGATCGCTCACATTACAACCTATTTTCGGTGGACTGCGTATGTAAAAATCTTTTCCAAAGCGGAAGCCAGTTAAACAAAAGGCAGCAACCACACCAATTTGTTATGGACTGCTGACAGACGCAGATTCCTTGTTATCTTTACTGCTTGTGTTAATACACAGCTGTAATCTATGATACCCCACGAGAGCTGTAAGAGACTAAAATATCCCACGTATTCTCTTTGTAGTTCCCCTTAGAAAGCTGATGTGTCTGATACAACTGATGCATGACATTAAAGAGCGCATTAGCAGCTTCGCCCACTAGCATGAAAAATATTAGTTGTTTGTTAATGTACAATTAATACGGGTGTTTAGTCTTTAGATTCTGATTCAGATTTAATGCTACAATACACTGCTTTGGATTGTGGGGGAAAAAAAGAGGAGAATTGTAAACCTTGGTAGAGATGGATTTCTATATTGTGCGGCTTTAACAACAGCAAAGGCCGAGACTAATAAATGAACATGGACAGGCAACATATAGGGCCACGATATTACCCTGAAGACATAAGGAAAGGCAAAGATTTGAGAGCTAAATGAAAACTGACTGAGAGCAGGACTGGAGTTCAGGAGGAAGATGGAAAAAACAAACAAAACAAAGGATTAGGAGGAAGAACATCTGGAGGTGTTGGAGAAAAAATAATATATATAATATAGATAATGCACAACTTGATAGAGAGCGAGGGCGGAAAGTAGGCCAGATGGAAGTAATTCCATGGAGGCGTGGGGAAGAGTGGGGAGGGGGCGAGGAGGGTGGTGGAGGAGGAAGAGGAGGAGGTAGGTGGTGTTTGGGGGGGGGGGGGGGGTATTCTCCTGGGAACGCAAAGCTGGAAACCTCTGATGCTCAGCTGGGGGTACATGCAGGTGGGTGGGAATCCTTGTTCGGAGACGTGGTGTGGGTGGCGATTGGAGGAGGGTTGTGGGAGGGGGGGCGTGGATGGTGGAGTCGCTGAGGGGAGGCGTGCGGGAGGCGGGCGTGACCTTTGTTATCAAGGAGTCACGCTGGGGTCACTGGAGCAGTGGTGCTCTCGCAGCACCTAAACACCTGAGGCGGTGTTTTCTCTTTGACTCCCTCGTTCTGCCGAGGTCCTTCACATCCTCCCATTATGTTTCTGCCATTAACTTCCACCCTTCAAACGGAGGTGACAGAAGCTTCAAGCATTACATCTCCTCAAACGCAGGGTGATATTTCATCATTTCCTCAGGCAGGAGATGGGTGCTTCATCTCTTTATGCGCACTCTCGGGGGTGTAAGAAACATTAATAAAAGGAGGAGGGGCTACATTGAACATTTCCCTGTTTCTCATGCTTTTATCCAATATTCGTATTTCTCATAGAGTTTACATAATAATAATAATAAAAATATCTGATCTTCATATAAAGCCTAGTTTACAATAGTTTGGCTTCAGGAGATCTTCTGAAATGATCGAAGCCAAAATCAACTGAAGATCATTTATAAAATTCCGCCCATTAGCAAGTGCAATAGATTTCTTTCATTAGATCTCTAGATTGTTTTTTGTGTAATAACTAAATTTTGACATTTAATCTGTATGGTACCTTTTTCCATTAAATACTGATTAGTTCTTCATGCTGTTTTGAAATGGCTTTTACCGCCTGTTAAGTGCTGTTTATTTATCTCTAAAGTCTTTCTGGGGGACTTTCAGCTGAACTTAGATTAAGACAAACATTTATTATTTATTTGTTACATTTTCTAATTAAATTTTATTATCCTTCCGTTTTAATGAAATGACAGTGTTTAACAGGATTTGGCAAAGCAAAAAAAAACCACAACTTTCATTTTAATTGAATAATATTTTTCATTCCAACCTGTCAATTGTGATTTTTAAATTGATTTTAAATTGAAAATTATGAGATGGATTTGTGGAATTATAAAAAAAATAGGTGAATTCAGTCAACATTACATTTTATGACACATTGTAAAAATATAGCTGTTATTGTGACAACGTATTCAAAAAGCTTGTAGAAATTACAGCAAAGAGCCAGAAGTAAGACAAAGTCAACAACTTCCAAAAAATAGGATGAATTATTTTCATGAAAATCTATTAGAAGAAAAAAAAACTGCTCTTGAAACAACACAAGGGTGATGAATCTATCTAGATTTGCAGTCTAAAAGCCTCTTTATTAACTTTAATTTCCAAAGAAGCAAACCAATACATTTATATGACATATCTACTCAGTTATGTTGATTTACTTGGTAAAACATTCTGACAATTAATCTGCTAATTTAATTTTACACTTGCTGTAATGTCATTTACATCTAATCCTATAATCAATCCCATTACAATTTATTACTAATGTGCTGAGTTTGTTGCTGCCAAAAAAGGTGCAATGCAAAGACTGTTGCTCGTATACGGTCCTATGAGTCCAGATCGGTGTAATATCTTTGAACAGAAAACCAACAATTTATCATTTCTTTTTTACCACAGAGGAGGCCAACAATCATGTTGGACCAGAAAAGGTAACAAAGAGTTGCCACAGGTCAGTCACTGTGAGTTTCTATGCATTAAAAAGAAAGTACAGCAAAGACAAAGACCTAATTACAAGTGACAAACAAACAAATGCCCAGGGTGTCATCATCATGGAGTTGAGAAAATCTGCTCTCCATGTTTCCTGTCTGCTACGACATCATGATGTAATAGGTGACTCAAACACAGCGAGGAATATGTTGTTTATCATGTGCAAACAATTATCAATTCAACAGCGTCAGAGCCATTCGGTGGCATTAGTCACCGCATATGGTCCCACACCTAGCTATGATATGATACGGAAAGACTTAATAGGCCAAATGTGTGTCATCATCATCATCATCATCATGATCATCAGTGAAATGGGAACGCGCCAAGGTGCTTCTGACGAATTCTCACTTCCAGGGAAGAACACGTAGCTCAGTTTGGTGCTGCTGCAGGAAGTCAGACTACTACGGGAGATGGAAACCCGAGGAGGGGAAAAGGTGGGAGAAGGAAAAGGTCAAGGGGCTCATGTTCGCCGTTGTTGCTAAGCCACCTCGTCATGCAACGAGGCTCTGCGCCACCAGTCATGTGTCACGAGAGGCAATGACGGGAGGAGGCCTGGCTCCTTCCACCCGGGGGCGCGACCTTTCTGACAGCCCCGTCTGTCGATGCAGCCACCGAGGTTGATGCTACAAGGTACGGGTCAGTAGACGGAAGTGCGGTGGAGGTGAGGACGGGTAGCACGCAGCCGGTGCCGCCTGAATCCAGGTAAACAACCCAACCGTTTGGCCTCGTCACAAATGCACTTGTACCTCACTGCATGCGACCCAAATGCAACCAGTGCATGAAAGTAAACATACCTGTGCAAAAAAAAAAAAAAAAGAGTTTTTATCCTCTTAATATATGTTAATCATAACTATAGGTGGAGCATCGACAATAAATATGTACCACCACTGACAAGCGCTTCAGTGGCTGTGGAAACTGCCCCTCCTTAGAGCCGCCACTGTAACAACAAAACAATGGACATAAGTCAGTTGCCATATAATTTCAGTAAATTTGTGGTTGCAAACCAAACCTGTTGCAGAGCCTGAGAATATTGAAAAGCATTCCTTTAACACACAGATCTCACTTTATTTGAACTATATATATATGTATACACACACACACTTTTTTTTAAAATATATATTTCTTATAAAGGTCGATGGTCGAATTGACGGGGGGAAAAGGATGGACTGACAATAGAAACGGTCAAGATAGGAATGTTGCAGACTATTTAAAATCACTCTACTTCCCCAGGGAAAAAAGCCAAATGGATCCTTCCACATAATCTTTGATATATTGACCTATGAAGTCCCACAAAACCAATAATTCTTCAAACTGCAAATTCACACATTCGAAACCAAATAAAAAACATATTTGTCCCTAAACACCTTAAAAACACACCATTTGACTATATAATTGTATAATTGCTGCGGCGCACAATACAAGGATCCTCAGACTAATCATTATGTTCTTTACATCAGCAGCACCCGTCAAATAAAGGGAGACGTGTCCGATCAAATGAATTCTAAGTGCAAGCATGCATGACAGCAGGACCCTACGAGAGGTCCATTTAAACAGCATGATTTTTTCTTTTAAATCAAAAAGGCCAATCATTATTCGCTCTTGTTAGCTATTGTGAGGTATCGCAGGTTTGCAACTGCACAGCAGACGACACATGTAATCCTGCTGCATGATTTCAAGTTCTGCCTGATTTTCCTGCCAAGGCTGTCCTGCCCTGCCTAACGCAACAAAACAGGAGGGTGAGGGATATGTGTATCAAGCACAGCCTCCACATGCCCACACAGTTTTCACACGTCTTGTTTATATGGTATAAGTGGTATACTGCTGTATTTCAGCATTGTACATGCTGTACTATGTTTAGTGTTATCCTTCCTGGTGTACGCCTTTGAAGACGATCCTCGTGAAAAATGGTGGGATAACTTTTCACTAACTTTGGAGTCAAGCATGAATCAAACTATTGTTTTGTTTTTGCTTAGATGCTTCCACAACCTCCTTCTAACCTAAAAACAAGTCGAGGCAGCAGCAGAGTGCTACTGGAACAGTAATGGTTATGTCATAGGCTCAAATATTTACATTTGGATCTGTGGGTGTTTCAGGGTGTGGACATCACTAACCACAAATTGATATTTACAAGAACATGGATCAAGTACTTTATGGTTTCCATGGGATTTCTATTTTTAGGGATTCAAATGACAGTTACAGTATATCAGGCGTCTACGTGCGCATTCGTATCTATTAGAGGTAATATGCCCGAGTCAGACGATGCAGTCATCTCAGATGACCTCACACTCCACCAGACTTTTCTGCGCTGAGGCTTTTACGATCTGTGTGATGAATTATTACCGGGTATTTGTATTCTGAAACCAAATGGGAAAACAAGAGAAAAGATGGATTTTTTTATTTTTTTTTCTCAACAGAACTTCCTGTAAATCATTTTCTAGTGAAAACAGTGGAGGAGTAGTGCTTCCAGAGAAATTTGGACACCTCACGAGTTTATCCACGTCTGTGGTCATTTGAGGCATCACAAAATCTTTCAAGTAAATAAATAAGCGCTGTATTCCGGGGCAGTTGTGTGGGATGGCAGCTTCATTGGGTGTCTCTTTCTATTTTTCTTGATATAATGACCAGCACTACATCAAAAGACATTTGGTACACCTCATCTACGCCTGTAGACATGTTGGATATGATCAGCTCAAGTTGACAATAGAGAACAATGTTGGAGTTTTTCCCTGGGCACTTCAGTTGACCAACGCAGACCAAAAACATGCCTATGAAGTTAATCGGTGACTCTGAATTGCCTATAGGTGTGAATGCTAAGTGTGGTTGGATGTCTCTTTGTATTTGTCATGTGATGGACTGGTAATGATGATCAGGCAGCACAGAAGATGGATAGATATTGCAAAAATGTGAAAATATTCAACAATGCCACACAACTAACATTGCTTTCACAAAAAAGCCTTTATCCAATAGTTATGTTAGGAATGGCAAATTACCTTTAAAACGTATTAATGTTTGCACAGTGAACGTTGTACCAGTGAAAGTGAGCAAAATGTCAACTAAATGGGCTTTTTCAGGCTTCCTGGACTCTTCATATCAACATGATACACTCCTAATAGTCCAGGTTTCTTTCTGTAAAAGAAGGAGTGCACTCACAGCTGTATATGCCCTCAATACTTCTAATGTAACAGGTGCCTTTCAAGGGCACCCTTAAAGGTCAATCATGTGTACCGACGAGTAAAACTAGCCCAAACCATTATTTGCTTACACGCTATTGCACAGGTGTCCTTTTGATATTTTAAACTGTGGACACTGGGTGGTTGCCCTGCACTTTCTTCATGACCGCCCAAAACATGAGGGAGATGAAAGCACATTATTATTAACACGAACAAGCTTCTTCCAGATTTCCTTTAACTTTCTGAGTGTGCGATTTTTTTTTATATATTTGTTTCCTCAGAAGTCTGAAGGCAGATGTTAAACCACCTGGTAGTAACACGGCAGGGCACTTAAAAAAAAAAAAAAAAAAAAGAGAGAGAGATTCTGTGAGCACAACAACATCAATCCCAAATTGTGGACCTCCATTTTTGTCAATCAACTACTGTTACAGGCTATCGCCGCGTATTTACAAAAAGGGATATTTCCCCTTCTTTGTTTTCAGAAATAATGTTCTCGTGTTAGTTTATCAGCTGATCTGGCCATAAATACAAGTTGCAGTCAACAGTGGAAAGAGTGAGTGCTCTCAGTGCCTTTCTATGGAGCTTTTTTTCCGGCCTGGGTCAAAGAGGCAACAGTTCTCCTTCCCTCTGATGTAACACTTACGCTGGGAGACGACCCACAACCCACCAACTCACTGTATCCTTCTCTTTTGCAACTGAATCCAGCATCTTGCAACACATAAGTTTCAGCAGTTTGCTGCATCAGCAAACTGAGGGGAGCGTGCGCGTTTCCTGCCAACAGTTTGGGCTCGGGAGTTATTGAGAAGTAGATATTACCCACATATTTACCGGCTGGTAACAACTTATTGGAAATGTACTTTCTCCAGCATTGCAATCGGGAATCACACCTTCGTTCGAGTGATAGAATCTTGAGAAACTCACACACACAGACACACACGGAAAATATTTTAACACTTTCCGCACTGTCACTTCATATTTCTGTTTTAGACCTTTTATGCGTGACATTTAAATTCATCTCCGAGAGCATACTGAGCTATAATACATCCACCGTTTAAAAGCCACATAATTGTTTATCTGCATGGAAGCATTGGCTGGCCTTTTCAGATTTCAGTCGTACACTACATTAGTGAAGCGCAAACTGGCAATTACTTGATGATGTCTTTTGGGCAACTTGATTTCCTACAAAATGCCATGTCTCAGTATTTCTGTGGATATTCCAACACTTTTAAGCAGTCCTTCAGAAATCGGTGTGCCAGCGGAAAAGACATTCCTGACATGCTCTGATGTCACACGGAGCCCAGTTGGCGATTCGACTTCATGTTTCCCATTGTGAAAGGAAGAAATGTGAGATACAAAAAGAGAGTTTAGAACATGCATCAAATCATAGTATGGATAGTGTGTGTGTGTGTGTGTGTGTGTGTCTCTAAGAAAACACAAAAATTATCTCTCTGTGGCCAGACATTGCATGTGGTTGGTGGCTTCGAGGTGATCATCCATTTGTGATCTAAGATTTACAACTGAGGTCACAAAGATTCAGACTGCAGCGCTGACCAGGCCCGTAGACCCTGGGCTTCAAACAGATTTTGTGCTTTAAAGGTTAAAGCTTTAAGAAAAACCACTACCTGCATCAGATGGAGGCTCTTTCAGCGTGTAAGCAAAACTTCTGTGTTGGTGCCCCTACAAGAAGCCTACAACTGCTTTTTTCTTCCAAATGACCAAACCGGAAGCGCCAATCAAAACCTTTGGAGCTGTTTTTGGTGCATTTGTTATTTCTGGTTTATTTTAAAGAATAAAAAAAGAAGTCCATATTCTGCGAAATATTTTTCAATAAATGTTAAGAAAGAATAAAAACTTGGATTCTTGTGGTGAGATAATTAAACATTTTTTCTCGGGGTGCTCATAACATGATTAATTGTGACGTCTGCAGTTTAAAAACTCTATAAGGGTTCCAATAAGTTGCAGCAACCAGCATTTGGCAAGCCTTAATAACTGGTTATGTACAAAATTAACTTTGTCACATTTAGTAAGTACAGTAATGAACAAACAGGTTTACACCTACAGTGTGGACATTTTGTTTTTTATTTTTTTGTAAGTTGAGGTTGAACAGAAAGAGAGATGCTGCAGTAGAGGCAGAGCCCAGGCAAAGGAGCAGTGCGCTCTAAGCATTATGGGAGTAACCTGCAATTATTTTATAGCTCTTAAGATTCCTGAGCTCTTAGTCAGTGTTTACCGTGCAAGGGCACGGCAAGGCCACAAATTACAACCACTCACTCTGGCACCAAACGTTCAGCAGTCACGCACAGGCCCGAGAGTTCCTTCAGAGTAGCGGACAAAATGCTGAAAATGAAATGACAAAATTACAATGCAATGGAAGTGGTTAGTAGGTGATATTTTGATGTTGCTGTCCCTTTTCTTTTCTTTTTTTTCCTTCCAAAATTCTCACTTCAGTCATGCAGTGACCAGAATAATGATGGTAGTGTCATTTTGAGCTGAGTCATTTGGACGAAATGAACTCAAGTCACCCAACTCAGAGAAAAGAATTCCTCGAACCAAATTGTGCTTTAGTTTTTGGCCATCATGTATATTATAAAGTATGGTGGTGGCAGCATCATGCTGTGTGAATGGTTCTCGGTACAGATACATTAACAGCCTCAAAGAAATGTTTTGAATTCAATGTTTTAGAGAGCTAATTAACGACCAGACGTCAGTCTAGAAGAAAATAAGAGATTATATACTGACTTCAAATGATTGATTTTCTATGTAATCATTGTTTAAACTTTATATAAGTTTTGAATTTACTGTGCTGCATCTCTTTGTAGTTCATCATAATTTGCAATCAAGAAAGCCAAATACTTTGAGAATAAACCAGTATATAATAGTACATCTTTGTTTTCCAGTTGTGCGCGGAGAATTGCAAGACTCCCATCATGTGATGCGGAGAGCTATCTTTAACCACGACTTCTCTAAAAGCCCAACTGCCGTGCAATAGGAGTGGGACGGGACCTCGAACAGAAAAACCACAACAACGAGAGGGCCTCCCGAGTCGATTGAGAAAGCAATTATGTGGCAACAAGAGAGTTAAGGTAACCACAGCTGCAACACTCTTATTAGTGTTTGTTTGGTGTCTCTCTTTGGGAAAAACGAAATAGCCACCACGTCTTGTCAAGGGCAAGTTTGTCCTGGTATACCCCAGAACGCTCCATTGATTTAATGGTTCTGTTTTACTACCGAGCTCACCGAATCCAGGTTTTCTGAAAAAAGGAAAAAAAAAAAAAAAAAAAAAAATAATGAAAATAGCATGGACATATTTTAAAAGGAGTAATCAGGTGGTGGTGGTATTGATGAGACAAATAAAAAATGAGAAAAAGAAAAATCCTTTTGTCTTTTACATTGAAAATTGTACGTTTTCAGGAAATATAGGAAAACTATTTGTCTGACATCTACAGAAACCATGGCTCATATTTACTGAACACCCAATCTCAGCAACTCTTCGGCAGTGGAGCGCTTTCAGCGGGAAAATCCTCGATTGCTGTTTGATGACTATTAGGGAAGACAACGCATCATGGAGCAGGGGAATTGTCTGTCTTAGATAACAGAGATGTGACTGACAGCTGTGATATGTGTTGTGAAAGAATAAACCTGTTCTGTGTAATCGCCAAGGCAAACATAAAAAAAACAGTAGAGTAAAACGGTCCAATGAACGGAGATGAATGCCGTACAGTTGTTCCACCTAGAACATCTATCACATATGTTTTTCTTTGGCATTCCAGAAATCAAATTACTCTGCGCATGCAGGTCTCACACTACAATTCCAACATGAATGATTACACTAAATCCTTGTATTTATGTCGTCAAGAAGTTTGAATTTCACTTCAAAAAAAGACTCATGCACACAAGCAAAGAAATGCTTTCATGTGAAAGCCGAACCTTTAACCTAGTTAAACTTGTCTGCCCTTCATTGTGCCAGTACACAATGCCTCTGGCATGAAATGGTAATAAATATTCATCAAAGTTTTGGATGGTAAGGACGCCGTCTTCGAAGTTTTCTCAGCAGCTGGACGTCCAAAAGGCCGCCATATAAAACCAGCAGTGATGGTGGCACTGTGAGGGTCTGTGTCTTGGGAGTGAGATGAATGATGCAACGTCGAAGGTGAAACGCCTATATTTTGAAAACCAACAGGAAACAAATTCAAATACACAAGGGGAAGAGAACGAGCCCAAAGGTAAACCGACCTGGGTCAAGGCCTTTGAATTTGAATGTATGGACCCAGCCTTTTAAAATCAATGCAATCACATGGAGGCAATATAGTGCAGATAGTATGGGAAATGCATTTTAGACACAGTAAAGACTTACTTAATTTTATCTTAAGTTTCTTTCCTAAAGTTCTTAGTTAACAGCGGTATTAAAAGTGAGCTTCTGACCCAGAATAGCTTCCTGACTGTTGATGGTGTTTGATCAAAAGCTGAGTGCAAAGAGAAACAAATGCCTCTTGGGGAATGCAAAGACGACTGAGGAGAGCTTAAGTCCAGTAAATCTCGAGTATTGTCGGCATAGAAACAGAGGGAAGCACTGTACCATTTTATAATATAGCCTGAAGGGAGGAAATAACAGTGATCGTACAATGATGTCCAGGGAAACACCATATGGAGCGAAGCCATCAGCGGTACATCAGCATTTATGGACGTCCACATAAATATTGCAAACAAGAATAATGTTGTGAACTCAAGTTAAGTTCATCCTTGGGCCGATTCAATGTCCTTCGTCTCGACAGTGAAAAAGGTCACAAACTCCACCATGAATTGGAAATAACAACAAGGACAGGAGACGCACGGTTGAATCAAACCTGTTTTTAATTACAAACCTGGGCTCTTCCAGGCAATCCATGAAGAGTACTGACAAATCTGCTTTTCTTGAAATCGTTTCACCTTGATGTGATTGTAATAAAAAAAAATAAAAAATTGAAATAACGTACCGAAAGCGTTGATTTCTTCTACATTCTTTAAACCTTCCTACACTCTCTTTTGATGCCACAGGTTTTTATTTTTTCTCTCCCAGTAATCCAAGGTGGTACAATAACCGAATAGGATTTAGATAAACGTTTTAGTGGAGTAACATTATCACTGAAGGTTCTTTCAATATCACTCGTGTTTGAGAGCAAATATGAGGATTGGACAGACTTACCAAATGAGAGAAATCTTGAGTCACTTGTGTTGTTTAAGACAAGTGAGCTAAATTCTTGATTACAATGCAAAAAAAACCCAACAACACAGAAATGAGAGAATCAAAACATAAATACATGAATCATCAGACCTGAAATGTCCCCTTAAATCCAAAAATGATGACGCCAGACTAAAATTGCCTTTCTGAACAGGGTCTGACTCATTGCAAGGTAACATTTTGTTAAAAAATGCAATGCCAGATCTGTCAGAAATGTTGTCATCATGAACGCTAAATTCACCAGCAATCAAACTTTGGGACGACTGTGGTAAACTGAAGATAAAATCCAGGTAGGAGATTCTTGTGAGTGAGAACTATAAAAGTTTTGAGGCGAGAAGCATAAAATATATTAACACCATTTGTAGGTATTCTGCCACATTTACAGGATTTTTCTTTTTTGTTATAACTGTGCACATACTGTCACCTTTCATATAGTTTTATTCCAAAATGCCTTTTATAATCCAGACAAGAAAGTTTATGTTGATACCAGTACCAAACATATATTTGGTATTAAGCCAAATAAAGCATATCCATAACGGTGTGGTTAAAAATAATTATAAATTCTAGGCCTTTAAGACAGCAACAAATTTTGAGTAAAGTGAAAATAGTTCACATCAAGGACTGAGTGACTTGGGGGAAAAAAAATAATTGTGATTTTTCTGACAGATACTGCAACTGTGATTTGACCTGAAATACATTGCAGTCTGCAATCCTTTTCTAGTAAACTGTTAATGTTTTGCTCCTAAGATCCACTCAATAATGTCCACAATTACAGAAGGCCTACATTACTATGCACCACAACAGGCAAGTGCAATTATTTCATTCCTAACATGTCTTGACCAAAGGTAATTTGTAGATTGCTTTACAGCAATTGGAACTATATTATTATTATTAGTATTATTAATATAATTTTTCTACAGTGAATTAATTGTTATAAATAAATGCATTTCATGTGATATTAGGAGATCCAAACAAACTCTGGAATACAGTAAATGTTCTTTCTATCTTCTTTCACAGGCCTGGTTTAAACTGAATAATGACTCGATAGCTAACATCCATCACCAATCAGTTATATTACTGTTCAAATTACGACCCCCTTTATCTGCTGCAATTAGGTTTGTTGGTTGGCAAAGACTGACACTGTTAACATCCTTGATCTATTTTAAATCCTCACTTAGCCAATAAACACAAAGAGTCAAACAGTGGGTGGGTAAAATCAATTGCATTGAATACACACCTACGTAATCAGCCCCATGAATTAATCAAATGCTGACCTCAAGGTAATGCTGACGTTTCTGCTTTGATGCCTTCATAACCCATTTAGCACGAAAGTGTTTGGAGAACTCGTCAACAGGCTGGCGTGCAGAGGTTATTGGTATGTTTTTCTTTTTTCAACTGGTGGGGGTCTGATATAAGAGGCCCAAAGGTGTGAGCACTGTTGAAATATTCACCACAAGGAAAAGATCTGCTCCTTGTCACACACTGCGCTCATGGAGAGGACTCTCAAGCAAACAGTCGGGCGGCAATGCGCCGCGCTTTACCAGGAATCTTGCCATTAATTTGTCCTTGACTCCTCTACTTGTGCCCCAAGAGGGGGAGGAGGTGAGGCGACATGCGACAAGGGAGGAAATCAAAAGCATTGTAATAACGAGCCCTGAGCAGCATCAGTAACATGCTTTTAAAATGACCAAGAGGAGGACATTTCTATATCTATTCACCTTCTCACTGAGGTGTTTACCAAAGCTGATCCGTAGCACAACAAGTAGGATTCAGAGGAAAACAGGAAAGCTTTGAAAAAAAAAAAGTCAAGACCAACATACAAATCTGATTAAGGATTAACCTTCAGCATTACATCTTTTTTTTTTTTAAGATATTTAAAAAAAAAAAAAACATTCTTTTTGTAATTCCCAATGCCCGCGTTTAGACTTGATACGTGAATGGGAGAGTTAAATAAAATTTGAAAAAATAAATAAAAAAAAACTGGAGAGGAACAGGAAGTAGAAAAATGATCACGTCTGTGACTCCGGCACAATAAATGAGAAGACAGAACGAGAGCCCACGGCCGTGCTTCACCCTGACCCTCCCCTGTCAGTTGCTGCCCGTGGAGCTTCGAAGGTTAAAGTGTGTGTGTGTGTGTGTGTGTGTGTGTGTGTGTGTGTGTGTGTGTGTGTGTGTGTGTGTGTGTGTGTGTGTGTGTGTGTGTGTGTGTGTTTGTGCGAGTGTGTTGAGGGGGAAGGGGTATGAGGATGCAAGACCAAAAATAATTAGAGTACAAATAATTAGATGCAAGTGCTCTTGTTGAAGCATGCAAAGCGTGTACAGACAAAATGAGGATACAGGGATGCCCAGGGCTCAATGCAACCCTGCCTGGGGTCGGCTCTGCGGCGAGCAAACAGGGAGAGATGAAGGCTTTGCATCAAAGAGGATGAGGACTGAACAGGTTTAAAAAGGAACAAAGCCTTATCTGGCTTTTCAAACAGAGGTGAAACATTTTGGAGAAAATCTAAAAATTTTGGTTTGGATGAGGGCATCATGGCCAATCGTGGCTGACTACACTTGAACTAATTAGTAATTACCATGTTATATTGCATACATTTGACCTCATAATGAATGAGCCATTGGTGAGTGAAATGCTTTGCAACCGTCTAATGAAGTTACCATTGGTCAGTTAAATGGTCTGTGACTGATTACTGAAGTCAACATTGGCCTGATGAATGATCGAAATGACCGAAATGAAATTGAAATGACATGTCACTGCTTGACAGAATGCCACAAAACTGACCAAAGTTCCACTGGTCAGTTGAATGTTGAATGCCACAGGTCTGACCAATAAAGTCACTATTGGCTAATAGGTGGGTAGGTCTCGAAGTATTGGGACAACAATCAGTACACCTCTTTAGTAATTTGTACTGCCATACTTTCCGGACTATAAGCCGTTATTCTTTTCACACATTTTGAACCCTGCGGATTAAACAATGACTCGGCTAATTTAGGGATTTTTTAGGGTTTAACGAGCTTCATGCCGCCAATACATGGGTGATGCGTTCAGGTGCATCACGTAACTCCGACTTGCAGTGCTCCATTACTGCACTACGACTCACAGAGCTGGTCTCACTGGGAGAGTTTAGGGCCCTTTTAATTCACCTTGTCCTTGTTTTAACTCATTTATTTTTAATCTGGTGGCTTTTATAGTTTTATCTTTCACATGCTGTCACTCTGTGACTGTACTTTTAATTGTTTTTCATGTACGTGTCTCTTTGTTATTTATTTGTTTTAAGAACATTTTAGTATTATTTTGACACAAAGTGTATTTTATGTACTGCTGCCAGGACAACTTGTAAAAGGGATTATTAAGCTTAAAGTGGTTCTCCTGACAAAATAAAGGCTAATGAAAAATCTTTGCTGTAATTCTCTCTCTCTCTCTCTCCCATCCGCTGCCCCAACACGAAACAAATTTTTTCTTACGAAAACAAAACAAAAACAACCACAACAACAACAACAAAAAAATGCAATCCAGCCGTGAAATTCATGCCCTGTTACAATGTGGACACATGCGGCTTATAGACAAGTTCGGCCTATATATGTACAATGTAAATTTATTTTAAAAGCATTTTCACTTGGATCCTGTTCTTTAACAGTACGCCTAGACATATTGATATAAATGCTTCTGAAATGAGCTATTGTCAGGCCGGCAAGGGAAGCAGGAAAGTTATTGTTTTTGTTGTCTTGAAAAAGAAGCAAATGACTGAAATGACAGTCGCTTCAGCTGGAGGTTCCATGACATGGCTCAATGATGTGAGCGTGCAACATGCAAACACTCCAGATAACCCCTGCGCGTCCATTTTAACACACATTGCTACACAGCTTAGTGGATTAATTGCCCCGTGTGGCTTGGGTCACCTGAAACAACCTATTAGATCGATGACAGCTGCTTTGGTGCAGCAAACCACACACACATGCACAGAGACACAAATCACACACACACAAACACTGCAGTCACTTTGGAGCCAGTGACATGGGTCAGTGCTTGTGGGGGAAACAAAGCTCAACTGAAGCGAGAGCAGAGGGTTCAGTCACGAACGTGGCGTCGCTCCACGCTGATCGGTGTGGACACTTATAGAGGCAAGCCGCCGCTGCACATATATCTATAAGCAACGACGGGCAGGCAGACAAACAAAAAGGATATTTAAAGTAAAGGTCATGGGGATAATTAAACAAAATAAAAAACAACCAAACAAAAAAAATCCATATATATATATATATGATATGTTTGCATGGCTGAGATCACAAACATGCTGTCTTATTGTACTGCAAACATGCTGCGTGACAGAGAGGTCAAAGGCCAGGTGCTAAATGAGAGGGTATGAGTAAAAGCAGAGTCGTGTGGGTGACAGGCGAGGGGTCAAGGTACGATCAAAGGATGAGACAGTAAAATGGTGGCCGAGAGGATCACTTGGCCTTTAAAGGGGGAGAAAACTGCCAACATCTATCTGTGTGCATTTCACTTCCCTTCATCTCCGATCCCTGTGTCCTTCCAACGCTTTCATTTGAACTGTGACAGGCCGGCCCCTTAAAAATAATGATTTATTTATATATATATTTATATATATATATATATATTTTTTTTTTTTATAGCCCAGTGTTCCTCCCCCCTCCCCGAGGCAGGGCAGTCCATGCAGGAAGGTAAACATGTCCACTGTGGTGAGCTCAGTCCAGGCGGATGCCTCGCTCCAGGTAACAGTCGTCCTCCACAGCCCCGTGCCCACCAGCAACATCTCGGCGTTCGTTCGCAGAGCGGACTAGCCTGTGTCTGAACAGATTTCCGCTTCACTGCCAAACCCTGCCTCCTCAAGCAAGGACGGCCGCCGATTTGATGGCGGGGTTGATTCAAATCAGGGTCAACAGTCTGACCTCTACCTAGAGCACCTGGCTGATGGCATGTATTCTGTCGGAAAAGCATCACCTCTTTAACTTTTCAAGTACTGACTTTTTTTTTTTTCCCTCGCAAAGAACCTCTATTAAGTAGGATGCAACTCATCTTGAAGGCGTAGTGGGCGTTCAGACCAAAACATCCATGTGTTAAAAAAATACCAAAAAATAAAAATCAAAAATACAAAGCCGGAGCTGGCATGTAGCTTCAGGTAGTGCTCAGACAACGAAATACAGTATCAAGGATTCACGGATCTGAGTGTTCATTAGAGAGCAAACAAATGAAAACTTTACTTATTTATCGCATTTTATCGCTTCGGCGGTCTCGACGAGCTTTATATCATCCCACATGCACCTATTTCCGCACCCACTCACTCATCAGTACTAATGGCTGCCCTGCAAGAAGCTCAGACACTGTTGGGGTTCAGTGTCTTTTTGATGGCTCCTTCTCTGCAACTTTAAAATGTGGTCGATTGATTCGATTGTCAGATGCACAGGTGAGAAATCTGCTGCAACTGTGTGACGCTGTAATGTTAATATGGAGAAAAATGTCGGAGGAAGGTTCGTAGCACCTTGTCAAATCAATCTCTCCAAGAATAAAAAAGCAGTGCTTAAGGGAAAAAAAAAAAAAAAAAAAAGGCTTCACCTTGCTAAGAGCTTTTTGTACCTGTGTTGTCTCTAACACGTCTGCTTGACTAAACACTTTGAGCTGCTGGTGTTCAACTGTTTTGTTGAATATTAATCATTGAATTGTTTGAATTACACTGATCCTTATGACATTTTTTCTGCTTTCAGCATAAAAGTCAGATATGATGGAAAGAAAAAAATCATGTCCCTCCCTAAAAATGCAACTTTTACAAGTTCCTATGAGGACAATAATTTAAATTGTGAATCTGCAAATGAAAAGATAAATGCACACTTGAGAAAGCATTCCTCCTGTTTATGTTCTTCTGTCGTGGTCTTCAACTCCAACAAACATTGGAAGACCTCGAACTTAATCAACCGAGGCTGAATCATTCCTGCTCGGCTTCAACGCTGACCCACAAGCTGGGTATAATATTGCATTTACCCACAAATTGACACGTAGGAAGTGTAATCCATTAAAAAGAACAGCACACAGATGATCTTCACTTCAACACACTTGTAGGGATCAGTGTTTCCTCATATAGGAACATATAGGGTTTGTTTGTGTGTTCAGTCAGAGGCTTATCTGCAGGAATTCATTAATTACACTTGAACTGCTCTACAACAGTGTGCGACAGCAGTGCAGAAATGTGCAATGCATGAGGTTAAAAAGAAAAAAAGAAAAAGAAAAACTGAGTGGAGACTGCACTCACACTGACAGAGCTAATTGCATGACAACTGTCAAACTGCGAATTCAGGTCATTGGCTTGGCGTACAGTACATTTATGTTCTTAGAGTCCGGCCTATATGCTGCATAATCCCGTTCCTCTGTAATGCGTAGGTGGACAAGGTGTGGGCTGATGTTCATTACTTTCCTCTCCGCCAGTCGATACTCTTCCTCAGTCTTCAAGCGCTCCCTTGGTGATACTATGTATACCCTAGCTGCCAGATACGGCACAATACTGCCGGTGTGTGTGTGTGTGTGTCTGTGTGTGTGTGTACATTGGAGAAGCAAAGAAAATGATATGATTAGAGTGACAGGAATGTTCATCCACATCCAAGATTTCGACTCTAATAAAAATCACTAAATATTACAGAGAGTTCTTCTTTGACAATATTGTTTCGTTGGCTCCACGACCACCACCACCCACTGGTTAAAGGTGTCAGTGTGTGCCTCGTTTCTCTAAGTGACAGCGTGCCTGCCTAGTTTAAAAAAAATAAAAAATGTTACCAAGAGAGGTACCCTGAGGGCTGAGTCTGAAAACTTTCCTGCCTCCAGACAATCAGTGAGAGAAGGAAAAAGAAATAAATAAAACTTCCACCATCGCTGGCTGTGAAATGTGACTTTGGATGAGTCCGTTCAAAAGAGCCTGCAAACAGAGACGAATCTCAGGGCTCCAGGTCTGACAGACATGGAGGGAGGGGAATGCACAAAGGCTGATGATGGTTGCTTTTTCCCTTATGTTTACCATCATTTTCCTGCACAAACAAGAGGCGAGGCTGGAAAAGGCCAGAGAGCTGGGGCCTCCAGCGTGCGGCAGGAGGGCGGGGGGAGATAGATCAGGGGGTGGGGTTGGGTACGGGGGGGTTAAAAGAGAAGTAGGGATGGAGGAGAGAGCAGGAGAGAGAGAGAGAGAGAGAGAGAGAGAGAGAGAGAGAGAGAGAGAGAGAGAGAGAGAGAGAGAGAGAGAGAGAGAGAAAGAGAGAGAGAGTTGGGGCTAAGCTGCCTCCAGACACCACACGGCTCAGAGCAGATCGACAGTGACGGCTTGCTGATTAGTCAACTCACAGCCCCCAAGACTGGAGTCCACACACACACACACACACACACACACACACACACACACACACACACACACACACACACACACACACACACACACACACACACACACACACACACACACACACACACACACACACACACACACACACACACACACACAAAGCTACACTGAAGTTCATTAAAAATAAACCCTCCTGTTATCCCTGTGCATAATCAAAACACACACGAGGAAACACACGCACACAAACACACACGCACAGCGGTGAATGCCATCACAACTGAAGGAGGCTCGTGTGACGACTGAATTTCTGTGGGTCCGCAGCCATGGCTGCATACTTGTGACGTGGGGACAGCGCAATACTGAAACACTATGTGACTATGGTAAAATTCTGAAAAGATAGCATGACTTACTTTTTGATGGCAGGGTAATATTATGTCTGGTGCTCAGCAGTGTTGTGAATATTGCATTGTAAAGTAATGCTATCATGAAACGTCTTATTGTACAAATACAATAGCTGAATTTACGTGAAACATCATTGAGCAGTGGTATTATTGGTTGTGTTCACAGTTACTAATCCGCTAAACTCCTATATACTGAGGGGTGGAATGCTTCATTAATCCTAAATTAACTGCATTTTCCTGCAAGCCACATTCAAGATGTCAGATAGTATTTAAGATTAAGCTCTATTCACTGTGATGCATTAAGCGCGCCATGTTAGCTGACCTTTAAAGAATCTCTCTGGTGCTTTATGCATGGTAATACCTCATCTCTGCTGGTTTGTTGCAGTTTCGTATTGATGCTTTTAATTTTTAATGTCTTCATTTTTATTTCTTTTTTTATTCAAGAACTGATGAAATCCAGGATTCAGATCATTGTCCTCCAACTGACTGATGTAACATCAGCTGAACCTCACAAGAGAACCAGTCAGACTGACCCACGCAGTGCTGCCAACTCAACTAATGTATCAGGTTTAACAGGTAACCACAATCCCCAACACCTGTGGTTAAATACCAAATGTGCCTGGGCATACATTTCTCAACACAAGGTGTGGCTTGGTACAGTGATGGTGCACTGACTCATTTCCAATAGTGACCAACTAAAACTCAACGGTGTCGAGGGACGTAGAACGATAATGGCTACATACACAGCTCACAACATGCATAGGTAGTCTTTTTTCTTTTACCCAAATCATTATCAGAACTCCTTGCTTTCACGAGTTTATAGAAGTCTCTGATGCATACATACTAAACAGATGCAGTACATAGACTATTTTCACGAACGCCAAGAGTAACTTCTTTATAAACTGATAGTCCCTTGGGCAGGAGAACATAATGGGTTACAATCAAAAAGACGACGCGCTGTTTGCTTCTCTCTATTTCAGTTTGATGTCACAAAGTCAGAGGTTATCAAAAATGTAATGTCACAAGCCACCAGTTGGACCTGAAATGCTCACTTTCTGATGGTCCAACAAATCCAATGGCATTATAGAAATGTGTCAAGGTGCAAGTGTGTATAGCTTTAAAAGACATTTGAGGGTGTTGTCATTCCATTTGAACATTTGTCAAACATTTGTCTACAAAATTGGACAAACGTCTCGATCGGGTCTTAATACACGCAAACAAGTTGTGAGTAAAGTTGGAAACTATATTTTGAGGTGTTAGTGGCAGTGTGAAGCCAATTGAGGAAGAGAAGACCATTCCTGTGCCTGCCTAATATAAACTTATTTTTGTCCATCCGACATGTTGGCAGAAATATTTTCTTTGGGCCATTAACAATATTTAATTTCGAAGTTGATATATCTAATACCTGAAACACACTGATTAACCACATGTCCAAACTGTTACTGATACTGGCACTGGGACTGAAAACATGAATGAGGTTGGTGATTACTGACCTTCATGAGATAGACAGGAATGTTGCTGAAGTCCACCGGGAGCTTGAGAAGGAAACGGGCGGAAAACTCTCCATTCTGAGAACACAGGCAGAAAACATCAGGCAGTACACAATAAACAAGTCACATCCTGCAATGAAAACTTAAAATCTGAGAACGATATATAAAAAAGGACCAAATCATGATCATTTGTCATTTATCGTTTATGCTGAAATGTGAGACTAATTGACATAATTCAACACTGTTTTTAAATGAAAAACACATGATAGACATGTCAGTATAAACGAGTAATTCAGCAAAAATAATTTATACCGTTACGGTTGAAAATAGGCAGGATTTAATTATTGTATAATAAATGTAAATCTTTTGACCTTCTATAATATGTGCTGGTGAAAATTGATCGATCAATAATTTATTCAAGCTGAGTTTTTGCAAAGAAGGCCAGCAAAGTGTTCTGTGATGTTTTACTTATTTTAGATTTGCTGTTAGCATTTACTGTATGGAGTGGAGTCATAGAAAAATGGCATTCCCAGACCAAAGATGTTGGCATGATTCAACGACTTGTTAACCAGGAGTCTCTTCTGTATGTATGACTTTCCTACATATCGAACAACCTGTCACCCTGTTGCTTTAAAGCTTATTTCGAAGAGCAAATCTGGACTGTTTTAGTCCTCACTGTAACATGCGATTCAGGCCATTAGTTTGGCTTATTAATTTTCCCATTGTGTTCATTAGCCATTTCATTTGGAATTACACAGGACGTGGATTTATATGCATTGTGTGTGCTATACAAACATATTCAGTGTGATGTTCCCTGGCCAACAACTGCATCGAAATGAAAAAGCTGTGGTGGAAGCAGAAAATTGGATCATGTATTGTTAGCCAGCTGTTGGCATTGTTTTCGTAAGAATGAGCCTTTACATAGGCTTGCAGACAAGCAGGAGAAACCAACAAGGCGGCACAGTTTTCTCCAAGTCATGCGGTGACATATTGGACATTTTTCCCGAAGTCTACACGCAAAACAGGGTAATTTTGTTTCGAAGTTGGAATCCATTTGCAGGAGCTATATAACCAGTACTTGTCTGGACCTGTTCAATTTTGTGGATGGATCATTTCGGTTTGGTCACGCGACTTCAAGTCTGTTTATGACAGTGTGCATTATATTTACATTCTTGAAATATAATGTCCAACATTATTCAACTCAGGCTACTTCATGATGAGGTCAGAATATTGCATAACCATGGAGACGCTCAGCTATAACCCCCTCGACTGAGCTCGTGGCAACTGCTCGGGAGGAAAGACACCCTTATAACAGGAAGAAACCTCCAAAAGAAACAGATTCAAAAGGTGGGTGGCCATCTGCCGCCACCGGTTGGGGTGAGACAGGAGCAGAAGGAGAGGGGGAAACACATGAAAGACAACCAATACACACACGGTAAGTATTTGGAAATATTAACTTTGAATAAAAGGGGCAGGGACGAAGAGGTACCTACAGAGGTCTAAATGTTTTACCTTTAGTTTAAATTTCAATTAATTGGTTATTTCTGTTGTTAGACAAACCTTAGTTTTATACTTATCTAAATGAAACGCTACTTGATGGGAAGACTGACACTTTCAAGCATTGTTTGTATCATTACCTATCTTGCTAATCAGAACAAATACAGCCTAAAGGAATAAAGAAGCTGGGGGGGAGGGGGGTATTTTGTAATTATTGTCAGTGAAACTCAACAGTATCTGACCGGGTCCTTACCCAGCTGCTCTTCCGCCCAGCGTATATCTCCATGTTGCGCCCGTAGTTGGGATCTTCGAGCAGACTGTCGTATTCGAAGAGCAGCCGGGAGCTCTCACGCAGACGCTGGCACTGGTACTGATGGTACTGCTGGATCAGCTCCTTCACCAGCTGGAGCAAACATTCTGGGTTCCCAGCATCCCACTCAACAAGGTGCTGGAGAAGATACCACAGAGGAAGAGTAAGAACAACCCATAGACATACCACTCCTCTGCCTTTAACATGTTTAAATGCAGAATCAGGGGTCGGTACAATTGAGAGGATAAGCAGTCATTTTTAGTATCTACACCAAAGTTCGGCAGCATAAACTTAGACAAAGACTGCTACTTCAGCACGGCATTATCAATAGGAAAACTGGAAATTAACACATATTATTCATAGGGAAGCTACACTATGGTGAACTAGTGTTTGGGAAGAGCAGGATCATGGAAAAATACTCTCTTCCCAGGAATTAAAGGAATGTCTGTTAATAGCCCAATCCGAACAAATCTTACTTCCCATTACAAGACCCGGAGGAAAGGGTAGAGCCAAAGGATGTCCTGTAGCCAAAAGAGGGATTAAAACTAGAATGGAAAAGTACTCAGTCAAACCCCTTCTAACAATAAAAGTGGGACATCTCTAAAAGATCTGGACAAGAAAAAACACAACCTTGATCAGTAAAACACATCAGGTTGGCATTTTGTAATAATGTATATATCAAAAACATTCCAAAAGATGACAATAAGAAGCAAGTATTGTCTATTACTGCCTGTCCAAGTAAAAAGCTCTTGAAATTGTTTGTGTCAAATTAAAATAGTCCGATTTGCCATTACCTGAAAGTGAATATACATGCACTTAGGCTACGTGTGTCTGGACCGCTCGAGTTGAAAACTCGCAGAATATCCAGCCACGGCAGAGATGACAGTCCCCGCTGAGTGGGCTGGATGCTATTCCACATATTATTATGGATCTTAAATTCTTCACTTTCTTTTGAACCTGTAATCTTCTGGTCCCAAGTCAGAGGCTCTGACCTGTCAAACCACTTGTCCCCCCAAAATATTGTCTAAATCAACAAAGGAAGGGCTAAAAGGACATGATGGATGGAGAGTGTTCTGTTTTGCTTTTTCTTCAATATGTCTTGACAAAAAAGTATTTGAACGTATTAACTGTACTCCAGTTACTATCTCTGCCTTTTATCCATTAACAAATTGAGCCATAATAAACATCACTTGACCCTGTGAAGTCGCTAATCTAATCAATCAGATATGCGTGAGCAGAAGAAATCTCACACATCTAATTCCTTTTATCCAAGTAAACCCAAGTTTTCCTCTTCTGAAAAGAAGACGTCTATTCATGTGCAAAGGTTGAACTGCATGTAATTAATGAGAACAACACTGCGCATTAATAAAGCGGAGAGAGCATGCCAGGTCTAATCAAGACAAATGGATCGAGTCTATGCTTTTAGAGCTCCATGACAAAGCATGCAAATCAAAGCCAATAATAATCCAATCCAATCCAATCCAATGTATTTATAAAGCACTATTAAAAACAACTCAGTTGACCAAAGTGCTGTACAACAATATAAAAATACAATTATAAATACAACAATACAGTGGCAGCACAGAATACACTTTGAGCAGTAAAAGTCAACTTCAACACTGGTTAAAAGCCAAAGAGAACATGCGTGTTTTAAGATGTGATTTAAAAACATGAAGGGAGTCAGCCTGTCTAATGAACAGAGGAAGCTCATTCCACAGTTTGGGACCAACCACAGAAAACGCTCGGTCTCCTCTGAGTTTGCGATGCGTCTGGGGGACCGAAAGCAACGCTTGATCAGCTGACCTGAGTGAACGTGCTGGGGAGTACGACACAAGCAGGTCGGACAGGTAACGAGGGGCAAGGTCATTAAGACATTTAAAAACAAATAACAGAATTTTAAAATCAATTCTAATTTGCACTGGGAGCCAGTGCAGAGAAGAGAGGACGGGTGAAATATGATCATATTTTTGTGAGCCAGTCAAGAGGCGCGCTGCAGCGTTCTGAACCAGCTGCAGGCGGGTCAGTAAGGACTGGCTGATGCCGGTGTACAGGGCGTTGCAATAGTCCAGCCGGGTTGTGACAAAAGCATGAATCAGTATTTCAAAATGATGTTTTGAAAGTGAGGATTTTATCTTTGCGAGTTGCCTCAGGTGGAAAAAACTCGCCTTCACCACAGCACTGATCTGTTTGTCAAATTTAAAATGTTGATCCATCTTTACCCCCAGATTAGAAACAGTTGGTTTGACAAACTGTGTCAGCGATCCTAGGTTCACCGGGGTGGCAGTACCAGAAGTGCTCGGCCCCACTAGGAGGACTTCAGTCTTTCTGTCATTAAAATGTAAAAAGTTAGCAGACATCCAGGATTTGATTGCTTCAATACACTCCAAAAGTTGAGTGGCACTGAAAGCATTCTCACGCTTCAGGGGCACATAGATTTGGCTGTCATCAGCATACAAGTGAAATGACACCCCAAATCTACGGAGAACAGATCCTAGCGGGAGCAGGTACAGTGAAAACAGGAGAGGACCAAGGATGGACCCTTGCGGTACTCCATACGACAGGGGGGCTGTGGAGGAAACACAATCCCCAACTTTAACACAGAAACTCCTCCCTGTTAAATAGGATCTGAACCATTTTAAGGCACATCCCCGAATGCCAACCAGATTTTCAAGGCGATACAGGAGGATTTCATGGTCGACTGTATCGAACGCAGCAGTTAGGTCCAACAGCACCAGAGCCACAGTATGGCCAGAATCATTCAACATTAAAATGTCATTAAAAACCCTTAATAAAGCGGACTCAGTACTGTGGAGGTTCTTAAAACCAGACTGAAAAACCTCTGGGATCTCATGTTCATCCAAGAATGACTTCATCTGAATGAAAACAATTTTCTCCAAAATTTTGGAAAAAAATGGGAGCTTGGAAATGGGGCGGAAATAATAATAATAATAATAATTCTTAAGTCTCCTTTCAGATTCTACAAGACATTAAAACGTACAGAAACTTTCTTTCAGACAGATTTAAAGTGATAAGAGCAAACATTAAGAAAACACAGTTCCTCAAAATGACCTTCTCAGGGTTCCTCAGTGCAAACGTGCCGTAAGAGTCATGTCCTGAACCACAGACTCTCTCAACTACAGTAAGTGCGTTAAGTTTCACGATGATGCTTCAAGCCCTTGAAAAGTGAAAGTGATTATTTTCCCCAAGTCATTCCAGAAGTGGGATGCAGGTGAAGTAGACAAACAAGCTCTTGATGACATAACTGTAGACTTAAAGTGAATATGTAAACTTCCTGCCTTGCTATGGCACTCCAGGCCAATTAAACACAGGTCAACCTAAATAATGAGCGAGCCAGAATAGAGAGCCATTTCAGTGCGCGCTGAGTGGGTGTTAGAATTAATAGGTGCTGGAAGTGGTGCGACCATTAATACCCATTACATTAAGGTGTCAAAAGCAGGATGTCTTTGACTTCCATTTGCTAGTTCCCCTCAACTGCCCGTTAGCCCGTCTCTGCAGAAGACCAGATCAGGCCAATAAAGAAAGCTCCTATTGTTTTAGAGCAGACTACACCTCCTCGCCTCCCCCTTTTCCTCACCCTTGCCATGCCATTGGAAGGAGAGGGGGTGGGCAGTGGTAACGGCAGACTAAAAAGAGACAGTGACCTCATCATCCTGATCCACCAGTAGTTACCAGCAATGCCGGGATTCCCGAAATGAGGGGGCGACGCAAACAAGGATGGGCATTGTCCAAAAGAGGCAGCAGTCAGTGCTCCGGGGCAGCGGCGAGCTGAAACTGAGGAGGGACTGAGGAAGTGCTGTGTCAGGACTGTGACACAAAATATCAGTGAAACTCCACTGAGGAGGACGAGAGGCGGAGAGGAAGGATCAGAGGTGGGAGTGGGGTAGGAAAAAAAAAAAAAAAAGCTGCAAAGCTCAGTCAAGTAGGCCAAGGCCAATGTAAACAAAACTGAGACTGTGGTTTTGTTTGCACTGTCGATGTAATATAGAGAAACTGAACTTCAATGATAAAAGATCTGTGGCTAGATGTGATGCACACATGTGACTCTTGAGGTGCGAGTAAGGTGTGTTTTCTCTGGGATAAACACTGTTTAGAAAAAAGGAACAAGAAAGACAGCTATGTGTTAGGGTAGTACTGCAGAGGAAGCACACCCTCGGTAATTACAGCAAGATGTCCTCAAGCTTAGCAGTTAACCTCAACTGCCCTGGTGGAGCTATTTATTGGCCAATGACAGAAGGGTTGGGCGTGTGCTGGGCGGTTCTTCGATGAAGCAGATTATTGCTGAAGGGCAAGGATGCTTTTAACCAGATCAAACACATTTATGTTGTGTCCTTCTTTTTTTTTTGGCAGTTATAGATCCATCTTCTCTTCATCTACACCTGCCTTATCAAGGAGTCTAGGTTTGGGGCCTATTAAAGCTGATATTGGTAAAAGGCAGGCCACATTTTGGATAGGTTACCGGTGTGTCATCCGGTCAATGCCCTGCATGATCCATCCATTTATCCATCTACGCTTTACAGCTTCTTTTGTCAGAGTACGGTTATAATTCCTGGAGTCCAGAAGGGTGACCCTCTGAATAGCTCATCAGTCTTACAAATAGCTTCCATTGTGCATGATGAATTATGACTTCACGAACTATGAGGACAAAACCAAAAGTCATTCAAAGTCTATGTTCCCCCCACAGAGCACCGTCAAAATCTCTACGATTTATACTCTTAACATCAGTACCTTCATTCATGAAAGTCCTATCGTTTGTCCAGATTCCAAGAGCTGAGCTGCGAGGATGGATATGAATTCACAGCCACGAGCAACGAACGGGACTGTGTCCCAGTCTCCCGGTATCGTACCGAGTGTTCTGAATTTAAGTGAACAAGGTAGCACCTCTATGCTGCAGCAAAACGTCGGTCGAACACGGAGGCAGAGAGAATGAAAAGCACTGAGCCAAAAAGCAATGTTCATGTGTTGCACCGAGTGTGTGGCTGTGTGCAAACATGTGGAGTCTGTACAGACTTCTTCACTGAATTGATTTTGCACGCTCTGCTGAAGGCTGTGTGTGCCAAAACAAATCTATGTGCTTTTCCCCTTCTTCTTCTTTTTTTTTTCATGAATAGGATAAGCCCTGCGGAAAATGTAAAGATTTGATATTTGAAAAAAAAAAAAAAACAAACATACAAAAGAAGCAACAGTCACAATCTAAGCTTTTTAAAAGCTGAGATTTAACATTTGATGAAATGGGGAGGAAAAATAAAATCTATCAATGTGTCCTCTAGATCAGTGTGTGTGGAAGGAGCTTCTTTCTTAGGGCTTTATCCACAGGGGGTTGATATCATAGTCCTCAACAATACTCCCAGGTTCAATCTGGACCTTATAATCCAATTACTTTGTCACAACGCACTGGCTAAACCTGTGTCAAATGAATAAGCCAAACCTTGGCTGATGATAAAACCTGCCTCTAATAAATAAACCACTGATACCTTCCTTTTTTGAAAAGAGCACCCTATCTGTATGAGAAGCAATTCATAATCGTATTAACCTAAGATATTAGTATTTGATTCAATATCAATGTTAAAAACTGCATATTAAAAATATATTGGATTAGCGTTAGGATTTAACATTTTGGGTATTCATGTAGAGGTGTGTCCAAGCCAACACTGACAACAGAGTCAAAATAGCACCGTTGGTAGAGACAAAAATTACCAAACTCTACGCCTTTTAAAAGAAAATGCTACTTCTCTCTGCCTATTGATTAATTTACTTAAATTACACCTTTTCTAATAGGATAGACTGGCAGTGCGTGATATTTAGCATTAACAGTTTGTTCTCTAAAGTAAATTGACATGACATCTTGACTGGTAATTCTAAAAACTGCAATATTTATGATGAAGATGATGACTGTAACACAGTGTGTATATATATATATATATATATATATATATATATATATATATATATATATATATATATATATATATATATATATATATATATATATATATATATATATATATAATTTATTTTATTTAAATTTTATCAACATCCAAGATGGAGATATTTTGTTTTTTGGAAATATTTGTTCGGAGACATACTACAGGCCACACAACAGAGTAAATATGTACTTTAAACACCCTGTGAATACTGCTGCTGTTGCTGCTTCTTGGCAACAGCGCTCTGTAGTTTGAATTGTCAGCACCAGTAACGTTTATCTGGATCATCTAAGCCTGCGCACCACAGGCTGCTGCAACCAACACCTGCCTGATCTCAAATGTTACAATTTAAAGTATTGAATACACGATATCCTGAAAAGTAAATTCCCAACTCACTTTGAGTATAATTTTGTATATCTAGAATACAATGATAAAATCATATAAACTAGAATAAAGGAAACAAAATAAATACATTCATGCTGTAGAAAAAGTGGTGTGCAACTCAATTGCCCGCATTGATGCACATACGTTGTGTAATTTGGCTTTCTCAGTTCAGGCAAATGTATGCCTTTTGGCTTTTTAGCTTCCCAGTTCATATATATACAAATACATAGTCTGCACGAACGACCACAGATCACTCTTCTTAAATTATCAATCATTAGAAAAGCATCAGGAAAAGAAATTAATAAGTAAAACATCAAACAACCGTATCGCAAGAGAACAAAAAAGGCATTGATGAAGAAAACAAGCTAGTTATTGTTTAAAAAAAAAAAAAAAAGCAAATAGCAGAGGGGATGGAGGACAACGAGGAACAATTTGTTCTCATGAGAAGCAGATTATAACTTCTGCCTGAGAGCATCGGAGAGACATCAGCAGATAAAACAAGATCTGGTTAACTAAAACAATTTCTTTCATTTCACAGCCACCTATTTTGCCTAAAGAGAGTGTAAATCCCTTTCAAGAACACCATTTTTGAAGAAGTCGTCAACTGTGCTGTTTAGGCTGCGTTGGGTCTTTCAGAAACCCGCCATCAGGTAATAGAAAAAGCTAACAGATAATATTAAGATTACCTATTGATGGTAATTTGTTAATTAAGTGTTGAAGACATAAAAGTGAGTAACAGAATTAAGCTGATCTGTTGTAGAAGGCTCTACGGTTTCATTATGGATGACTGGATTGTTTGACTGGATTGTTTCTGTAAGAAAATCTAACAGCAGTAGTAAAACCTGATTAGGGAATCAGAATGTGAGGCTGTCAATCCAAACGCAGGGCAGCACTAAATACACACGTCAGTGGTGCAAATCTGCAAAAGTGCCATCAAAACATATCGTTCCAAGCTGATGTCATATTACTATTGTCTCGTTTCACTCATCCGTGTGTTGTCTGCAGGTATATCATTAGGAGACATCAGCTCCTGTACCGTTTCCCGTCACTGTAGTTGCGGTGGTTGCCATGGCTACGCAATGTAAGGTGAAGCTGTTGAACCATCATGAAGTCTGAACACTGCCACTGCAAGAAGAAAAAAAAACAAAAAACCTCACACTTGTTTTCAAGCCCGACTTTCACACCATGGTCAATATGAGATTTGTGGAGTAAGTCATGGCGGTGGTGGAAACCACACTTTTTAGGCTTGCATGAAATGCATCTTCATCATGGGGGATTTGTATTTGAGTGGCAACCTAAAAACTTGTGCTTTTCAAATTAGGATCGCACACATTGTGAAATAAAACTAGTAAAGTAATTTCCACAGATGTCACGTGGCAGTGATTGAGTGTGGTATTGTGGGCATGTTGGGGGAGAACTCAACAAAACAGTATTTTCCTTTAAGAACAAAATGTACACCTAAATTGGGCATCTTTACACTGAATAGACCCAAGTTGACAGAATTATGTCTTCCTGTGCCATCCGTCTGTGCCATCTTCGATCCAATATTTATCTTAGGCCAATGAGAGAGGGACTGGCATCTGAAAACGCAAGATAATTATATAGGCCAAGAGCAGATATTTGTTTTTTACGTCTTAAATGTGATTTTTATAGATGCTGGCAACCTGATCCAATAAATCGCTGTAGACTTGAAAGTGTGAGGCATTAAAAAACTCCCAAGTATTAAATTAATCTCTGTTAGTCTCTAATTCAAGTGTGGGCTCACACCCTGTTTCGCCCCCGGAGAGTGCCAAGTCTAAGATCATGCTAAATTGCTCTTGTCATGTGTTTAAGACACTTGGCATTCTCAGCATAGCGTATTTTGTCTTCTTCTCTGCTGTAATCCGTGCAGTTCAAGTCCAACACAGTGCAACTTGTTGACAGAAATAGCACTTTTCTGACTACTTTTGAAGCGGTCATGACACTGCTTTACCTTAACACCAGTGCAGAGTTAGGTCACGGTCTGGGTGCCTTCTTCTCCTATCCATTAGTTAGTGTTAATAAATTTCAATACCCCCCCCACCCCACCCCACGGCCCCCCAATTCTTCCCAACTTCTTTGTATCAGCAAGCTGCACTACCAAACAATACCCGGCCTACTAAAAGCATTCCCAGACCTGTCAGAGAGCACTGCCAATAATAAGCTCCAATAAAAGCTAGAACATATTATTCCCTGAAGCAGGAAGGAAGCAGCAGCAACAGTTGGTACACTGTGCCCACGTTGACATAATCTCGCCTTTTACAGGCCATCTGAGGTCTTTTGTTTGAAGAGTAACAGGGGACATGCTGGAGCAGCAGATAGGACATGCTCAACACGGCTTGGCATTGAGGTTTAACCAGGACGTAACATTGACCCGCAAATGTTTCCTTGTCCTCATTTGGCTGTGGGAGTTATTCCAGGATTGGCATTACAAAGAAAGTTTCCCAATTGTTTAAAACCCAATGCGTTTGTTCATTTCAGGTGCATAATAGTTCAGTCCCCCCCCCCACCCCACCCCACTGTAATATCTGCATGCTAAATACAATTCACGGACCAAAGGAGTCAGACTGAGAAGTTGTGCTAGACATTCCTGTTGTCTGTCATTTTGATTAATGGAGTCACCATCAAAGATCTGCCCTGAGTGATCCAGTTAGTGACGTTTTGCTGTTATGAAGGGAAGATTGGCCAAACAGAGGGAATGAAAAAGTGACAGCTGAAGCTCAGAATTGACTAATGACCCGCTTCTTCAACAGATCATTTATCCAAAGTGACCTACAAAATGTTGCCTTCAGTTACATCCCGAACAGATTCTGTTGTCCTGTCGTCGACTCAATTAGATTGTTGCCTGCTTTTTAACACTACTTTGAAGATGCAGCTCGAGATCCTGTCGCAGTTATCGAATAAACACAAAGGACATCAAAAGCTTTGGCCAAAGCCTTGTTCGCCATGTGTCCCATTTATCAAGCACTTGTGCTTAAAGTTAGAAATACTCAAATCAATGCTTGCCACAATTCATTAGAGTGTAACCTATATTCTGAAAAGCCAAACGAACAACTGTTTGCACGTGCACAGCCTTTTCACTAGTCTCCAGTTTCTCAGACAGTCCGAACTTTCCCTCTGATGTTTTGTTTTAATTTTCTGATGCATAAATGTTTCTGCTTTATAGCTTTATCTTTAATAACATTTCACGAGCACTTTAAGTCAAATGCGGTTTTTCTGTGATACTGCAGTGACAATGTGTTGTCATACAATGACATCAACTGGTATTGGATAGTAAATATTAGTAATTGCACCAGCATGTTTTCAAATATGTCCCGTCTTAATACAAGTTTCCTGACTAGTCAAACAACTGAAATCAGTGAGAATTGTAGTGCGGAAAGCATCGTACTTCAGCGATTCAGTTAGCATAGGCCAGCTGGCCATTTAACTTTATTTCAAGAAAATTTGCTAAATCATACCTAAAAAATGAACCATCTGAACTGATGTACAATAAGAAGACAAGTCGGTGTTCACTTACCCTGACTTACATGAAAGCACTAAGGGACGATGCAGGAGATTCTCAGTTTAAAGCTCAATGTCGATAACAAAAACTACTTCGTTATCCTGAATCCTTTCCTTGTGGTTGTTACAAAATACCTCAATTAGCTCACGTCTGCATGTAGTTTAGTTTAGTTTTTTTTTAATGAATTTACGATGACAGTCAAGCACTGCTTAAAAACTAATAAAGTCACCACCTAACACAAACAGATGAATGGATTACACGCAGTTACTCAATTTGACTGAATCATGTAAGTGGAAGAGAATTACCCTCTCAATTGGCACAAACGAAGTATAGCAAGAAATCACACAACCAATCCTTACATTGCAATAGACGCAACTTCTGAAATTGCAAGCGTGAATAACAAAGCGTGCCATTGAGCCTGGCAGCAAAAGAAAGGCGGCACGGATAAGTGGAAACATGTTGAAAGAAAGAGGATTGTTGCGGAGAGGGCCGTACGAGGCTAACCCGGGGTCTCGGATGCAAAAACGCCGGGGAACTCCTGAAATGTTTTAGTGCCTGCACGCATCGTTGGGCAAGTCTAGACCAGAGAAATGATACATTATGCACAAAGAAAAGGGGGCAGGGTAGCGGCAGACAAACAGCAGTATTAGGAGGGTAAGCAAAGAGCGCAATTAGAGATAACTGCTCTTATGTGCTTCCTCTTATGTCACGGGAGGATAAAGAAGATAAAGAGTGCATTTTGTGCTCTTTGTTGTTGACATATAAGTCTGCATCAAGACAGCAGCAATAAAGACCAAAAAGGCCTTGATCTTGACAATGTTGTTACGCTTGCAGACATCACCAAAAACATCTTGTCCCGCAGTAGGTTGCCCCGTCCCAGCCGGCGTCCCTGAAGAAGAAAACCGAGCTTTTCTGTGGCGTTTACACAAATCGGCATCGGGCAGATCTGAGGCGCTCATGATTTTATATTTACCCGAGCCGAACCACAGAAAACCTGCATGTGCTTTACGGCCGTCACGTGTCGCGGTACCTAAAGCCCGCCGGGTTTTCTTGTGGGTGCGCATGGCGAGGGAATGGGTTCCAGATTACAGAACAACACGTTTGTGAAACATAAACAGGTAAACTGCACCATCATAACAATCATAACCAGACATGCTGGAACGTGATTACAGAAGTCTTACACAAACGGCTTTGCGCCGTCTCTCTTTCTTTTCCTTCGCTGCGCCATCGCTCTTACAGAAGACGACTTGAACTCCCAAGTCAAAACCAGGAAGAAAAAAAAAAAAGAAAAGAGCTTTGTGATGCAACACGATCTACGCAAAAGAATTTAACAAGTATTGCACTCCACCTTGACTCCCTTCCTGCTTCTGTCTTTGTCATTTCCTTTTTCTTTGGTCATTCTTTGCCAGTAACTTGTGGGTCGACCTGCTTAGTGATATTCCTGTCACTAAACCGAGTGAGCACATGTCTTTCCATGTCACTCCTCTGCACCCCTTCCAGTTAAAACCAACAATTTCTGATGGGTGTACAAGCAAAAACGAGGTGTGATGTCACAGTGTAACAAAGATCAGCTTTGAATACTTTAAAACTTTCTGAAGTTGGTAACGAAAGTCCACAAAACCTCTGTATTAGTAATTATAGATATCGAGACAGTAAAGTCAGAAACTGAAAGTGAATATTATGGGATACGGTTTGCAATGAAGGCTGAGAATGGCCGCTCAGAAATAAATATACTGTTTGAGTGTCAGCTCACCTGTCTGAAGTATACCAGAAAAGTACAAAGTGCAGGTACTTATTGAAATTTAGAATGTACCATGAGTGGATATGAGTTGAAACCCCATAATTCAGTTGCTGATAAAAAAAAATCTGTGTGTGTAGTAAGCCACCTACAACACAATCTCTCCTTTATATACAAAAAAAACAATTGGCCATTTCTTCTCTTTTCCTCTACAGAACAATGTGGCACCAACGCCCCTGACAACAACTAATTTTAAGACCAACACACCCATTGCCCTACACAGCTGGATGCACAACTGATCCCACTGAAAATAACCTTGAAATGCAGTGTGAGGACAGATAAACAAATGTATTGCAAACAACAAAAAACCCAAATCACATTGATTTTTTTTTAAAACACAGAAAATAAACAAAGATCGAAGCCACCACACTGAACATTATTTTGATTAAGTTTTGGTTAAGAGTGACACTGATGTGCTTCGTTTGTAGAGCGACTTCCATGTCAGATCTGTAGTCGCGCAGCCAATGCGAATATAACTGAATATCCATAAACCGAGTTGTTTGTCAAACAAACAACTTTGGCAGGCGAGCAACTACAATGTCACAAAAATAATTTTGCGTACAGACTGTCTATTGGTCCAACTGGCTTTGAATGTGGCCCCCGATGACAAGTATAAACATTTTATCATTTCGATGAAGTTGGACGACACCTCACACAAGCTACCGCAACAGCCTGCATGGAAGGTCTGTTTTGTTGGACTGCATTGCTTTCAACTTAGTGCAACAAAGTATTTGGGAACAGAGTCTTATACAAAAACACACACACACACAAGCAGTAAAGACACACGACGGAGAGAGCATGCCAGCCAAGCAAGTCGCTGCCACAGGTTGGCATTCATTCTCAGTTCGCATAGTAAAGTCAACACAGCATGTTGTGTACTATTTAAAACTTCAATTACAATCTCGGCATGCCCACCCGCAATTTAATCAATCTCTGATAAGTTGCCTTTCCACTCCTGAGTGGTATCAATTAACTCTTAAGGTGAGTCAGCGAGTGTCGGGGTGGTTAAGTGCAGGATACAGTTACGGGGGCCAATCATTGGTTTAATCAGGATTCATCTCCACCTTCAAAGAGGAACAAAGGTGCATGTGTTGCTCAAAATAAACTAAACTAAATTAAAATCAGCAAGTGACTATCCACAACCCCAACCTCATCAGAATCATTAAGCTGGTGAGAGGGTTAACAGGAGCTCCACCGTTCAAAAGAAGAGGTGGGAAGCCACACTGGCGGCTAATTAACCCTGGTCTGGTTACCATTTCGGCTACATTTGCACTTTCCAGTCAACCTCAATAAATCCTCAGCAGAGCTATGCTTCATATTCCGCGGCTCATGGAAATGTTCTGCTATAAAAGGTTTATTTGTGGGACATGTGGCCTCTCATCATCCAGCTGGAGCGTTTAAGTCGCTTTCATCCCCCATCCATTGTGGTTTAAATGTTGAAAGGGCTTTTCTTAATAATCACGGAGGGCGGGGGATTTTGTTGTAGCTGCTGCTGCCTAGGTAGTCCATGTTTGGGTTAGGACACCTTCAAATAGTGACAAGAAGACTAAGGGTATACTGCTCCTTACTGTTCTTTGCCTGGAAGACAATGAATACTAATGTAAAAACTGTTGACATTTACTGATAATAATTCCATTACTGACATACCTGCTATTACTTCTTCATTAATCCAAATAATGGAATTAAAATCGGCTCTATATTTAGAACATAATTGCTCCACAGTTTTCCCCATCTATGCCAATTATGAAAAAACTGCTGCGAAGTCCCATCTGATAATTAAAGCTGTAGATGTCAGGTATCCTCCAGTGATAATGTCCACAGCTCTGGATGATGAGCTGGAAATATAGACTAATAAAAATGTTGTGTTATACAACCATATGTGCTTTCAGTGTTCTGAATGTGAACCGTTGTTCACTTTGCAGAAAGTCCTGGAGGAGGCTCGAGCCACTCAGGCTGCAGCAGAAACATTAACTTCAGCGGCATCCACAGGTGAAGGTGTGACAGACGTAGGATTTTTCAACTTGCTCTGAGCCCAGACCCTGCAGGAGGAAATGAGCCGTGAGGAGAAAAATCTGGAGTGGGCATGTCATTGCTGGATTTCGGAGGTAATGCTGGTCCTCAGAGCCTGGCGGTATTGTCCATCTTGTTGACACTATGCAGAAACATCAGGACTACGACGTAACTCATTACCACAAGGCTGTACCATACGTGTGTGCATACAGAAAGTTATACTTGGCAATGAGGCGAGTGTCAGCTTACCGGCGTTCTTTCTATAGATTGTCGTCTGTTATCATTTGCACCGACTTTTCAATTCTGTCTTGTCTTTTTAAAAATAGCCTTCTGACTTGTGTTGAAGACTTTAATCTACTACCAGGGACAACCGGGCAGCATGACGGACTTGACAAATGTATTCATTCCGATTCTTATTCTGTGGCTACCACACCATGCTGACCATCTACCATGTGTTGTGAGCGCCGCGTTTTACCCGTGCGACAACAATACATTTCTATGTCTAAACAGAAACAGCAGATAGCAAAACCTACTGGAGGCCTGGTGACAGCAGGGAAAAAACACAAGCCTAAACAGAGAAGCTAATGATACCCTTGGCTGGCGGTAAACAAGAGCAATGTGTTGCTGAGACATCAAGAATTAAACCAGCCACTGACAGAGGACCTAAAATTAGCCTAATGTTTACCCCCACTGGGTAACAAAGGCCAGAAACATACTGCTGGAGACTTCTACTTCTCACAGATTAAAGATCATTGAGGGTCAGTGAATGTTTTTTTTTTTTTTTTTTTATTGAAATAAATACAAGTTCCTGAACATTTATTCTGAAATGTTGTCTGCTGATGGTTAAAAAAAAAAAAAAGAAAAAGAAAAAAAAAAAAGAAAATCCCTGGAGTAATTGGGGGAAATTTTTAAGGAATTTTCTTTTGATCCACGGCTTTTTTTTTTGTTTTGTTTTGAGAGGGGGGGGGGGGGGGGGAGTACTTAATGCAAGTGTACACGAAAAGAGGAGGGAGTGGGAGAAGTGGATCTCGGGGCTGAGAGACAGATGAAGGAGGATTATAAAAGCACGAACTGCAAAACACAGCAAGAGTACAAGTGAGAAAATAAACAAGAGATGGGCTGCCAAGCACTGGCTCAGCAGAGGTACTTCCCCTATGCGCACAGCTGGATTTATGAGACGGTGAGCAATACTCCCCTCTCTCCTCCCAGACTCTGACACAAGCTGGGGAATTTAGCTTCTCGGTGCTAGGCTGTGTCAAAAATAGCCGTGGATAACTACATGGTAGCAGCTAAATCGCTGCAGCTACAGAGGACTCGGCAGGGTGCAAATTTCTATTTAGGCCT
The DNA here is from genome assembly GCF_963383615.2 of Lipophrys pholis. Taxonomy (NCBI): domain Eukaryota; kingdom Metazoa; phylum Chordata; class Actinopteri; order Blenniiformes; family Blenniidae; genus Lipophrys; species Lipophrys pholis. The sequence continues at coordinate 5,932,662 of NC_137633.1, forward strand.
AATGACCCAACACAGTTGTGAGTCAGTGATAGCCAATAGATATTATTTCCTTAGGTCAATGGTTTGTTAAAGAGAGCCTGCTATGTCGATTTTCAGGGATGTTTTCATAATTGGGAACTAAACTAGAGTCTTTTTTTTTTTTTTTTCATGATTCACAGTTAAAAATATCTTAGCAGTTGTTTAGGCAGCTGTGTAATTAATCCTCTGTTTGAAGAACCCGGTGTAGCTTCTGTTTCTCCCAGTGCATGTAATTTAACATTAGCCTCAACATCTTGTCTGTTGCTGTTTTGCCTAGAATCCCTCTGATGCTGTGTTTCTCGCCTCTCCAAATCAGCACTGCCACTTTCTGGCGTGGTAACTTCACTTCTGTGTTTGCACTTTCAGGCCGACTACAAACCTGTTGGTGTGGTAGCTGGTATGGCTCGAAAAACACATCTTCAAGACTGACAAATTGGACAAAAAAAAACCCCAACAGTTTCCCATAACATCAATATACATGACCATTCAGAAAATTTACAACACCCTATTTTTTCCTGTTATTTTTCATTGAAGTCTAAGGAAAAGCCTAATGAAATCAATCAAATTGTTTATTTGTTTTCATGCTGTCATTTCACAGTGCAATTAGACATCAAACTGAATAATTGTCCATCAAATCTTTTGACTGGTCGTGTACGTACATACCTGAAATACATTCGAAATATTCTAGACTCTTTTTACTGTCACTAAAAGGAAAAAGATCATTTTACTCCAGCAGTAGACAGTTAAAAACTTCACCACACTGGACAGTGTCACTGATGTTCGCTGGTAATAAAGGTCCAAGGTTCACCTCTGCAGTGGTGACTTCAACCAACAGCCAGCCAATGGTCTCTCCATGAGTAATTTGCGTGGCATTCGGTGTATACATGGAAACAGACAGTTGTGTGATACTCAGACCACCGATGGTGACATCATCAGTCAGCTGAATGGATGACACTGTGCCTGACAATGAGGATTTCATCATGTGGTATTCAGTCACCCCCCCCAGTGACCACCAATATCAGTCAGCCATGTAGTGTTTAACCCACAAACACCAGAAGCTCTCATTGGTCAATGTCAGAGTCTTCTGTTTCTCACTCATGGTTGTTATTTATCATTTGCATGCTATTTAGCTGAACAGAGGTGACCCCCCCCCACCCCCCCCAATGGTAGTCAGCCTACCTATGGATTTAAAGTTGACGAAAGCACAAACAAAACAGCAATGTGCACTAATTTCTTTGGGAGACTTTTTAAAAACAGGAACTGCACATTTATCTTGTTTAGGCGAACTCTCCAGGTAATCACACTTGGCAGAGATGATCAGATTTGAAGCACAAAGTCAAAACAGAGCTGTGACCTAATACAAAGACAGTTATTGCAACATCCCCAGCTCCTGTAGTTAACACAATATGCCAACTCTGAATTGTTTGGATTTTACAAACTAGAGCATTGAGAGTAACTAAACTTGCCGTGAGTGTTTAGATTCATTTGGGACAATTTGAAGCAATGATCATAGAAAAAAGAAGATTTACATTTAGGTTTAAGTGGCCATTTAAAAGGGTTGTAGATAATCCACAACTTGATTTTCATAATTCACAGTTTATTATTTTACAGACCCGACTTCTTGTATCTGGGGTCAAAAAATGCTTATTTCCTCCCAGATGGACAGACTCCATCACGTTTCTACACAATATTGAGCCTGCTGACATGCGGCAACAAGCACTGTAATTTGACATCACCCTCATCCTGCTTTACCAGCAGCTCAAGACAAAAATTAATAAACCCTTACCCTCAATAATCAGTGTTTAATGCAAGTGATTAGCTATTTCCATTCTTCCTAAATACTTACTGGCAGCTCTGAGGGCTCCGGCAGAAACTCAGCATCTTCTCCGAAAATAAAATCTGGAGGTAATTCTGGATACTGTGCGTTGAATATGATGTCCCCTGGAAGAAAAGATAAGTTTGTTAGGACTTGATAGGGGTACACAGAGAGATTTAATGGAGCAAAAAGCTAAACCATGTCCAAATGTAATTGCCTCCATTCATTAGGGAATACAAACAAGTGACACTTGCTCTATCTGAAAAATCCTCTCAGTTTTCATGAAAGTAGATTTTAGTGCAATTGGGGTGGAGACAATTTGACGTTATCTTAAATCCGTCAGTTTGAATGTGACATGAAGCTACTTGCTGGAATGGCTTTGCTTTACTATGAACGTACGATATGCATTCAAGCTCGAGGATTTTTTATTTTTTTTCCCCAAATCTAACCACCTACTGTAATCATTGAACTTGACATTTACCACTGAAGCCATTCACATCTTGCCAAACAGGTCTGTCTTGGAGAGAACTGCGTAGGTATTTGCGTGATGGTGCACAAAGGGCAATGCTTACATCCAGTTTGAGGCGATTTTTTTTTTTTTATCTAAAGTCTGTAAGGACTGAAAGTGAGGGCAATCATAAAAGAATAAAATAAAACGAAACAGACTGGGAAAGGCTCTCACTGAGGCAAAAATCATAATCACATAACACACTGCTTATGGTTCACAATGTTCTGATATTATGTTACACAATTCTATTTGTGTGCTGCAAGACTGTTCTGTTCTGCTTTTTATTTTTTTTTTCCTTGTTTTGTTGCTGTTGTTCCAGAGACCGTTACAAGAGACGAACGTACACATATGGAAGTATTCTTTTTTTTTTTTTTTCTCCAGCGGTTGAGGAGTCAAACGAGGAAACGAGAGGCTGTCCCATGCAAACCTGCTATAAACCCACTGGAAGCTTGTAAGAAAGCTGCTGGCGCGCTTCCAGAGGGAACCGAAGGCCCTGGGAGTGCGAACTCCACAGGTTAGAACGGAGGAAGAGATTTCATTTGCCGATTTGTTCGGCAAGCCTCGTAGCTTGCCCTCTCAAAACCCCTCCCGTTCTCAGCCAGATGTTTTATTGAAGTCAGGAGGGCACTGTGTGCAGGAACAGAGGCCACAAATTGTTGTTGAGCAGTGCCAGGCGGGCGGAGGGAGAAGGGAGAAGGGGGCGGGGCTTGGATTGTTAGAGCCCTTTGCTGTGTGCAGAGTGTGCCTTGCTTTTTTGCACGCTATCGGTGTTCACCTCCGCAGAGTGGCAGAGGCCGACCTGCGGCTCTGCATCCTTGATTAAACAAAACCTTTTCCTCGGGCCAGAGCACAGGAAAGCCCAGTGACTGGTGCAACAGCTGCAGAGACGTGGCGTGCCATGCCAGAGCTGGTTTTCTTTTATGTTCTGTTTTTTCATTCTTGCTGCTTTCCTGTCTCCATGAATTAAAAATGTCTTCACAGTCTATGTCAGATACACTGCATAGCGTCGCTTACCTTAAGGATATGTTTCATAAATCTTCTGCAAAATGCAATCGTCTCGAACGGAAGCATCATTGGAGGTGAACTGTGATATCTGCCTGGCATTATTGATGCATTTTGTGAGAGTTTTACCTATTCACTAAAGTAAAACGGTTGAAATCCCCAATTGATCCCGAATCTACTGTTCAATCAGGTTTTAACTATTCTTGCTACATCTTTTTTAAGAGTTGACACAAAAAAGTATATCTTTCACATTTAGACCCACATGTACATACAACTATCAGCCATAACATTATGACCACCGGCAGAGAAGTGATGATCAGGCAACAAATAAACATTTTGTCCTTAAAGCTGCAGTTTTAGAAACAACAAAAATGGGAAAGGCAAGAGGACAATTGCGATGGGCAGACGATTGGGTCAGAGAAACTTCAAAAGTGAATCTATTGGTGGGTCTTCTCTTTCTGAAATGTTTTGTCTTGATCTACAGTAGAAACTGCTCACGGGGTCACGGGTGGCTCATTGATTCTCGTTGGGAGAAAGTTCTAGGAAGGAGTCAAAACGCACAGAAAGTCGCAGTTTGTTTTGTATGGGGCTTCGTAGGCGCACACCCTCAGAAGAAGAAATGAGAGAAGGTGGCCTGGTCCGATTAATCTTGTTTTCTTTCACCTCTGAGGTGGGAGTCTCACCTCACAGCGAGAAGATCGTGAGTTCAACTTTCAGGGAGTAATAAAGAATATGCTTTGGCAGTAAAAAGAACACCATGTGACCATATGAATAAACAAATATTGTTTGTTCTGTGATGTTCCATGCATGTTTTTTCTTCAGTCATTTAAAAGTCCCCAGGGCTATTCTTTCTGGATATGTACAAGAAGCAGGGATGATTCATCATCCTGGGTTAACCGTATGTTTTAAAATGACTGTGTGGAGTAATAAATATTTCTTATACACTGATTCTGGTTAAAGATAGATTTTCAAGATATCCATAATCCATAAAAATAAATATTTGTTACTTGGAGGCAGTGGAAAGGAATTATCTCCACTAAAGTGGCATTAGATCATATATTGACACTTTATCCGGACAGTCACAGGATAGTTTGGGAAATGTATGCAGAGTCCCTCTGCAAAATGACAGTGAAGAAGGCTCGCTGGAATCAGGACTGTGCAACAAATCCAGAGGCCAATCAGTGGGACACGACTGAAAGTGTCGGTTGGAGCTACTCTGCAAAACACTTCAACCGCTTTGAGTTTGGTATCCACAAAATGTGCTGCTGTGAACCACCATTTTCCAAAAAATAAAGGTTCAGAAGTCTCTGTAAGTGCAGTCAGGAGGGTAAGGAAATATGATCTTAGATTAAGATTACAATATTTAAAATATTTCACTGCATTTCTATTAAAGTGATAAACGTAAAGAAAATGAACAATTTTAAGATAAGACAATTGCAGAGCGTGATGTTATTTTCCAAACTGGGATAATTTTGTAATAACATATTTTGGATTGTTTGGCAGATTTTTATCAGAGAAATTATGAAAAAGAAAAAATGCATGTAAAACCTTCACGGGTTAAAGCCACACATTGCTTGAGTCTAGCCACAATTTCCTGATGTATAAGAAATGAAAACCCCTTTCTGCTTGAGCAGTTTTTTGTTTTTTTTTCACAAACAGCGCAACACAAGCAAGCCCAACTTCCTCTAACATGCTTCTGGTTTCCTCAAAAGCAAGGCTACAATTACACCATATCTGATAAGATTCTACCCATTTGAGATTGATGAAACAATAATTATTATCACCACCAGCCTGTATTTACACTTGCAACCTGTTGTACTCAAGTGTTTGATATTATGTGGATGATGTTAAAAGCGTAACATGACCCTAAATGTGTGAAATGCTTGGTGTATTGTTTTCCAGATGAACAAACTGTATCAGGTTATGAGCTCTGATAACCAGGATATAAGTTGGTATTCGTGCACTGATCATGACTGCCTACAATGACTAGGGCGTGGTGAGACATCAGCCCTTAAAACTCCACAATGAATATGAGCACTAACTTTTAATCTTACCTCTACGGCTCAGTCAATGTTTATATAAAACCACAGTTCACAGCGTGATCTGCTTTCAAAGTCAACATTTTCATTTTAGCGTCCCAAATAAAGACAAACTGTCGCCCACATTTTACTGACAGTCGGTGACTGACAGGATCTTGTACATGACATGACGCTCCTGAGTCACCACAATTCCAGTAGGAGCAAGTTAAAACTAACCTAATTCGTGATCATTATCACAGTGAGTGAGATACCTCACCAGGCATTTATGGAGCCGTGGAAACGCTCTGATGTGGGGGACCTGATTAAGAAGCTAAAGATCCTTCCAGTAAAGGTTCAATGGCAAAAACAACAGCATGGTTACTGGTATCATTTCAACAATGAGGCGTCACGACCACGAGAGGGGCAGTCGTCTTGTTTTTGTAGTTGTATGAATTCCTGGGGGTGCTTTTGGTCCTGCTGCTTACACAGAAACTGCCATTACAGGACTTTCCCACGGTGCCATGTATGAAAATGAGACGGGACAGCAACATTGTATTTTGAAGTTTGTGTGAAACAGAAATATCAGCAGCGTTCTGACTTTGTCTCATCACAGTGGACCCGTTATTCAACCGCGGAGGAACTTTGTAACGACTACAAAACCCCTGCAAGTAAACAACATCGGGTCTCTGGTGGTTCTTGGCTCTCAGGCGACAGGAATGTGCAAGCTAAAGGCTAAAATCCAAACTGAATGTAGGAATCTCAAGCAAGTACTGACTGAAAGTGGATTATTCAACTGAGTGACTGATCGGTATGTTCTGGAGGCAATGGTGCCAGACGTTACTGTGACGGTAAGACGTCGGTTGAGTCCAATTCAGCAACAAAGAAGAGACAATCCATGAATCCTTGTCTGCTCTGATCAAAGTTCAGACAGAATTACACTGGTTAAAGAGATCAGCGCAAAAAGCAAGGATAGCTAAAATCTTTAGTTTTTCCATGAACAGGGCTCTTCAGCTTAAGATTATCCACTTTTTATTGTGTGTGTGTGGGGGGGGGGGGGGGGGGGAACTCATGCACGCACATGGAAAACATACAAACTTTGTTTAATGCTACACCTTTCTGACCACATTGTAAAACATCTGTCATCCTCCAGACCTGGACATCACCATTGCAGCAGTCTTAAAATGCCACTCTGTCACAATCACTCTCTCATGCACTCACTCGCAGTAACAATGGCTCCCCACAAGGTGCTCAACCTCCTCTCCCTCCTCTGGGAGCAATTTGGAGGTCAGTGTGTTGTCCAGTGACACTATACACACTCCTAACTATAATCTGTTTCGTCACAAATTGACCTAAAATCTATGTGTTTGGATCGCGGGAGAAAACCTGCACAGGGAGAAGATGCATCACATAAATAGCAGACCCCAAAACCCAAAGGTAAACCCTGGATTCATCACTGTGAGTTTAACAGATTGCGTGTGCCAACAACTGCACCGCTGTGGTGACACATGTTCTAACATAAAATGCGTTCAGAAAGGAATCTGACAAATTACTACATCATAAATGGACCACGGCACTACAGATATTTAATCTTGACCCTCAACAGGAGAAGAACCGCTGTATATAGAAAAATCCCACCAATTCTGGATAGGACCTGTTCTCACTGTTACCCCCTGAAAGGAGATACAGAGTCTTAAAAACTCTAAAAATGTAATAAGATATGGCTTCTATCCCTCAGTAGCCAAGACTGGATGCAACACAGCCGACGACAATCAATCAATTCTGATTTGCAGTATTTGTAATGTTGCCCTCCCAGCTTGAGCTCCTCGATGTCTTCGTGTTGTTTCTAAAACTTGATGAACTATTTTATTCTGTGCTCATAGGAATTAATTCGACGGCTTCTCTCATCTGGACATACATAAGCTTTTCGAGTACACTTTTGGTGTGATTTTGCATGTGCGTCGGTGTTGACCTTAAACCACCTACTCATCTTAAAACCAGCCAGCTGTTACACAGAAGTGGATCTCTCAGCACTAATCAGGCTTGGAAAACATTTCATGTGAGATGAAATTATTCAGCCTGTGATGTTCTCTGATCACTGTGCGGGCTCCGGCGCGCCACACAATGAATCAATTAACCCGAGAACAGCTTGTAACCTGCAAATTGAAAAGTCTGTCAGGGCACAAAGAGAGTGTAGGAGAGGAAATCCAAATGGACTTAATTGTGCAATCAGTGCGATTAGACTTGTTCCTCCTCTGTTTGTATTTTGCCGTTAATTAATTGGAAAGTGTGCTGCAACGCACAGACAACCGTCTTTGAAAAACCTCAGCTGACCCACGCTGCCTCTCCCACCGCTATTTTGTGGTTTAATAAAGCAAAGTGATGTTTGTTTAGAGATCCCCCTCCGCAAAAAAAACAAACAGAAACCAAACAGTTTTCTCTAATTCCAGCGGTAAGAACAACCCCTGGGCCACAGTGGCTATTAACTCCAGCACACCATCAAGACACAACGCTCAAACTGATCTGAACATGCCGAACAGAAGGCTGCGACTCATTTACTTACATTTCAGGGTTTCTCCAGCATAGGGGATGTGCAGTTTGAAGCGATCGCAGCAAGGTCCGGGAGTGAGAGATGTACATCTGGTAGAAACAATATGAGACATTTGAATAAATCACATTGTAACTGGAAATACAAACCATTAAACAACTACATTTGAGAAGAGGTTTACTCTCAAGGCATGGAAACTATAATTGGAAAGATGCATTTCTTTTCCAACATCATAGAGAGATTCACATCTTGAAGAAGATCACAGTCAGAAACTCTCAGTGAAACTGAATTATTTAAATAAATGGTAATAACATAGCCATACATCATACAAAACATTATAACCGTAATGGGACATATTGGCATTCAAAATAGTTAAAAGTACAGGTATTTGTGTTCATATGTAGGCAATGAAAGTAATGCGACATCAGAAAATAAATACAGGTGATGATGCAAAAACACTGTCACAAGTTATAAATACTTCATTACAACTCTTGGATATCTTTAGCCTCGTTTCCACAGTGCCCCTTGGTGCCGGTGCCGGTCGGGTGGGGTCGGCTATCCGTAACCAGACCCATATCAGTGCCGCATATCCATTACACGGGTTTCGGTTTGAAATGTAGGCGGGGTTATGAACGGTTGCGTAATCATGCAGGATGTGACACCATAACGGGAGGACATTTTCAAAAAAGTTTCTTGATTGCTGCAGAAGAACTGATTGGAAATGGCTGCTTGCTGGGAGAACAGCGGTTGTCACGGACCAATGAGCAGACGGCAGTGTTGAAGCTCCTCTCCCTCATATCCGGCACATTGTGCCTGGTACCCCAAGTGGAGGGGTAGCGAGAAATGGTTACCAATGGTACCGGTTGGTAACGGTTCTGAGTCAGTGGAAACGCACAACAACCGGTTCCGACCTGACCCGTACCGGCACCAAGGGGCACTGTGGAAACAAGGCTTTTATGTCTTCACTGTGTTACCTAGCAGACCTAACAATCGTTACCAAAGAAAAGTGTGAGCTAAAAATAAAAACAAACTAACTAAAGCAGAGTAGGGACAGTAGCTTATCAAAAGCATAATGAGTTTAAGTTCTCTGCAGCTTTTTCCATTCCTAATTTCCCCAATACATAAATAATTGTTGGATGCTTGCAACCAATGTAACACAATGTTCAAAAATGAGAAGCATGTTAAAGCAATCCAAAAATTATGGTCACTTGATCTTAAATTGGATTAATTGAAAATGACACCAAATAATACAGACCATCTTACTCGGTTTAACTTATTTCAGCTGAGCTTCATTAAGTTGACCGACACAGTCCAGCTCATGTGGCTCAGCAGCACAACAATAATACATGTCAAGTATAACAGTAATGCAAGATTTCATTTTACAAGTAATCAATTACACTTTAACTTCAGTAACTTGTAATTGAAGCTCTGCTTTTCAAATAACACTGTTTAACCATTTACTTTCAAGCGCTCCACAATTTGACATAAACAGCATATCTATTTAAAGAAATATCTAGGAAACTCCAGTCCGGCTCATTTGCAGCCTCAATTCCTACTTTACAACTTCATTCAATAATAACTGTGACCATACTTTGCTTTGCCATTTACTTATACTTTGCTTGTAGCTATTGATGCTTTTGTAGGTTCTGCTTTCATTCTCACATCATGTCACAGTGGCCCCCTTGGCATGGATGGCAAAGTGGATCGTTAACTAAATAAACACGTGGCATACAATATCCACCTCACCCAGTTTTAAGATCTGTGACCCGGAGGCAGTTTGTGGAGTCCAGTCCCACGCGGCCATTCCTCAACACGCTGCAGAGCAAGGGACGCAGCTCAGGTGAGATCCGGTGCAGCGCCACTTCAGGAGACATGTTGTTCATCTTCGTCACACTAAGGAGTTTGTGGAGATTGAAACGTTAACATATACACCATCAAAACACACGAGGTACTACACCAAGCACTACTTTGCTTACCTACTTTTTTTTTTTTTATTGTGTTAGAAGAAATTCAAAACTAGAATTTGTTTGTTTTTCACATGTACTAAATAATATTCCAGACTTCGGTCAAATCTGGTGAAGACATCACCATGCATGATAAAAATAAATAAATAAATCACTACGGGTAATCATGTTGACAAAGAACACACTAACAAAACAGTGACTCTAATCTGGGTCAAATCCATGACACTTAAGGTAGGTCAAGGCTTAACAAAGTTGCTTAACAGAGGTCTACTTAAAAAGTCTCACCGCTATAACAATGTGCTTGATTCTTGACTTGGGGATCTTTTAGTGTGGACTTGACATGGTCTCTGTGGACTCGCCTTTTCCGAATGTTCCTCAAAATCTGAGACGTGCATTCAAGGTTCATTGGTGTTTCTCGTTTCTCACTGGCTGATTAATGATTGCAACACTGTTATGACTTTTAAGAATTGCATTAAAATGTTTCTATTTGAATAAAGCCGATAGTTTGAGCTGTCTGAAATCACTATGGACCATTTTGTAGTTAAGTTGCAATAAGTTTATACTCGTGTGAGACCTGTGAGCTTCTCTTCTCTCTTTATTTTCTGCACCATCAAAGTTCACCAAAGCATGTCACTGGCATTGTGTGTTTTCCACGTGTGCTCTGTGCTCCTTCCTCTCTCTGTACCATCCTGCTGTGATTATGAAACCGGAAGTGACCTGTGCTTTCATTCCCCCATCAAGTCTGCATCAGCTTGCCATTTGATGTCAAGTTGTTTGTAACTCCCTGTCTCAGTCCCATATCTTCCTGTCGTATAAAAACCCATCAATAAGGTTGAATAAATAAGAATAGACATTACTGAGTGGTGAGTTTTTCTCTGAGCTGCTGCAAGAGAGGACTGACTTAAGCATTTGAGAGTAGATGCATTTCCTGGTGAGAAGGAAATGTTTTCGTGGATGACACAGTCTCAGGTTGAAGAACAAAGTCTTTTTGTAAACCATCGATTCTGATATTTCTGGACTTTAAGTTAAACTCAAAGAGAAACAGCATTTCTCATTCTGGATATTGTTACCCACTGCTAGCTCATAGCAGTTAGGTGCGTACATTTGACACTATTTCAACTTTAAACACGCACCAGACATAACTAGCTGATTGTCGTCCTTTCAAATACACCACTTCGTGTATGTTCGAGTACCTTAAAGAGCTGAAAGTGCTGAAAGCGGTGCTTTATATCCAATGTTTACTTCAAGCAATCCAAACTTTCCGGTACATGGTGTTTGGGGTCTTTCGTCAACCCCCGTTATAGTCGTCTGTCGTAATGCCTGTTAATAAAATACATGATTTTTTTTAAAAACCAGAACGCACATTCGAGAACAACAATTTACTGTCACGGTCTATATCCTATTTCATATTTTATGTAACAAAAATATCACATTAGGAATGTATAGGCTGTAATATATTAATATAATGATTCAGGCAGTTACGTTGCCGTCAGTCAGCTGTGACCCTGCACTTTGACTAGCTCTCTCTCAACTGGTTAGTTGTCCACTCTGCCGCACATTCAAATTCCAGGTAATTACTCTGCAACGTGTCACATGAACAAGCCTTATTCAACACAGCATCCGACTCTGTAGAGCGATTCACACTTGCTTTTATTCAAGTGTTTTTTGGCGAGAATCGACGGCTGCTGGACATTATACTGATCTACACAGGGGTGTGTCAACCTCACTGAGGAATAATTGAGCTTCTGTTAGATAGGTCAACACATTTCCTTATTTAATGGCACACATTTATATCATATTACACAGTCACTCAACACGAGGCAAAATTCTCACGTTTGAACGTTATTACAAGTGAATCATTCCTTTATTGCTGTATTTAACTCTTAAAAAGTTCCCTTTCTGGTTAGATATATCATAAAAGAACATGACAATGTGTTTTTCTCCCTTTATTTTTTATAATTACCGTGGACCATCCATGAAAAAAAAATGGAATCGCGAAAATGCGTCTGAAATGGGAAAAGGTGATCACTTTTTACTTTGATCATACCATAGAAGAAGCCAACCCGAGGCTGCTGTCGAATTACATAATTACTATTTCAAAAACTTTCTTTTTAAAACCTGATGGTGACTTTTAAGCCAAACATATCAAATTGTGTTTCGTGTATTTTCGTTTCTCTTGACTATCCACCCCCACCTGGGACCACACAAACTCGGCTGGTTTGTAATTTTACAATTTTCTTCCAACATTTGTATATTTTCTTTAGTCCAAAAAGCTTAAGAAAAAAACATGGATGGTAGAATCCACAATGCAGCATGACATGACATGGATTATGCAGATACTCATCTAGAAAATAATCACATAAAAAAGACCACAGAAGCTTGAAATTATATCAGTGAATCAGGACTGCTAGTTTTTCTACATGAGGGTTGTTTGGCTGATTCACAACTGGGAAATTCCACACTCCTGGGGATGATTCAGAATTAAAGATATGAAACCTCAGTAAAAAAATATGTTCAGTTGGTTATGAATCAACACCTACTGGTGTATTTTATTCTAAGAGACAAGGAGTTATTCGGCATCCAGCTACAACTTAGTTTTACTGACCGAAATGGTCAGGAAAATATGATGTTTGGAATTTGAAATCACTAACTGAATAGCTAAACTAAACAGTTGTGGGTCTGAGAGGGGTTGGGACGGAGGAATGAAGCTTTCCAGTGATTGTAGTTTATCTAAATTTCTAAAAGCCTTTTGTGACATAAATAAATGGTCATAATGTAATAACAATCTTTCTGTAAAGTCTTCACTCCCTACGTCGGCGTCGAAGATGTCAAACGTTCAAAAAGTTTTAATCTGGATTTTGTCATGTTAAAACATGCACAGCTGGGATGTTGAATCTGTATGAAGATATGGTGAAGCAAATTCACGGAGTTGATGATTAAAATTTCCTCCAAATGATAACATAGAGAAGTGGATTAATTAAGTGAAGGCCAAGTTCACTACAGAAGGCGAAACCATTAAAAGGAGGGGGGGGGGGGGGGGGGGGGGGTTACTGCAGTCCCCCGTTTGAGGGTAGAGGAAGTACATATTGACAACTCAATTGTATAAAGTTAGTTAGACTAGCTTAATAATTCCGTTATCTGATTTATTAAAAAACAACAACCTGTGTTTCTACCACAAAAACACAAATAAAAATCGTATAATGTAATTTCTAATTAGGTTTTATTTGAATATCAGCTTTGTTCACACAAAAAGCATGACAATGAAACTAAAATATGTTCCGACGTTGCTGACACGGGTAGTTTTACTGACTTTATTCAGAAAGGACAGCGACTCATGGAGTGACTGTTATTACTGATGAATAACATTGCTTATTGACATTGTAGCTGCTACTATAGATTGATTTTTCAATTTTAAATGGATGTATTGCATACACTGCATTTGTACCTGGGGTTTAGATCTTTGCCCCTTAAAATGTGCATTTGAGGTTATTTGGTGACTGTAGGTGTGGATGTAAGGGTGTGTAATTGTATTTCTGTGTCATGCTTTCTATCATAGCTTATATTTCTTTCTTGGCCTTCATTAGTTCTTATTCATTTTAGTCCTGCCTTATGTGTCTTCTCATGATTTCCTCCTGATAAAAGATGTTTTATATATTGTTCTATGCTTCTTCTTTAGCTTTTTATATCGACTATATTGGTCAATACTCATGGTTTTGTTCTCCATGTCCCATGTATTTATGTATTTTGTTGTAGTTCATGTCTGGTGTGTTTGTTGCTGTTTGCACTTCCTCCTCCGTCATCGCTTGTGTGTCGTGACTCTGCCTTCCACCTGCGTTTTATCCCCGCATGGTTTGGATCGATGTCGTTTCTTTCCCTCTATAGTTGCCATAGTTCCCGACAGACATCATTTTCAATATACAATAATTTAAAGGGGACATATCATGCTAAATGCACTTTTTTAGCCCTTAAATGCATTTTGTTGTATATTTAGAGTGTTTAGAAGTACAGAAAAGTTCAAAGTAGTCTCTTCAGGTGCTCCGTTGATATCTTTATATTCTGTTTTGGTCATATTTTGCGATCGGTTTCGATTTTTCTATTCTCTATTACGTTTTTTGAACAATGACGTCACAGTATTCTCAGCGGAACTGCCAAATTAGGACATCGACATTTCGAGCAATCCACCATTTTTGTTTCTCGCTGCGATTTTGTAGTCCAACCGAAGTTACGAGAGGATAAGTCGAAATGTTCGGTTGTTGGATGTAGTAACCCACAAGCTTCGTTACACCGTCTCCCAGCATCAGAACCTTTTCGAAGTGCCTGGTTGAGTTTTATTTTTCACAGAAATGTACCCACATCTGTGGGTAAGGTCATTTTTGTGTGCGCGAAGCACTTTAAGGATGACTGCTTCAGCAACCTCCGCCAGTATAAAGAAGGATTTGCCGAAAGACTTCGTCTGATTGAGCGGTCAGTTCCTTCTATCTATGGAGACGACGAACAGAGCACTTCGGTAAGCTGTATATAACGCTAAAAAGTGTGATGATAAGACGTCCCTGTCATTGTTTTGTTAGCATTAGCAGTTGCACCGTCTTCATATGTTAGCGCTGTGTGCTCGTTTTAGATTATAATGTAACTTCTGTGTTAAATAGTCGTTGTAATACAGGCAGTATTGTAGTAGTGGGCATGGATGGAGAAGTTAGTGTAAATATAGTAACACACCATTGCGTTACATCCATATGAAGACGTTGTTCTGTAGGTGCATCATCGTCATTTTCATCTCGCTCCGCCGGGTCCGACTCTGGCTCCAACATGTATGGCTGGATGGACAAATCTTCCGTTGTTGACATTTTGTAAATAATGTGTGAATATAAAGTTTCTGCGCCGCTAGATAATTGTATCTGTTCTATCAAACTACAAAGATGGCCGAACAGGGTGACGTTGAACCGAGTGTCACCTCTGCAACCTGGAGAGGAGGCGGGGTATGAAGTGTCTCATTTGCATTTGAAGAGACCGCCCCAAAACGAGTTGCTCTCAGAAGCGCATCAGAAAAGGGGTTGAAAAGGGGCCTGTGGAGCTATAATAATGAGGAATTCAGACCCAAGCATTGCAGTTTCGCGTTGTATAGACCACAACTGTATGATTTATATGTAAAAAGGAAGGATTTAAAAGCATGATATGTCTCCTTTAAGGTTTGAACCTGGTCGATCGTTTGGCTTCGCATTCTGACGCCTTCACCTGCAGGTGACTGGGATCAGCGCTAAGCGCCTCACAATCCTAAATTGATTGGTCAGGCCTTTAGAATGATTAAGGATCATTTGGCGACATCGAGATAGTTTGCCGGGAATGGCTCCAGCTGCCCGCAACCTCGAATTGGATAAAGTGGTATCGGTGGATGGACCAGTGCCATAAATGTTGAGGAATAGCACATAAAGACACTCATACAGGTTGGTCCGCTGGGATGCCATCATTTCAAGGGGGCTTGGAGAAGTCACGACGTTCTGGTCTGTTGTTCCGCAGTAGATGTGGGGAAGGTTCCAGGCTAACTGTGCAGAGGGAAGACAATATATCCTGCGAGATGTGGGAGAGAGAACTGAGCTGTCCTACAGCCAGCGGCCAAGCTTTCCAAGTCTTCCACTTGCCGAGGAAAGAGATTTGAAGAGATTAACACACTAGCATTAGCTCCGATACAAGCCGAGGATTGAATTAATTACAGACTTTGCAGGGCTTGTGGAGCATTCTCGTGGTGTAGCATTGAAACACCCCCCCCCCCCCCCCCCCACCCCTCACCCCCCCATCCCCACTTTTCCCACCTCCAGTGAGATTGGAAGTTGTCCAACTGAGCAAGCGGTGAATGCGCTATTTTTACCTTCTCCCTTGTTTCAGTCAAGCTCATGCTAATGTCGTAGATAAATAAAAAATCAAGTGATTTCTGTTTCGGAGGCTGTTGAGAAACTATCTTTTCATACTTTTCCTTAAATGCCCCCGCTGTGCTTGAGATAAACGTCCCCATTTCTCAGAGATTTTTTTTACTGGAGACGCTTGATTGATGTTGAAGAATCCAAAGGTCCCCGGGGGAGCCATTTCATGACTAGAAATAGGATTTACTTATCTTTACAACTAACACAAATATGTTTCCTGATCACCAGATCATGAATGAAGACGCCTTTGACGTTGTGGTGGTTGGCTCCTGCATGACCGACTTGGTGAGGTGAGTCAGTTTAGCACCTAATTACCTTTCTCAACTGAATCTCTTCTTTGCAAAAAAAACAAAATGAAATAAGTGCAGAAGGGACCATAGATCTGGCCGGTATTTTATGAGTTGAAAAATATCCAGCTAAATCTGGGTGCAGGAAACTGTCCGGCTTCCTCAGGTGGACCTGAGAGGAAGCCGTACTTTGGGTAGATTTCCATTGCCTCTGGAGGACTTGTGTTCAAAATGTAGAGGGCAGAGTTTCTCAGTCTAGGAGATGTAACTCTGTGCCATGTTGATCAATGCGGGAAAACTGGAATGGACATTTGTATATGCTTTGAAATGCATCATAATCTGTGCATGTGCTTCTAAAGGAATTGAAAAATTATCTCCGGAAAGGCCAGTTTTTCAAAAAGTGGTTAAAAAAAAACCGGTTTAACTGGCTTCTAAACTGATACGATAGGGTTTAGAAAAGAAAATGAAGTATCATACAAAATTATGTCAAATTCGCATTGCTCTTTTATTGGAAGTAATACTTGATACTTCATTTTTACTTTTAACTATTGGACATTTAAAAAAAAAAAAAAGATCTCAGAATAACTCTTTTGTATTTTTTATTTTTTTTTGTAAACAGCATTGTTCAAGAATAACATTGCATTCCTACCAAAGAAAACCAACAATAAAGCAGGAAACAATACAACTTTAGTTATATAGCACCCACAGTGCTAAGAAAACTGCAACTTCAGTCTGCTGAACATGACAGTGAGGAAGCCATAACCTAAAAAGATTTTAGGGAAGAGGCCACCGCAGACCTCAGCAGAAAGCCAAAAACACAACAATCCTGACTTGCTTAATATCCTCCATATCATAAATAATCAATATTGTTGTGCAGTGAATGCACGTGCACCTTTATCAACGATCATACGGTGAATCGGAGTTTGACCTTTTCAGTGTGACTTTTATCATGAGCAAATACAAACGTATTTACAAATGTAAAATAATCATAATGAAGTTTAAAATTAGGCCGCAAAGAGTATCAAGACATTCATGGGATCATTTTGTTATGAAAAAGAATTATATTGCAATCGCAATTACATTACTAACATGTTTGTCGGAAGCTTTTTGGTGGCAAGATTTTATATTTAATTTTTTTACTAACTCACACCCTGATTCCATAATAACGTTGTATATCTTTATAAGGTGTTTTCCTTCTTCTACTAATGATCTGCTCTTCTCCTGAGCTACGTGTCGACAAGCATATTCAAATGGAGAACCATATGTGAAAATGTTTCAGAACCGCAGACACACAGGATGCAGACAATTGTTCTTACGTAAAACACACTTCTCTTTATTATTAATATTAACTCCAACAGGCACCCTGTTCCTTCAATGGTTTTATTTTAACCTGTGGAAAATATGCCATGTGGACTGAGGGGTGTTTTCCACCAAGTCTTGAAATGTGCTGCCCAGTCCTGCCTGCACAAGAATAGAGGAAGTGCTCTAAAGTTAGTGCTGCCTTGTAAGTGTCCGTCTTGCAAAGAACATTATGGTCTGAGAGTGTTTAAGTTAGACTTTTAGGCCATTCGGTTGCAACTCTCCAAGACTTATTGTTATCCAAGTTGGTCTTTTTCAATGTCGGGCCTTTAAATTGGACGAGTGTTAAAAGATCCTAAAAACAAAGAAAAAAAAAAAAGGCTGGAAAAAAGAAAAAATAGAAATACAATAAAGGATAGAACAATGTCTTTCAAGCAGACTTTCAACACTGGCTTTGCTTCTCTGTCTCTAAAACTTTCCGAACTATCTTTTTTGCTTTCCTCCAGTCCTCAAGTAACACCAAACACCAAAAAAATTATGGATTTATGATTGATTGAGGTAACGACAGGCCGCGGAGTGACGTTGCGGTTAGCACCCCTCACCTTATTGTGAGCCGTTTGCATGTTCTCCATGTGTGTTTGTGGATTCCAGCTGTAGGTGGAAATGTGAGTGCATGTGGTTCTCTCTCTGTTTTTGTCCTTGAACTTCGAACTAGAACTTTGAACAGGTACCACAAATGGACATTAAATTGAGGACAGGTTTACATAAGAAGGATCAGCTGGAAACACAATTTTTACATTTTCATTTCAACTTTTAGCGTCAGATGGAAACGTTTTGATAACGTTCACCGAACACACTGAAACTCCAGAAACACTGACAACACTGTGGTTTGCATGCCAGGCCACGAGTCAGGCCACTCTGGAGGCGCCATTGTGGTTATTGTGCATCTACTCGTGCATGTGCAGAGAAACTGTTTACCACAGCCAAAGCAGCGTTTCAGACATCCCCCCCCCCCCCATTTCCAATTAGATGGAGTCGGAGCGCTTTTCGAAAAGTTCCACCTCGGGAGCCGTTTTCAAAAAGTTTTCAGTGGCTCTCAGCACCGTTGTCTTGTTTAAAAAAATATATATAAATACACGCAAAGATTTCCGCCTTCATTTGAACACGTTCCCGCATAAACGAGGCTTTATAGTCCCAACACTGAGGGCGAGTTTTGAATGTGTTACACAAAATAATTTTTTTCTGAAAATGACAAGAAAAGGTCAGACATGAATCGACTTCAAAGATTTGAGCATGCACAATGCATTAAAATCCATTTCTTTCGGCAAACAGTATCAAATCACTTGTCCACGGCCTGGAGATCATGTCGGCGATCTACAGCTTCCCTTGTCAGTCCTCATGACATTTCGACTAATACTATAAATATTGCACTATGAATTGCTACCAAGAGACACGCACCGCCCTTCCTGATCATGAATGCAACTTTAGCATGACCTTTCCCAAAAACTGTGGGACGAGTTACTGCACATAAATCCTTGTGAAAATGACAGTCGAGGAGCAGTCACGGTGCGCTCCAGTGTTCAAGCACGGGCTCAATACCTAATCACCTGCCGATCTGTGGTCTGAAATGACATAGGTGTGGCCATCTCTTGGTTTTGTGGACTCAGAAGCATGCAGACGATCGGCTGTAATTACTGCTTTCTGAAATGTCAACGTTGCATCATCATCGTTCGTGGCGCGATCTGTTGAGCCAAGTAGGATCCATTCCCACAAATCATTAGTCATCAGCTCGGTCACAATGGGTTAGTTGAAAAACAATTTGTCACCCTGATTTACCATAACCTCTGCAATCAGTGGCACAACTGCAAAAAGATGCATACAGTTGTTTTGTTTGAAAAACAAAAACAACTGTCAGTGCACCCTGCATGTGCAACAGGTTGCGGTGGTTTTACATGAACCCTGGGGAAAAACTGGCAAATGAGGATGTGAATAAACAGTCTGTGCTGTCGAAAAAAGTTTGGAGTTGTCCCTCAGACTGCGCCACAAGTCCCCACTTATCAGAAACACATGCCTTCCCCTACAGGAGGAGTATTTACTGAGTCGCTCATTAGTAATTCAACCAGACTTTTTGCTTTGAAGGGCAGGAGTTGTCAATTAAGGCCCTAATAAGCTGACGGAAAATGGTCTGCTTTTGGTGTGTGTGTGTGTGTGTGTGTGTGTGTGTGTGTGTGTGTGTGTGTGTGTGTGTGTGTGTGTGTGTGTTTGTGTGTGTGGTGGTGGGACTTTTTGGATGGAGGTCAGAATGCGGGTTGAAAAATACATTTGCCGCCCTTCAAAGTGATATGCATGGCTTTGAAGTTAAAAATCCAGTTGTCTTGAGCGGGCAGCATTTGTGTGGCAGAACGTTGCACACACACACACACACACACACACACACACACACACACACACACACACACACACACACACACACACACACACACACACACACACACACACTGATGCCGTACAAGCCCCTGAACGTGCAGCTGCTTCCTCAGTGTTCGTCCACGCTGTTCAGCATGTCAGTAGGTAGTAAGAGGTTATGTTTAATTCTCTACTACAATATGTTGCAGTTGCATAAGGAGGAACACAAGGAGGAGTAGGAGGAGGAGGAGGAGGCAGCGCATGGCTGCTCCAGGATTTTAACCCATTGTCAAAGCCATACAGTGCCCCCTGCTGCTCCACTGCACCGGGTGTAAACGCATTCTACCTGCTCAGTTTAATTCTGCTTCCTCTACCAAAAATGCAGAAGGACACCCAAAGCAGGAGCAGGACGCTTCCTTTCCAAACACACTCGTTACTTCGGGTTCATATTTTGACTCAGGCATGTCTCAAGTCAAGGCTCCACATTTGCCACCAACAACTGAAAGTCTATTCCACAAAAAGATAGTGACTTTCATTACCTTGAAGACAGAAAGAGTCAGAAAAAAACTCCACATGTGATTTGAAGTGATTGGAAATCACATTAAAACATTTTTTATTATTTGTTAAAGTTGAGAATCTACTTAAACTGTCACATTTTTTTTATATATCATCCAAATTAGGGTGCCTTTACAAAAATAATAAGAGGCATATCCTGTCCAAGGTTGCGGCGGGGGCTGGGAAGGGGAATACACTATACATCAGCCACACAATGGTTTGGAATTAATACCTAACTAACAGTGGAGAAACTGAGAACAATTATTTGGCAAGACATTACAAAGTTTGTGGCAAATAGGGCTTCCTCTAGAGTCAAGAACAGTGTGTGGGAAGAAGCCCATTGCAATTCCACATATTTGGAAGGTTGCCGATGAGTTCAGGCTTTTGTGGAGTAAATGGTTAAGGTCATGAGCCCACGGGCAGTTTTCACACAACATTTTATGGTCACACATTTGTGGGATGTGCAGCAGAGTTGACTTCGGTTTAGACAGATGCACCGGCCACATCTTGGTTCATGTCCATATTCGAAAGTGGTGATTTATTCTAAACTGCAATTTACAGGCTGATTAACAACGTCAGTTAAAAAAACATGGACAACATGCACCTTTTTCAACATTAGAGCTGAAAGGTGTGGCTGGTCCTCTCACAACACGATGCTCCGGGTATATGTGCCCTGGCCTGAAGTACTCCAAAAACCAACCGCTGCAGGCACGTGCACGCCATAGTTTTCTGTGGAACCGTCATCTTCACGCTCATTGATCCTGATGAAGCTGAATCCACAAACCTGAAACAGAAGCCCCTGTTTCAGAGTTGGCCCACACAAAGCCATGTCACCAAAATGATGTAGTCTTAATCTACATTAATCTTGATTAATTTATCCCTTTATACCCTATAAATAAAAACTGGGCACCGGTATGACACATAATGTATGATGTACTGATACGGATCTACTTCCTCCCTGACAGAGCCATGCACCGCATTAGATGAAGTACTGAAGGCCAGAGTGACCAGACCTCCTCCTTCGCTCAGATTCGTCCTCATTTCACATCATGACCTGAGCCTCCAGGATTTTCATTTTTAAACTGATAAGAATGTGTAGTTTGAAATATTGCAAGGCCAGGTCAAGTCTCCTCTCTTTTTTTTTTTTTTTAAATCGAATTATGATCCACCCTAACACACTGAGGATGAAGTGTTTATTCTCAGAAGACTTTTCCAACATGACCCCGTGTTTAGAGACAGGTCACACTCGCAGGAATGATAGCACTTTTCTTGAGATTATGCATAGCTACTATAATCCACAAATAGCGTCATGTAGTCTTATCTCCAGATCTAACTCCTCCCTCACTATGCTGTGCACATTTATAAATGACTGTGGTGTCAAACGTCCTAATTTGTCTGCCCTTTCTTTTATAGATTTATATTAATGTTGAAATAACTAAGAAGTAAAACACAATAGAGACAGTATGGATTGTGATGATAAATAATATCTGTATTCACTTAGAGTGCATGTTCTACCTGTGTGTGATTGTTTCTCTGCATTTACCCGTGATGATCTGGCGGCGACTTGCCCAGGGTGTACTATATAGTCAGCTGGGACCAGTTCAAATAGCCAGACTTTGGGTCTGGTAAAGTGGTATAGAACATGGATGGATGAATATTTTATGCTGATTTCACGTTCAGGTTTTCCGCTATAATCCTCTATTGCTATTTCCTGTTTTGGCAAAGGGATTGTTCAACAGTGAGAATTTCAAATCCCATGCCTCAGTCAGGTAAACATGAACAAACCAGCATGAAAGTATTAAAATGTATTTTATGGAAGTATGAAATTTTAGCCATAGTTGACACACCCATTGGATATCACTGCCAGCGCTCCTGATTTACAAAATTTGTAAATCTGCATTTGTCGAGCTGTAAAAACTTCAGTGACGTTTTCTAAGTGATCTGAGTTTTTAAAGTTTCAACAAGTCATTCAGTTTTGTTATTTTTATATTTTCCAGCATTCTTTCTATTGTGTCTACAGCATGCCTGGCAACCTTTTTCTGTACGATTGTGAACGGAAAAATAAACCAATTCGGATCCCCAAGCAGCTCCTCAAGTGGCTTGTTAACGTGTGCTGATGCTCGTTCCGAACAAATGGCGCAGGCGGTCAAAAACAAACACCTCGGTACGGACCGCACTCTTGTTAGCGAAGTCCGTTCAGCGTGTCCACGTGAGGCATGCTTGTCCTTTTCCGGCCTGTTGTTTGTGAAAACTGCCTCACCTTGTGTGGATTCGCCAACTCAAGGGAACTTTGTGAGCAAGAAAAATGACTCCGGAGCACACGGGGAAGCGGGGGCGGTGAATATGAGTTGAAGGTTGCCGTACTTGACTTAAATTGTCGCGCATGCTCTGGAAAGACAGGTAACAAAGCGCGCTTTCATGAAACGCTGATCAATAGCGGACCAAAACTTCACCAAAACTTGGAACTGGCAAGAGAAGCTTCAAACTTGCGGGGACATTATTTCAGTGTGCTTGCGATTGTGTCCGTTTCCCCCATTCTTTCTAACCCATTAACTAAAGACGGGAGGCGAGTGGGAGGGAGGGAGGGGGAGCCAGTCGCAAAGAAAACACTTCACGTCACTGAGCACCTGCTCTGGCCTTTTGGTTCCGTGGGAGAAAACACTCCGAGGTTGCGCTTTAGCACATAACTGCCGTGTTTGTTTGACGAAGTCATCACAGACAACAATAGCCAAGTGTGTCTCTATCTCTCTCGCTCTCTCGCTCACTCACTAAAGGAGCGTGGGTAGGCTTATTTAGGAATTTGGAAATCTGTTTATCTTATGTGTCAGTGATCCGGCTTCAGGTGGCCGTCAGCCAAACGTGACGTCATGACGTTCAAACTTTAGAATCGCTGTTATACATACAATGGGTATGTATTCATTATTTATTCAGCTCCTGCACATATATATCCGTCGATGCAGCGAGCATGTAACCGTAAGATAAACCAGGAAACATCACAAATCAATTTTGTGAGCGCTGTGATGTAAAAGCAAGGCAGAACTTGTGCAGGAAGGACACAGACAAATGATCCTTTCAGCCTCCAGACCTACAACATCCTTCCTGTCAGCCACTTGACTTCCATTACGCGCTTCTAGAAAGAAAGCTTAGAAAAAGCCGAGTCGCTATAGCTGCAGTTGTGCTGAAATTGGCAGTACTGCTTTCAGTAATATGGTGGAAAAAAAGCTTTTGGAGAACAGTTCAACAGCATTGGACACATATATATATATATGTGTGCTTCTTTTTTTAGAATTACTTGCGTATCATTTACTGTGTACACTTCACTATCTAAAGAAGACATTTTGCTCTCTCGGCATCGATGAGCTATACAAAAATAAAAATAAAAAATCCTTATAGAAATAAGAAGGTTGGCAAAAGAAAACAGGACAACAAAAAGCAGTAAACCTATCAACAATTTAAAAAAAAAATAAAAATAGTGCAGCAATCTTTCTGGGAGAGAACGTCGCAGACCAAACAAATCTTAAAAAGCAGTCTGCAATGTGGTGAGGCCCACATTCAAAATCTTGAAGCAATTCATTGTTCAGGGGTTTGAAAGGAAGAAGCCACAACACAACAGTATCTGGCAACACATTGAGCAGTCCACCATCGTAACAGGATGTCTGAGCTTGATGTTTTCAGGCTCGACCGATCAGCTGAGGTGAGGTATTGTCCTCTACACATCACAGGCATGCAGCAAAACGGTCCGCCTTCACGGCTGGTGCCGTTACACCAGCAATTTGAAAACATTTTCAAAAGTGCCCATCTTATTGTCCTTTTGGTTCTGTGCAAAAACCGAATCCTGAAGATGCCTATGGTTTGGGAAAAGAAGCCTCATGTGACACACAGATCAATCCTCCATAGTCCCGAATAATCCATGTTAGGTTGAACTAACATGAGTAGCACTTCTCCAGCTTGAATGATCCTCCCGAACTACAATCTTCTCTAGCACCACTTGGTACCGTGAAATGACAAAACTCATTGGTAAAGAATGTTCCAAAGTGTTTGGAAAAGGTTTTTCCTTATTTTTTCTTGGACTCCTAGAGGTTCGATAAAGAATTCTTTCAAGAAAATGCTTTTTCTGGGCAAGTATCACTGCAGTTATTCACTACTTAGACCATTTTTACTACTGAGGAATTCATTCCTTAGTGTTCTATGTGCATGTTTTAGCCTTTGCTACAAACACATGTTTTATATTTGTATTATGAGACCCTATAAACTTTCGGCTGACCAGAAGTGTTTATGTGAATTTCCCGAGTCCGGAAATAATGTACCTAGTTGTTTACATTCAATTTTATATATAGCAGCTTCCCATGCTTCTTTTTTGTGTGACTGTGTTTTACGACATCTCAGTTCTTTCTTGTGAGGAAGGGGAAGGAGAAGTTCACCTTGGGACTGAATAGGTCGTCCAAGGTAGAGGCGCCTCAGACATGTTTGTGTTACTTCAAGGGTGAACATATATGAAACAAGTACCCTTGGAGGTTTATAGAACTGCATAAAGGTTTCTCTGGTCCAAAGTGTCTTCTGCTGTCAAACTAATCTAGCCATTTAGCACAGACATTTCTCATAAAAGTACTTCTACTTCTACTTCTACACGTGTATTAGTTTGGAAACTTGTTAATTTGTCAATCAGTGTTATTGAAAGATTTGTGATATATAGTTTTTTGTTTTGTTTTTGTTTTGTTTTTTTTTTGGGGGGGGGGGGGGGGGGGGTCTCATTTTGTTTCCACAATGCACTTGGTATTTTTCCACTAGATGAATTAGCTTAGCTTAGCACATCTATTAAAATCGCAGGAATCAGATACTCTCTACCTGAGAATTGTTGCGCTGTAGACAAAGAGGTGGCATGCAATAAAGTTATGTGAATAAATGGAGAGTGTAAAGAGTGAGTGAAACCATGATTTCAATGAAGCCAATGAAGACAACCACTATATTGGAGAGATGTGACCAATCCTGCTAGTTCCTGTCAGAACTTTAGAATTACTTGACTTTTTAAATAGGGAATTTCAATAACCTAATCCAGAAGAAACAAATGCATGGATTAGTTTCTGAGTGTCAATCTAAGGAAACACATTCTCAATTTTCGGAACATAACACAGCTGAAAGAAAGTATTCCTCCCAGACTTGTTTAATGTGGGAGTCGAGGGATAAGTCATGTAAAATGTAATACCATCTAGTGTGACCATCAATATGTCTGAAAAATTAGTCTCTGTGATGTTTGGGGCCAAGTATAATAATATAATCCTTCTGACGCAAGTTGCTGCACTGCAGCCAGAACTGAGACATAACAAATGGCTATCACTCTGTTCACCTGAAAAAAAATGTGGTCTCCTGATATTCCTATAAACATGTAGACCTGATTCAGCGTGTGATTTTTTTTTTCCCCCCTGCGCTGGTGACACAGGTGGAAAAAATGTAGACGAATGTATGGGAGAAGGGGTAATGTGTGTTTGTGTGTGCGTGCGTGTGTTTTCATGCGTTCAACCTTTGTTCTGTTTCCTTGGAACCACATTTCAGCCTCGCTGACCCGACATCCTGCCACTGCCTCGGGTATTTTAGTGTTTTCACACGGCCTTGCAAAAACAGCAGCATTTATAACCGCCTCCAGTGTTTGCCACCGGCGTCTCACTTACTGGAAATCCTGGGATTGAGTGAATTTACTGTAACAGCACACCTGCCACAAACAACGCTCACACACAAGCAGTAGTGGGGGGGGGGGGGGGAGCAACAACAGGGTGAAAAACAAGTTTATGACAACATTTTGCCACCCGCAAACTCTTTGGCCCCAGGCCAGCGCTGCCCAGGGCCAAACCGCATAGTCCTGACGTTACAGCATGAAGCCGTCTGCTGTCTCTCCCTTGTGTTACTCACTTGCCCACTGTGGTTGTGTGATCTGAAGAATCTGGGAAACAGACAGCTTCTCCTGAGGGCAACCCACCTGTGGTCTATCAGCCAATAGAGGAGGGGCGCGAGTTGACCAAACCCCAATGAGTCAAGCATTACCCTCGCAGCCAGCATCAAGTTGAGACTTCTCTGGGATTTATTGGTTGCATCATTTGCAAAATGTAATAGTCACTGGCACACATGACCGAATGTCTAAGTACTCTTTTAAAGTGATGAGGCAATTTTGGTCTCCGTCTGTTTTTTGTCACTGCTAATTGTGTTAAAGTATGGAAAACGACGTAAAACACTTTAGGGGGGGGAAAAAGTAACCTTTGCTCCTCCGTTTATGCCCAGCAACTGCTTGCATTTTATTGACCTTTTTTTTTGTGTGAGTGAGACCCTTCAAAAGATCCAATCCTCAGAAGACACCGTAGGAAGCTTTTGTTTGTGTGCTTCTGCACTGCTTCCAGACATAAATAAAGAACTTAACAAGGAAAAGATTTGGCCCTGAAGGGTTGTCTTCACATTTTGACACTCACAGTGCCAAGTAAAAGTTTTCTCACTGAAGTTTGATGGTACTTTTGTCAAGTTTTATCGACAGTTTGAAGAGATGAAAGGAGGGTTTAAATTTTGAAATCCAAACAAAGTTGAAGAGTCTTTTGGTTTCCATTCTTCATCCCATGTTCTCTCTGAAGAAAAGTATTTATACAAACTTTTTTTTCTTTTTTTTTACCCCCCCCCCCCCCCCCTTCTTAGTCAGGCACCAAGGCTCCCCAAAGCAGGGGAAACCATCCATGGACACAAGTTCTTCATCGGCTTTGGAGGGAAAGGGGCCAACCAATGCGTACAGGCTGCCAGGCTGGGGGTCAAAACCGCGATGGTCTGCAAGGTATGACGCTGCAAACAGGTTTTTAAGCCAAATATCGCTGCTGCACTGTTTGAGTTTGGGCTCCGATGGGCATCGGTCTGGATTGTAGCTTTAGCGTTTGCATTTCACTTGGAATTAGAGTTACTTTTGCTTGTTCAACCTCCGGCTCGTCCATGTCTTCCTCAGATAATCATCCATCACCTATTGGAGCTCACCAACTTGTTAACAACTCCTAAAAACCTTTTAGCATCGTTCACACTTCAGTCATTTCACTACATCAACTCTCTGCGCCTCATTTTCACTTGATCAATACCATACCGCATGCATACGCCCACCCACGCTTGAGCGCCTTCAAACAAGCCTATTCCCATACCATCCAACCCAGAGTCTCCAATCAGTAGGCTCAGCACGGCCTTTCAACCTGAGCACTAAAGCACCGCAGCCCCACCTCTGTCAGAACAAAGATTCCCGATCGATAACAACCCAGTGCGGGGGGAGCTCTCCGGGCATGGGGAGAACCCAAAAATAGACATCCGGGCTTGTCAAAAACATCCAAGACGGAAGGCCGTTCTTCAAAGAGAATGGGGCCAAGCAGCCAATACCATCCAAACCCATCAACACAGGCAGCGAGAAATGCCCGTATTTTGGCACGTTTTTTGGAAAGCGTGGGTTCGAAGTAGGTGCCTCGGGGCAAGGTGGGGACCCCTTCCACAACCCAAAGTAGCTACAGATGTGGACATCCCCGAGCGGATCAGGGGAAGAGGGGAAGCTGGGAAGGAAAACGAATGCGAGGTGGGCTATGAAGAGGCGTAAAGGCGGGGTTATTGTGTCTTCAAGGCTTGGCGCAGCTGGTCGTGTGTTCACGCGTGTGTGCGTTTGTTGACTTTGTGTGTTCGCTTTTGCACATTTTCGGCGGCGGCACCATGCCAGTATGCTGGCAGGGCACACGAAAATCCAGCCCAACTGAGATTTGAGTAGACCACTTTTCAAAAGTTGCCGCTAACCAAGTCTGACCCTGCTTGACACTCCTCTTTGTTGTAATCGGTTTGCCTTCAATCTTTTGTAGGTTGGTAAAGACTTCTTTGGAGACAATTACATCCAGAATTTCAAGGACAATGGTGTACACACAGGTAAGATCGAAGAATTTTAACATCGCATGCCAAATTGGTTCGCCATTCCTCCATTGCATTGGAAAAAGTTCATGTTTGGAGCAACGTTTTTTTTGACACATCAATTTCTTAATTCTCCTTTTATTTCTACTGAATACATTGGTAAATTTGCAGTATTGTTGTGACTAATGACAATTAAGCCATCTGCCTTTCTTTTAAATAAAATCACATTTTAAAATCAATTGGCTTTTTGGGAGCCAAATGCATTTAAAGCTTTGGAGTTTTGATTTGATCATTTTGAGTTCCAGAGGCCTTTTTTTTTTTTTTTTTTTTTTTTTTATCACTTGCAAAAACAAACAATTTTTGCAGAACTGTAAAAAAAAAAAAGCATCAGTTTTTTTGGTTCTTCGTTTCATGCTTTCTCCTGTGTTTAGACTTTGTTGGGCAGACCTCGGATGCAGCCACAGGAGCTGCTTCCATCACCGTCAACGATGCAGGTAAATGCTCTGCTGCACCCCCCCCCCCCCCCCCCCCCCCCCCCCCGCCAAGATCTTAAAAGCTCCTGAGTTGTCGAAATGGTCTCGTGTATCAGCCAAGAGCACACATTGCCTATCAGCATTGTGCAGGATGGT
Organism: Lipophrys pholis; assembly: GCF_963383615.2. NCBI lineage: Eukaryota > Metazoa > Chordata > Actinopteri > Blenniiformes > Blenniidae > Lipophrys > Lipophrys pholis. The sequence goes on from NC_137633.1 coordinate 5,961,520, forward strand.
ATTTTGCTACACAATTGCTCAATAACACACATAGGCATTCGGTATTGCCATTGATTCACCACTGCTCAAGAGTTTTTAGTCACTGGCTATACCTATAATGAGCTGCACAAGTGCTCCGAACCGTATCTGATGAAATCGGAGCCTATTTTATTCAGAAAGGCGGAGTCATGCAAAACATCATGACCCTGGTAGATTCTCATTAGTTGTACTTTTTTACCAATTTGATGCAGTGAAACTAAGAGGCTACGAGTGGTTCATTGAGGCAGTGGTATCGTTCACAATTGCTTCAGGGGAAAAACATTGAATCTGTCCAACTGTGAATCAGATCTTTCAATAAAAACAAGGGTTTAAGTGTTAAAAAAAACTGTTTGTAATATAGTGTTTTTAAATTGGAGAAGATCCTAACAAAGACTCACCATCATGAAAATCCAAAAAAAAACAAAACATGTGATATATTGTATTTGCAACAGAGAATATCTTGAATAGAGCGTTACCGTTTAGTTATTCATCCATGTATTTTGGAAGAGAAACTGCATTTTGCAATAAAAAGTAGTTTTATTATGTACATTAAACTTAGCTATGAAGTACATCATCTAAAAATACTGCGCAACTATATGATGCAAGGCAACACAAGGCAATGCAACTTTATTTGGATGGATAAACTGGAGCAACATGGCAACTCAAAGCGGTTCACAGCAATAATTATGATGGATTGTATACAACATGATGGCAAAATTAAAACTGAAAATTGGAAAAGATGTAAGACATTACTAATGAAATAATAATAGTTATTAGATATGTGTTAATATTTATGTAATATTAGTAAATATTCACTGTATTGCCTTTTAAAAAAATTTATTCATAGCAATTTATTCTTGATTACTATATACAGTATATATTACTGTGTATTTTTGCTTTCATTCATGCTAATTGTACTGATGGGGCATTTGCTGGTTAGAGAAAGATCAAATTTTCCCTCTTGGAGTTAAGAAGTTGTATATAACAAAGTCTGTACTCAGTCCCATCAGTTTCTGACATTGCGCATATCTTTGGACTTTATTTTTTTTACCATGGAGTTTCATATTTTACATAATGAGCTCACACGTTTCCACTGGTGTCCACGGGCAGGTGAGAACGCCATCGTGATTGTGGCGGGCGCCAACATGCTGCTGGGTGGAGAGGAGCTGCGGAACGCTCTTCCAGCCATCAGCCGCGCCAAAGTGCTCGTGTGCCAACTGGAGATCAGTCCGCAGGCTTCCTTGGATGCTCTGCGCATGGCTCGTGAGCACAAAGGTCAGTTGGTGACTGCACTTTATCGGATTATTGTTGTTGTTGTTGTCAATGATCTGTTATCTCAGACCTGGGCTCTTCATATAAGACCTGAAGCTGAACCAGTCTCAGGAACAGGGCTGCTTTTTTTGTGAAGCAAACCCAATTCCTTTGAATCCAGAATGTTTTGAACCAAACTTGACTCTTTTAAGTCAGAAGAACTTTTTGAATCTTATCAAACTCTTAAAACCAGAACCCGACTCTTCAAAACTGCAAGTCTTTAAACCAGTTACAATTTTCGTTTTCTAAAACCAGGTCAGGACTCTCTAAAACTCTTTAAGGTAGATAAGACGTTTTAATTGGTCACTTTACACTTCTAACACTTCCAACCAGATTGGAAGACCTGGGATCATTAAACTCTTCAGTCCTGAATTGAACGTTTTATTCTTTCGCTTTCAAACAGACCTTTGCACTATGAACCAGATAAAACCGCTGGACTTGTAAATCAGATTCAGAAATTGGACTTCCAACGAGCCTGACCTCTTTGAACGTTTATCTTGCTTGGAAACCAGACCCACTGATTAGGCTCACCAGATCTTATGTGCAGGTGCTTCTCAAGTCAGTCAAGTTTAAGAGGAGTTATAATGGAACTCTTATATAAGTCAGAACAGGTGGTTACATTTGCATTCCATTAACTGTGTTTATTTGCACCAGCTGTTGTTACTTTAGTCTTTAAAGGCTCAAATAGTTCTTTATTTGACCATAAAATCACAGGTATTTATTCACATATATTGTACAGTAATGCAATTCCCAGATACGAGTTTTTTTTGTTTTTTTTCCTTTTCAGTGCATATTAGAGTGAATTATAACCCTTTTCTTGTCTGCTTGTCTATGAATATAGTTTTCTTTAGTATACTTTCGGATCACATTCTCACTTTTAAGGAGATGACCATGATCGCTCCCAAAAACAGGCTGGCAAGGTGGTTAATAAATCTTTGTTGAGTCGATTGAAGGTTGGTCACTGTGGAATAATACTGCTACAATGGTAGTGGCAAGGGAAGAAATAGTCTCCAAAGAAGTATCAAAATGTCCATATAAACTTCTCAAACCACTCGTGCAATATAATCTGCTTCTCCTCAGGCCATCTGTGCACTCGCTATATTCCAAGCCCCCGTATTGTCGCCAAAATATCAATATATACATGGCTTCTGTCGTAATCCGTATTCAAGACCCAGTTGAAGCTCCTGCTTTGACCATGGGATGGTATTTGGCTGGAGTTAGTTGTTTTTTTTGCATGTCTGACAGTGTCGTGGAGAAAGAAAGAAAACACAAGAAAGACAGAAATATTGTGTATTTTTCCCACAAGTGACAAAAAGGTAAGTTTGTCAGGCTTGTCAATCAACAAATTATGACAGAGGAAATTGCAGCCGATGGAGATAGGAAGGAGAGTTAGACATCGTCATAACTGAAACCTAATGTCGCTATAACGTATTTATGAAATCATAACAAACAAAAGGCTTTTTAATCGCAACCATTCAGACCTAAAGCCAGCCTCGTGTCGCTATAATATCCACTGAATGAAGTTCTATGAAAAATGACAAGTGTAATGTCTCATTTGTAAGAAATGGAACGATAACTGATGTTTTTCTGCCATTTTATCGCTCAGTTGGTCCAGTTTTTTGCAAAACATTGTAAAGGCTTTAATCACAGCATCTAACTGGTATGGATGAACCTTGTGGTACACATAGTATGGTCTTGCTTACAAAATAGTTTAAACCATCATCGCTGAAATATTTCTTCCGTGACGGAACATATTCATACAGTTTCGGGGAGTGTTTTTATTTCTAATGTCAGATCCAGTTAATACCAACTGGGATTAGTTTGTTATGGTGATCCATTTATGAAGTATACAGAAGCAACTGCTTGACCTTTGTACACAGAAAAACAAGTAGATCAACAGCAAGATTAAAGTCTCAACACAGCTTCAAACAAAGAGGTCAAAACGAATAAGATGTTTTATACATTTTCTATAAATAAAGTTGAAGATTGAGTTGATGATAACAGTGGCCACTGTGGTTCAGGTTGTAGAACAGGTTGTCCTCAAGTTGCCCGGAAAATGGGTTGTCAGCAATCACCATTAGTGTACTTGTGTGAATGGATGCATGTGACTAAACAGCAGAAAGCATTTTGAAACGGCAAAGAAAATCGGTCCAAAGACTCACAATAGGTTGAAAATAATGCTGCAGTAACCTCACCAGTACACAACATTATTCCATTCATGAGGAAAGTTCTTTTCACGTTCTGTCAATAAGGATTTCTATGGTCTACACAATTTTGTGCATTAGTGATGTTGTATTTGTATTAATGCTGATCAAAAAAGGCCATGAAAAGGCAAAACATAATTAGGGATTTTGCAGATCAAAAATGATAAAAAAAAAAGAATAGATAATTGTACAATTTAAAAAATGAAAAGAAAAGAAAAAATAAGAAAATTGAGGGTCAGGATGTAGGGAGTTTCAAAATGTTCAATGGAAATAAATTGATAGTATATATAACAAATAGATAGGTAGTACCCTTTTTTCAAACTTTTAATAACTCCCATAAATGACAGATTCTCTAAACTGTAAACAATTTGATCTGCTTATGCAAGAGTACTTTCAATGCAAATGTTGGTGCTTCAGTCTCCCAGTTACCTTGTACTTGTGCAGGGATTGAACACTAAGATGCTGCCAGTGTTATCAAAGCACATTGCATGACCGTGATGTTGGCGATTACCTTTGGTTTGATTTAATAACGGGGTACCTGGAGCTTGGCTGTTTTCCCTCCAAGTGGCTTTTAATATATTCAGCTAAAGGGAATAGTAAAATGTTCATTTGACTTGTAGAGTCACGTTAAATCATCTACAAATCAGTCGAATTTACGTCCGATGATTGATCTTGTCTTCCTGTTTCTTTTGTCTTGTCTTGTATGAAAACACAGTGGATGAGAAAATACCTTGAATTAATAAAAAAAAAAAAAAAAAGATGTTTTTCTGCATCAGTCCAAATCAACTGTGTGAAACAGGCACAAGCAATGCTTTTTTCATCGATTGTTTCTTGTTGTCAAGTCACATTTTTCGTCGACCACCTTGTCTACACACGCTTCTTCGTGCAGCGCCCTTGGCATCGTAGACTCTTCGATAACCAGGTTACTGAGCTGATCATCTTTAGCGGCGTCCTATTATTAGCAGCCCCGCGCGTCATTCGAGATGTCTGGGGAGCCTCTCGCCCCTGTCATCAGGGCCTGTTGTCCGTGATCGCTCGCTGCGGGTTGCCAGAAAGAAAACGAGTCGCAGCCGTAACCGTGTTGCAGATGGGATACCCAGATGGCCTCGCTGAGCGCCACCCTCTTTTCCCTGAGCCCCCCCCCCCCCCCCCGCTCCCCTTCTTTGCCTCCCTCCTCGCCGCCTCAACCGTACCACCGGATTAGGCATCGGCATGTGGCGCCAGAAGAGAAGGCAAGGCGAGCGGGGAGGCTTGGCAAACGTCGGTAGCTCTCCTTGACGCTGCCGGGCCGGAGCCGTTGCGTAAATGGAGTTCTCTGGAGAGAGCTGAGTGTTAATGGGTTTGGCGGCTGGGATTTTTTTTAATGACGCGGGGGTGAAGCGCCGCTCAAATTACGCAAATGTCACCATCAAACCACACGTACTGCGGATGCCAGCTCTTTAGAAACACTCGTCAAGATAACCTATCAGGGAAAAGTTTAGTCTTTACGTATGTAGGCCTCTGAAGGGGGAAACCGCGCGCGCATATAATTTCCTGCCACCTACCTGTTAATATTGAAAAGTTAATGGAAATAAGTGAGCTGAGGAAAATGCTAGGGGTTGTGTAGTTTTGCTCCTGCATTCTTACTGTTTTCGCCCCATCTTCCGCCCCCTTTTTCCTTCCTTGTCTAAGCAAGAACCTGCTATTATATTTCTCACCAGATGCAATTAGAGCCTCTTAAAACCCTTTCACACACTCGCTGATGACTCATTTCTGTTGTATGTGTATGCACTGCGAGCGAGATTGTGTGAGTGATCTCTGTCTTATTCTGTTTTCGCTCGACTCTTTGTTTTCCCGTTCACCTTTTCCTCCCCAAAACACGCTGCAGTGACGAGATCTGCTGTTCATTTATTCTTTCCTTAGTAATGTGCAGCAATCTTCCGTCGCGACCAGACTTTGAACCTGCCGACGACAAAAACCCGGAGTCATGACACACGTGCGCGCACACACATCCACTTGCTCCAGACGTGACCCAATGCAAACACATCCCGGTATGACCACATCTGTCCCGGCAGCTGTGTGCGTTTGCGTTTGCGTGCTATAACTAAACTGAGCAACCTGAGACAGACACACACAGATTCGGAGGAGTCCTTCGTGCATCAGTGTATGAGGGATTATCAGTCCCGAGCAGTGTAGCTTCTTATTGCCTGTGCATTTTGACTTGAGCTTTGAAGGGTCATGCTTGACGCAAACACTCTGGTCACACCACAGATGGCAGCTAAAAGGGGAACGGCAGCACTAATCTGTCCAAAGCAACAAGTACTAATGCAGTTATTGGAGATAGACACCATACAAAAATCGTTTGGACGTTTCCCTACCTTCACTGTGCTTAAATCCTTGTCGCTATTATTTAGCTCATTGGACAGGTTGTGAAGGTTCAAACTAATTCTTGCTGTTACCTTATGAGAAGTGCCCGATCTAAAATAATAGGAGCTCTTACTGCTGACTTCGTATCTCAGAAACATTTGTCAGGGAAAGTTTTAAATGTAAATTGGAGATGAATCTAGACTCATCTATTCTTATGGGCTACAATTACACAACAAAGACAAAGATTATTCTTCAAGACAATCCATTAAAGTTTGTTTCAAAGCAAAGCCAGCTGATGGATATTCCAAATATCCCCTGGGTTTCATTTGAAGAAGAGCGCGTGAAGCAAGCGAGCCGTAAACACATCGCCGTCTCAGCAGCTGAGACGGAAATAATCTCAGTGTTGATGGGACAGTGGCAAAACAACACTTTAGAAAAAAGTGGAGATTTAGTCTGGACTGGAGTTTGCCTAAAGGTTTGTGGGGAAACTCTGAAGTCAGCTGGAAGCTTTTCGGTCACCGTGACTATATGCTAAGTTAGATTGACATCAGACTCTCGGCATATCAACATAAACACATGACTCCGCCGTGAATCATCTTACTTTATGAAGCGTGCCAGCAGCAGGTCCTGGCAGGGGTTAAAATATATGCAGCTAATCATGGAGAGATCACCAAAAAAAACTGATTTAGTCTAACTCCTATTGGGAATGTCCAAAAGGAACGATTTAAAGACGAGGTGAAAGTTGTGGTTGAGTGAATGCCCAGACTTCAAGTCAGTTGTTTAAACGCAATTCCTCGTGCATTTTGACAGAAACGGTATCGCAAACATTAATAAGTCAAGTTACACTGCTCTAATGTACATCAACAGGCAAACTTCTGTTGACCACAATAGAAGACATTTATTTATTTTTTTAAATCAATTGTTATTTACTGAATGGAAATCACACTGCCTGTGGTTCCGTTTTTAAAAAGGGAGAAAACAAAAATACTTTGTAAATGCATTGTGACACAAAGACTGTGGTCACGCCACAGATGGCAGCTAAAAGGGAAGACAGCATCGGCCTGCACTCGATGACAAATAATATTGCAATCATTGATAATAGCTTGAGTAAGACAACAGCGTGAGTAATCCTTTGTAATCCTCTGGCATGATCCAACGATACTTTGTCGATTCATCCTTCCTGGCACGGCATCCAGTACGTGGATGTTATGACTGTTGACTGTCTGGTGATGCCACCAAAGTACTTATCATATGTTCTGACAATTACTTCCATAAGCAGCATAATTAAAGTCACACAGTCAGGAGAAGGTTTACATGCTTCCCGCTTTGCTGAACCTAATTGGAGCCGCGTGTCTGACGTGCATGTGAGCTCCTGGAGAACGTAACGAGGAAAATAAAGACAACCTGTTAATTGAGGGAGCAACAGGTCGAAGAATGTGGATTTTCATGGATTAGCGTGTGAACAAAGAGGTTTTTGTATAGAAACATTTGTCAAAAACTCCATGGTAGTTACAGCAAAAATAGATCATACAATAAAGTATGAAGCATCTTTGATCTGAGCTTACTCATATTGCAAAGTAGCACAAAATTAAGTTTAAGTGTCTTTGTGGATTTTGGACAATACAAGTCTTATTTTCTTTCTATCTTTTACTTACCTCTGAATTCCAGCTGTCACTTTCACTACTGCTTGGCAAATCCTCCATCAAATTAATTCTTAAAGAAAATAGTAGATGGAAATCAGGTTTATTTGACTTGTGGGCACCCTAAACACCCTTATGGAAAAAAAAAGATAAATAAATTAAAGCAATGCTGCAGACTTTGTACATAATCTCTTCTACATACCAAAACGCAATTGGGAGAAATTTGGGTCCCATGTGTGCTGCTTTCAATCAGCAATTGAAAAACCAAAGTGAAGTCATGAGGGAAGAAGGGGAAGTCGACACTACGATGCCCACAAAGGATTGGCATAAGGTAAATACGGATTTAGTTAAACTGCGACTCATTAAAAAATACTCTCTCACAATGGTATCTGGCCTTTTTTTCCCTGGACGCACGCCCACACTCAGATTCAATGTTTGTTTACCAGTTGTTTACCACTTAGTGATTGCCTGTAATTTTGAGTCGTGATCAAGAACAATCATCTATGTTCACATGAATAGGTGTGTTGGTCTTCAACTGTGATGGGGTTACGTGTTTACTATCTTTAGATAGTGGCGAGCGGGCAAACAGTCGACAAACTGTACGACACTCAATCTGTGGTAAATCTGCAGCCCGACTCTTTTGTCTCTGATTTGCCAAAACAAGACGAGAAGCAACAGGCAGCTTCTCAGGTCTGTTCTGGATCCTTAAAATTGATTTATTATGGTTTAATTTGAATCTTCACATGTAATTTTGACAACCTGGGAGCAGGCAAAGCCCCCGGCACCCCGGCGATCTCTTTAATCTCAGGCGTCCGACGAATGGGAGTCGAGGACCCCAAGTTTGGAACAACTGCTTGAGTGTAAACCCGGGAACTGAAAAAAGTAAAACTTGAAACACACACCCACCTGCTCTTAAAGCTTCATCATCCAATAAATGCTGCTTCCTAAATAAAGCAGGAATTAGGGGCCCTGAGGACAAGCTGTCAGAGGAAGTACATCCATCACATTCAGAGCTCTCGCTAGAAAAAAGTGATTGAAACTGAGGTGCAAATTGGTTGCGGAGAGAGAGAGAGAGAGAGAGAGAGAGAGAGAGAGAGAAAGAGAAGATGGAGCGTCAGAAAAAGAACCCTGGTGTCACTTTCCCTGCGACGTGGCCTTGGCGCGGGCGGTTACAGTACCAGTGTGCTGGGATTTTTTATTTATTTTTTTTAAATACAGAGACAGAGACATTACTTCCACTTTTACTCGCGAGCAGCCCAGCATCCACCTCAAAGCGCCAGGTGGCCAAAGCCCTGCGCAAACCCACGCAGCTGCTCTCTTATGTGCCCACGCAAACACACACACACACACACATACACACACACACTCGCATTTCTTTTTTGCACAACAGACTTTGATGTCACCAACGCTGAACATATATTTCTCTCCCGACGCGCGCGCTCACACTCGCATGAGGCTTTATTTTGTACACACAGATATCAGAATTAATCGCTTCGTCAAGCTGGGCTTATCCTCACACATACACAGAAATCATGGTATTAGATGCGTTAATGCTCTCCGCTCATGAATATGCATCAGACAGTGATGTGCAACACGTACAGAGGATTACTTCTGACAAACACTCCCCGCTCTCTCTCTCTCTCTCTCTCTCTCTCTCTCTCTCTCTCTCTCTCTCTCTCTCTCTCTCTCTCTCTCTCTCTCTCTCTCTCCCCCTCTCCTGCTCCTCGACACACAGAGAGGGTCACAACTCATCGCACCCACACACTGACACTCATATATGGGGTTATATGTATACATTATGTTCAGTGTCCCTCGCTCACACACGTGTGTGTGCACACACACACACACACAATCCTGCCAGAGACTAGGAGGTTCTCTCTGGGATACGAGGTCTTTTCACTAGGGTCTCTTTTTTTTTCTTTTCTTTTTTTCTTCCAGGGAATGCTAATTTAATTGTTTAAAAGGTGTCTTTTTATAGAAGCTTATCCACTTGAGCTCTGCCTTGCAAGAGCAATCCCCAGCGGTAGCCCACTAGCCTTTGTTCCCATTGAAAGTTTAATTAAGGTATTGCCAGAACTTGGCAGTGAAGGCTCAGAAATAGAGAGAGACAAAAAAGAAAAAAGAAAAGAAACATCTCACAATTGTAAAAATGTGTCACTCGGGGACATTGTCAAAAATGGAATCCTTTGGAAAGCAAGCTGACAGCCAGAGCTGGGCTTATTATCAGTGGAACAATTGAGTTTTTTTTTTTTTTTTTTTTAAGCCTGGTTAATGACTGCATGTTATCCTGAGTGACCTGTGGATTAGGAGGCTTGACACTTGCGAGCCAATAAAAATGATCACCGCTTGCTTTCTTGTTGCAGTGAAGACAATATTCAACCCAGCGCCTGCCGCTTCTGACTTGGATCCAGATTTCTACCGAGTCTCTGATGTGTTTTGCTGTAATGAGTCTGAGGTGATGAATCACACACACACACACACACACACACACACACATTCACACACTCACAGCTCGCAGTATTTATCACAGCAGCATTTGTGCCTCCTTGCACAAGCTCACTTTCACAAGGGGAAACTGAAACGACACAGCAAAGTTGAAAATACCTATTTTTAGAGATGTCCTGGACATATTTACCAGGTAATTACAATCCCAACTCCAATAGAGAACAGCATGAAAAAGTCACACGTTACTGCGATGCTACTACTACTACTACCACTTTTACCTATTATTATTGTTATTATTATTGTTATTATTATTATTATTATTATTATTATTATTATTATTGTTATTATTATTATTATTATTTCATTAAAGTACCATTTGTCCTGAACCAACTCCAACTGGGGCGTCATTTACATGCAACTTCCGTTGTGCTTCGGGTGTCCGTTTACACGACAACGGTGCTCGGAGCCTCTCAAAATGCAGCTTTTTGAAAACGTTTTGACTCTGTCTCCATTGAAACGGAGAAAAATGCCGTTTTTCAGAAAATCTGCTACTGTGCATGGGCACCACGGTCGTAGTAAATCGTTCTTCTGCACGTGCGTGAGCAGACGGACAATATGACAATGGCGGTGTCCAGAGTGTCATCGCTCCCAGTCCATATTCTCCTGGGACTTGGTAGTTTTATAGTTGAAAGTCACCCGTAATAACAATCCAACTTTACTGTCTGTAATACTGATCTCTGTGCATGTGTGGGTGGTCTCATTACCAAAAAAACCCCCCCAAAAAAACAAGCATGGCGTGATAACTACATCGATTTCAGTGGTTGTGCTGTTTCTGTGTACAAGGACATTGTTTTAAAAACATTGCGTTTTCACTTGAAACGTCGCTTAAACCAGGACCGACGATGTCCAGCTGTCAGTAACGTTAGCATTAGTCTACATTCACAGAATTTGATGCTTCAACAGCTTTCTTGCTCAATTAAATAAGACCCGTCAGCTCTTTTTTCTACTGAGTGAACATGCAAACTCATACAGAAAGAGCCGTCCCCAGACAGGAACAAGCAGACAAATGTAGTTTACAAGCATTAGTCGAACTGTGCAGAAGATGGCCCTTTCTGCAGCTTTAGGTTAAACTTTATCCTTTATTTCGTGCCCTTTCACCTCGCCCTTTTGTTTCTGGGAAGGCTGGAGAAAACACTTCCTCCTCCGCCTCCACACAAACACTGATTTTCATCGAAATATATAAGATATCCAATCAGCAAGGTGGTGCAAAGGAAGAGGCAAAGACATTCGAGCTCCCACATGTGCGTGCACCTTTTTTCACATTGACTCACCTATGCTTACCCGGGTCACAACCTCCCGCTTGCACATCCCCCTCCACCTCCACCCCTCACCTGCTGCAGCCTTCAGCCATAAACTCTCTGGCATAAGGAGGGTTAATCGAGGTCGCCGCCCTTTTACAGTAAGTAGTACGTCTTGACAGTCAGATGACAGACGGGAATGGGAGTGAAAACAACGAGGCAGATGTGCTCTTTGGCTGAGTCAGTCCCCCCCACCCCCACACCCACACCCCCCTCAGGGATCCAGTGGTTGAGAGTTCGCCCGGGAGGCCTATTTGATGTGGGGATGCAGGGTGCAGAGGTGTTGCTGTAGCCAGGTGTGGAAACATGAAAGGGAGAGTTGACGACAGCGCTTCGTTGAGTCTGTTGGATCGCGGCGGCCCAGTCATGTTACAAGCTATGCAGTATGCAAGAGCTCTGAAATCCCCTACCCATGGACAGGTATCCCCACGGATCAGCTTTGAAACATAATGTCACTATAGTGACATCAAACACAATAAAAGTGTAAAAAAAAAAAAAAAAAACATCAGAAAATTATTGAAAGACTAGCCTGAAAGCAAGTCACTTTTTTTTTTTATAAACATTAGTTAAAATATTTCATTTATTACATCCGAACAAGGACGTAATAAAATCATTGGTGTATATTTGTCCGTCTGGATGTTTGTAAGCAAGATTTAGTCAAAACTACTGCACGGATATTGTAGAAATTTTCACCACATATAGATATTAGGCCATTGAAAAATCCATAAAACTTTGGAGGTGATACGGAAACTTCTTTTATTTTATTTTTTTTCTGAGTCCAGGTCAACCAGAAAGCTCTTATTTATTTATTTTCTTATTTATTTATCCATCCATCCATCCATCCATCCATCCATCCATCCATCCATCCATCCATCCATCCATCCATCCATCCATCTATCCATCTATCTATCTATCTATCTATCTATCTATCTATCTATCTATCTATCTATCTATCTATCTATCTATCTATCTATCTATCTATCTATCTATCTATCTATCTATCTATCTATCTATCTATCTATCTATCTATCTATCTATCTATCTATCTATCTATCTATCTATCTATCTATCTATCTATCTATTTTAAAAATAATTCAAATTATTTCAATCTAAAAAAGTGAGTTTCATCATGGATATTCAATGTGTTCATTTAACACGCGCGCACACACACACACACACACACACACACACACACACACACACACACACACACACACACACACACACACACACACACACACACACACACACACACACACACCCCGTCTTGCTTCTTCATCCATCATGAGACTTCTTGGTACGGGTCAGTCACACATAGTAAAATACAGAAGTGAAGTAAAAGCCCTAATCTACTCGAACGATTTATACAAGATAAGAACCCTGGAGCAAAAAAACACGACCGATCACGACAGACCGCATCCTGCTTTCAGAGTTTCTCTTGCTCCCGTCAGGTCGTCTGTTCAGTTTATGCAGATCCACCAGACACAACAACTCTTTTGTTCCAGCTGCCACTCAGTAGCTGTAAATAGGCTTGTGCATGCTTGTTTGTTGTTTTTGTTTCCATGTTTTACTGTGCTCCAAACGAGCTCCTGTGGATAATAAAGTGCAACTTTACATTGACCATGATCTCATATTGATATAGCCAAGTTTATTATTGATTTTATTGTTTAAATACAACGTAGTCATGTTACCAGAAAAAAATTATAATTGTTTAAATTCAATCTAAACATACTCCGTAACCCTTATTTTTTTTTTAAATGTAATGTAATTATACTATTATTTCACATCAACACTCATGATTTATTTACAACACAATAATGTTAAATAGTTTAATACCTATTTTTCCCCATTTTGTTTATAACATACATATGATATTCCACTTAATGGTAGTTGGAGCATCTCTTCAGTAGTTTTTTAATCCTGAACAATGTTCATAATTAAAGATTATTTATTTGTATTATATCACGACTCGAATTTCGGTTTCCACATATAGAAGTCCAAATGTTTAAAATATGAAAACATAACATTTGACAATAAAAAAGCTTTAAATGAAACTAAATCAAATTGTTAAGTCTCTATCAGGCATATGATCGTATTAAGTAACTTGTGCATTCCTCCTGTTTCTATAAAACAAATAATAGTACCTATATTATGTGATTAAATGGGGACAGTAAACACTGAGATGCTTGCTCCTTGTATGTTTTCCCAAAAGTGTCTTTTCTTACCAGTCAGTTTACTTTAATTCGAATATACAATGAGAAATATTTAGGATATTCCAAGGATACAAATAGAGAATTTAAGCGAATGCTCTGTAAAGCACTTAATACTGGTGGCCTACTTTCGATGCAAAAACTCTCATTTGTTGTTTTCCCAAAAGCCATCGGATTGGCAAAAGCTGTTAAATTTACTGAAAAGAAACCTTCTTCATAAGGTCACTTTGGAAAGCAAAAAACTGAGTTGGGGGGGGGGGGGGGGGGGGAAACTCTTTGCGAGAGAATAAATACTGCATGTAAAACAATTGCAAATCCTCCTGCGTGTAAAGCGAGAACACCTTGAATACACAAAACATCTGTAATGACAGCAGTTTCTCCTGCTCTTCTACCTGAACATACACTTCTTTTCTAAGTCCGCCCACCCCGTCAACATATTTATGCTCTTCATGCAACAATAGGTGCTTGCTTTTGTTAGTGCATGCATGTGTATGTGTGGTAAACACACACACACACACACACACACACTCGCACACACACACACACTTACACACTCACACACAGCAGAGAGAGAGGTAATTCAACTCTCTCATATTCTTGTACACAGAGGGAGGTAGATTGATTCCCTGCCCTGGTGTGAAGCTGATGACTAACAAAACGGCTCTTTTTCTCTTTTGGCATCCGACAGCACCGGGGTGGCTGCGGGCTCTGAAAGCACCGATACACTCTGCGGTTTTATTTTTGAACTGTCCAAGGTCACTGTTGGCTCTGACAGATCACACACACACACACACACACACACACACACACACACACACACACACACACACACACAAACATATATACAGACACAAAAAAGGTGGGTGGGGGTAGAGATAGCGAGGAGAGGGGTTGGAGAGTTCTCACTCCTCCTTTCCAGGTTAGCGCTGCTGGTGTCAGCGGCGTCCTGACCCCCGATGCACCCCGGGTTTTCGAACAGAGACACATATCCTGTACAGGTGTGTGTGTGTTTGTGTATGTGTGTGTGTTTGTGTGTGTGTGTGTGTGTGTGTGTGTGTGTGTGTGTGTGTGTGTGTGTGTGTGTGTGTGTGTGTGTGTGTGTGTGTGTGTGTGTGTGTGTGTGTGTGTGTGTGTGGTCCCACTGTACCACGGGGGAGTTTTAAGGATGACAGAGTGCAGGCGCTCTTTGATCCTCAGCCCACATGCTACTCTGAAATGCTTTGCAGCGATGTGGAATCATCTTTGATGTCCAACCTGAGGACCACCACCCCGACACTGACCCCGACCCCCACCCCCACCCCTACCCCTAGTCCCCAAAATGAGCCCTATTAGCTGCAGATGTGCGATGGATCACGCCTGAATGAGAGCATGACGACCACAAGCGCGCGCTTGTTTTCTGACGCTCCCGCGTTCCACTTATGACTGTCGCCTTGAAAGCAAGGTCACCGTGAAAGTCAGAACATGAAGAGCGCCGTGCGTTTTAAATGCAAATTCTACAGCTGAAACCGTACTTTTTTTTTTTTCTTTACTGTTTTCAACAAAAACAGCATAACAAGAATGAATTGGTGCACATACTGTATTCCATAGGTGCCAACAACAACAAAAACACCCAAAGCACAGTATCATCAGTGATGAATGTGCTTTGGGTGTTTTTCTGCAAAAAATAACAAAAAGAGTACAATAGGGAGAATAGTGCAACAGGGCTAAGCAACCGCCACCAGGATGGGCAGATATTGTGTTGACTGAAAGGAGAATCTGTGAAAATGCACTGTGGCATTCAGCACATGTCATATTGAGCAGTCCATGTACTCTCATGTGAGGCCTGAAGAAAATTTGCGGCGTGGATTGATGAATCAGCAAAAATAGTTTAACTTTGGGAAATTATAGAGAGAAAATGTCCCAGACAAAATTTTTTTCATAAATCAGGAAACGCATATACATATTTGAATATGACTTTACGTTGCTTTATTTCAGATCACAGTGACATAATAGACATCGAAATGTTTACTGTAAGACGATGCAAATAAAGTTATAAGATGGGACGGGACGGGACAAGATAAGATAGGATAAGATTATATAAGATAAGCTAGGATAGGATAGGATAGGGTAAGACAAGATATGGTATGGTAAGGTAAGGTAAGAATATAAGAACAGAATAAGAAAAAGAATCAAACAAGAAAAAACAGCAGTGACCTATTTCACATAACAAAAAAAATATATCCTCAATATATCCATATTTAATACGTACCCAGGATAATATGACAGTATCACACAGACTTTATTGCACAGCAATGAATTTATTGCACCATGTAGCTTGTTGCACTGACATTTATTTGTTGTTTGTTGCACAGTTTGATGGACGTTGGCAGGAAGGGGCTTTCATAGCAGTTCAGTCTGGTTCTGGAGACCCTGAGTCTCCCGCCGGACAGTTGCAGCTCGAATTCGCGGTGTAAAATGTGAGTCGGGTCATACACACTTTTCTGTGCCTGTCCGGTGACCAGCTGCTCGTAAAGCATCTGGAGGGAAAGATGGTTCCTGACCCCCATAATCCTACACGGCAATTTGCACCAGACCGGCAATCTGTGACCTCCACTACACAGTCAGGCCACAATGCTGTATCTGATGATTCTCTCCATTGCCGCCCGGCAGGAGAGCAACATGATCCTCCGCTCCACTTCATGCCTGCCGCATAGATTACATGAGCCTCCACCTGTAACTCTCCTTCTCTACCACGCTGTGCGTTATTGTAGCTTCTGCCTCTTCCATAGGGAGCAGCCAGAGCAGTAATTGGTGTCTATTTGTGGAGAGATCGCCTGGTGACTGTGAGCGCCAAGAGGCAAAGACCAAGGAGCCGGAAGGTGAAGGAGCACAACCACGTCCTCAGAGAGAGTTTGGGGAATTGAAATAGGTTTGATTTTGCTCGGTCAAACTGTGCCTGTAAATGGGCAAAAGATCTCTTCATGCTGGCGGAACGTTTCCTTGGTCGAATAATGCTCAATCATAAGCTCTTCGCCCCGACGTTCATGACGCCACTTTACAACAATCACTTAAATTACATCTCTGTGTGGTGATAACGTCGGGAGTGGTGAGGATAAAAAACAACAACAACACATGATTGCAGATACGTGCTTGCATACCACTGCGTTCTGAAACTGCTCGTTAAAGCACTTAAAAAGTAAAATTAGAGTTGTATAGTTAGATTTGATGTTGGCGTTTTTTAAGTTTTTGAGAATGTTTTTCATTATGTCAGGAAACACACCTCTTCCAGATTCCTCTCAACTCCAAAGAAACTCTAACTCATCCTCACCCAGACAGCTGTTTACTCTGCAGTGAGCCGCTGCGGTTCGGAGGCTCCTTGAAGTTTCCCCAAGCATCAGCTGTTGAGTCCCGCTCTGTCACTGTTTAGTCATTTTGGACCCAGATGAAGCGGCACAGTCACAAGATCCACTCTTTTGAAAACGCCGGGCCCGCAGACTGCTGACAGATCCGGCAAATCTTCACAGGCTGAGTGTGTTTCATGAGTCTGTCCGACCACGGTCAACGTGTAATTAAGAGCTGACTCACCGCCAAACTGTTAACGCAGAACAGTGAGCTGAAGAAAGTACGCAATAGACGTCTAATTAGGATCTGGTTGTGGCCTGCTTAACTCCGTCCATTAAAGGCAATAAACAATGCAGATAGTGAAGCTATTTCTCTGATATGCACGTTACACACACAGTACATTAGGTGCAAGGGTTTCTCCTTCTTCTTTCCATGGTTTTGCTTTATCTTCAATTGTAGTTCCCGACCGTTGATTATCCCGGCTTTCCTGAGGCGGGAAATTAAATAAATGTATTAAAAATAATAGGAAGAAATTGTAAAACAAAGCGGTGTTTTCCTCACAGGCAGAGCTGCTCACTGGTTTGTCAGTGTCCACAGTGGACGAGGCTCAGCGGGCCGGTCAGGAGCTGCTGAAACGAGGCTGCGGGAGCGTCATCGTCACTTTGGGACCCCAGGGCTGCGTGGTGCTCAAGGCACGGGGGTCCACCCCGAAGCATGTTCCGGCGACTGCGGTCCAAGCAGTGGACACGACGGTAAGAACGGCGGAGCTACTCATTCGTGCGTCGATTCCCCGATATATTATTAGACTTTCTCGAGTTTCTGTCGGTTATATGATGATTTTTCTCAGCGGGATCTTTCCTCTTGAATTTGCAGGGAAAAACTTTGAATGATCTTGAATTACTTTGTTCATATTCACATTTTTATGGTTGGAAACTGTCGAACTCATCTGCACGATATCTACAATGCGACCACACTCCACACAAAGACTTACCAGCCTTGAACTCGCACTAGTTAATTTAAGTTTGCACAAGTTCATATTTTTTTTTATTGTAGATGGATTTGAACTGTTAATAACTTCTTACAACGTGACAAAGATAAGGAAACTTTTGCTTCATCTAAAGGGGTGCAGTCTATTTTGAGGAGGCTCGTCCTCTGCAGTGAACTGTAACAATACATCGGATTGGCGGAGAATAAACTCGGCTGGAGAAAGTATACAGTGGGTTTTTACTGTGGAAAGTCACAATTATTTCTGATCTGCTGATGTTTTCAATCCCACTGTGAGTAGAGGTCAGGGCAGGTGTCACCGCGGCTTCTGTGGCTGAAAAAAAACGTGTTTTTCTAACCAACGTTTCTTTGTCGCTGGCTTAAAAAAAAAACATTTTAATGCCAACAATATCTAATTATTTTTACCACAATTCATCGTGAGGGACCATTGTTCAGATGTTGGTCAAGGATGGGGTTTAGTGAAACCTGATTGACAGCATTCAGGCTGTTTTACCCGTTATTTATTTATTTTTTTTAATCATTAAAAAAAGAAATGTGGAGAGAAAGTGGCCAGTCGGTCGTCCACAGTTGTGGGTTCTGAACAAGAGCTGACTCAATAATAGTCATTTCTCTTCATCCCACCGCCGTCACCTTCAGGACAGTACCACTTTTAAACCATATACGTCTCAATTCTGTCATCATCTTTTCACCAACATGACAAAGATTAAGGCAAATAAGGCATGCGATTTTGACATTTGACGTTTTTTTTAATGCCTTCCATCACACATACGGTGGATTTTATTTTCTATTCCAGTAATTACTGAGTAATTCGCAGTATTTTTTTTTTTTTACCTTCTTCATTTTCCACATTTGTCAAAGGGGGGGAAAATGAATTTTCAATGAGAATTAAAGCAATCCAGCCCATATGTCACTGTCATACAGACACTGGGGGGAAAGATTTATTCTTTCACACCACTTAAAGAGGAAGTAAAGAAAATCTTATTCACAGAAAACCTTCACACTTTTCTTTTTCTTTTTTTTTTTTTTTTAAATCCTCTCTCTGCTCCTCGAGCAGAACGGTGTGAGTCGGGCCGGGGATGTGGTGACCACCGGCTGTTTCCCCTCCCCTGATCGCAATCTTCAGAAGAGTATCCGAGCCCTTTTGCTTTGAGTCATTCCTCACCGGCCTCTGCGGCTTGTTTTCGTCACACGCGGGGCCTCGCTTCCACGTTTCCTGCCGCTGAGGGTTCTGCGGTGTTGTGTTTTTCTACCGACCCGAGCGCGTCATCGCACAGCGGCGTTAATCACCTCCCTGCTTCAATCAGACCCGCTCAGCTTTAATTGTTTGTGTAATGGATTCTTTCACGGAACCCGGGGACTTTTATTGTGCAATCATTTCCGAGTTGCCGTGCGTGTTAAGGTGTGTGGGGGGGGGGGGAGTTGGAGCACGAGATAAGTCACAACACTGACGTTGAAAAGCAGCGAGTCGAGGGGACTTGAGATTAAAAGTTTGGCTCTTTTTGCACCGTGGATGGCATCTGTTGCCCCCGTAAACACATAACTACCCTCATTCGTGTGTCTTTACTTCCCAGTAGTCCCCTGGGGCATTTACCAGCTCCCCCCCCCCCTCTTCCCTCACCCGTGACTCACCTCTCAGGCTTGCATCAGTCAGCAGAAAGCTGCACCCCCCCCCCCCCCCCCCCCCCCTCCCTCGTTCACCCCTTTGTGTTCTTTGATGGGCCCATAAATTCTGCTGTGTTTAACTATTTTGGACATCATAATCCCCTCTTCCAGTAAGACTTTTTTTTTTTTTTTTTTTTTTGAAGTGAGGAGGGAAAAACAACAGGTTGTTACCAAAATTGTTATTCCCTTCGCCTCAGCTTGTTCTAGTAATACGGGCCTCTTAGTTATCATTACATCTTCTGTTATTATTGCTTTTGACTGCGACTTCTTCCCGCTCTAGCAGCAGTGATGGGAATGCCCCTGAAAGCTTGTGAGGACCAGAGTTCATTTCTCTTGTTACGTTTTTTTTTTTTTTTTTTTTTTTTTTTCCTTTTCTTTTTTAAACACGGTCACACACCTCAGATCACGACCCAAAGCCCCTAATTCAGTCAACAATTATCCAATATCAACACCGTGAGTCACGCTCTCTCACGGCTCAGCGAACAGTTCAGCTGCATGTTGCGCGAATCGCAAACAAAACCTCCTTTTATTTTCACCGTTTCATCACTTTTGATACAACTTGTCCCAGCTGGAGCGCGCGCCGGCGATTGATCCGCCTTAAGTTGCCAACATGACTGCTAAATCATCCATCCTCGTGATTTCATCACCTTCTCCTCTCGCAATGAGACATTTTAACACAGCGGGAGCGTTTTACGGGCTGAGTCAGGGACGGGAGTCTGGATGAATAACAAAGAAAATCCACTCATCCACTGTGGGTCTCCCCCACCTCCTCCAGTTGTGTCCCGTCTTTTTTCTTTCTTTTTTTTTTTTTTTTTACTTAAATTAAGTGCAGGCTTCCCTAAAAGAGATCACAGTCTGGGCTATTTTTGTGTGGACAGTGTGATTAGACTTTAACACACACACACACACACACACACACACACACACACACACACACACACACATACACGCTGCAGGACTTGGGTGGCCTCCGCCGCTCCGGGAGGTCCACCGTGTTGGGCGAAAGGTAGACAGTGCTCTCTAAACCAGACATGACAGAGGTACACGGCGGGTCAAATTGTTCCCAGTCTGCTCCGCTGGCCGGACGACCCCACTGCACGATTCCTTTCCTGGAAGCCCCTGATGGTAAGGGAATACCTCCTGAGCGCCGCATTCCTCGACCCTGCACAATTCAGGTCAGCGTGACCCAAGGAGAGAAAAACTGCCACATCACCGCGTTTTAATGGATCGCACGTGCTGCGGGCAGCTGCTGCAGCCCAGATGCTCTGCCTGGCCGCTGCCAGCGCACAGTCATGTCCGTCAGTGTTGCACACAAAACCAGGCGAAGACAAAGCGCTGCGGATGGATCAAAGATGCAAGCGGCCTAATTGGTCCAATTAAATGTCTTTTTGATCTCTGAAGCCTTCCCCTCTCTCTCTCTCTCTCTCTCTCTCTCTCTCTCTCTCTCTCTCTCTCTCTCTCTCTCTCTCTCTCCGCTGCTTCAGAGGAACCGTTACCGGCTGCTCTGCGAGGCTTTACTGGAAGCTTCCGGGCGTGGAAGCCCGCTGTGAGTCACCGCTGCCCCTCAGTTGGTTCTTTGCTCTCCCTGGGGTGCCTTTCATTGACAAAGGCTGTAGGCTTCAGCAACTGACTCCATCTGCAAAGAACTCCCATCTGTCGCACCAGAGCGAGGAGTCGAGATCGGAGGCCTCCGGGTGAGAGCTACAGTTACAGAATCAGAATGTGTCACGTAGTGCACCTCAGAGGAACCTCAGTGTGCGTCAGAACAGCATATAAACCAGTGGAAGCTACGAAAGAGCAGCGGCGTGAAAAATCTTCTGGAAAAACAATCGGAGTCCCTCGACTGCAGACGTGCAAAACTTATAATAGAATAAAATATTATCCCATCAAAGACCAGTGTGCCCTTGCCCACGTTACAGTGTCACCAGTCACACTAAAGGCTCAGTCACACACGTGCTTTTCAGACAGCCTAAACGTCACTGTCTTTACACTTCAGTGCCTCCAATGCACTGGAATGAGCCTTTAACCCTCAAACCACCGGGGTTGATCAAAATCAACGCATTGACCAATACTAAGGAGAAGAGTAAACAGCGGCAGCACCACTGCTGATATCTGCAACTTCCCAGAGGAATCATTTGCCCAAGGGAATCAATAAATTAACTTAAATCTACACGACCGTCTCCGACGTGGAAAGGCCTCTGCAGCCGGGTGCGCCACATGATGTGCAGGCTCAAGGGATTTAACGGATGCAGCAGATTCTGACAGAAGTACAATGTGCCATTCTAATTTGAGATCTGTATTTTCTATAGGTTTTGTTGTCTCGAGTGCTTAGCGTTCGCTCTCGTGTCTCCGCGCTGCACTTTGCAAAGATCGCTTGTCAATCAAAGCGCGTGGGCGCTTCAGTTATGTTTGGATTTTCCCGTTGATGGACTTCTCTGTGTCTGTATGCACTTCTTTGTTTGTCTGCGCAGCTGTGGCAGTGGCTGCTACTTGTGTTAACTATTCAGCTCTCTGGGATCCCAACACACAGCACTTGTGCTTCTGTAAGTAGCATTAAAAAGGTCACTTCCCTGGAGTTTTCAGCGCGACAGCCCACCGCGTATAGAAAGTGTTCACGACAGCAAACAGAAAGCTTTCAGAGGCAGTCGATTTGTCTCTGTTGTTGGTAAATCTGCCCAAATTGACTCCTCGCCAAGTAATTCATCCTTTTATTTTCCACCGTCTCGCCGCCGTGTGACCGTGCAAACACATCAAGCTAAAGAAGAGGGTTTTTTTTTTTTTTTTTTTTTCCGAAAGCGCACTTTGTTAATTCGTGGCTCCTCACGGAGGTGTCTGCCACTCTCAATTTCCAACTTGGGCATGAGTACCAGGCGGAGGAGCGGCGGCGAGGTCAGGGAGCGGCGGCGGCGGAGCGCGGCCGACCGGGCGTGGATGAGCATCACAGCTCATCCACGGCGAGTGCTTGTGTCACTTGATTGACAGGCCTCCAGATCTAACCTTCACCAAACTGTGTCGAGGGCAGCGGCAGCGCAGCTGAAGGGGGGTAGCGCTTGTCAACCTCGCTGAGCTTCAGTCACTTGATCCGGTGGCGTCACATGCCAGTTTCAGGGAAGGAGACGTTAGTAAGACAGAGGAAAGGTTGGACAGTGGCTCAAACAGTCAAGTGGAGCTGAAGTTTATTCCAGGACCACTTTTGTTAAATATATAATTACATTGTAGAGAGTGCCTTTTTTTTTTTTTTTGGTTTACCTGACATTAATCCATACAAATAAGTTGTATAGATTAAGATAAACTAATTCCTTTAGCACTATTGCAGTTGTGTAATTTTTACTTTTACCCTCAAGTTTTTCATGACTCAAAGAAAAATCAGTTGTGATTTTTAACGGGTCCTGTACAAACAGTCGTGAAGAGACAGATTTTAGCAAAATCATGCAAAGTTCATGGGGGGGGGAAACGCAGGCTGTATATATCTGATTCTAAAGGTTCCCACCAACAGCGGCGCGATGGAATGTGCATAATCTTTGTAGCAGACTGTACGAGCTGAATCTGCGCCGAATAAAACGTCATAAGCGTGCGTCATCCATTCAGCAAAAGCAAAGTCGCCAAACATGGCAAGAGCTCTCGCCCTTGCGGTATTCCTACGTTTGGAGAAATTCTCAGCGTGTTGAGCATTGGCTTATCAACGTGGGCCTGTACTCGGTGATTTTCCGGTGTCGTGCGGACAACTACGTCATGTCCTACGTGCATTTCTGTTGGTTTGTTTAAGCTGACGTAATCTGCCACTGTGACTCCCCTGAAATATCAGATAGTGGTTGCGGCCTTACGACCTCGGCCGTCCTAGAATTGTGCACAACGCCCGACCACGGATTTTACCGATGATTCTCCCACGATCCGATCTTTCTGCTAAGATTCTGCATAGAGCGTGCTAAATTGTACGCTTATGTTTTTCTTGCTTTGGACCACTTCTATGTTCACACACACACACACACACACACACACACACACACACACACACACACACACACACACACAAGCGATCTCGGAGAGGATCCAGTGCAATGAATCACTTGGCTCAACTTCCTTTCTTAAGGTCAAGGTCTCGCCAAGTGCCTTGCATGTTCAAGTGAATGTAAATCCATTTGAATCATTTGACCTGAATTTCATATTTAATCACCAGATGCTTGAATCTCTATTTGTTATTATCTCTCTCTCTCTGCGTTGGTCTTGTGATGCATTTGTGACCTGCCCTTTGTCAGCTTGGATCCTCCCCTTCATTCCTGAGTTGAAGATAAAGCAGAGTAAAAAAAATAAATATAGAAAAAAAAAGCTTTTATGTATTTTTCAAGCCTATAAATTTAGTTATATCAAAAAAACATCATGTTGGTCATGACGCAATTAAAATTATCGTCTTAGATAATCAGCTGTCGGTAAAATTCAAGCCTTTCAGCACGATTGAGGTACAGATATTGGCGAAGACACTCAGTTTAACCTATTAAAAGAGCTGTGACCAAAAAGATTTACCTGACGCTAACATTAACTTTGAGCTAAACCAGTTCCCGCCCCACCCCGCTGCACCGTGACAGGACAAAGACGGGTGTTTTTGCAGGGGTTTGCTAGATTACTGCGATGTGTCTGTCTCATTTGAAAGAAAACAGAGGTGGCTTGTGGTTAGAAAGCAATCATCTATTTTTAAAGCTTTGACGATAAAACCGACTCATTGTTATCGGCTGTAGGGCACTACTGTCCATCACCTTACAACCCCCCCCCCCCCCCCCAAACACCATGGGACAATGTCATCACGAAAGATGCTTCCCGGACTGAAAAACCAGTCGGACTTGCTTCACCCACAGTCGTGTTTCCAAACGCCGGGCCTGTATTTTAAAGCCTGGTTGGTTGCAGCTTCACCAGACAGGAGACATAAACACACGCAACAGGTTTAAACATGGAACTTCCCGAAGGCCTGTGAAATGTTTCGTGTCTGATCTCACTCTTTCCACCATCTCCAGGAGTCCAGGAGAGTCTTGGCGAGCACTGAAGTGTGTGTGTGTGTGTGTGTGTGTGTGTGTGTGTGTGTGTGTGTGTGTGTGTGTGTGTGGGGGGGGGGGGGGGGGGGGGGGGGGGGGGGGGGGGGGGGGGAGAATAAAATTAAAAAGAATAAAAAAATAAATAAATCCAGTCCTACCACTATACAATAAGATGCTGGTTGGGAGTAAAAGCACCAGCCGAAATGAAAGGGCTTTTAGATGCCATGTCAGTGACTGTCATGGGTGTCGGGGTTACGTCCAATCAAACCACGGCTGCAACCAGAGGGTTACTTTGAGGTTGCGGGGTGGAGGAGATGGAGCGGGTTTTGGTGTGGGTGGGTGTGGGTGTGTGTGTGTGCGTGTGTGTGTGTGTGTGTGTGTGTGGGGGGGGGGGGGGGGGGGGGGGGTCTCTCACAGAGGTGCTCCGAACAAAAGTTGCAATGAACTCTGTTGAGAGCCGAGGTGATGAGTAATGGAGCGGGCTTGTGAGAACTGGCATGGGGGGTGGGGGGGTTGTGGTTAAACATGAGCGTGTCGCCACATACCATTGTGCCTTTTCCCATCAGTGAGCCCCCCCCCCCCTCACCCCCCCCTCCCGTTCTTCACCCATCATCCCTAACCACCCGCTCCCCTCGGCATCCAGTCCTAGTTAGACCTCACCACTGCCCCCCCATCTCCCCCCACCCCCAACCCTCCAGGGCGTAGACGGCACATTCCATCTTTATCAATAGACGGGAGGAGGACGAAGAAGAGGAGGAGGAGGAGGAGGGGATGATTTATGTACTCTCAGTGATTGCAGCCAAAGCCGGAGCTGCTGGCAGCGGCTGGTGAAGCCGCCGAGCAGCCATGTGCCGTTCAGCTGATCGTGGAAAACAATTAGGCAGGCCACTGGGAGTTTTAGTTTCACCACGCTTTTTTTATTTTTAATTTTCTTTTTCCGATTATCAATAAGAAGAAAAAAAGACACAAATTAACAATTAGCAACAGAATATTGGCGAGGTGTCTGCGCTAATGTAACACGGCCTTATTACTGTACGACATGAGGTTTCATTGGTATTAAAGTGATGTGATGCCTACAACCTTCATGACCTAAAGAATCTTTATTTTTGCCACTTTTCACCAAACAGAATTCATCTGAAGTCACCAAACATGTTTAATCTCCAGAATGATGACGAGACAGCTGTAAAGTTTTTCTCCTTATAAAAACAGTATATTAGTATATAAGTTTTAGAACTACAATACAGAGCAGGAAACATTTTATTACATTTTTAGACGTTTTTTTCATTAGTTTTGATTCTGCTACCTTTTTTTTATTCGTTAAAGCAGTTTAAGGTTGTTTTTCTTTTCAATTTTTGCTGTTTTGAGCCATTTTAACTGCTTTAGCCTTTTTTTTTTCTTCATCTGTTTCGTGGTTTTAGATATTGCATTTGATTTTAGCAATTTTAGCTGCAGTAATCTCTTTCGCTGTTTTACCTTTTTGAGATTTTTGTATATTATTTTTTTTTAGCTATTTTACATTTTCTCCTCAACAGATAACGGTTCTTTAAGATAAAAATGTTTCTTTACTCATCATTTTCTGAGTGCCAGAACAAATAGCCACAATGTCCTCCTGAGCTTCGACCCCTGTACAACACAACAGACTTTATGGAGGCGGCTGTGGCTCAGTTGGTGGAGAAGGGTCATCTTCCTATCCCGATGAATATCATCATAATAATCTAAAAAAAAAAAAAGAAGAAAAAAAAAGTATCAGGGGCATAAAACTTGATTTATCCTAATAAAACACATTTCACAATTGAATATTAATGTAAGTGTCATGAAGAGAAATTTGCATCTCGAAATCGGCTCGACGTCAGTGTAACAGGTGCGATGGCTGCAGACTTTATAGAAACCATTTCTGCATTTTTATTGTCCGTGAATCCTAGAAGCAACATTATTTTTTAACGTGAAACGCTTAAAGGAGTCTCGTTCCGCATCTGTTTTCGGCTTTTAGTTGACGTCTTCAAGCACATTATTTTGATGAGTTTTTGTGATGAAGCAGCTTCCGTGACTGGAAGAGTTGATAGTGTTTCCCACGCACACCTATGGGACTGCCGTACTTGTGAGTGACTGTGCAGGATTGCATGTGTATCCGAAACTCTCCATGAGTATTGATTATTTGTGTGAGTGTGTTTGTCTGTGCGCACACAGATTTGTAAAGAGGGAGATAAAAGAGAACCTGCGAGACGCGACTGAGGGCAACGCAACCGTAGTGACCAGATTTGTCATGGTAGAAGAGCAAAATATGCACTTGTAAAAATCTAAATGGGTGAGAGACGTGTACGTGGTTTAGGCGAGAACAGAAGCATACGTCAAACGTTACATGTAGAAAAACTGAATTATGCACATACAAGTCTAACAGCATGCACAAACATGCTGTTTACACATAAACAAACCACATTACAGACGTACAGATATCAGGATACAAACATATTTGAAGTCATTTTGCCGCTTTAATAGCCGATTGCATCCCGTCTGATTCAAAGAAATATAAAGATTCACCTCAGGCCTCTGGAAAAATTATGTTTTAAAATGACGTGATACCATCATGCTTTATTCAAAAACACACAATTACTAACACTTGATGCAACAATGTTGACATAATGAGGGGGAAAAAAAAAAACATGCAGAAAAGTTTCCAGAAATGAAAAGTTGAACAAAGGTTTCCTCTGTAGTTTATTGTGAACTGGTGACCGGTTTTGTAGCAGCACCGGGGCTCCATCACACCTCTTTATTGTGTACTTTCTTTGTCTGCCAACAAACGCTTTGCTGTGGTCAGAGGCTACCTGGCTGGTAAAAAGTATTCCAAAAGTGTTGGCATTATTAAAACAAACTTTGTGAATCACCGACGTGGAGCAGCGGCACCACGTTTAACAGAGGTCATGAGCTTTCGACTCGAGTGTGTGAGGATGATTAAAGCACGAATGCAGATGTTTTAATTCAGATGGCTGAGAGACACTTTAAACTGGAGGACTCTTCGAGGAGCAGGCAAATGCCACAGCACCCCCTACTGTTCACGGCTGCCTGAATCTAAACAATCTATTGGTTTGTGTGAAATAAGTATTAGAAAAACGTGTTTTACAAGGATTCTTACTTCTTAAAATATATGACAGTAGGTGTGTTTGATATTTGACTCCTCAGACCGCCATTATCCAGATGATGGACCACAAACATTTCAGGACTGAGGAACTAAAATTAGTCAAACGTTGTGTTCAACTCTATTTATACATTGAAGTTTCCTAATGTTTGATTTGATTAATCAGTTGAGCTCAGTAAAAGTGCATGACGGTCCATATATTGAGGTCTACTTTCAGTTGTAGTGGATTAAAAGAGGTATGTGCACATAGTCTGCTGACATACCAGTTGCATCAGTCTGCCCACTCAGACGTCTCTGTTTATGTGTGTGGGGGGTGTGGGGGGGGGGGGGGGGGGGGGGGGGGGGTCTGGTTTCCCCGCTGAGCAGGGGCACATGGTCAAATTGTTTTGCACCGCAGGTGGAATTTAATAAAGCCAGTGTTGTGATTATTGTTTCTTTGCTTTCCCTCACAGGGTGCCGGAGACAGCTTTATTGGAGCGCTGGCGTTTTACATGGCTAATTATCCCGCCTTGCCCCTGGAGGAGATGGCCCACAGAGCCTGTCGGGTGGCGGGGCAGAGCGTGCGCGCCGTCGGCACGCAGGCGTCGTACCCCTTCAAGCGGGACGTGCCGGCTGAGCTGTTTGCAGAGCAGTAAACGCAGAGGGGAAGGAGGGGGCAAGTGCCCCCCCCCCCCCCGAGCACAGATCAACAAATACAACAAGAACAAGTAACTACAGAGGAGAGTTCAATCACATGTAACTGCTCTTTATTGAGTTACTCTCAAACAACTGATTTCAATATTTTACATTTCACTGAATCACAATCGCTGATGGAAAATGTGCCAAAGCCGCGATTGCTGTGACGAGCTTCTTAAATACCATCACTTCTCGACTCGTTCAAAGCTTCTTTTTGCTTTAATCGCTGGTAATCAGGACCGCGCTGAAGCACGGCCATCAGTTTCCGTCGTCCCGATCTTCGGCGGCAGGTGAAGTCTTCTGACGGGACGTCAGCCAGTGAATCAGAAACAGTGACCGACCAACGCTTTGTGATCCATGATGGCAATAAAAAAACAACAAATGGTTTGGTTAAACCTGGAGAGTCTGTTTTTGTTCATACGCTTTTAGATTGATTTGATCTTTCTCTTCTCGAAGAACAGCACGTGCTTGTTCACTGTAAAAACAGAAAGCAAGAAGAAGGTGAAATTTTCAGTGTCAAGAGACAACAGTTTGTTTATTTTTTCTATAGTGTTCAGACGGATTCTGCTAGAACTCTAATGTCTTCGAGCAGTGTCCCATTGCTTTGTGAGCATCCATCAGCATCGTGACCGATTGGAATCATGAGCTAATAATTTGAACTCACAACATGCTCGTCAGAGTGTTTTCAAGTACAGTGCTGCCTTCTTAGAAACTATTCAGGACTGCACTTTTACATCGAACTGTGCAATGATCCGATCTCTTTAACGCAGGAGCCATTGAAGCGCAACACGATAGAGCAAAGTGCACAAATGCTGCCCACTGGCATCTTACCGAACGGGTCGTGCTTTCGTATCACCAGTTTCTCTTTGAGACGGTTCCGCTTAGTGTTGAAGGCGTATCCCGTACCTGCGGCGCTCATCATCTGCACCAGGATGGTTCTGGAGGATGACAACACCACCAGTGGATTTTATTGAAAATAACTAGTAGATATAATTATGAAGCGGTCTAAGTAGATTTAATCTTCACACTTACTTGGATTTTGCCTTGGCCACTGTAAAAGAGCAGAGACAAGATGATTACTTGGCAGCGGCGAACATTATTATATCCAGACAGATCAATCGGCCCCCTCACTATTGGATTATGTGAGCATGTTGTAAAAACCAGAGGGGTTTCCTCTTAATAGTTCCATTCATCCACTATACAACCAAAAGGTTCACCAATTAACCTCACATGCGTGTTTGTGGACTGTGAGAGGAACCAGGAGTGCGCAAGCAAACACAGGGAGAACATGCAAACTAACCACTTCTCAACTGTTCAGCTGCTCCAGTTAATCTCCAAATTATATGACTCGAAACACAAGTTTCTTTGCAAGGTTAGAAAAATGACTAAGTGTTTCCAGGAGCTTTAACAGCATTTAAAGTTCCTACCTGCTCACGGGATTTGTGGAGATGCTGATTTAATTTCCCAACATCATTTTCCAAGAATTCCTGACCATAACAATACTGAGCTCTGATTGGCTGAGTGGCTCATCTAAACTGATCTCTGCAGGTGGACTGCTGTCAAAAGCAAGATGACAAAAACTGAAAACAAAGAAGATGAAGGAGGATCCTGTCAAAGTCACCTGAGGTTCCCAGGGTGATCACTACCATGCCACCGATGCCAGAGAGAGTCAGGTTAACTTTGCACATGTTTATTTACTAACTACATGTGATCTGTCAAACAAACAATACGAAGTTAAAGCAAACGTGGTAACTGATGAACAGCTGAGAAGAAACGCGTCAAAATGAGCAACAATCATAAGAAGAGTTTCGTAAAGTGGACATCCATCAAACTTATAGCGTGTTTATTCACATTTAATGACAAGAAATGTGGCAGTTTAAGCGGTGACCGTCATCTGATGTTAGCCGACTGCAGCTAACTGAATGGACGCGGCGCGACACGCGGACAAGCTTCACTCTTTAAACACACTCACTTCAGCGGATAAAATACTCACAGTTCACTGTGGTCAAAAACATCACGTAAACTTTACTAAATATCCAAAACAGAAATAAAACTCTACAGCGTTAACTAGAGCAGGTCACATTGAGCGAAGCTGCTTCCGGTGTCGATACAAACACTTCCGGGTCATCTTAAAGGCGCAGTCCTCTGATCCGAAACTTGTATGACTAAAACAGGCATTTAAATTTTTTTTTTAAATATATTATATTCCACCAAATAAAAATTGTCTGGTGTCGAAACAAGTGCTAATTATCTCAAATCAAGGAATAAAAAAATAGCTATACATACAAAAAGTGTCATAGCGACAGTTTGTTGTTGTTCTTTTTAGCGTTTGTGCCAAATGTTTTGATTTTATTTTATTTTTCTTCGTGGATTTTCCCACATTCACCATTTAGCTGTTTACACTTTAGTTGAATAATGGCATTGTGTATGATTTACTCATGTTGTGTCAGCAAAACATTGATAATTGCTGTTTGTTAAATGTAGTTATTAAAAGAATCGTGAAAATGAGGTATGTGACTTTCACCTCCACCTACTAGTTTTCAAACAATCCTGTTGTCTGTTTTGTATTTTTATTAGTACATTATTTTAAACTTTTGGGTAAGAAAAAATTGAATTCATTCATTCATTCTTTGTGCATGCCTTCATTCATTCAGAGTTTAAATATTCTAGTGAGATAAGACATTGCTTTGTTGTGCTCTGTTGTGATTTTCGCCTGATTTCCTCTTTTCTGCTCTCTGTGAATAAGCCATTTTCCCGCAGACTGCGAGCAACACTTATTTCTACAGTGAATGCAGTTATTCTCAAGTGTGACAGTGTCGGTGATCTTTAACTGGCCAAGATCACATTTACCTCTTCCATCGTTAAAAAAAAGAAAATAAAATCTCCTTTTCAAGCAAAAGTAATTGCCCATCACTCCTCTGAACCACTGAACCCTGTACCTCATGTTGCACTTTTGAGGCAATCGCCACCTTTAATCCTTTTTCAAAGCTGGTTAAAATCTGTTGGCTGGTAGCACTGACTCTCTTTCACTAAGACCTGACTGTCTGTTTTTGCTCCCGGCTTAGACGACCATTTGGATCTAGTTTAGGATTTCTAGTGTATTCATGTCTCTTGCTTCACAGAAAAAAAACATGATTAAATCATCATAAGAACATCGTCTTTACACCATGAAGAGACGCATGCTGGGGCGTCACTTGCCACAACTGCCTGCCCACCTGTGCTGTACTGTGTTCTTCTGCTTTCTGTCAGTGTGTCATGGTTCGCTGCAACAGAAACATATCTATGCCTCCTTCTCCTTCCTTTTTGTTGCACTGAAAATATGTGTGACTTTGTTTTATCAGTAAGAAACCAGGACGACAACGTGTCTGGAACGTCTGGTCATGTCATGATGCCTGTTTTTATCATCCCTGGTCTTGATCTTCTCTTTTCTTCTCCGACTTTTACCCGGCACGGTGCTTGTTTACTGTGTGAATCAATTCGACTTTATGTAAGAAAAGATTTAGTAAACTAACAAACTTATTTTTTTTTTCTCTTACTTTAAATAGAACTGTAGCTGTGTTAAGGAGAGACACAGATCCCTATTTGATTTCTAGTGAAATATCTAGAGTTTTGTTGCATTTATTCATAAAAACGTGCAGCTGTCAAACATTTTTTTCAAAGAAGAGTGGCTAAAAAGGAAAACAAAACGATCTATTACCAGATAGAAGTAATGGCATTTCTCCTCACAAAATAATAAAAAGTTCTTGGAAGGCATTTCCTTTTTATGTCCTTTTTTTTTTTTTTTTTTTTAATAATTAATTCAGTGATTCCAACGAGCACAATGAGGAAAATCCCCCATTTCCACCGACTGAATGCGTCACAGTAAGATACAATTTTTACTACTGCTGTAAAACTATTAACGCACCTGTCTGGGCCATTTCAGACGGTTGTTTTGTGAACTGAAACAGCTCTTTTTGTCAGGTGTATGTCACCGAAAAAAGCTTTTAACAGCATTGCTTCAATAGGGCGTAATGGTCCTAATTCTTCTGACCTGAATGATGTGGTTCATTCAAAATGCATTTGACATTTGTTTCTGTGGAGAGGAGAGAAAACGTCAAAGCCAGAAATTCAGAGGAACCCGTCGTGCAGTGTCATGAAAACTGATGTGAAATACCCCCAAAAATTTGCCAAAAGAAATAAAAATGTGTCTTGTTTTCACAGATAAAAAAAAAAAATAAATCCTAGCCTCTATATTTGATCGTTGCCAGTTAGATAAATGGAACTAAAGTAAGGTTTCACACTTATTTGCAGGTTTGTCCATCTGGGCTAATTCAATCAGAAAGTGGAGACTCCCCGGTGTCTACAGATTGAGCACTGCATGCAGGAGGAGTGGCTCGGCTACATTATCTATAAATAACTTTCCAGAAAACCACCGGTGTCTTTAACTAGACTGTCAGTCTCCTCTCGCTTGTCTCTTCGTATCTTTGCTTGTCCAAAGAAGCCAAAGTCAGCATGTGGGCCTCAACTCTTTAGGTTGTCACTCTATGCTTTCTTTAAGTCTCTTTTTTTGACCTATAGGAAAGGTTTCTGTCAACTCAATGAGCCCAGGGGCGAATATTTGCCTGAAATTCAAATACTGAGAACATCCGAAGTGGGAAACAACTATTTGACAAGCCACTTCTTCCTCTTGCACTGCTGGTTGACGGAGTGTATCTGGCGGAGTGTATCTGGCGATACACTCTTTCGAACTGAGTGGGGCCTGTTTGTATGTAGAGTCGAGAAGCTGTAATTTGACACTAGCCTCACTTCTTGGAAGCGACGATGATAAAGAAGTCTGTGAAGAGCTGATATCAGCTCATGCAGCCAGGTTAAGACTGAGCACTTGCATGCAGTCAGGAAAATGATCTGCCTCATTAGCAACACAAAATTTTCCTTTTCAGGAAATACAAATGAACAGAAAAGAAATTAAAAAAAATAGCGATGTGATTAAAAATGACAGAATGATGTGAGTACAAATTAGATGCATTATCTCCCCCCTGCCAAATCATGTTTGTCTTTCTTAGTACCTGATGCATTTGGTTCATGAAGAGAATTAAGATCAGGTTCTTTATTTCTTCAGCCAATTATACCTGCTGAGCATCGACACAAACATCTGCTCCTGTTGTGTCGAGGGGGTGGGGGGGTCATGAGGTTCTTCTCCTCGCTTTTTTTGCAACGAGACATTAACCGTTGCCATGAGAGCAAGTGATCAAAATTTCAGACCGAGATGAGATCGTTAAACCGGCCGCACAGTGGATGTGGTCACACGATGATGTTCATTCTCGATATGTCTCTTTTTATAAGCTTCATCCCGGCACGTTTTGCTTCGTCTTGTTTCAATTCATTTTATTTTTAGCTCTGTGAGCGTGCAAAATTATCAGAGCCTTGGAAAATATCCACAAAGACACCACTTGTTGGTGGTGGCCACCGCGTCTGTGGCCCGAGGCGAGCTTCTCACATTCCATGAATGGGCTGAAGGAAAATATATCAAGGACTTTCTGGAATGTCCCAAAACTGAAGTGAAAGCCAGTCTCTTGAAGACAGATGAATGGGCCCGATACTGATAGTGGCACGATGGAAATCCCCCCTCAAGTCCTGAGAAAGTAGAAACTAAATAGCTTTTCTTGTCCCGGCGGAGAAATACTGATCCCTAGCAAAGAGCAGTTTTGCACGAGGAACACGATGAAACCTCTCATTGGTTTGACGTTCTACCATGTCTGTGTACACATCATACACTTTGATCATGATGAAAAGACAGTGAGGCCGTGTTGACACTCAACGGTTCTGTCCTGTTGGAACAGTCCATTGATGAATATATCAGAATGCAATATTTAGTGCAATAACCGTCTCAGCATCGGGAACAGTAGAAAACTCCCGGAGCAACTGAATTCTTCAAGAGAGAGACGCACAATGTTAGTGATGTGAATGCATGTTGAGAAAACGAGTGACGTTCAGGCGCATAAAGAAGGTCTCCTATCAGCCTTAACCTTTTGCGTCTTCGTGAGAAAACTGTCCAGAGTGACCCAAGTCAGTTCTCACTTTTAGTTTTATCAAGTCACTTCTAAAAAATGTGAAACCTAAACCTGAATGTACAGAGTGTGTATACCCTAAACCAACCAAACCCTGCAGAGCACCAAAACTTTAATTGACCAATATCTGTCTTTTTCTTGAGAGCAGCTCAGACGGGCCATTGGGCATTTTATCCTTCTAACAGATATTATTCATTGGTGTGAGCAATGGAGGAATTTCTGTAGCTTTTTTTTCTTTCTTTTCTCACATTTCTAAGCTGTTAATGAATTCTCAGCATGCAAAAACACCAAAAACAGGAGACCAAATACTAACCCAGGACGAAGCATTGTGTCCCTCCGTATCAGACAGCTACTGTATTTCTCTACATGTTTTGTCTGGTGGATCAAGTTATAATCCTTCAATCACAATCTGTGCGTTTTCCAACATTGAACATTCTGACACGTAAAGCATAAGTCCTTGGCTATTTATTCACTTTTTATGCAGGTCACAAAGCTCCAGTGGTCAGTTCAGCGTCCCGCTGAACACATTCTGATGCAGTCGAGTAGGTTTAAATCCACAGAAAGGTTGTGAATGAGTCATGAAAATGTCTCATGGAATCCATGAAACGGAGAACTGAGCCGGAGGAGTATGTTAAGACCAAGAAAGTGCTCAGTGGGCAAATTCCTGGAAGTATTATGAAACACATTTGCAGTGTCCTCCAATAGCTCATCATAATTCTTTTTTTTAATCTGGAGCAATTATGTTCATTTTCAGGTTTTACTTCAAGTTCTGGGAGTAACTTGTGCTTAGCCTCTCGGTTCGCGATCCCTGAACCAAACAATTGCAGAAAGTGCAGAAAAAGACGTAGTCTGACGTTTTAAAACCAATGCAGGGCAAGTTTCCTGAACACAAGGCCTCTAGTCATGCAGGTGAGCTACATGAAAATAACTAACTCGATGACGATAGACCAAAATACCATGAAAGACTAGACTATACGAACGAAGACGGGCTCATCAGGTCATGTAGCTCAGCGGGTTAAAACACGGGCATTTGGTCTCTATGGACCGAATGAGACTGATTCAGGAGAGGGAAAATGGAGAGTTAAGTCTCTCTTTTCTTAGTGTCCCAACATATTTTCAGAAGCTTCCCCGTGTTCACAACACTGCAGGATAAACTATCATCACAATGTGTAAGTGTTTTACGATCTGTATTGCCTTCATAAATCTGTTTCACGTAAAGTTTTAATGTTCAAAGCAGTTTAAGTTGCTTGTTACCCTGTTGCTGCCGTCTTGGTCAGATCCCTCAAAGCAAAAAGAGGTTTGGTCTCAAAGGGACTTGAACACCTTGTTAAACAAAGATTCTAAAAGTAATGTACATTCTCAAACACATTAGGTCCGTCCGGGAGGCCCGTTTTTAGTTGGTTTTTTTCTTGCCTCAGTGGAGGTAAGGCCTGTAACGTGTGTAACTGAGGGACAAAACAAGTAAAGTCCTCATTATATATTGCTGCAGTGCTTTAATGGTAAGAGAACAGGGTTGGCTTGTCCCTGCAATCACACAGGGCCCTTCAGCTGCCTCTCAAGCATCCGGTGTATTTTGGTCCATGTCGTCACTCAGGAAGAGCGGTGGAATAAGACTAATGGATTATTCTCTCCACGGCTTATCTTCATTAAAAAGGAAGATCCAGTATGTGTGCGACACCGCGGTCCCACCAGTGCACAGATTAGATGAAAACAAAAAGGTAGCAAAGTGAACACGGACTAATGAGGCTGAGGCTAAGTGGAGCCGTATTGGTAAACCCGGTGGGGGGAAGCCGCGCATTAAAGTGGAAATGAGCGTGAATGTTATTGGACGGGCCGAGGAGCGCTGTAACCAGGCAGGGAGCAGCTGTCAGGATGTGTGTGGAAGAGCTTGCGTCACCGAAGGGATAATTCTGAGAAGGAGGCTGAGACCACAAGCTCCAGCCTCGGCTCCCCTCCTCCACCCCCTCCTCCACCCCCACCCACTCAGCACTCTCCCCAGCCACTCCGGACGTTAGCTATTCTTTTCCTTCTCCCACTTCACTGTGCGAACACCCCTCACTCCATCACATGCGCACTTCCTTTACAATTGGCACCTATTATTCCATAGCTTCCGCTCATATTGATATTCTCCACACTCCATCGGGGTTTTTTTGTAACCTTAAGTGGCTAAATGAACAGGTATGGGGGCTCAGTTTCATGCAAGCTTTGAAGTCTGCTCCTCTGAAGGTGGTCTTGGTGGCTACCTAATCACAAATCTGAACAGCTCCCGCAGATTTATCAAAATAAGATTTAAACTTTGAAGCATGACGACAGCACCGAATGATACTTGTACTGTATGTCGCTTTCATGTTTATGTTTCAGTGACGAAAACCTCCAAATTTGGACAATTTTTCACGAGAGCTTAAAAAAGTTGCCCGGCAACAGTTAGAAACACAAACGTGTTAAATTGTATGTTCTTTCTGTGTATGCAGTCATGCAAACTTTAGTTCATTTTCAGCCCAAGATGAACATTTCACTCATGAGAATTGGAAAAAAAGGGGGGGATTAAGATAAACTTGCCATCAAAACAGCACTTTATGTAATAGAAAATCAAAAACAAAAAGTCCTATGAGCTTGAAGTTATCATCGGACTCGACTCTCAGTGACGTCAACCTGTTGCAGTATTTACCCCACTTTCCAAAAACAGGATATATGTGTATGTGAGAACATCCTCCACAGGATGAATACTTCCTTATGTTTTTAAGAAGTGATGTCAGGTGGCCAATAATTGTTGTGTTTGTTTGTACAATCAGTAATCATGGCCCCCAAAAGTTCAATCTGTAATAATTTGATTATTTTGAGAGAATGTAGTTGAGGTGCTTGACTCTTTTGTGTCACCTAGATCACACCCCATATAAGGCGAACAGAAATACCTCTTTTAATTTGAGCAGGAGATTCTTCAATAATTCATGGTCCTTCCGCGTGTAAAGCAGACGTGATAACCACTACACCATGGAACCTGCATAAGGCAAAAAGTAAAGTGTGCATAGTCTAGTCACTCTACTACCGAACAAAATCCAGAGTTAAAGAAAATTGCAACAAGAAAACTGAAAGTTCATTATTGAAGTAGAAGGTCTCCAGTTCAGTTCCACACAAAAAGTAAAAAAAATAAAAATAAAAATCTGTTGGGAAAAGGTTGAGAAATTCAACTTTGAAAGTTTTAGTTCATCACACCTCATTTATTTCCCATATTTGCTCTATCAGGTGATGTCAGTGCACATGAAATATCATAAACTGGTGATTGTACTTCCTATCAACACTCACAACTGAAATACCAACACCCATGGATGGAACCATTGATGAAATCAAAGAAACAATTAATTTTACTTTAACACAAGGGTGTTACAAACTTGAGATGGCTACACACACACACGTCAGTCAAAACAAATGCTTATTTGACCTATCAAAAGCTACTATAGGATATACTCTTATATCTATATATCTTATATATCCTATAGTGTGTCTCTTGAAAGACAACCTTTCTTTATGGAAACAATTTGCATTAAATAAACTCAGCAATGCATTTTCTCTAATGAAATGTAATCAAATGTGACTACCACCGGATCCCAGGCTGATAGAAATGTCTTCGCTGAACTCCACAGCAGTGAACGACTGGTTATTATTTATCAATGATTGAAGCAGCATGTACCGAACTCAGTAGTCACACCTGCGCACACAGAAATGCTTCTACCACCTCCACTAAACAAGCCTCGGCTCGTATATTATTAGCCGTCACAACAGTCATTTGCTGTTCTTTTGACCTACCAAACAGATCGCAGTAGGTGACACCATGACTCACACACACACACACACACACACACACACACACACACACACACACACACACACACACACACACACACACACACACACACACACACACACACACACACACACACACACACACACACACACACACACACACTCAGAGTCCTAGGCACCGAACACCACACACTGGTTCACAACTCCATGGCTTGCGTCATCGCGGTGCCCCATTAATTATTATATTAAAAGAAAGGAAGGAATAACCAAGTCTGAATCTTCACCATTCATTAAGGAGCAAATGATCTGTGTTTCGGTGTCTTCACAAGACGGTTGTGTGGTGAGAGCAACACTCAAAGCAGAGGAGGAGCAACTTTTCTGCTTGAAAGTGTTGGAGGTTTCCTCATCAGTCATCACTTCAGAGTCATTAACACGTTATCCACTGGGCACATCTGTTCCGCCGTTGGGAGAATAAAGTGAAACGGGACGCAGCTAAATAAGACTAATTGCCATTTGAACATTAATGGAGTGTAATCTTTATTTCAATCCTGTTCTCTCACTATAATGCTAATTTTACAAGCTGGGACTAAACATGGACCCATCCTCTCAGGATGTGCATCTGTTGGCTTTATATTGGCTTTATATGTAGCGACATCACATTGATGGACGGCAGATATTACACCACGCTTCATGTAAAAGTTGATCACCTCATTGTTCAGTCCTTGAAGGTCTGCAGGTCTTCATCAGTAAGTCTGAGGCGGAGACCTTCATTCAATAGTTCAGGAAGGTGTCCACCTCTCTGCACCTTCTCAAAGTGAAAAGAACTGCTTTTTCCAAAGGAACCTTTGGGCTTATATATTTAAACTCCATATGTTAATAGACCACAGCGGCCTTACTTCGTTAGACCTTACAGACTAATTGAGGAAACAGCATGAACTGATGCGTCCATTGGATGAGGAGCGAAACGTCTTCCAACGCATATGACTAAGTCCAGTTGAACTGATTTATTTGAGAGGAAAATGTATGTTTCAGAGTGTCGGAACAACAGAAAAATCATTTTCAGGACATGGATTAAGGTAAAGGAGGTTTAGATTTAGGGTAGCATTATCTCTAGAAAGATTGATCTTATTTAAGAAAGCCACTTTCTGCCAAAAGTACCAATATACATCATCCAGTCTTCTTTAGCCATGTTATTGTGACTGAGGCTTTGATTCCCAGTTTACATTAAACAACGAGCAGAGATACACACAATCGCAAATATGCTGACAAAAAAGGGCTAATTTCTAATTACCAGTCACTCTAAGCTGTGTGTGTTCGGATTGTTGAGGAAGTCTATGGCCGAAGAACAACAAAAAGCCAAATTAGCTCTATAAAGTTTCATTGCTCACCTCTACAAAACTTTTCCACTCAGTAAGAAATCCCATGAAATTAGAGATGTTGGAGATTTGACATCTGAAAACTTCCTAAAATCGAATTGTCCCCAAATTAAAGGCCATGTCATTGACAGTACATTGTGATTGTGCCTTTATAGGTACACAGGTTCTCTGAAGAAATGGAAAGCTAAGAAGGAAGCTTGAAATATGTTGGTTAGTAACAATTCAAATTTAAGATTGATTTTAATTCGGAAGGGTCTTCAACGGGTACTTTGCAATTGACTGTTTAACAACAGAAATCAGTAAACGGTAACGATCATTTAATGTCTTGTAAAGTTAGCGCGTGTCAGATGAAACCATGTTCTGATGCTTTTCTTAATTCACCATGATACTTTGAGATCATTCTCCTGAAATGCAACAAAAGTCATGCAGAAGCTCAATGGAACTGCATCAATACCTGCAGCTTGAAAAATTTGCAGCTGTCGCCATGTGATAAAAACTGTATTAAAAGGGTCATATTATCCAGGTTTCAAACATTTTCAAATGGGTCTCGTTGGTCCAAAAACATTGTATTCAACGTTTATTGCCCCAAATCCAGCTTTTCCTTGATTTTCCTCCATTTGAATATTGGATCATAGGAGCTGCATTCACAATCTGCTGTGTCTGTGTGAGCAGCTGGACTGGCTCCGCCCACACATGCCCATCTTGGGAAGAGGAGGAAGTACTTCCTCTCGTGGTGCCATGTGCCAGAGCAGAGCTGCCTAATTGTGGGAAGGTCAGAGGAAGGGCCTACCTTGACTGGGATTGGCTAAACCCCCAATGACATTATATAGGGTTTGATTTCTGATTCGCTCGTTGGAGCAACACACTTTTTAAAACTTGAAATATGACAGGGAGTGAGAAGACAGACTTTCGTCACTTCAGGGGCGTCATTCCCAGGTATGGGGACGCAAAGTACTGTTGGAAAAACCATTAGAAAGTGAATTTTGCGTAATATGACTTCTTTAAGGAATCAGCTAAAGCAGTGGTACCTCATGTCTTCTACATCATCTTGTTAGACACTTTCAGGTATGAGTCGGATCAATGTTTAGCATCGACAATGAGAGAGAACACGGGAATGTGGAGAGAGCAGAGGAAGTGTGATGATGAAGAGCCCTCATCTACAGCAGCAAGATTTTATTTTTTTTATTTCTGCCTGATAATAGGGTTAAATGTCAAGAGAGCATTTACATTGTTTTTAAATACCTCATCTCGGTGTCTCGACGCAAACTGTTTCAACAGAACGGCTTGAACTCAGAATCACTGAGGGAGTAAAGCAGAGACACAACAAGGGAAAGATAAGAATCTGCATTTGGTGCTGCAGGTCTCGTCGTCTTTATGGAATTCCATCCGTCAGCACATATTCGATGGTAAGCGCTCCAGACAGCTCTTTCATCCCTGGTGGTCCCAGAATCAGCACCACGGACAGCGGCGATGACACACCGCACTGCAGAATGCTGTAATTGTTTGGTAACTGTTTAGTTCAGCTGTGAATCAGAGGCCTCAGGTCACATAAAGTCACATTAACATGATCTCCTGCTGCACAAGAAGGGGGAAAAAAAAACCTGGAAAAAAGAAAAGAAAAGTGCTAATCTTCACACGGAAGACAACTAGACTGCTCAAACTGTCGGCGAGTCGCACAGATTGTCTTCCTGTAAATAATTTTTAAAAAGCACTGAGGTTGTTTAAGTGAGCACACTTATGTTTATTGTCACAGGTTTAGAAATATATGAACCCAAAGCTGGTGAGTGCAAAGTTAGAGCCAACCCAAATGGAAACAAAGCATACTGTATATACAGTACAGCTGGAAAAAAAAAATTATTCATTTAAAACTACAAAAAAAATTGAAAATTAGACATTAGCTGATGTTCAAATGGTGAAATAGGCCGAGATGAACAAAAATAAGTATTGTTGCTATTTTATTCGCCAATTTTCTACCACGGACAACCATAGTTAATAACAGTATAAACCTTTTTACAGCATGAATAATCATTATTGAGGTTGAATCTTTAATAGTTTGAAAAAAGTAAACTGCAAGGTCTACACTGGCCTATTGACTAAAATAAGGGAAACACTTTTAGCTAAGTTCTTGACAACACACCGTGGATGACGTCACGGGATTAAGGAACGGCGTTAGGAGACTTCCTAACGGAGTTAAGGAAAGGCGATCACGTTGTTTTGACAATGAGACCTTACTAGGTGACGTAATAATTATCTGACA
This sequence comes from Lipophrys pholis, assembly GCF_963383615.2. Lineage (NCBI taxonomy): Eukaryota > Metazoa > Chordata > Actinopteri > Blenniiformes > Blenniidae > Lipophrys > Lipophrys pholis. The sequence continues at coordinate 6,003,353 of NC_137633.1, forward strand.
GTGGTGAAGGTGAGTGACGTCAGCCGTGGTGAAAAAACTACAAATTTCAAAAAATGGACTACAAAAAGCGTATTTATACCACCTTTATCCCCGTGTCTCTATCCGCTGATATAATCTCAAATATCACAAGGTCTGCATGAAATCAAAGGAAAAGAGGCGGCCAGGTGAATACATAACCAATGCAAACTGAGAATAGGCCGCACCAAAACTTTACTGTGTTCGTTTTACAACGTCCGCATAACATTCATAGTTGGGATATGGGTTTTAGATTATTTAAAATTGTTCAAATTGTCCCTGAACACTCGGACGAGCGGGTCCCTTTAAATGTCGCCGCAAGGAATTGTGGGGCAGCATGATCTTGTCTCCTTTAGTAAAGGATGCATCAGTGTTTCCTCGGCTAAAGGAGGTTCAAAAGGAAGCATTGAGCCTCCTTTCCTGAGCTTATAGAGAATTTGAAAGCTCCTGGCTCCACTTAAAGACTTCCGGGAGTTAAGGAAAAGTGGATAAGAAAGGAGATAGGAGGGACTATTCGGAAGCACCCACAGAGTTTATCCAGATCCTCATCATTTGTGGTGACTCATAGCTGCGTTCATGTGTAAATGTAAGGCCCAAACGTAGAGAAATATCCTTTTTTTTTTTTTTAAATATCCACATACGTGTAAACGTGGCCGCAGACAAGAAGATGCCACACTGTCCTGTTTTTTTTAAACTTTTTTTCAATTGAAATGTCATTCCAGGCAGTCAATTAGCATTCGTGCTTGAAGTGAGAAGCAAAAAAAAAGCGTTTAATTATACGTTTAATTCTCTTGCTCATAATTACCTCAGCAGCTCACACAATGCTGAAATCAAGCTAAACTGTCTTCGCACACCTCCAACAATTCATAGGTGGGTGTTTTCATGGACTTTTCCAAATGATTTCATTATGTTCACACGCCCACATTTTGACTTGCTTTGCAAACTGAATGCGAGTGTCTCCTCACATTCAGTGTTTTAATTCATTACCAGTGAGGCCGCTCCAGGAAATGCTTCACAATCACAATCACACTGCGTTCTGGCCACGAGCCTTTCAGGCGACTTGTCTGTGGATCTTAATCCAGCTGTCTGATATCATTGGAAGGAAAGGGAAAATACGTGGGAAATGTCTTGCTCAGGGTGGATTTTATTTCCCCCTCCCAGCGTGACCCAGATTTGACTGTTCATGTTCAGCTTTTCCTGCGAGAAGATCTAATCTCTTGTTTACACGGCGCTACAAATCCCATTTTTGTTTTGTTCGTGTGTAAATCCACCAAACAGCATTTGCATTCGCTGTATTATTAGTATCCTCAGTGCCATTTATATATATATATATATATATATATATATATATATATATATATATATATATATATATATATATATTGAGAGAAAAAAAAGTGTTTTCATTATCATCCGCAAAAATTAAACGGCTTCTTATGCAATGCTTGTTTAAAGTCGCAGGCAGGAGCTCGGCACAGACTAAAACAATGATGCTCCGGGTTGTCTTTCTTTCCACTTGCGTAAATGGGAGCGATTGTGTCGGTTATGATGTCATGCTCTGATGTGCATCAGGTCACCATGGTTACAACAATCATGGTCGTAATGAAGCCCCGGGATTGGATTTCCACGCAGGCAACAGGTCTGCGAGGACACATTTATGGTCTGAAAGGGTTTTGTCCGGTAGATGGGAGGAAGTCCTAAAAATGCATTGGAGTGTGACTTTCTCTCCCTCCCTCCCTCCCTCTCTCGCTCTCTCTCTCTCTCTCTCTCTCTCTCTCTCTCTCTCTCTCTCTCTCTCGCTCCCTCTCCCTCTCTCACAAGCCCTTCAGGTAACCTTGAAAGGTTTTCACTTTACACAAGGTGTGGGTCAAAGTCCCCCTTAATTTCGCACCGAAAAAGGTGTCAGTTCCTGTTTGTCCATACTGGCTCTATATTTAGACTCTGCTGATGAGTCTACAACAGCTCGCTACTTTACATAGCCTCGCCGATGACCGCGGCGTTGTCAGGAGTAATGTTATAAAACAGGCAGCCAGTGTGTCCTCCTCCCATCTGTTCTCTCTCCTCTGTCTCCATCTCGCCATGTTCCATGACGCAAAGCCTGAGTGGGAGTGGACAAACCTTCTGCTCCCTGAGAGGACTGAGTGGGCCGCCGCCATCCGCTGTGTACGCACCAGAGATGGAGGTATATTGGTAGGGAGAGAGAGAAAGAGAGAGAGAGTGAGAGAGAGAGAGAGAGAGTCTTTAGAACAAAAGCAAGTGGAAGCTCGATGGGAGGTGGTGGGGGGGTGACAGGGATAGATCTGAAGAAAAGTAATTGATGGGGATGAAGAGAAAAAGGGGAGAAGGAGGAGATAAGTATGGTGGTGGCGGTGTAATAATGGGGGAGATAAGGACAGAGGAGTGGAAGAATACGAAAGCAGCAGTCGGAAAGGAAGTAAATCAGTGTTTGTGTGGACAGGCCTTGAATGATATCCTGAGGACAGATGATCGCGAGCAAAAGAGTTGGGAACACATAGATATTGACTTTGCTGCCTTAACTGTGAAGTGTGGAGAGAATTATCAAAGAAAAGACTTGTGGATTATACATGGGGGGGGGGGAATTTCAGACCATTTCCGAGTTGTATAGGTTGTTATCAACAACATCCATCCCTCCATCTTCTATACCGTTTTGTCCGGTTCAGGGTCACGTTGCGCTGGAGCCGTCTAACAATGGGTGAAGGATGGGTTCAATCTGGACAGGTCAACAGTCCATCACAGAGCAAACCAAGATACACAAACACTTTTTAAGAAAAAAAAAAAACAGTTAAAATTCAATCAGCAAACACAATGCTGAAAGAAAAGAAGGAAATAACAGAACTTTTTGTTGAATTGATAAAGCTAACATTTTTCCTACTTTTAATAAACAAGTGAAATGTGAAAACCCCTTTTTTGCATCTCATGTTTAACCCCAATTCTTTGTTGTGTTACAGTTCATACTGTCTCAAATATGTGAAATGTTCTCAACTTTACATCCGTTTTAAATGAATTATTATTATTATTATTATTATTATTATTGTTATTATTATTATTATTATTATTATACTCCATAATCTATCATTCTCACTCATCAAACTGCAGATTACTACTTTTTTGCACCTGCAAATCAACATTTCACTGTAATGTCATTAAAGTTGAATGTAATCTAATATGCATATCAGGTTAACTACAATACTCACCTGCTAAACATTTCATTTTTTTAAAGTATGATTTACTTCAAATCAATTTCCAACACAGTATTGCATATAATAAACAGGGTAAGTCATGCTGGCCCTTAAGGTGAGCGTAAAAGAAAAGTGTACAGAGTTCACCAGGAGTCTCAGAGCTTTGTTTCCTTGATATAACAACGATAATGACTTTTAATCACCGTACGAAACTTCTTAAGCTTGTGTGTTTTCCTCAGCAAGATTATCTTCATTAGCCAGTAAAATTTTAATCTGCCGATGTTTATCTAGAAAACTAACCGCACCACAATTCCACCTCTTCATCTTTATCAGCGTGCTTGCCTGCTCACCTCTTCGGAGTCAGTATTTCCTTTTAGTGACTCCAAAAAAAAAAAAAGGAACTCATGAATGTTGGTTGGAAAGAAAGAAGAATAGTTTGGTGCAGTCAAAACATTTGTGCCTGTCTGTACTAGCAACTGTGAGTATTTACACATTTAAAATAAGCTCTATAAAACCACCACAAGGACAAATACTGGCAAAGTAACTACACTTGTATTCAGTGGTCCTGTGGCTATTATCAGAATAACATTAAGTTCTAGACATTATTGAAGGGTTGAGGATTTGTGTATTGCCTCCAGTTCTTGTTGCAGCAGGTACTATATGAGTGTTTTTTATTGTGAAAAGGAGAAACACACTGAACAAAATGAGTCATGGAGCATTAAAACTGACCCAATGAGTGAACAGATGCTATAAAGTGATTTCCATGATTAGAAATGCATCCAGAATCTGCTGCATATCTGGGTTGACCTTTGCAACCATTACCGAAATTGGGGCAATTTAAAGTGATTAATTGCTTTAGTAAATATTTTATACGTGTATGACTAATCGACATGACTTTGTTTGGTAGATTTCCACAGGCTGCATTAATGCGGACAGACATTATCTCCTCCTATGTGTTGGAACTGATGCACCTCACACCCATCTGCTCAATGGCCTCCAGTTGATCCCAGTCAGTTAATTAAAGAGGGGAACTATGATGACGAGCAAGCAAGCTCATATGGTGCTTTTATATTTTGACTGTTTTTGTCAGCATTAAATCATCTTTCTTTTCGGCACTCCGTCACACACTGCAGTTATGAATCAATGGCCCTCGCAGTGACCTCCGTCTATTTTCTGATCCTTCCCTCTCCCTTTGCCTTCTGCACGCTTATCTTTAGTAACTCCATCCCCCTCATGATCCATCGATGGCTATTTCACAATTTGGCTAAATCCAGCTCTGAGGTAACAAGTGACACCTTCTGTTTCCATGCTTCCGGTCGCTAGGCAACCTCAGCAATTATGCCACTGCCAAGAGAAGAGGATGGGAGGAAGCAGAACCCAGAGCGCCCCCCCCCCCCCCCCCCCCCCCTTTTTCCCTCCGCCTCTGTTCATCTTGGCCAGCTCCATCCGCCATCTAACGTTTCAACACCGATCTGCTTGCTCCGCCGTTTCCCCGTGAAGTTGCCTCTCCTCTCCTGCGCTACAGGGGTCTGTGTGAAGCTGAGCAACTGTAGAAAAACACTCTGCTGCCCTCTCTTGTTCTCCGCTCTACAGTGATGAATGTGCAGCGATATCAAACTTGATATAAAAAAAAAAAAAAAACAATAGCCGATTGTTTTCAAAGCAGATCACCTCTAACATACAAAGGTGGAGGAGAAAATACGAAAATGATCAAATAAGCTCAAATAAGGATATGCAGCATTTACGAACCTCTGGTGCAGTCAGTCTTTCCTGCTATTTAAAGGAATAAATAGGGATCTTTAAGTTCCTAACAGCAACAGATTAGTAGTGTAAAGAAGAAAAGAGTAAATCAGCTCTATTTTTGTGCGTTTGATCCCCATCATCTGTTATTACATTGATCCTGGGATAAATACGCACAGATTTGGATGGCATTCGAATGTTGTTGTACTATTAAACATCGTATGGCTGTGCAATGACAGTAAAGAGTTGAATCTCCTCGGTGAAAAAGCAACAGGTACAACAATAACGTCTGCTAATGCGAACAGAAGCACACAGCGAAGAGACGGCAGCTCTCCAACGACAGCGACAAATGTACCTTTTTTTTTTCTTTTTTTTTTACACAAAAGTAATAAGTTAGTTAAACTCATACTCTTTCATAGGAATTGTAGCATGTAAAGCAAAACTGACATCTCCTCTCGACCAGAGGGCCAAGCTGTGATCTAATTTATCTTTGTAAACCAGTTGGAGCAAATAATTGAACATCAAAATTAAACCAAATAGGATTAAATTCAACTTATTCACTCAAAGTGCCTGTATATTATCATTTAGAACATGTAGTTGAACAATATCTAAGGAAGAAATGTATGATATTGGGTTCAATTGTGGTTAACTGACATCACTACTGACGTCACTATAAAGTACTTAAACTATCAGGTGTATTTATATTAATTCCCCTCATGTGACAGAAATACTTGACTGAACAGCTTCTACCACCAGTCAGAGACTCGCTCAGGTTGTCATAACCACGCACTTGACTGGAACAAGTGGGAAAAAGAAACATAGCTGCAGAAAGAAAGGTTAGTATGGTGTAATTTTGCGCCGGTAGAAAAAGGTTGCACATGTATATTTAAACCCCCAACCCTGCCGAGATCTTTCAAAGGCGGTGTCGCGCCATGTGCACGTTGACTTCCTCTGTTACATCAACCTGAAGCAAATGTGGCACACAAATTGGACCGAAATAGAAACCTGCGATTCAGCCGAAAAAAGAAGTGATTTCCTCTTTCTCAATGATGTCATGTGGTAAAAATATACGATTCGAGGGAGGAGACTTCCTTTCGTGGTTATCTTTTGAAATAATCTCTACATCAGCTGGTTGACCGGAGTGCCTTTTTTTTTTTTTTTTTTCCTCAATAGTCATCACAACTATTTCAAGTGTTTACCTCATAACCTTCATGACACCCTCGTGCATTTTCTCATCTTGTTGAAGCACACTGTTGTAGCATCTTACACACAGCGTATACGCTGATGCGTTGAACGATAACGCAACAGAAATCTTTAGATAGTGACATGAACACATCGGGACTATTGGTTTTATCGTAAGTGGCGCAAAAATAATCATATTCTCCCATTAGACATTTGACATTATTTGTTTATTAGCAAACGTGATATTCAGTCTTTTTCCCATATGTGTGCCATAATTAAGAGTTGTACTACTAAGTGCTTTCACTTCATGCAATGACTTCCGAAAGTATTGATTTCCCTTGAACTTATTTTATCACATTACAACCACAAATGTAATTGTGTTTTATTGGGATTCTATGTGATCGGCCAATATGGTTTTAAATATGGTTTTTTTTTTACAAATGAAAAACTGAGAAAATGTGCAAGGAGAATATTTTTGACCCACACACACACACACACACACACGCACACACACACACACACACACTAATGGAGGCTGCGGCCATGCAAGGAGCTGTCACTCCAGTGGGAGCAGTTTGGGGTTCAGTGTCTTGCCCAAGGACACTTCAGCATGTGGGCAGGTGGAGATGGGAATCGAACCTGCAACCTACTAACCGAGTTTTCTAGCCATGTTGGGGACACAGCAAGCTGAGCAGTGATGGAGAAACAAAAAAAGAATCATGAAAAAGGAGACAAGACCACAACAAACAGACCAAGCAAAGCAAAGATGGTGACGGTATTATTCAGAATACAATCAAATATCTACACACTCCACTATTGTACATTAAAAAGTCTGTAACATGAGTTTGTAAATCATTTATGTTGAGAAATATGTGTAATTCTGTTGATTTGTAAGTGTTCTTCGTAAAGGGAGTATATGAAATTATTGAAATTTGTATGGAAATCCCTGGTGTCAAGTATCGGTATTATATCAGTATCGGTGTCATATCAGTATCGATATCATATCAGTATCGGTATCGTATCGGCATGCGATCCGAAAGGAGATCAGTGATAATCCCACATCACTTGTAACTTAATTTAAGAAAAGTAATCAGTTTACTATTCGCCACATGAAGTGGCAGCACAGTCGAGAAGTTGATTTAATGTGGATTTGTGTAAGAGACTGTGCTATCTGTTTGATCATTGTTCCTGTCCGTGTGCAGCGTGAAGCAATGGGAGACAGAACCAGAGAGTGGAGTATTGCGTAAGTGAGCCCGGGCTTTGTGTTTTTTAGAAAACAGTGGAGAGAAAATAGCAGCCTGGGAGACTAAAAGTAGCCTCTCCACCACAGATGGCCCCCACGCTTTCCGCCAGTGGGTCAGTGGGTGAGGGGAGGGTGGAGGGGAGCGGAGGCAGGAGGAGAGGCCGTGGCCGTGTGCCGCTATCCAGGGGAGCGCGTGGGCGACGCGGGCAGCGGGGAAGAGAAAGACAAGGACTTCTGAGGCCAAGTGGGCCGAGGCGGCTAAAAACAGCCGCGATGACGCTCCGAGGTCAGCCGGCTGGTTCGTCAGCAGCTATTTCAGCAATCCTCAACACAATGTTGACATCACTGTGAAGCTCTTCCTCCTCCTCCTCCACCCTGCAATCTGTCCGGCCCGGGAATTGAACTCACATTCCTGGATGGAGGGATTTCGACATATATGGTCACCATTGGGTCAGAGAGGATGAAGGCTGGAGGCACAGCTCCACCTTCAGGCGACCCCTACAAACTACAGCTTAAGGGACAAGTCTCTGCTCTTCTTTTTCTCTTTTATTGTGTTCTCATTTTTTTACTTTCTCCTCTCTTCTGTTAGATTATCATCCCTTCTCTTATCTCCATATTCACATGTCCTCTATTATGTTCTTCATATCTTGTCTATTTCTCTTTATCTATTCTGGCCAGTACCAGGCCAGGACCCTATTGTTAGTGTTTCTTATTGTTTTTTTGCAGCCTCGGCCACTTTGAGGCCAAATTTGACCCACTAAACACGCTCAAAAACTCACCAAATTTGGCATGCTCATCAAGATAATAATAATTATCATTATCATTATTATTATTTTTTTTATTTTTATTATCAGACCTCAAGTATAATATTCACAGTCCAAAAATTGCATTTCTTTTGTGCGCCACAGCTGAAAAGCTCCAATCAAGCAGCTAAAGTTTCGCCTGTGTTGGCGAAAGAACAAAAAGTAATTGTTGTCCAGATTAATCGGAGCAATCAGCGGCGGACATACAGAGAGACACTGCAAGCACAACTTTAAGAGCTTGTTGTGAATATAATCATCATTTCCGCCTATAGTGTCATCAAACTATACAGAAACTTCAACATGTCACCTTTATCTCATATTATCCATTGTGACGTGTTTGTGAGTATTGGTCAGCACTGCTGTCTCGCGGTGACGTTCCCTGTTTTGGATCAACGAGATTTTTCTGTGTGACGTCTGTTTAATCTGTGTATTGTGGCTTTTTCCTACAACACAAAGACACACTTACAAAGTTGATAGCACTGAATTTCAATGTAAACGTGTGTTTTTAGTGTGTATGAGGTGTTTTTATTTTCTTTTTTCTCTATTTTAATAGAGTTTGTCTTCTTTTGTTTTTTATATTTTCAATCTTTTTCTCTTCCTTTTCCATATATTCTTTTAATTCTTGTCTTCATAGCGTTTATTGAGGAGTCTCTTTTCCTCTCCAACTTCTTTCTTTTTGTCATTTTACACTGAATTTTTAATTTTCGACACAAGGCCTATCGTATCTTGTTTTTATCCTTTATCTTGTTTTTCATTTATTAAACTTTTCTCTCCTTTAATGCTCATTTGTTTGTTTTACTTTTTCTCTTAATTCTATTTCTACCTTCCCAGCCATTTTCATTATTTTCCCTTTCTTTTTTCATCATGTCGAAGGTTTTCCTGGTTGAAACCTGTGAAAAGTTAGTGCTGACCAGTACAGTGACCTTGTGGTGTGACGGCTGTAGGAATTAATGGAACGCAAACTAAAGGGAAATGACTAACGCTCCAAACAGGACAGGAAATTGTCCGAATACCATGTGACGGAGTGCTCGGATGACGTGAGTTCTCGTGTTGCAGGACGACGAGCAAACAAACTTCCCCCGACCTACGGCTTCCTGCAGCAGGTTAACCGCACTGTATCTGGTCCTGTCATGAAATACCACCAAAAATCACTTCTCAACACTGCCAACCTTCACAATTACACATGATTGCTCCTGTGGAGTGAATCTTTAGGTCTGAGTTATTTCAGGGATTATGAGACAGTCAACGTCTGATCAGCAGGAATTGAGTTGAATAGCCAATTTAAAAAAAAATAAAAAAGAGTGGTCAAAGAGAGAGAGTGGCAGAGAGCGACAGAAGCTCTGCTTTCATTTAGTGTTGGTTGATTTAACTGCACGTCTTCCAGCGGGTGTTATCATCAAGTACATGGGAGAGGTCTCTGAACCAGGTTGGTATGTGGATACAGACAACACCACATTTAAGTGTGACACAATTTCCTGTCCAGCGTTCATGCTGTTTATGGGTGACAATACATTTTCCTCCATTTGCCCGTCAATCTCTTCGTCTTTAAACTGATCAGGGGACACGTGCATTAGTGTTGCTGCGGTCAGGTTGTCTCACAATCTCAAGTTTAATGCTTCGAGCCCTCATTGATCAAGACACTGAACACTAAGTTGCCCTCTGATAGTGTGTGCATACCTCACATGGCAACCTCACAACTTGATTATTCCAGCATTCTTTTCATGTGTAAAGCAATAAAAACAGCTTCACTCTATTCTTGTGATTGAATTATGTGATGGCATATATGAGAAAAGGTCTTTAATGTGTTCATTCAAAGATATTCTGGAGGATGCTCCAATGCTTGGGCAGATTTTGGTCAACTTTAAGAAATGTGTGTCAGTATTTCTTTAAACAAAAAAAAAAGAAGGTATAACATGGAGAACTTCCTTTTGCTCCTTTGTAGTGTAAAGTTATGGAGCTGCCAGCAGAGGGCCAACAGTCATGCTTGTGTGATATGGCAGAAACACAGGAGAGTCCGTCTCTTTAAAAAGAAAAATACTAAAAGATAAGAATAGGTGGTGTTTACGCGCACAGTGGCTGAACCCTCAGGGGGCCTTTTGGATTCACTCATCATTTTTTGTAATCTCAAAACCTAGAAGAAGTTTAAAATGCAATATTCCCGATGGGATTCATGATTAACATCACTCTCTTTTATGAGAAGAAACTTAATTAGTGCACATTCTGTACTTTCATTAACATTTTACGACCCTGCATATTACATTTTGTGGTATAATTATTGGGAGCGATATTGACTCTGATAACATTTTATGAGCACATAAAACCAAAGCAGAGCACTTTGGGAATGCGGCGCACAAGTTTGTTGGGAGGAAATCAAATGAGGTACAGAAACAAAACAGTAGACTCTTGCACTGGAATCATCAAAGTATCACAGGAATAATTAATTTAGAAGATTACCAGGGACATTTTACAGATAAATATGTTAGATAGTGTCAGAAAACTTGTTTTGATGTGAATCGCTTGAGTCTTAGAGGCGAACAAGAAGCCAAAACTCGCATCCAGTAGTGCAAAGGGAAAAGGTTTTTAGGAGAAAACACCCTGTGCATGAAGCTTCTGCATGGACACAAGAAATGTTTGGACAAATACTCTGCAAATAGATATCAATCAAGGGTGCCAAGCACTGTGTCCAGATCACAGTCCCTGTTTGGAATTCAGAAATTTTTTCCTGGTATCAGAAACTTTTAAAATATTCTGATTATACAAAATAGATTCGTTTAAGTTTTGTTTGTAAAGGATCACAACTCACATCAGCTCAGGTCTGAACATATACTTGAGGGACCTGAGGATACAAACAAACAGGTTTTTTTTTTTATCTTACAAGGAGTATTTCACATGTTAAAAGTAACAATGATTGCTTATCTATGATGATCATGCCACTGCCTCTCCTTTGAGTCACCCCTTTTTAAAGAAGGCAAATGCCGCCCTCACGTGGCCACAAATTTAAAGACGAGCCCAAAGCAACTACGAGTTTATCTCTCTCCTTTAACAAAATATGGATATAAATATAATGCACTCTTTTTTCCCCCCGCCTCTGCTCGTCAGGTGGGACTGTGTGTACCTGCTCAGGTCACGCAGGTCACGGGTAATGTTGACTGGTTGGGTTATATTCGGCGGCAAATTGGATTTGCATTGAGCTTGACCTGGAGCCGAGCCAGAGGTTGCTTGGAAAGTTTACCAGGTCATTGACCGGAGGTGTTAGTGTTAAGTGAGAGAGCCTCTCTCTCTCTCTCTCTCTCTCTCTCTCTCTCTCTCTCTCTCTCTCTCTCTCTCTCTCTCTCTCTCTCTCTCTCTCTCTCTCTCTCTCTCTCTCTCTCTCTCCCTCTCTCTCCCTCTCTCTCCCTCTCTCTCTCCATGACACACACATTTGCACAAGGCAACCAAAGGGCCTTAAAGCCACAGCATTGACCGAAGCAGAGGAAATATATTTTGGATCCCAAAAGGAGTTTGGATTGAAAATTAACATTGGAGAACTTAACTGATGCGGTGTGAAACACTGTGGCTCATTGCAAGACATTACACCCGTAACGCCCGCATCTCGGAGTCAGCTGCTGCTGCAGAGAATGACATCATTGAAATCGGATGCCTCACTTAGGCCAATTATACCTGACATGCTCCCCCTCTTCACGTCTCCCTCTCTGGTGTGGCGAAGCAGGCCTGTCGGGGTGCCGCCCGGTCCTGAAGCTGCAGCTTCTTGCAACTGATTCACAACTGCTGAGCGTCTGCAGATTTCTATAAAAATCTGAATGATGCTGTATTCACTGACTGTAATATGTGGGCCGGTTGTCACACCTCGGAGTCATCTGAATAACACTTTAACTCATTCATTGCCACTGTCAGAATCATTACATTTGAGAAGTCATTTATTTTATTGGTAACATGTGCCTCTTTGTAATAGTTCTCTCATTTTCTAGTCCCTTTGACTTGTGAGTATTTTGCACGTTTTTTGACGGAGCTTTGAATTTTCTCTGTGGATTATTGTGTATTAGGACTTTGTTGGTTCCCGTGTGGGTCATCTGTTGTTTCTTCGTTGCCGTTTTCAACCTTTGGGTGACGTCTTTTTGTTTTGCTATGTGGCGGTTTGTCACTTCATCCATGGTATAATACGAATCATTCTGTGGTCAGTTTCTATCTGTTTTTATTCATTTTGTTCTGTTTGTGCTATAGTTCTCTGATTCTCTTTGTAGTCAGCATTTCTTTTGTCATGGCTGCATTTTTTATGTGCCACTGTTAATATATTTTTTGTAAAATAGCTGTTTTGTGGTCACTTTGTTATTGTTTTCCTACACTAAGAACTGAAAGTTCTGACTTTGCTGCTATTTTGTTTTTAATCAAGACATTTTGCTTAAAGCATGTTTCTTCCATGTGGATCTGAGGACATTTGCGGGTTTTTTTCAGCCCAGAAGAGAAAGTCAGTAGCTTCCCTGTCGCGCTTGATTGTCTCTGTGTTACTAAAGTCTAGTTTCACTGCGTGGCCTTTCCGGGAGAAGCACAGATGTAACTGATTAACTCATTATGATGCCTTCATGTCCACTTATGTGAGGCAGGAACACATGTGAGTGAGGGAGAACGCGGAGAGGCGACAACGTGAAACTCTTTAGCTACCCTTACGGACAGTTTAGTGTTTACACTGTAATGAACTCTGATGCCACAGATAGGAACATAAAAAAAAACCATAACGCAACGCAACATCTTGTCATAATATTTGGAATACTTCCGCATATCTCAACACATTCATCTCAGTCTTTTTGTGGGTTTTATTTGTGTGGGTGTGTGTGCACACTTGTGTGTGTTGTCGGTTAATTTTGTGTCCTCTGTGGTGCTTTCATTATTATTCTCTGTGGTTGTTTGTATCGGTTATTTTGAGTCGGTGTACTTTGTGTTGTCGTTTCTCTACACAATGTTGTTCTGTGGTCATTTTATGTCTTCATGAATTCATTTCAAGTCTGCAAGTTTTTGCTCTCAGTTGTGGTTTGGTTTGGTTTGGTATCTCCTGAGGAATAATGTGTCTTTGTGTTTGTATGGCAGTAAATGTGTAGCAGTTTTGAATCTGTGTGTGGTCAGTTGACTGGCCCGTAACCATTTTACATCACTTTGCTGTTATTTGGAGTCACTTTGCACTTGTGTATGAGTCTCTGTGGTTCGCTTTGTGTCTGACGGCTGCCCTGTAATGTTACTGGCCACCCAACATGCTAAATCTAGTCAATGTGTAAAGTTGACAGCTGTCATTGGATTAAAAAATGGAAATACAGCTAAAACACGAGTATAATTCTTGATATTCCTGATATATTTAACTCTTTAAAATGTATCCATTCCTTGCTGTTATTAATAATTAATATCCATTTTAATATTAGTAGTTATAATATCAGTGGGACTGCTTTTACAGGTGACGGAACTAAAAAAATAAAAAACACAAAGTCCCAGCAGTCATGCCAGTCTGGAGGCCGCCATTGTTATTGTTCGTCTACTGACTGGCAGCTTATTACTGCAGACGATTTACTACAGGCATGGTGCACATGCGCAGTGGCAGCGTTTCAGAAAAGTCCCTTTTTCCAAGTTTCCACTGAGACAAGATGAGCATTGAAAGTTCCACCTTGAGAGTTGTTCACCAAAAGTTACATTTTCAGTGGCTCTAAGCACCGTTGTGGTGTAGGCGTAAAAAAGTGCAAAAAAAGTTCACTAAATTGATTAAAATGACTACAATAACTTTTTCTGAAAAAGAAAAGCAATGAAAAAAGAAGATTAAAAAAGAAAAAAACACAAAACTAAAAGTATAATGGAAAAGACAAATAAACAATGCAGCTTGTAGATCCCGTGTGCCGTTGTCCTGTTTGTTTTTGTTGTGCAGCTATGAAGCGAACTCAGCAGATAGTACGGCTTTAAACCCTCAACCCTCCTCCTCGAGGAACCCATGACATCACCGCGGCGGCTCAGCCAATCAGAGAGCAGAACGCTCCCAGGCTGTGGAGGAGCCTTCACGGTGAGCGAGCGTATATGTGTATGTGTGTGTGAATGTGTGTGTGTGTGTGTGAACAAGTTGATATTAATTAGAAATTTCTTCAGCCCGACGGTTTTTTTTTTTGTGTTTAAAAAAAAAAAAAAAATTCTCGGTGAAAGCTCCGGGAGTTACACAGCGAAGGAGGAAGAAGAGGAGGAGGAAGAGGAGGAACAAGGAGGAGGAATAAGGAGAGGTAGCGAGAGGAAAAGAAAACAAACCGTGATGAACTCCAATGTAACAAGTTAGCTGCGCACGAGCCGCCTTTAGCGCAGTAGAACGACATCATACACACCGCGTGGTTTTTTTAATCTAAATGCTCTTTTTTTTTTTTTTTTTTTTAGTTTTTGGTTTTATTTTCTAAACAACTCCAATGTCAGTTTAAAAGAGGAAAGAGTCGCTGTGTCGTTAGGGGAAAAGCCATAAGATACATAAAAATGTTAAAGACGCTGACGAAGAAGCTCAGAAGACACTCACTGAATGAAATTCATCCTTTCCAGCTCAAGGTAAGCTCTCTTGTTTTCACAACTTCCACTGCTTTTTTTTTTTTTTTTTTTTAAATACTCTCTGTCTCGTGACCTGACCACGTAGCTTAAACATTACAAACACACGCAGCCTTTCCTGCCTTACCTGTCTCCAAAAATGTTTTTTAGTTTTTTTAACCCTGAGAAACACTGTGCCTCTGCCTTCATGTCATGTCGCCCCCAAACGTCTACTTTACTCTCTGTTTCTCATCCATTCATTACCACGTTAGAAGGAATTCACTCCCCTCCTCCTGGCTGGCAGGACTCTGCCAGATGTTTGCAAGGAGAAACCAAAGGTCTACATTGCTGCATGTGGCAGGACAAACGGGATTCTCCCACGCAAGCACTCACAAAGTGGACATTTTCAAGAGATGCATCCTCCCCTCGTCTCTGCAAATCTGCCACATGCACTCTCCAGAAACTTATTCAAGGTTGACCTTCACCAAATCCTCCATTTGTGGCGATGAGCCCCCAAAAATTGGGGGGGGGGGGGGGGTTTATCGAGCTATTATTGTCCCCACATTCATCTTCCTGTAAGGGCTCCTCGGCTGTTTGAGCCTGCATGGCTTGCACAATGCCTCTCTTTTTGGCGAGTGGAAGGGTGAATTGTATCCTGCATGGGTCACTAACTTGCTCCATCCACAACACTGTTGTGCGTCAACCCACTGTACAGTCGCATGGCAGCCATTTTGTGCCAAGAGTGCGCCCCTTGTTTCAAAGGCCCGGCACTGTATAGGGGTAGTGGGGCAAAGTGTGCCATCCCTATTGTGTACTTTAGTTTGTGTTTACCGCTCTGCCCCGGACAGTGGTTAGTGTGGCAAGGGAGGCGATTTGGGAGCGATGCCAGACGGAAGCCTCGACGAGCCGTCATTTACCAGGTATTTCTGTTGGAAACATTCCTGACTCGCATCAAGACTACGAAGACTGCTGCAGGACCAACGTCTTATGGTAACAGTCGTAGTGTACATGCAACAAGCTATAGGACCTCTGCACCAATGGAACGTCAAGATTTAAGTTTAGAAGCCATAAATGTGGAGGACCTTGAATAACAAAATCGGCACGTTGAGAAAAAAGGAGAAATGGCTCTAATGAAGAAGGAACTTCAAGAATAAGGAAAAATAGTTGAGGACTGAGACTTGCCATCATGAGCCAGGGTGAGAAATGTGAATGAAGTGTTGAGAAGAGAATAAAAGTGATTCATTAAAATACTTGTAGGAGAAAATGGCTGATTTAATCTTGTTGAGGTCAGAGCAGAAGAAACCGCTGTCAAATTTGACTTGCATGTTGAACACTTTGGTGTCAGTATTTCCCGGGTGCATGACTAGAAGACTGAAGAAATATTTTTCAGCTTGAAAAATGATTTTCGTTTTAATGCAGATTTCGGCAGCTCGCATGTTGGTATTACATTACTGACTGAAATTTGGAGATAATACATGAATAACGATACAATATATTTATTATGGTACTATGTTTTCACGAGCGGAAAACTTTTATTGTGTTTTGGGTGTTCGTTTACTCGGAGCAACTTTTTGAAAACGGCTCCCAAAGTGGAACTTTTCGAAAATGCTAAGTCCAATTTCTCTGCCTGTCAACAGAATGTCCGTCTACTCGCCATTATTAATGTTTATAGCGTGGTGTTCTCTGCGTGCATGTGAGTGTGTGGTTTCATTACAGAAACAAACAGCACCCACTAGTGGCCCAACATGCTGACTACATAATTTTCAGTGTTTCTGCCTAACATCGAAACTTTTCTGGGCCGAAAACGCAAAAACGATGTGTTTTCGCTTAAAACGTAGTAAAGCGTAATCAGGGCCTATTACTATGTCAGCCAATAGATTCTCCTGATAGACAAGTAAACTTCTACAAAGCTCACAAACTGGCCTGACATGGACAAACGCTTGGTGGAAGGTGAGTCCTTGTCGGGGTGTATAGCAAAAAGACCAGGACTAGTTAGTCTGTTGACACTATTGGGGGTCAACTTCTTAAGAAAAGTCCCTTCAGAGTCAGAAAATCCCACATGATGACTCATATGAGGCTTTCACAAATTGTTCAGCCCACAGCATTGTGGTTTAGTTTCAGTTTGCAGACGATCAGCTGCCGTTCAACATGCGCTCTTAACTGTCAGTTCGCTTTCTCTGTTACCTGCAGCGAGACATGGCCGTGTTTCACTGCGTCTGCCCTCAGTAAGCTGTGAACACGCTTCAGCTCATATTGCAATACTGCTTTTTAGGTCAATCGGAGCAGACCTTGGCTTCTGTTTCTGTTTAGATGTTCGTGTTTCTTCGGGCAGTATTTGCATTGCAGGTTTGCTGCACTGCACTGCACTGCAGCCAGCTCAGGTCACAGTGACTATTTCCGGTTATCCGAAAGAGGACTGAAGGTACACCGAGGGCCCAGATC
Source organism: Lipophrys pholis (assembly GCF_963383615.2). Lineage (NCBI taxonomy): Eukaryota > Metazoa > Chordata > Actinopteri > Blenniiformes > Blenniidae > Lipophrys > Lipophrys pholis. Next base: position 6,020,509 of record NC_137633.1, read on the forward strand.
TCCAGGAGCTTACACCGATCGAGACCACTTATAGCTGCACTATAGGAAGGGAAGACTGTGAGACGAATGAAAAGCACCATCTCCAACCCTGTTTTCTATGTGTGTGTGTGTGTGTGATTTAAAAGCCAGCAAACGGAGTCCATGAGAGGGTGGAAGGACGGCGAAACGCTGATGTGTGTGTGTGTGTGTGTGTGAACTGGCTGTCGTGTGTGTGAGTGTGTGTACGCTGTGACATTGCCATTGATCCAGCTTAGCAAGCTGCTCAGTGATGCAAAGGACTGACAAGGATTTCATTCAACTGCTCTTGACACACAAACACACAACTCTTTGTGCGTCTTTGCGTGCATGCACAAAAGCAGTTTTTCGTGCTTTCTCCGCACAGCCTCGCAGCCACTTGGCTTGTTTACTCGAGTACTCTGAGTGACTTCAAGTAGACTGTAATATCTCGTCTTCGCACGTACCGACGCGAGAGTATGGCGCGAGCACGAGAAAGTGTGAATCGGCGTTTCAGTGTAGCCGAGATTCCGAGTCAGTTTGTCGATTGATATCTGAGAGCACGTGAGTGACGCAGACTGAGGAAATGTAGTGGTATACTTGTGTCCAGTTGGCGGCCATTGATGATGCATTCTGGGGGATCTGGAAAGTGTCGGTAGAGAACCTCGAGTACAAAAAATGTGTGTCTCCACATGAGAAAATATTTGTTTTACTGATGCACTTTTAGCTATTGTAGTTAATGTGAAAATAGCTGGAGTTTAGTCGCTTTATTTAAAGTAGTTTGCGAGTTTATGAACAGCAACAGTGATCAGAGTCCCAAGTTTTAATATTGCAGACTTGTATACCATTTCTTGTTGCCATGAGAACTCGGAACAAACAAGTTGTACGTTTCCCATATGGTAGCTGTCTGAGTTCACTGTGAAAATAAAATACAATTCAAGATGGTAAAAGTCTTTTTCACACTAATTTCCACTAAATTGAACAAAATTAACATATATGTCGGTTATTTGAGTGGGCCATCATAAATTAGCATTTTAATGGCTCAAATATATCCGCTTCCCTTCTCTTTCCTTGTTTTTGTTGTAGCATTTGTCAATACCGCTATATATTTTGCAAACACACAAAATAGAATTTGTGTCTAGACGTTTGAAGTGCTCATAGCCCGAGATGGATTCATATTTTATTATAGTCACTACAAAGTGTGAGACAGTAAACCCACCAGAAAATCTAATTTTGAGGGTCATGATATTAAATTATATTACAATAAAGTATTTCTTGGTTGTTTTTGCTTTAAAATTGAATTGAAACATTTAAAAGTTCCTCATTGTAGTCCAGTATGGAGAAATGTTTCATCTGCTGACAAAAATAACAGCTCCCCTATGTTTTGTGTGAAGAAGCTATTTATTAGGCTTCAGAAGCAGAACTGAACCATTACTCAAAATGTGTTTTGTGTTTGTGATAGATGTACCATATTGAAAAGAATTCAGAAGGGGATTTATGAAGCTATTCTGTTCTGTTCTGTTCTGTTCTGTTCTGTTCTATTCTACATGTAATTTAATTTTACATTAACATTATTGGAAACTGTACCAAAGAACATGTACAGATTGTGACGTTATTACAAGACATATTTTATGAGACAGGATTCAAAAATATACCTCTCTTTTCTGCTGACTTGCAATTCTTTCAATTTGTTGCACAAATGTCACATCAATGTGACACAAATGTCACAAAAGCCTTTTAAAGATTTTAGCACAATCAAGGTTTTTGTTTTTCTTTTCCTGGCAGAAAATAATACTAGGAGGGAATACTATTATTTCGACCGCTTCTGTAAATCCAGCTTTCACATGAGTACTTCTACTGCTTCAACTACTACTAGTAGTATTGATAAAGAGCAATAGTTTCAAAAACAGTCAAACGCAGAAGAGCCCAACAATCCCAAAGTATGCTTTAATACCGCGAAAGAATGGCAGCTCCCTGTGAAGCACACATTGATTAAATCCAACCATAAACCATGTGTTGGTCACCTTGTGGTTACAACGTGCAGACCACACATATAATGTTTCAGAATTGTTGACTTCACGTCCTGCGAGAACTGGCGCTCCAGTCGAAGATGGCAGAATGAAAACTCCTGTCACCCATCCAAACCCAGAACCGTGCCGACCTGTCTAACCATAAACTGAATTCCAGGGTAGCGGTGTTTGTTGTGGTTCTCTGTGCCAAATGCGTATCAGATGAGGTTCACTGGAAAACACATTGTTTTTCTCACAACTGCACAGGGCAGAGACGGCGTCAGTAACACCGGTTGCTCGTGTTCTGATATCCGCTAACTGTCAGCCGGGCTGAGGCGCAGCTCAGGGTGGAAGGAGTTAACATACGTGCTCTCTTACATGGGATTTGCATGGTTGAACTTTCTGATGGTCTGCTGATGTGAATCTGCTTTGCATAAGCAGTAAGAGCTTATATTCTGGAGAAGCCTGTCAAATGGTGTGTTGCTGTCCAAAGGATTCCCCCCCCCAACAGCTCGGATCAGAGGTAACTTTTCAAAATAAGTTGTTTGAGTAACACACAGTCAGGTTTTATCTTGCCTTAATGTCAAGTGAAAAGGCAGGATCCGATCTGGTCTCTTTTGACCGATCTGTGAGAATTGTGGCCGAATTACTATTTTTAGTATTATTATTATAATTAGTATTATTTGTTTATTTAAAAGTGTAATTTCATAAAACTCATGATTACACATGGTTAAAAAAGCCAGAATTAGCCAGAAGGCTAGTTTTCATCTGTAGTCCCCTGGCCGTGATGTAAAAAAGGCAATAAAATTACATGTAAAAGTAAGGAGTAAGAGTAAAAAAGATGAAAGGAAAAAAAAGGAGAGCATCATAATCTATCAGAGGTCGGAAACACCCCTGAACTGATGCTCTGCTTACATTTTCAAGTGTCCATGACAATGGTACTGGTAGCCACGGAAAATTCATAGTTTTGAAAATGGCTCCCAAGGTGGAACTTTTTGAAAACCCTCCTTCTCCGTGGAAACTGGGCAAACACACCTTTTCTGAAATGCTGATACTCTACATACGTGAGTGGATGGACAATAACAACGGCAGCCCCCAGAGTGGCATGGCTCCCAGTTCATATTCTCCTGAGTAGTTTCTGCTGTTTTCGTGTAAACCGACGTTGTTTTCAAAATGTTGCCGTCTGAAATGAAAATGTGGAAACCGTGTGGTTTCATTTGAAACGTTGTCGTGTCAATGGGGCCTTAATGATCAAAGTTAGGCTTTTAAATAAAATGCTTCAGACAGTGCAGAAACACCTCAGCTGCTTTCTTTGTAACCGAGTCTGGTTAGATAAATTGGAATAAATAGTATTAAATAGTATTTAAAGTTATATGTTTATTCCTTGATTTAAGATACAAAACAAAAGGAAAATCACTGTGGAAGATTGTTGAAATACGTCAGGATTACAATCAATAATCTAGTAAGAATAATTTTCTCTTATCAATACTCACACCAGTTTTGATTATATTTTTGTTATGTTGACAGAGGTATCTCTATCAGTACTTGGTCAACATTTACAGCTGACTTTATTAATATTGTGATTATAACAATAATGTTTAATAATGAAGTTATTGTCACGTCTCCTCTGACCGAGAGCAGCCCCAAGAGGCGTGCACAATTATGTGCCTGTTTGTGAAGCAAAGGATCATCCAGGATTTTCTCTACATCCTAAAATCAGAAACTAAACGGAAAGATAAAGAATCACTAGTGCAAGATGACACACTGCACACAAAAAGATTAATCCAAAACCATTATGTACATGGTTGAGCTACAATATGAGCTGCTTCAGGGCTAATTGACACTCTGAGATACTAGTGAAAGGCCACATTGAACCGATATCCGTTTTTCAGAGTGATTCCTTTTTACGCCGCTGCAGAATCTCTCCGTCTTTCAGGTCGAACAAAAAAAAAATCAGTAACTCTGTAGCTGTGCATGGTTAAGTATCGTGGAAAAATGAGCAGTCATCATGCCAGATTTCTACATCTGAGACCAGCCTCAGATCCCTTCTGAGTACTCTCAGGATGAGAAGTTTATGAACCACCAACGCCCCTTCGTCTTCACTGAAAGTAACTTTTAACTGGATTTCAGCTGTTTGGTGGAAGCTGCCCAACAAAAACCCCAAATAACTGCCAGAATACATTTCCTTCTCACAGTTATTCCTCGGTGAGGTTTTCCTGCGGAGTTCCTGAATCGCTGCTGTTTAACTGGAGCCTTCCCTTCGGAGCCGAGGCAATTTTTTGTTTTTTCTCCTCCTTGCCTTGTATGCTGGCTCTGGGCCTGTTCATTGAGAATCCATCCCACAGCTCACGCATGTACCACTGAGGCTGGAATGGGGCCTTCCTCAAGTGTCTGTCTGGAAAAGTCCCCTTTTCTGTACTGTTCGATTCATGGGATTAGGATTAGATGAATTTGCAAGATGCCATTTTGGGAAAGTTCATGGAATGACTCTTAATGAAGTTGTGGACAACTGAAGGAGATATCTGACGTTGAACAGGCTGCTGTTCAACATTTGACGTGAGAAAGGGGGACAAATTCGAGCTGCTCACAAATTAAATGATGGATTTTCCACTTAATATCAATTGAATATTGTCTTTCTCTTATTCAACTTCGAAGCACTAACCCCCCCCCCCCCCCCCCCCCCCCCCCCCCCCCACACACACACACACACACACACACACGCACACACATTTCTTTTCACTCTTTTTGAAGAGAAATAAGAGGAGGTGTGTGTGAGTATGAGTGGAAGGGAGGACACTGGGCATGTTTGTGTGGATACACACACACACACATACACACACGCACACACACACACACACACACACACACACACACACACACACACGCACAAGCACAGATGGCAGCTGCTCAGCGAAGCCTCAGAGTGGTAATTACCGAGTGTGAGGCGCATTACTTAACTCTTAGCGTTACAGTCTGCAGGGTATCTGTATTGTAACTGCTGCCGGGGAGAAGGAATTGATTTTAAAGCGACAGGCTGTGTTCCAACACTAATGATGAACTGTGGCCTCGTGTGTCCTGATTGCATTGTTGATATATTTGCTTGAGTGAATCTGTGTTGTGTTCCACACATTTCATGTGAAGGTTCCATGAATCTTATCCAAATTAATGTAAAACTGGACATTTAGAAATGGTCACAGTGGGGATTAAGGGGTTAATTCGCCATTGAATACTTGACCTACAATACAGACTGAATCCTTTTTCCAGATTTCCTACCATGGCAGTGCTGAGGGAGGAGAGAGCGATGACTCAGAAGGGGAGAACCAGGAGCTTGCACAGATTGACAGAGGTATGTTCCCACTGCCACCCTGGTCATGTTGGTCCGAAACAGACGGCAATCTAAATCACTTACTTATTTGAAAACTTTTACAGATAGGTTTAATAAACTCAACACATGATTCTGTTTAAGCACAGTACTTAAAAGTACTTGCACATCAGTGTGAATTGCAAAAAGTCACTGCGAACCATGAAAAAAAGGGAAATAATCTAAAAATGTATCCTGGAAACGACAATTTCTGAGGTTGCTGTTGTTAATGAATAGCTCACAGGACTTTTGTCGATCTGGAAAACTTGCATTTGTCTGCAACAAGCTTCTAGCACTTCCATCGGGAGGCATTCAAGCTGTTGAAGCTCTTCTGACTTTTTTTTCTGCGACTGGCAATTTTCCTCTTGGCCTACATAATATAGTGCATATTTCTCATTGTCACAATATCAACATGTGCAGTAAACATGTCACAAAAGACTAAGCACGATGAATTATGCTTCCTTGGACTATGCATTCATGCTCTGCATGGAAACATATTTGGTCAGTCACCTACTAACTAGGTTGACGTGTCTGAGGTCAAAAAGTGTGTGTGTGCAGAGCAAAATGAGGCAACTCTGGACAAAGAAGAACTCATGACTCAACGTTAAAGCACCCTTTACTCAATATTTCCACCTGAAAACAGTAAAATTTCATGGTGTTTTGACCGTTTGTTTACACGAGCAAAGCATTTCCAGTCCCTGACGGCAGTACTTTGAAAACAGTTTCCAGAGTGCAACATTTTCGACGCAGCTCCAAAAAGCTTTTTGAAACGCATACGACAGGAAAACCACAGGTGCCTCCTGTAGTTTTTCTACACGCGCGAGTAGATCGGCAACAATGACGACGGTGGCTCCCAGGGTGGATAACGTTTCTGAAACAAAGTCTAACATTTAAAAAGTCACATGGGGCGTGGCCTTGGCGAGCCACAGGTGCACCGCAGCATGTGCAGAGAGCAGCTCGGCATTTTGTCTTCACGCACAATATGTCTTTTATTCAAGTTGCGCGGAGAAAATGAAGTGGTAGAGGAAGTTAATAACACACAAATCATTGTGAATGAAACATGTTGAAAGCAGATCTTTCACAATATGTCACACGTGGTGGCCGCAGGGTAAAAACTCAGAAGCACAAAAGCACAAGAATCAAGGAAAATGACCCAAAGCAACAAAGTCAGCAAAGTGCTCCCCTTCTGAAATGCTGCTGGTGCAGGCGAGGACTGGTGTGTATTAGGAGCAGGAGAAACAACACTGTGCTTTGAGATTTGTTCTTCCAAATACCAAAGACGATAGCATCATATACTTATGTCTTTATAATCATTGAAAATCATATTGTTATTGCAGTGTTGAGCAACACTCACATAATGCGTGTTCACCCGACGTCCTGCAGTAATACTTTCCGCTCTTTTCCAACTTTTGCAGTTGGATTGAGATCCCTGCTTTAATACAGTCCATCTTTTCCTCTGTGCTGCGAGACATAAGCTTTGACTGATTGTCCTGCTAGAAGATGATACTTCCGTCCCTTACGTACAATGCCAGTGGCAGCAATGCAGCCTCGCAGCATGATGATGCCGCTACCATGTTTTACAGTTGGAAGGCTGGACTGTTCTTTCCGGGCTTCATTTGGTCACCAATTATCAAATTGGTTTACCTTTCCAAAAAGTTCCACTGTAGTGTCATGTCTAGTCGCAACATTCTCCAGGGAAGATCGCGCTGCACCTCGGACACTTGTTGCCTTATTGTGACTTTCTTCAGTCGCGCGAGCCTCATTGGCCTCGGCCTTTGTTTTGGTGCCTGGTGTTTGGTACTTGTTTTGCTCAGCCTGAAGCTTTCTCCATGTCCTACTTGCTGTTTTAATGTTCACACGCTGCCGTCATTGCATTTCTTCTACGTTCAGGAAATGATGACTATGAAACTTTTTGAGAAGAAGTGCTGAAACAGGAAGTTGAGGATCTGTGCTGGTCGTCATGTAGTCTTTTATTTTTTTTATTTTTTATTTTTTTATCTCAATGCGTCCCTCAAGTCGCTAGTTTATTTGTATATTGTGATTAGTAATCTGATTTTATTAACCAATTAATTTTTCATCAAAACGTGATTATGTCCACTTTACTTTTCAGGCAATTTTGTTCTGAATTATTTCTATTTGTCACTATTTAGATTGTTTGGATTTTTGTAGTTGCATTATTCTAAATGATTTACAGTAAATTTCCTATATGTCTGTTTGCAAATTAAAAAGAAATTAGATTACTTATTCATCAATGTCTCCACCTTCTCATCCAGAGAGACGGAGAAATTGTGCCCTCACCCCTTTGGCCACCAGCCAGCAACACAACCAAGGTCCCCTCTCTCCTGCGCGGCTACGACGCCTCCGCCTCCTCCTAGACGCCAACCTGGACCGTCACTCCTCAGAGGAAGAACTGGAGCGGATCAGCCGCGGCGACGGCAGGAAGTGGGTATCGTCCCTCCCGCAGCGGCATGGCGATCACCACAGCAGCGCCTCCAGTGACGAGGAGGTGCGGGACCTCTGCGGCTGCCGGTCGCCGGTCGCCCCCTCAGCCAGGCCGCTGGTGGAGCCCGGCGCCTGCCTGGCTGCCTCACCGAGCCCCGTGCTATTCAGCTCCAGTCCACCGCGAAGCCTCAGGCCGCCCCCCATGCGCTTTCAGCTGCAGGTGGTGCAACCCGTGGCGCGGCCTATCATTCTGACCCACTTTGACCAATCAGCACCTTACAGGAAGTATCGACACAGTTACAGCGGGGAGCCGGGGAGACCCAGTCTGGACTTGGAGAAAATGCAACAGGTTAGTAGTTAGAAATGAATAATGTGTGCATCGACTCTTGTGTGTTTTCTACGGTTCAATGCTTTAGATCCAGGATGTAATAAACACTGTGACATATATAGCCAGTGTGACAGAGCAGATTACATTTGAACATTGATATCAAGAACACATCTTGCAATGGTGCCAGAAACTTTTTGCCTGTATATAGAAAATTTAATAGATTAACCACAACTTCCTGTCCTCTGATCAAAGTTTGTAAAAAACCATCCAGTGTATAGTGGTCAATGCAGAGGCATGTGTAGCTGAATCCTCAGTTCGCCCATCAATATTGCTTTTTCTTTGCTATGGTGGCTCCAATCATGACCTAATACATGACATTTTTAATAAGCAGAAACAATTTTGGTAAACATTTGGGTTGCACATTGCCACTCAACTAAACAGATAAATATCCAGTCAGCAATTTTACTATCTGCGCATTGACCGCCTCTTCTTTAGGCGAAGTTAGAAATCATTCATCCTCCACAAGTCAGTACCCAGGTAAACAGCATTTTTCTCAGGGCGTGATAGGAAAATAAAGAGATCTCATCTTGCTAAACTAGACCAGGTTGGCTGTATTGTAATTTCGAAAATAAAATCATGGTAATATGTTGCCATTAACAAACGTCTAAATGCACATAAGCATTCCTTTGGACCAATGCACAACCACGCCAACGCAATCATTTTGTATAAAACAATTGCTCGGTAGAAACACTCCGGCTAGTTAGATAATGGTGAAGCTCTTATCTATCCGGAACGATAACGCCACTTATCAAGGCAATAACCTTGGAATACACTCTTCGCTTAACTTGTGTATGGTAATGATCCAGCGTAGTACACAATACAGAGTTCCTTGTACTTAAACAACAACAGTTTTTATAGATGTCTTTATAGACACATTGTATTCCAGGTTGGATTATTATTATTTTTTATTTAATTTTCAATATTTTTAAACTAGTGAAAGAGTCTTAATTCAAAGTTTCGTTCAGTTCACAGGAACATTCCTAGTACACAGACATGTGTTAGTTTAAAATGGCTTCACAAATTAGTTCTTAGAGCGCTCAGTAAGTGCTAATCCAGTTTATTTTACTACTATAGTGATCGCCTCCCAGGCATTAACAGGCTGTTTTCTCCTCAGTATGATTAACTTGTTGCATCAACGCCCGTGTTCATAATAAAGCAACGATTGTCACACATTATTACGTAAGTGTTGTGAGTAGGTGGTGTCTGCATAGTAACCACTTCGACTTTTACCGGTGTCACTCCAGGTCTCTGATTAACATCAACCAGTGCAACAAGAATGCGGTTGTTACATGTAATTTAATTTATCAACCTGCCACTGTAGCAGTTTGTACGTCCCACTCAAAAGTACCAAATTGCAGTTGAAGCTTGAGAGCGCCATCCCAAGCTGATCAAACAGAGATCTCGGGTCGAGGACTTGGTCCAAAAAAACGTGTCGACTGCTTCAAACGCAGACACGCATATGGTCACACAAAAGTGCACGCGGCCCGCACAAGCAAACAAAGTCTTCCCTTTCCATAGCCGGACGCCCGCCACCTCGGTGGTCTGGCTGGAGAGGGATGAAGGGAGAGGGAGGCACGGATGGCAGATGTCCGCCCTCGTTTCTCACAAAGGCTGGTGGGCGAGGGGAAACGATGGAGGGGTGGAGGCAGAAGGAGAGGATTAAATAAACAACAGAAAAACGACGGCCACTAATGAGTCATGGAGAAGCTGGTCCACTAATCATTAAAATCCAATAGACTTGTTGGCCTACACTATGGATGGGAAAGGGTAGGTGTGTGTGTGTGTGTGTGTGTGTGTGTGTTTCAGGGGTCCATATGTCCACATGGTTTTTTTTAGAGGGAAAGAACAGATGATGAGAGACAGCGGGCAGCAGCAACAAAAAAAAAAGGAAGAGTGTGTGTGGTTGCGTCCGCATGCGTACATCCTCCCTTCTTCGAGGTTGCTGTGTGTGTGTGCGTGCGATTGTGTGTGCGTCTATATGTGGGAGAGTGTGTGCACACTCAGTCAAGTGGAATGGGAGGTGCTGCACTGAACACAAAAGGGGGCCTGCAGAGGTAGCCAGCAGACACAGTCAGAGAGTCTCCCGTTAACCCTTTAGCTGGACACCTCCCAGCCACAAAGCCCGCCTCGCCATCGTGAGGCGTCTTCCACACATGCTCTCCTGGGGCTTGTGAGCCAAAGATGGAGGGATGCGGGACTCTGTTGTTGTTAAAAAAAAAAAAAGAAGCAATTTTAAGGTGTCAGAACCAGAGGGGATTTAGTTTTTGGAAGGAGGAGGAGAAGTGTAAGTAGGATGTTAAGTAGGATGTGTGAGAAATGCAACAACTTGAACAATTTTGTTTTGTGTTCTAGATCATTGGTTTACATAAATGTTGTATTTGGAAACAAAATGCATATGCAAATGTTTTATTGCTTCCAAACTCTGTCAGTCAAACGAGCAAAGAGTCATATTCGGTGGGATTGCTGCGTAGTTATTCCACTGTAAGTTGGAATATCAATCCTCTCGATATTGAATCGTTTCTGACGTACAGCTAAAGTGTCGCTAAACTGCATGAGAGTTGGGTTAAAAACTGGGCAATCTTTTTAACCTGTTGTCACACCCATAATCATCAATCAACATGCATCATGTTTTCAACAAAACATCAGGAAAATGTATCCACTTTCACAGAGACGACACTTATTTTGAGTTTTGAGGTTTCATATTACTGAAGTGTGATGATGAAGTGGGGTAACCCCAGCAATGGCAGAGTTTTGGCCACTTCTGAAAGTGTCATTAGTATGAACCAGGAAAGGTCGAATGTTTTGCTCAGCCTCTCTACCACTTTTAAGGTACTATAAAGGTTGCTGCAGTGCGTGTATTGGCCGTGTCGGGCTGCTCCAAGTCTAATGATTTCAGGGACGCTGTGAGATTTTATAGATTATCTCTTGAAAGTAGCATCACTGCTGTGATCCAAGAAGCCACTGTCACTCCAACCAGTTGCACACAGGTGATTGAACCAATTCACGGCAAAAGCTGCAAATCTCTGCATCACTTCCAACATTGCAGTCTTCGAGAGAGGAGGGTAGAAGGGTCCGTAATTGGGTCTCTTTTAGTCTCAGCTAATCCCTCTCGCTTGCTAATCCCTGTCCAGTTGCTGATGTGAGGCTGTGTCATTGTTGTGCTCAAATTATTACAGGAGGAACAACGGTTTGTGTGGCAGGTGCTGCATTAAATGTAAGCTTGAAAAAAACAAAAAACGGTCGGAATTTGTGTTCAGTGTGTTTGATGTCGATACTTTCTAATGAAGGTTAGTGTTCGTTAAGTTCTTTTTACTTTTTGTACACAGGCACTAGTAACACAGTTTCTTTGAGCCTATTATCATTGCTCCCTGAGCTGGCTCTCTGCTGCTTTCACACTGAACTCCTGTTTACTAGAAGTGGGACATGAACATTGGTCTGTATTAAGAACACCGGTGATCTGTGAGGCTGTCGTTAGCTTTCAGTCATTAATTCATTAATCCTTTATTTAAAGAAACGCTAACATCCAGGTGTTAGAGCATCTTCCCCAATTAACTGATGAAACTGTGACCCACCGAGTGCCGACAGCTCACCACGACACCACATCAATGCAACTCGGTGTGAATCAATTAAACAAGTCCAACCAAAGGAGGAAGATATCTCGGGATAAGGTTCTTTATTTCTGACTGGAAAAGTCACTGAAAGTTACAGGATAAAGGGTCAATGTCCAGCGGACACACATGGTGCGACACCAAGAACCACATCCCAGCCAAAACTATTTATGACCGGCTGAGTCATGACCTGTTGGACGTGAACGCTTGTGGTTTAAGTAAGAAGAGGCCGGTGTGGAGTGTTGGCGGCCAGGCCGATTCTGCTGCAGTCTGATTGAGATCTTGCTATTGAACAATAGCAATGACTAGCACATCATGTTAACGGAGGCCAAAGGGATGCATTTCCCCTAAAGTGGCTCAAACATGCAGTTACTCATAATCAGTGCGTGTCTGTTGGCTTTGTCCAGAAGATGAATTTGAAATATTTTCATTCTCACTCAAGCAGCCTGCTTCCAAAAGGACAGTAGAGCTATTGAAAGAAGACAAAAAAAACCAAAACAACCAAAACGATAAGAGCCAGCAGGAGGTGAGCAGGAGGGCAAGTGCGCACCAGCTCTCTCCCACATCACAACAGCAGGAGTCTTGTGTTTCCATTCTTTCCTGTGCTCCCTTCCCCCTTAGAAGCTACCTCCCCAGCTCCAGACAATTCCATGATTGTGTGGTCCCTCCACCCCCACTGTTTTTTTTTTTTTTTTTTTTTTTTTTTGTTTTTTTTGAGAACAGTGCTGGAGCTGCTTGGACGTGGAGGGGAGTGGGTGGGGGGGGGGGGCGGCAGGATATTGCATAAGCTTCATTGAACAACTGTTAGCTTAGTGAGACAGCTGGATTTGCCTCAGTTCCTTCATCATCCTGAGTTAATTGACTGTCAGCGTTGTGTCGCTCCTTGTCACGATATACTGTACATCGCTGACCTCGCGTGAAGATCGATGTTAGACTAAAGGTTGTGAACTGATTTAGTGTTCTGAGACAAACAAATGAACTCACTTAAAATGTTTGTTATGCGACACGTGAAAGTTTCTTGAAGGTTTCAGTGTTTACCCTGGTCCCGCTCTCATCCTGCTTTCCTGTTCTTTACAGAAAATGCTGCTCAAAAAGAACTGCGGGGGGAAAACACGGATTATAAAGATTCGGGTAAGTTTACTTTTATAATGTTACTTATTTTTCACTTTTGATCGGGTGTACTGCTCAATATATAAGGGTTTCCATTAAACCATGTTTTCACCTGCTGATGTTTAAGTATCCACAAGTGCTATAAATGTAAAAATGGCCACGTTGATTCATTGTAATTTATGCAATTACATATATATGCAAAGTTACGAGTTTTGACCCCATCCAGATTTTGATTGGTAGGTCACAGGTTCAATTCCTGCTGTGCTCGCTGGATCCTCCGGGCTGCGTCTTTAACCCGTCATGCTTCTCAAAGAAGCAAGTCATGTCATTCCTCTGAGTTTCTGAGAGACATAATGATATGTTGAATGTCCTCAGCCATACTTAACTTGACCATCTTTGAGTGTCTGGTCTGCAGACTGCAGAGATAAACAGCAGTTCAAAAGCAACAATGGACACTTCTGTTTCTCTATAAAAGACATCACGTTACCACAGTGTATAACCTGCTTCCACACAAAGACTCTCCAATCCAGGAAAGGAGGCTTGATGCTGCTCTGGCAAGAAGGTTTTCTGTTTTACAGGAATGATAGTAAACACTATATTACTGATGTATTATCATAGGCTTCACTTTGTGAGACTCGGACACCAATTTCTCACTGACTCTATTTGTTCCTCTGACTCTGAGGCAGTATGGACAACAACCATTTATACTGAATCATCAAGTTCAGCTGACTTTGAGAAAGTGGAGCCTATCAAACACTCTTTGACTTCAGAGCTGTCAGAAGGAATGGTGGTCAATCATGCGCTTAGAAATATCCTCCGTCCAAGTTGGACGACAGCCCATTTAAACCTACACAGTAATGAAATGACGAGATAAAAGGTGCGTTCGCCTCAGATTTCTCCATTTGTCGTTGTACAGATTTGGTCTGAGGAAACACTTAACACAGCTGGCGAACTAGGTAGGCACAGAGAGTGCTGTTCCCACTCAGTGCATATTGTCTGTCATTGTTGTACTTTGTGACGCTCCAAAAACATGAATGTGACTACAGAGTGAATCATCAAGAACAATAAATGCAGCCGCTGCTGTGCTGAGCGACGTCAGACGTGCTTCTCTGAGCTCTCAAAAACCTCCCACTTCCCAGGTGGGATGTGTTGAGCTGTATTCTCCCACTCCAGCGTTGGAACATTCCCGCTTTCCAGTCTGGTCGACGCTCTGCTTGTACAGATGGGACAAATTCATAAAGCTACATAATTTGTAGTTTTCCTGCTGCTCTGTTAAGATTTTGCCTTCTTCTCCCTTGCTTGTCTTTTAGCTTTAACAAGTAAATGATTGAAATCAACAAGGCCAGAAGGTTCCTGCTGTACACATGGACCTTACAGACTGCGAACTTGCTCGACCCCCGTGAACAACCCGGCCTGTCGTTTTCGCCGACACCTTGATCTCCATCCAACTGCATACTGGGACAGCATCTGGCCGCAGCGTTTGTTCCCATGCCCTGCGAGCTACAGAGCCATGCCCGAGGCACCTGAAAGCTTGATGGCACCTATTTGCAGGCAGAACCCAGCCAAACCTCTGTTAACCAGCAATGCGTAAGACTAAAAAGGAAGAACAATAATCCCCCCCACCTCCCACCCCCGGTTTGTTTGTTCCCACTCAAGAGCCTTTACTAGCCCAGTTTTTTATTTTTTATTTTTTATTTTTTTACTTAGTGGTCTCAGAATTGCACGTAATAGCTTCTTAAACACAAAGGTACTTTCCAAAAATTGCCCGTCCCGACTGATCTTCATTCAAAGTGTTTTTACTCCCAAACACAACTTCCAGTAATCATATCCTGACTTAGCGCCACAACCGTGCAGAGGGATGGTTTTTGTTTGTAGTTGTCGAGCGGACTGGAACCATCCTCAGCATCTTGGCACGGAGCGGGACACTCCAGACGGACGCACAGTGTGGCGAGAAGAGTGACGTTATTATCAGGTTGTGTGGGATAGTGTCAGTGGAACCTGATCAAACTCTTGTTTATGTATACACTCACCAACTGTACATTGGAATCCTCCATATATGCACTCAGGTGCAAACGTGTGTACAAAAAAAAAGAAAGGATGATGTTTGTAGGAAGAAGAAGAGAGCGGTGATGAGCGTTCGAGCTGAAGAGGAGGAGGAGGAAGAGGAGGTGGAGTGTTCACGGTTCCCTCGTGGTGTATTTCCAGGGATGGAGTCATCTTCCATTTATAGCCTGGCCGGCTGCTATCTGTTTAGCTGCGCTGATACACACAGATATTGCTCATTATCCTGTGTTCTCGCTGGTGTAGCTGCTAGTGTTGTTGTCTCTGTCAGTGACGTCTGTGGGCAACTGGGTTTGTTCCAGTTCCGAGCTTTTCTTTCTTTCGTTCTTTTATTTTTGTTATTATTTGAAGCGAGCACACAAGTCGTCTTTGGATTGATGAGCCATTTGGAAGCTCATGTAGACTCTCTCCACCTTTTGTGTCGCTCCCGTACTGTGCCTACCTCCCTGTCGTTCTCTTTTATCCGTCGACCCTCGGTTTCCTGGCCAGGATCCAGGACAGACACTGGATCTGGACGGGGGCCCCAGCTTTGAGGCTGTATTCAAGCATTCAAGCATGGGAATTTATACAGGAGGTTGAAGAGGTCGATGGTGTTGATGGTGTGTGTGTGTGTGTGTTTTAAAGAGGGGGGGGGGGCCCGAGGAAGCAGAAGCAAAACACACTGTTTTGGCCACTGTAGCTGCTGCTGAGGCCTTTTCCCCTCCAGGGGTTGGAGGTGAATAGACGAGTGTATTGATGGGAGCTTCCCAGGCTGTAGAGGCCGAGAGTGACGGCGTCTGGTTTCAGCTGCTAGAAAGAATGGGCGGAGAGGAAGGTGAGGATTGATTGAGGTGAGAGAAACGTAGTGGGGGAAGGAAACTAACCTGAAGAAAGATGTGCTACAAGGGTTTTGATTGAGGCGTTTCAGACACCTATATAAAATAGGAACGGAATCTGTATGAAACAAATCAGTCAAGAAGTGAAATGGTCGGACATTTTCTCATCTATCTAATGAGTTTCCACATTCATCCTGTTTATAAGTGAAGTTTTAAAGCACTGACTTCCTTCAAGAACAGAGGTCTGCGACTGAAAGATATTCTTGAATTAAAACAGAATAGAAAACAAAAGCGTAGTATCGAGAAAATTGTGGATCTGTATTGAGTTTGCATGTTCTTCCTCTGCGTGCTTGGGTTTGACTTTGGGTACTCCTGTCTTTAGCTTTTATTGAGTACGGGGCTCCTACAGTTTAGTGTCTGGGTCAAACATTGCTCCACTTTCCTTACATCGGTGTAGCCACCGAAGGAGGAGGGTGTGTCGAGCAGTTGCTAATTTCCATTTCCATTCAGGGACGTATGCTCTCATACACGTCAACCTAGAGAGGGCTTGTTATGTCTGTGAGAAAAAAAATACGGTTGAGATTTATCCCTTGCTGCTTTGCCCCAAAGTATGTAACGTTTCATGAGAACATCCAGGACTGTAACTCTAGTATGTTTAAATGCTTACATACATCTCTTAATATAAATAGATAATAAAAAAAAATGTGACTTCAAGGTTTTCCTGACTTCTCCAATGTCACTTTTACATTTTACAAACTCAACGGATGAGAAGACACCGGGCAAAATAACAGCAATGAATCCTTCCAACAATTCATTTTTATTTTTATTGTTTTATTAAACCCAGCTTTCCAGTGCAGACACTGAGATTTGCACCGAGTTTGAACCCTCAGAAGCCTGAGCGTCCATCTCACTGCAGATGTGAGAGCATGGATATGAAGGCGTCCTGATGGATGACTCCCTCTGCACTGCTGGATCGACCTGCAGCTACCATATGGAGAACATCTTAGCACACAGCTCTCATCCATCAAATGCACTGTAACTTTTTCTGGGGCTGTAATTTGTTTTTTTTACATCTCTTCCCTCTCTTTTTTTTGGGGGGGGGGGGGGTAATGTAAGACAGCTTTAAGCGGAGTTGGGAATTGTCACCGAGATACTGCTCCTCAGTTATTAGCACTGGATCCCTGTAGATGTCGGCTGAAGTCATGGCAACACCTGTAGCCTCACGTGTGCTGATCTCAGTCGGTACTTTTCCATCAACAGTTGGCACCTTCTGCATTTTTCAGTGGGATCAGTCAGTCCTCAAGCATGCACATCCTGATTTATCAATCATTCATTCAGTCCAGTTTACCAACTGTAGAGCAACTAAACTACTGTGTGGCTACCATCCATCTGACGACTTTATTCGTTTTGCTTTATGTCGTTGGATGAATCATACAAATAGATTTGTACTTGATATGGTTGGTGTGATTTTGAATATTAATGCAAATACTTGATTGATTAAAAACATGGGCTTCAGTTATGTAGCATGAAGTGCTGAGTTTTTATAGGAGCTCTCAAACTACACCAAGCGACAGCGAAACAACATGTGAACGCCCATCATGTGGAAACAACACAGCTTCAGTGATGATGATTATTTGTTGCTGTGCAAGCTGAAACAATGAGGCCATTTTTTTCTATGTTTTGTTTTATCGGTTCCCCTACGCAGTTGCACAAAGTGCGAAATAGTTTGCCCATCCGGAACTGTTTCTGCTGTCTGCTGTGAACAAATATTCTTTGTATTATATATCGATACAACAGATCCACTATTCTTCCATCGACTCTTTGAAGAGACACATGCAATCCGAGACTCTAATCCCAAACAACCAAGTTTCTCACAAGAGGCTCCTCCAGAAATTACTTGAAGTTCTCTGTTCTTTAGTTGTCTATATTTATATCACAGATGGGAGGTACGATTGTAAACTTTGACATTTGTACAAACTTAGCAAAGCATAAAAACAGGAGGCATGGGGGAAAAAAAGTCTCTGTAAGAACCTGGACTTTGTGGTTGGTCCTCGTTTAATTTGTCTGATTTTCTTGGATAATGTGTTTGACTAACTTCTATTTAAATCAATATGTGACCATTCCCATTGTGGGCTTGCAAAGGAAGATCAATTTATTAAAGCGAAGATTGGGACTTCGTTGGTCGTCCACAGTGAGGTATGAGGAGCAAAGATATCCTCTTGCAGGTTCTTACTTGTAGTCAAAGGGTAACGCCTTGGACCGCATCAAAGCCCATTATCATGCCAAGCCAATTGTAGGTAGTTTGTTGTGGGTGTTGTTAAGATTATATCATTTTAAATCTGTAGTATCTGTCTGTTATACCCAAGATAATATAACAATTTCAATAGAAATCAACTTTGAACCTCTGGTGGCCTCAGAGTCTTTTCTGCATTCACCTGCAGTCAATATGATCATAAAAGTCAAAGAAAGGCATTAAAATAGGTTAAATGTATTCAGTCTATAAATATTAGGGTCCTGAGGTATAAGTTTGTTATTATGCACCAGCTCTACAAGGCCATATCTTGATTGAGAAGTAATTACATTTATGGTGTCACATGGTGAAGCACTTTGACTTTTGTTTTTTTCTGTGTGGGAAAAAAAAAAAAAAAAGAACTTTATTTACAAAAAAACTGACTTGCTTGCAGAGACATTTTGATGGCTTGGTTAAGTTGATCGCCTCCTCGCAGCTCCTGTGTCTGGGTGCACTTTCTCCCAAACCCACCAACAGCAGCCGCTCTGGAGAAAGTGCTGCCTCACTGCCAAATTCAACAAAGTCATTTCCTGTCGTTTCCTGCGGGGAAGAAAATGACCAGGGCTAATTTTAGATAGAGGGTTCGCCGAGCCAGGAGGATTGTGGAGTGAGGAGGGGTTCTCTGCAAGTGTGGGGGGGGGGTCTCTAAACCTGCTGCGAAAAGTAGAAACAGAAAAGTGTGTGAAAGTGGTCCAACTAGCTCTCACGCTGGTGTTCGCTCACAGAGGGACAGAAAAAGCTCACGTTAGTCTCGACCCTAACTGAGCATTACCACTGTGAGTCGAGGACAGCGGCAGGTAATCCTCGCCATTTCTTGGAGGCCCGGATTAACCCAGACACTTATTTCTGACAGCTCCATAAACAATCCTCTCTGTTCTCTCGTTGTGTCCCCAGAATCTGAATGGAAGCCGCCCTGCGCCAAGATACACCTACGACCCCTCCATCTTCGCCTTCCGCTCGCTGAGTACGGTGCCCCCCTGCAGCCCCATGACCCCGTCTGAGGATCCTCCTGGCTCATAAGGAAACCAACCCCGCCGGATGATTCCCCCCATCTCCCCTTCCTTCGCTCTTTCTTCATTCCCAGACGGCTGCTTTCTGTGGCTTCTGCAGTGAGACCAAGCTGAAAGACTTTGGTTGGTGGACTGTCGCACACTCAGGAATAACCCCTCCTCCGCCCGCCCGCCCGTCACTCTCCACGCTGTAGTGTCTGGAGGGTGGAACCGGCCGAACCCAACATTTCTAAGGACGCTTGGAGTCTGTGAAAGCATCGTGTGGTTGGGTAAAAACGCAAGCATGGACTGCAGAACAGGAGGTGGTACATGAGCAAGACCAAGCTTTTTTGAGAGCTGAGTTCAATTCTAGCTTCAGATTAATGAATAAATAAATAAATAAATGCATGTAAGACAATCAAATGGTTCCAGGGTTTCTTCCTTCACTGGGATCACCGGACATCTCTTAAGGTTCTTGGTCAACATCATATGCTAAAACACGGCACGCTGAGTCTCTGGATGTGTCAGTAAATCGTTGTCAGGAGGGCCGTTCTTCGTGTTCCTACATGCATCTTATTACACATAAGTTTGGGCGAAAACAAACGTGTATGAGTGCAGGCAAATCATCGACACTTTGACGATGTGCGTTTCCTAGTGGGCGTGTCTCGCTGTAGTTCAGGTCAGAGTGAAAAGGGGACCTACTGTTGCTTAATCACAGGATTCACACTTTCCACAAATGATTTTGGATCTTTGCTCTGGATCTGGAACAAGTTGATTCCGGCAGCTTTAGCCTCGCTATTAAACCTGCTTCAGTTTGATCAAGTGACATGCAGTGTAATTTGACACCCGATTCATTGCCTGCTTGGCTGTTGCAGTGTTGGGAATACCCTGTGTCTGGACAAGAATTAAGTCAATCTTTGACAAGATTGTGCTGCTGACATTTTGCCACAAGGCTCATTGTAATTTTAGCACTTGCTATACCTGGAATGTCCGATGTCTGCAGCAGGTGATGGTATAAACAAGCAACGGGTGCTTGTAGTTTGATGCCGGCCTCACTGTCTTTTCAGCTGCTGCCATGCTTTGAATGTACTGGAAGCAGATGACCATGCGCATCCATCTGATAGGTGACCTTGGCATGCAGCATCAGGTGTCTGGAGTCGGTGAAGGTACCAAGAAATGAGTCTCTCTGAAGCCTAATCTTTCTCCCCAAAGGTGATGATATTTTCTGTTTAAACTGCATGAACACGGCAGAAAACAGAGGGACACAGTAGGTCCCCTTTAAGAAGCCCCATCCTCTTTTCTCGCATGAATCCCACGCTGTTGGTTTGCAGAATGAGAGATCGTACGCGCAAATGAGGAAGTGCAACAATAGTTTGCTGCACCTTCAGCAAGTATAACCTGTGCTGTGTTCTGCATAGCCTACTTGTAGTGTGCCATTATTATTATTATTATTATGTTGTTTTGTTTTCCAATATTGTACCTCAATATTTTCTAGGTAGACGAGGGCCGCTGGTGTAACTTGAGTCGTCCCAGTATTTCTTAAAAGATCTCTTAATGCCTTGAAATGACATTCCTGTTGTGTTTAAATGAAACTTGAGCTAGTTTGAAAAAGAGCGGTTTGAACACAATGTCACCACTGTAACTGAGAAGAAACCGGAGTGAATGTAACATTGTGACATGTTTTTGTCCGTTGTTGCACATGGATGAATCAATAAATGCCCTGTGGCCTCTTGTTTAGGATGTGATTGTTGTATTTTTTATTTTTTTTTTTACATATAATTAACAGCTTCACCCTCGTCAGTACCAGATATGTAACTTTCAATGCCCCAATTAGTACTTTATTTGCTCACTATAGTCCCATTAAGGTCAATTTCCATAGCAGCCACACCTTCAATCTACACCTATGCATGCTAAAAGATGAAGAGATCCTGTGTTCTGAGAAACAGGCTTTTACAGTATAGAGAGAAACACCAAAGCTTGTTAAGAATGGATTTTGTAAAAAGTGCATTATGTGTGAAGATTTTCAGCACTAAAAGTGAGAATTTGGAGTTTGCAGCCTTTTACCGCATGTAATGGTGATGATTCTACCATTTTACTGGTCCGGCCAACATGAGATGAAATGAGTTGGACTCCCCCTCCTTCCTTCCTCACTTAGCCAAGATGTCCCACTTTAAGTGGGTCACCAACTTTACTCCGTGTCCACAGAACTTGTGGAGCTTTGGCAACCTTAAATAAACCTTTATAAGCTCCGTTTACATGTTTTGATGCTTCTTATAAATGAGTAGCTTCACCACTTCTACTGGTCAGTTTCTGCCGGTTGTGAAGCAAAGGTCAACATGTTCTGATCTCCTGCCGTGTCATGTGTCCCTCTGCTTTCTGTCACTGGTTAGTAGGTCAGGGAAGGATCCTGCGGTCCAGACCACGAGCTCCTTTGTGACGGTGTCAGAGAAAGCTCTCTTTGTGGACACGGGAGGAGAGAGAGAGAGAAGTGTAATGACGTCAAGAAACCTCGGCGCAGATGGGAACACTTTTTTCCAGGGGAGTGAAACTTGGATCGATGAGCAAATGGTTACAACTTGTTTTTATTTGACATTTATATAACAAAATACAGTTTACATATCTTGACGGGTGTTGCTTGAAAAGACAAGTAGGAAAACGAAGGTGGGAAGCATGGCAGCAAACCAAGAGAACAGCTCTGAGTGGGACTTCACAGGGTGAGGAATCCTGCTCCGGGCAAACGCACACCGACAATCTTGTTAAAAAGAGAAGTTTGAGAAGGCTGGAGCTTTTTGTGTGTGTGTGTACACACACACACACACGCGCGCACACACGCACACACACACACACACACACACACACACACACACACACACACACACACACACACACACACACACACACACACACACACACACACACACACACACACACACACACACACACACACACACACACACACACACACACACACACACACACACACACACACACACACACACACACACACACTCCACTTAGCTTGAGTCATTATCAGCTTGCGTTTCATCCAGTAAGCCATCCAAGTGTCCAGATGGTCAGAAAAGCTGCTTCAATGCTCTCCCTCTCTCTCTTTTTCTCTCCCTCCCTCTCCTTGCTTCATACTCTCCTTTTAGGAGGAAAAAAGAAGAAGAAAAGGTTATGGCTGCTATCGACTGAAGCAAAACACACGAAGGACGTCAATTGGATTTTAACGACAAATCGCTCAAAAGTCACTCCTGCAGATTTCTTTGCTCGGATGAGAATCAATTGAGTTTATTTTTTCCTACTATTTAAAAAGAAAGGCGAAATCGAAGTACGGCCATTTCTCTGGTACAGAGTGGATAGGACGGGGGGGGGGGGGGCCAGCAGGTCGACTGGCCGCCCGGTGTCCACTCCCGGCTCAAACTATACACTTTCAGTTCATCACAGCCAAACTTTCATCCTGACATGGAGGAAGAGGTGTGGGAAGAAAGGTGATGTAGTGCACATTTCTTCTAAGATGACCCCCCCCCCTCCCCTACACACACACACACACACACACACACACACAATGAGTGGGTTGATGGTGGTGGATGGGGTTCATGGTCGGATCTTTGTCCTCCAGGTACTTTCTATGCTTCTTCCCCCTCAGTAGCCGTATTTGTCATTGAGGTGCGTGCGTCCGTCGCCACTCTGACCTGCCAGACGGAACAAGAGTTTCAGTCCACAGAACAATATGATGGAAAACATTAACAAGAGTTTCTAATTCGAGGAAATGATGAGAGCACAAAAATGTCCTGTCAAATAATTCCCAGAAAGTTTTTTGGTGGGGATAAGAATAAAGTCATAAGTCCCCCCCCCCCAAAAAAAACAATGTTGAACATAAAAAAATTGGGAATGACATCAAAATGTCAGATGCTTGAGGAAAAAAAAAAAAAAAATCAGAAATAAAATGCTCTGAAATGAAGCCAAGTGTCATTCAAAACTTAAGAGAAAAAAACTTATTGTGTGACTTACAAAAATACATTTTCCCCAGTTTTTAATCTAACTTTTTCTTCATTTTTCTCATCTTTGCTAAATACTAGAAGAAGATAAAATGGTTCACCATGCACTTGGGGGGGTTCAATAGGAAATCATGTTTGGTTGGATTAAGCTCCGCCTCCTCACAGTGGGCGTCAACCAAAGGTCAATCAAATCTAGATCACCTGCCGGGAATCCAAACAAGTCTGCTTGAGTTCAGACGCTGTGTTTGCATACCACAGTGAGGACCTGATCACAGGCTGGTGTAGCTGTGTGGCAGCCTGAACACAAGCGGCTGATTCCGAGCTGTTTTTTTTTTTTTTTTTATTCTTCCGGCCTTATCTTATCACTTTGCGTCAGATCTGCATTCCTCGGTGAGTGCCGAGAATTTCGTTCTGACTTTAGGATGCCTGTTTGCATGTGCACCACCAGGGTCAACAATTCACCAGAGACGAGTGCCTTTGAAGGAAATGAAAATATCAAAATGTGCGAAAAACGTAGATTTCCTGCTGCCTGTGTGTTGGTCTGCTCACCTGCAGGGGGCATCCACACAGAGTAATCGGGGTCGTCGTCTGGATACTGTGCCGACAGCTGCACCGGTGGCTGTGGAGACGCATGGAGACAGACAATTACTTTGACAGTCTTCTGTCCCACCCTGGCTTTCTCCCGAGTGTCAGTCCTTACCCTGCTGGGGCCCATCACCCTTTTCTTCTGCTTCTTTTTGGGGTCGTGACCTGCTGCTGGCTCTTCTCCGCCTTCTGCTTTGGACCCTGTGGATGGACGGTACAGTTGCTCAGACGGCCTTTAACACCCGAGCTGCAGTTCGTGCTCACAATCCTCCACCTCCGTACAAACGACACTCTCGTCTCTTTGACTTTCTTCTTAGAGTCACATACACATCAGAACCCAACTTCTTGGTGACGTTACAAACCATCAACCAATCTCCTTGTCATTGGTTTCTGGCTTCTCGTATGTTACTAACAATCATCAAAAGTGCCTCAAACAGAACCACAGACGTCAGAAACATGTGCATATTGAGTCATGGCAAAACTCCCTTTGTCTTTCTTGACCCTCTAAAACTGGAAATGGCTTAAAACTACTTTTTTTTTTTAAGTGATAAAGAGGAGGAGGTGGACATGAATCATCATTAGATGTTTTTCCACAGAATGAGCCAACACAAATCAATTTGGAACCTTTTCCTGACCTTGTGTTGCACATTTACAGCGCTGTTATTACCATGAAAAGAGCGTCACAAGTAACACAATCTCAGTCACCACAATTTTTCTCATGAACCGATCACAGCAAAACTTGGAACTCAAAGCCTGAAGTGCAAAATTCAACTTTCTTTTCAACCTCTGATCTGCTCCTTTCAGGGATCATCCAAGTGGATCATCTGCCGCCTCCACGGATATTACCTGAGCTCTTCCTCTTTTTTCCCCATCAGCTCCTGCATGTTCCCCCTGAGTGTAGTTTTTCTACACACACACTTGGCCTCTGTAAGTTTACGTCAGCCTCTTCTGAACGGGGGATTTTCACTCAGGCAGGGGCCCTTTAAGTAAGCACCACCGAGTGTTAAACTTGTGATCCACACCTGAGATGACGGGAGCGGCCGCCTTGTTGCTGCTGGGCTTTCGTGGAAGCTCCTGTGTCTCTGCCCCCGCCGACTCCTCGCTCTTCCTCTTTCTCTGTCTGCGATCTGACGTGCAAACAAAGCCCAAGTTAAAATCATGCTGGCGAGGCCTGGGAGTGCATCACGCTAACCCACTCTGGGGCCAAGATGCGAAAAAAAGAGCGAAACAAGAGTCAATTCCAAACATACATTCAAGGTCCAACATCTCTCACAGCAAAAAGCCATTCGGATGTATTAAATATCTACTGCCACCTAGTGGCGGTAGGCCGAACGGCACCTTTACCTTTAGGTTCAGGATAATGTGCCGGTTGATCTTGATCGTTCTCGTCTGAAATAGATTCATCTGCATTCTGCTGCTCAATAGTATCCTTGTGTTCCTTCTCCTCAGCCTGGTTCTCATCTTCTTCCTCCTCTTCCTCTTCCTCCACACCAGATGGAAGGTCTTTCATGTTGAAGAGCTCTTCAGGCAGATTTGATCGCTTTGGAGGCAACTTCTGCAAGAACAAGAAGAGGTGACTCACAGAAGAAAGAAAGAAGAAAACTGAAAGAAAAGATGATGATGGGAGCTCTCACCCCGATGGTACCCGTCTTCAGCTTGAACTTGCTTCCTCCCTTCATGGCTCCAAACAGCGGCAGAGTCTTTTTCAGCTTCTCTGTCTCCGAGCTGGAACAAGGATACCACCGGGGACACAGTGAGCCCTCATTTAATACTTTACCACTGCAGGTAAAGTCTATTTATATGTAAGGGCATACTTTCACTCAAGAGAACTTTAAAAAATTGATACAGAACTATCAAAAAATCTAATCAAATCCACAAATCTGGTCTTCAGTAGGCACAGAGGCATGATGGAATAAAGGAATGAATGAATGACTGGATGGATGGGTCGGGACCAGAACACACAGACAAACACATCGATCACTCCAACCGCCTCACCCGGGCTGCAGAGTCGGCATCTGCGCCGGCCGTGTGAGCTCCACAAGCTTGCGGAGCCTCTGAGCTTCTCTGCGCAAGTCCGCCATGTGCACATGAAGCTTCCTGCGATCCACGGCGTCCATCGCTGCCTCGCTCCTCACGGCAGTCATGAAGGCGTCCAGTGAGTCCTCGGCGGAAGAGGACGAAGAGCCTGAAGGGAGGATGAGAATTGGGCGAGAGGTGAGGTCAACCGTTCAGAGTGTGCCGCCATTAAAAGTCATCGTGCTTCACCTTCTTTGCCAGAATTGAGCTTTTTCTGAGTGTCTGCCAGCTCCTTCTCCACCTCTGATAGTTTGGCCACCTGAAGACATGAGGTGAGCGTCACATACAACTCGTAATCAGATTAACTCAATTCTTTATTTCCTACATTTAATATTATACCCGAGTTGTTTGTAAACTTTCAGTGTTTCCTTACCAGAGAGTCATAGGTTTCAACCCTCTCCTCAATCTTCCCCGCCTTTTTCATCCTCTCCTGCCTCTTCCTCTCCACGGTTCCCGTTCTATCCAGGAAGGTGTCGTCGTCGCTGTCGTAGTAGTCCTCATCCTCCCAGTTCTTCTTTTTGCGCTTCCGAGACACTGCAAAGGAAATGCACAGCTCTCATTTTCTTTTTTTCCTCCACTTTCCCCAACTGCCCCCGACCACATTTCAGTTTTTTTTGTCATGTGCCCACCTGCCTCCTGACGCAGAAGCCCCCTGGCCTCCAGCATTCGGCAGGCCTCCAGGCAGCACTGTATGGCGGCTTCTTTCTTCTTGCCTGTGTGGGTCACTTCAGCCACCAGCTGACGGCCCAGGGCATCATCCACTGGCAGCCTGTCGGGCAGAAACAGACTTTTAGCTTTAACAAGCACTTCACAATGTCACACTCAGCAAGGATCTTACGGTGCTTACTTTATTCTGCAGAGCCAAGAACCATGGCTTTGGTCTTCATACTCAAACTCCAGCTCTTCCCCTGGAAAGGAGGAGGTGGACATCATTACAAAATCCAAAGAAATAAGCATGAAATGTGAATTAACGACTCTTCCTCTCACCTTCTCTGTCATAGAAACCCTGCAAAGCCTTCTTGGGGTCTTTCAGGTAGGCCGCCTCCTGGTCTTCATGGAACTCTGTCGAGAAGGGGTTTTCCTCGTTCTCGTCCTCCTCTGGAGCCGCCTCCTCGGCTGCATATGGAGCAACAATAAATAAAAGTATTTAGTTCACTTGTCAAGCAAAGACAACATGACAAACAACTCCACAGCTGTCCTACAGACGTGTGGCTCACCTATTCCCCACGAGCAGCCCGAGTCCTCCTGTGAGCCTTTGCTTTTGCCCTTGTTACTCTCCCCTTCTTCGTCTTTCTTATCGTCGTCTTCCTTGTTGTCATCATCATCATCATCATCATCCGAGCCATCTCCCATCATCCTTTTCTCCAGATCTGCTTTTTGTTTGCGGGCTCGCTCCCGAAGCTCTGTCACCGTCAGCTCCGACTCCTCTTCCTCATCAAACTCTGGTCCCTGTGGAAGTAGAGGAAGGCCCCACGTCTTATTTCCTCGACTGTGACTATAGTAGAGCCCTCTGCAAACCAGGTCGGAGCTATAATGCTCATACACATATAAACACAAATTTATTCCGTCAGATTAATTTTTAATGCGACAACTGTGCCTCAAATTCGTCAGATTCTTTCGGTCCCACCAACAGTCATTCAAATATAAATTCAGCGAGGTTGGATTATATGTCCCCTTATGAACCCAAGTGCAAAAAAACTACAATCCACTACATGTATACAACATGACTATAAGACACATAGATGCCAAAGTGAGAATAAACATTCACTGGATTCAACAAAAGAACCATGTGTGGACCAAGATGCCATAAAACTGTCGTCAAATGCCACCTGAATGCCACAAGACACATTGTGTCCTTAAGTTCCACCTGTGGGCCATGAGAAGCAACATTAGTTTTAAAAGACACGCCTCAAGGGAGAACCAGGATAGCTGGCTGTTACTATAAGCCGGACAAATTCCAGTTAACTCGAGATACACAGGAGTGTCAATAGATGCTACTTGTGTTCCACAAGATGCTGAAAGTCCTATGAGAGTACTACATGAAGAGTGTCACGGCTCCTTTGTGCTACTGTAAGCCACAACACCTGTTTAGAAAAGCCGCCACAGTGCCTCTGGGTCCCATCACCTGACACAAGATGCCAAAGGATAACTGCACATCTGACATTAGAGACCACATACATGCCACTACATGATGTGTTACTACAGTATGGAAATTAAGAAAACCATGCAGGACATTAGAGGTCACAGACTTTAAGCTACCAGGGTGCTATCAAACGTGATGGGTGCCATATAATGCTGCAAGCGCCACAGAAGTACCACTTCTACACTGCAGTATTTATACATAAGATTCCACATAGATGACAGTTCATGTCATAATATGAGTGTGAGGGGTGCCACAACAAAGTTCTGTCCTCTCCTTCAAACTTTATTTACCTGGAGAATAAAAAGCCTCGTGCTGCCACCAAACTTGATCACGTGACCAACCCGCAGTCTGATGTAGGTCTTGGGTGGGACTTTGTTCTTGTTCACCACGGTGCCGTGCGTGCTGCCCAGGTCGTGGACGTAGAAGCCCCTCTCCTCGCCGACGCTCTCCCCGTCCCCGGACTGCCCGCGGTACTGGACCACCGCGTGGTACCGGGAGATGGAGGGGTGCTCCAGGGAGACGTCGCACACGGGTAGCCGTCCGACTACGAAATAACTCCTGTCGGCGAGGGGCACCGTGTCCACGATGGTGCCGTTTTTGAGGATCTCGAGGGCGTACGGGAGTTCTGGAGGAACGCCGCCCCAGGGGGGCTCCGCGTACGGGATAGGGGGGAACGGTCCGGCCGGTGGCGCTTTAGGGGGGAGGGTCCTCTGCTTGGCCACCGGTTTGACAGGGTTTGCTTCTTGATTACTGTCACAGTCTTTATCCTCTTTTTTAATTTCATCTGTGATGTCGGGGGTGCTCGGGTCTCTAGCTGGAGCTTCGATGCGTCTTGACGTAGCTGCGACGCGCGAAGGCGCCGCAAAAAAGGCCGGTTTCTTAAAAGGCTCCTCTGTTGGCGGCTCGGGTGCAGGAAGGTCCTCTCCTCCAGGGTCAACCCTGATCTCCGTGGCCTCTGTTTGAGCCGGAGAGCTAATTTCTCCTTCTGTTTCGCTCACCGTCACGTCTGTCTGTACGGAGGCGGCCATGTTTCTTTGGCGGTATCCTCAAATGTGTCCGGGTTATCTACGCTCCTGACATTACCGTAAAAGCGTCAGCTAAAAATATTTAGAAGCTAAGAATAGTTGGAAATTTTATTGAAATATTTCTAAACTCCAGCGCATGTTGGTAAGTTCTCAGAAATAACCTGACAGTAAAGCAACGTTTTGTTGTGGAACCGTCGGCTTAGTTCGCTGTTTACCCGAGTCCTTTGCGACGCTTACTTCCTGTCCAGCTTCCCTCTGAGATAACTGTGAACCACTGGCTTCAGTTCTCCTCAGACTTTGCATCCACAAAGTAAGTAACTCTCGTGTTTGAACTATATTTAGATAATCTAACTAACTATTCGTGTTAAGTAATTGTGGGTTGTTTAACTGCTCCTTCGTCGTGATGGAGTTGCTTGCTCGCGTGCTTGTGTATGCTAACGCAGTACCAGAGTCCAGGCAGAAACCTAACATTTATAGTATTATTCTGCTGTTCGGCTGTAATGATTTCTTATTAAACCTCACCGATGAATTTTCTGCAAAAACACTATGTGATCTTTTTATCCGGCTTGTCTAAATTACAACTAAATCACCTTGTTCTTTTTTAATCTCTGAAATATCTCATTTGTTTAGCGTCCCCCCTCCTCTTGTCTTGTTTGGTCAAAAAACAAACAAACAAATGGATCATGAACCAGTAGCGATATTATTTTGCTGTGTTTAACTAATTATTGGTGTCTTGCTTACTTAGTGAAAATCAACCTTTGTTTCAGATAGTTGCTTCTTTCAATACCAGACCGTCTACTGTGCTCTTAAAATTAGTTATGAATAAGAATAACATTTTAAACTATCCTAGTTGAGCGTCAGCAATAATACATAGACAAAACCTGGATTGATGCTAAATGATCCCATAAGACCACCTTAGTCAATAGCTCCTCTCATCCAAGTTTACACATAAGAAGTAAACCTTTTTACATTAAATAAGAACATGTCAACTTGTCGTTGAAGTGAAGAATCTTTATTTGTATTTGTTTCTGATAATTCATTCTTCGAAGTACATGACTATGGATAGAGTCCATCACTGCCACCTAGCGGCCAAAGAAGGATTGCTACGTATTTGTGAATGAGGCTGGTTGATTAGTTGCACTAAACGAGGTACTATTGGAATGATGTTTGGTATCTTAGGGTGACTTCTTGTATTTAGGATTTTTGTGTTGATTGCACAAATGTAAATTTGTGAAAGCATTATTTTTATATTACTTGTTTCCACAAGTTGGAAAAAAGACACGTTACATGATTAAACTCTAGTGTTATATATTTTTTAGGACAATTTATTGCAATATTATTATATTATCAGGGTTAGGGTTATATTAATAGTTATAATTGCTGGTTAGTAAACTTCGAATAAAGTCTAATTATATTAAGGAGTGATCCTTTTAGTAACAGTACAGATTTATGGGGCCTGGTAACAACAAAACAAAAAACTAAATCGCTTTATTAAATACACTTTATATACAAGGGTTCAGTTTATTTACGTTCTCAGACAGGCTTTTTCCTAGAGAGCACCTGTTTAATGATGGTATAAAAATCAGTTCCAAGAGTGAGCATGAAATCCAGTGTTTGGGGGCACTGATCTCAACACATAGAGTCTCTGTATGTTGACACAGATTCAAATACAATCTGTAATGTGCTTCGTTGGGTATGAAGAGAGGAAAACTGCTGGATACGCTAGATTTAAAGTATGTTTCCATGTGTTTTGTCTTTCACAGTTTCTACACTCGGATCAAATCTGAATCCGGCTGGCACTCTCAACCCGTTGACATGATGCGTTATTGGGGCGAGATCCCCGGACCCGCGGGGGCCCCTCCCAGCCGCAGCTCCTTCGACCTGCTCCAGCGCGAGTTCCGTTCGGTGGAAATGCAGGACCCGCCCCTGCACCAGCCGTCAGCGCAGCGCCCGCGGCCCACCACCATGCTGGACGTGCCCTCGGAGCCATGCAGCCTCACCATCCACACCGTGCAGCTGTGCCAGCACGCCCGCCGTCTCCGGGGGCTCCTGGCGTCCGCCCAGGCTCAGGGTCAGAGCTCGGCGTCCTCTGAGGGCGGAGCCAAAGTGGAGGAGGCCGACGTCAGCCTGCCCCTTCGTCCTCCCACGCCTCCTGTCATGCCAGATGATCTACTGCCGGCGGACAGCAAAGCCCCCAGACAGCCCTTCCAGCTCCGCCACAGTGACCCCGAGAGTGACTTCTATAAGTAAGTTTGAGCTTGAAGCCTTCGTTCTCCTTCAGAAAAAGGCAATTATATTATAAATTTACTATCATTCAAACAGTGACGTACAAAAATATTACAGTTTCCATTACCAGACAAAACTTGCAGGGAAACAGCAGGAAGAAGAGTCCAGTAATCAAAATAATGGGGCTTATGAATTTTTGAAATGGGATATATAGTCACTGAGCTGAATTTAGTTACATTTATTCCTCTGCTTTGATCTTTTTGTTTGAATGATCTGTGATTGTGTTCTTGGCTAATTTACATTTTTACAAAGGACCCCAAATGTTTAGGAATTGCAATCAAACACCCTCCATGTCGGGTTCAATGTCTGCAGCCAGCAGCAGCTTGTCCACATTTCCTACTAAATAATAATCGTTTTGAAAATCCAACCTTCAAAATAAAGACAGCTAACGGTTTAAGCTTAAAACTGTAGTTTATCTGAGCATTTAGAAATGATGAGCAGCACAACTGCTGTTGAGCCTATTAAAGCCGTTTTTGGCTATTGTAACCAGTCTTCTGTCCTTTGTTTGTCCTTTTTTCTTTACTTAATCGTGGTTTAACTTATCAAGACGTGTGTTTGGAAACTCAACATTTATCTCTTTAAGTCAAAGGCTGTTGAAATATTCTTTCATTCAGGTTTTATTCGATCTGTCAGCTCACTAAAAATCTTTGAAAGATTTTCCGCTGTGCCGCGATAAATATTTTTTTAAAATATTAAGGTTTTTCTCTAAGGTGGCCTCCTGCAAGCTTCAGGAGGCCACCTTAGAGAGGTTAAAGGTCACAGACGCGATGTTGCCCCTCTGTAGCTAACCGCACACATCCGCCTCCACCAGGGGTAAGGGCGAGCCGGTCACGGAGCTCAGCTGGCCGTCCTGCAGACAGCTCCTCTACCAGTCGGTGGCCACAGTCCTGGCCCACGCCGGCTTCGAGTGCGCCCAGGAGAGCGTGTTGGAGACGCTCACAGACCTGGTCCACGAGCACTACCTGCGCGTGACCCGCCTGCTGCGCGTGGCCGTGGACCGCGAGGCCCGCCTGGGCGCCAGCCCCTTCCCGGACGTGGTGGAGCAGGTCTTCCACGAGGTGGGCGTCGGCAGCGTGCTGGCCCTGCAGCGCTTCTGGCAAGTGAGGATCAAGGACTACCACAGCTACATGCTGCAGGTGTGAGCTCGGGGAGGAGCGACCGCTCCATTTCTATTTTTGTGCCGCGTAAATAATTGATGGGCATCATTTGAGGGTGACGTGTTTAAAAATAGATTTCGTTCCCGCAGGTCAGTAAGGATCTGTCGGAGGAGTACGAGCGGCTGGTGAATCCAGAGAAAGCCCTGGAGGACTCCAAGCCCCCGAGGATAAAGGAGGAACCCATGAGTGACATCTCCTTCCCCGTTAGTGAAGAGCCCGAGGCCGACCTGGCCTCGGGGGACCAGGCTTTGCCGATGGGGGTCCTTGGGGCCCACGCGGAGAGGCTGACTTCCGGCCTGGATGGTGATCATTCTCCTCATACTGCAGGTGAAACCACCATCATGGGGCTTTTTTCACTGACAGGTCCAACTTTGGGGAAACATCTTCTGCACATTTTGCTGCAGAGTAAATAATAACACGACCATTTAATGATTATTGAAAAAAACCCAGCTTTTAATCACAAGATAATTCTTATTCAGCAAAATTGAATTCTACTTGTGTCTCTGCGCTTAACAGTCGTGCTCATTTTGTCGCCCACTCCTGGGATAGATTATGACAGAGACACCTAGTGGCCAAAGTTCAGATTGTAACCCCGTCATGTTCCTGTATTGTGATATTTCACCGTGCCATGGACGCTCAAACAGCTCCTGCAGTTTGACATTTAAGTGTGAATGATTTTAACAAAAGAATCTCAGCCATCTTATTCCAGATATGAAGGCTTGTTCTGATATTTCTTGCAAAGGTCATCTCAAAGTTGCAAGACGAGTAGTAATTACAAATCGGAACGCGATTGACCTGCTCCCGGAGACGTGACGTCCGTCATCGAGTCGGTCGTTTGGACGGCTCTTTTAAGTGAATGCTGAGAACCTGTTCGCGGTTGCGAGCCATTTGTATGTGCAAAGTAGTGAACTCACGGCACCACCTTATGGAACGTTTACACTGAAAAGACGAGCAAAATTATATTCTCATCAGCATTTTAGAAGAATGCCCACCAATAGTGTATGGATTCTCATCTCGTTTTTTCCCTCTTTGCCAGGTGGAGGCGGAGCCAACAACTCGCCGCTGTGGCCCCAGGTGAAAGTGGAGCCCCAGGATGGCGACGACGGCCAGAGTTCCAGCCACCACCACCAACACCACCACCATCACCACCACCACCCGGTCCTGGGCGGGGACGTGTTCGAGGAGGCGGGGCCCATGTCGACCATGAGCGAGTCCGGCGGAGGGGGAGGAGCCATGGGGCCCTCACCAGGCGGCGCGGCGTCTGACGGCGGCACCAGCTACGCCTCGCATTCGCCCGACTCCCTGATGGGGGCGTCGCCCGTCTTCAACCAGAGACCAAAGAAACGGGCCAAGAAGATGTGATATGGCGGCATAGGGAAGTTGGAGAAACGAACTTCAGGATTTTGTTCAAAAAAAACAAAAAAAACGGAACTTCAGTGCAGCGGACGTATTTAGTAGTTTGTTTTTATAAGCTCAAATAACTATCAAAAGAATAAACATCTTTTGAAGCGCCGGTTGTATTAATTTTACCCTGAAGACAGAGAAAAAGTCGTTCAATTACCCAAAGAAATTGAAGAACAAGGAAACTAAGAAGTCCAAAAAGCCAATCGCTTATATTTAACAGCTTAATAATTCAGAGGCCTGCGTTGTTTTCCCACGCCGTCATGACTCTTTTCTCCTCGCCAACCAATTACTGCCACTTCCATTGATTATGATTAAAATATGCTCCAAAGAGAAACAAAAGGAACAAAAAAACATTTTCCTTCTCACGAGCTCACCGCTTTGCATTACCATGCATTTCCAGGTCCTCGCTTTTCCTCTCTGCGAGCGGCTTCAGGCTTTGCCCAACACGGCGGAACGACGTGCACATGCTCCACACACACTCGCGCACACGCACGCACACACACACACACACACACACCTGTCAACCTGAAGCCGCTCTGCAAAATTAGCATCTGTTTCAGTAATGAGGCAAAGCTGCGAATGCAACACCAGAGGCAATTATGGCTTGGTTGTCTGCATCACAAAGGCAACATCAATCCAACCTTAATGGCAAATTAATTATGCCGTGCATATTTTTGCAGTGCCGAACGAGAGGGCCTGTTTGAATACATGTGATTTTCTTTTGTGCTGCCCGCCGTTTCCTTTAACGCCGTTCGGCAGGTGATTGTCGGCGCCCGTGCGACTTGCCGCCGGTGGAGTCGCGCGCGTTCACATTCAATTAGCTGCAATCGCGGTTGATCTGTTCTTAGTTTTTTTTTTTTACTTTACGTTCGGCCCGATTTGAGACGGCACGCGACCCCAGGTGGCCACCAAAACGAAAAAAATAAAGCGCCCAGATTTTTGTCAACGTTGATAATCACAACTGGGGGTCAGAAGGCACCGTGACCTCATCGCCGCTTCTCTCTGGACGCAAGACTAGATTCGGCGGCAGGTCTGGAGAAAAGGCTGAAAACTGAAAATACAAACTTCAATCTAAAACGGACATTCCAAGAAGATGGTTTACAACCACAAGAAAGGAACCGCTTATAACAAATCTCTGGTTTTGCACTGGGATTGCCCTGACCACTTAATCTTCTTTCGTAAGCACGTTCAATTAACTTCAAATTCAGTCTCGCTGAAATGTTTAGAAGTCGCCGTTTTAAAGCAGCTGCGCCGCCAAGATGTTGGCAGCAGGTCCGAGTCCTTGTAGTCATGAGGTCATTTTGCAAGCTTAACAGACGTTTTGGTCTCAGTTAAATTTTTGGAGGCTAAATCCTCAAATCGTTTCTTGTTAAATCTTACAGGCCCGCGTTTTCCCTGCCGAACTCGAGTGCTGCCAACGATACATGTCGCCGTTCCCCTCCTCGGGCTGCCTCCGCCCCGGCTCCTGTTTTCATTCCTTCTGTTGCGCAACCTGCTGCTTTCTCCTTCAGTGGAAAGCAACAATGCAAACACACATCGGTTTCCACGTGACGTAAAGCGAAAATTGTAAATCGGCATCGTCAAGTCATAACTGACTGCTAGTTAAAAGTATTTTTTTTGCTATTTTTCAGTGAGCGAGGGAGTTTTACTTACTTTCATGATAATCCGTCAAACACAAGGCGTCGTCGCGCTGGTTGTGTGGCGAAATCTTATTTTCTACCAGGTGAACAACGGCTGCACTTTTATTTACTTGGACAAACCTGGGATGAGCCAAAGTGTCCTCTGAACGCAGCTTCAAAATTCCCTTTCTTTTTAATTGGCTCTCCGCCGCAGCGCGGCGGGAAGACGCTGCAGAAGCTGAGAGAGAGATTTAAAAAAAAAAAAAAAAAAAAAGACTTGAGAAGATCTCAACCTATTTGACTTAGAAACTTTTATGACTTTGGAGCCTCAGCTTCAAATAATTCCTACAATAAAGAAGACTATTTTATGAGCGAGTATGAATAGGAGGGGAACTTACTTTTATTCCAAATGTTTTCTCACTTTTTGAAACCTGGAAGTTGTTTATAAAGTTTGACGTGGGTGTTTGGGAGTAGATTCATGTAGTGAGGGAGTTGCAGGTGACGGCAATCATACCGTCTTGACATTTCGACTTCATCTCTTCCCCATCGAATTGCAATCAATCCAAACGTCTTCAATACCACATGGCAAACTCATATTCAGTGAGAGAGAGAGAGAGAGGGAGGATATACTGACATACAATTGTGACACCAGTTCAGACACTTCTCTTATATTCAGGTCTAATAACAGTTTAGAGTCAGAAATGCAGAAGATCGTGCAAACGTACAAACAATATGCCTCATGGGATGACGTGGTCAGAACAGCTGACCGTTAAATTCAAAAGTTTATGTCGGTCTGGAGGCAGTTTCGCTTCCTCAAGGACAGTCGGAGCTTTGACGATTCGATTTGACCATTTGAAGTTTGACTACTGACAAAGATTGGCAGATGTACAAAGTGTGTCCTTTTCCACACAAATACATTCCTTTCATTGACCTTAGTAAATAAAAAATCAAAAAGTATTTCTTGTGCTTGTTAGGGAGATTAATTGGGACTGTTTCAGAACAGGTACAGCCCTCCCAAGAGCGCTTCATGAGACACACTGAATGTCAATATGAGATCATAAAAAGGTTGTTTTAAACAACACCATGTTTGCCATTGTTTTTAGAATCACATTGAAGATTATGGGTTAACGTCAAAGTACTCCTTGGTTATCGCAGCTGGAGGCAGTTGAGCAGTGAACCGGTGACACAAATGGATGGGAAGCTATATAAAGAACATCGTTCATGGAAAATGTATTGGCTGGAAAATACAAAGGTTTTAATGGTCACTGCTGTGGGATGAAGTAGATGAAAGTGTCTTCTTTTTTATTTTATTTTTTTCCATCCATTCTGCAACAATGCGAGCCCTCAGTTTGTCAACAGCTCCCGCGTCGCTTTGCACCGGGGAGAAAAGGTGTAATTACAAAAATGTCAGGACATTTTCCTTTTTGGGAGTGTGTGTCGGGGGGGGGGGGGCTTTAAGTAGGGACCCGGAGACGCAGGGACAGAACTCAACAAATGATTAATTACCTCCCCGCGTGTAAAGCCATTTATTCAACACTAAATTTAATCTCTTCAGCAGAGTTGTGGGTTTGTGAACAGAATGGAAGAAGGTTTCATTTTCACACCGTGCGCTCGGGGAGGCTTCCGGGGCGCACGCTTTGCTTTGTTATACAAGGAATCACAAGAAAAAGTGGAGACGGCACTTTCTCACAATTCTGTTTGCTGCCGTCTCGTCAGGAGTCTGTAAGCATGGAGGAGGAAGGGGCCAAATAATAAATGATGAGCCTGGATGATGGTATCAACAGAAAGATGAATTGCAAGACATATGGGATGTGACAGATACAAAGGGTCCCTTGCTACTTGTGCCACTGTCGCAGCCATTTTCCCAGCGACCCAGAGATGAAGGAATTGATTGCGACGCGTCAGGAGTCGCAGTCTGAATCGATCAATGGATATTTTCTCTTGGGTGAAGCAAGAATTGATGTAGATTCGTCAAAGCTGGGATCTTTTTCTATCCATCTGGCCATACATCCAGAGGGCCATTTATTCATTTTATTTTTGTTGGCAAATTGCCAAACATTTCATGTGGAAATGATACCCAGAGGAGCTCATTGAAAGGGGGAACACATGACGACAAAATAGACTCGATGTAATGGGATGTCAACAGTCTTGACATCAGTGCTTGCAAAAGTGTTCAACAACCGGTGTATTCTAGTGTGATACGTCTGAGATAGTTCCCTCAGAACCTGGAAGACATGCTTGTCTGATTTAAAGGTGATTGATGGAGCCTAAAAAAAATTTGTATTCCCGTGAATAGTTATGCTTTAATCTTATTAATTTCTGATTTAGAATTTAAAACAAAAAAATCATTTGTAGACTGCGCTCCTACACCAAAAAATTTCACCAGCCGCCACTGGTAATAATGTAAACAATAAAACAGCCTCGTGATATGGGATTAACAAACAGATTAGATGATGCTGCTCCATGTTTTTGATTGTAAGTTGCCTCCATCCATAATGAAATAATCTATAAAGGATGTACATCCATATATAGCATGCCATTTAATGTATAACAAATAATATCTGAGAACACGTTAGAAACCAGCTCCGGCCGATCCAATACCGTAATACCTCTTTCTTCCACAAGAGGGTGTGGTGAGTCATTATAGTGTCTCCAACAGGCCTCTGCAGCCTTTAGGACCTCATGAGCTGTTTTCGCCACTTTCCACCAAGTGAAATGTTTAATTTACGCTTTTCGTACTGGAGGAGCAGACATTTAATCGCATTTCTATCAGTTTTAGCTGTCGTTGCAATTTTTAAAAGTATTTGCAGAGTCGGCCATTTTTTCTGTTTTTGCTGTCTTAGGCCCCGTTTGTATTTTTATTATTAATGACGTTTCATGTGAAAATGCATTGTGTTGCATTTTCGCTTGAGAAAAGTTTTGCATTTAGAAGCCAGTGTTTTGAAAAAGATCCAACTCGGGAGCGTTGGAAATGAAAACCTTTAAAAAGTTTTCAGCGCTTATGAGCACCATTGTCATGTAAATCGACACCCAAAATGCAACAAAAGTTTTAAGTTGAAAATGTTACAAATGGGGCTTTAGATTATTATTTTTGTTTGTTTTGTAAATGTTCTAGTGACTCCGGTCATTGTCGCTGTTATTTTAGCTGTTGCTTTAGCAGTTTTATCCATTTTGGGCTTTTTTTTTTTTTTCCTACAGGCAAATTTAACAATTTTAGGTAATTTAGTGCTTTTAACTTTGGATATTTAGTCTTTTCAGCAGTGCTGAATGGACTTTTTGTACATTCTTAGCTTTTGTAGCAGATTTTGACACCTTGTCTTTTCAAACTTCTTTTAGCCATTCAAAAATGAGTCTGTTTTCTGAATATAAAAAAAAAAGAAAGAAACTAAATCTTTCTTCACTTGCAATTTTTGGAATCTATTGGGAGTCAATGCAGAGGGGCTGAAGACACATGTGACTCCAGATCGGTGGATTGCAGACCTTTGAACTACACTGTCCGACAGTAGAGGAAGCTGCAGGCGTACACAAAAACACCCGTGCCACTCAACGTCCTAAGGTGTCCTTAAATAAACATATCTCACTGTACATACCTGCAAAAGTAAATCAAATACACCTGACCTGGCCCCTCAGTCAAGCCTTGCAGGCACAAGTCCCACTCAGCAGTGACCGGCAAACAAACAACAATATGTCAAAGCACTCATTTAGCCGTGGCTCAATAGTGGCAGTATCCTGTGTGGTCCATTTCCCACATGTTCTCAGTAATGTGCTTTCATGTTATAGCTTTCATCTTTGTGGGATGAAGTGGGCTCTGAAAATGGAAGCACTCAACAGCAAATCCATTTTACTGGAAACAATGCCGCTCTCTTGAAGCGACACATTTCGGAGGCCGGTGGCTCCGGTGACGATTTTGCGCCTCTGCCATCGGAGGGCAGTGCAGCACCGCATGCCGCACTGCTGTTCAGTTTGCATCCTCCCGGTTAAAACAGAGACAAGGAGCACTCCCAAACCCTCTGAGCGAGCAGTGGTTTTATCACAGCCCTGCTGAGTTGTTGCCAAGTGAACGCGCTCCCTCAATACATGGCGATAAGAAGCTTGCCGCCACTTTTGCATGCTCACATGTCTGGCTGTGCTACGTCTAAGCGATATTGTAATATCAAAACAACACAATGCACAATCAGCTCTCATCAGGATGTGGAATTTATTTTTATTTTTTTCTGGGCCTGTCTCCTGGCAGGGTTTCTCTCACTGTGACGCCGGCGGCAACCGCTTAATATGCATTTCATTCGACTGAGAGGTGCCTCTGCGAGACGTGTGCTTCGATGTCTAATTGCTTGTCAGTCAGGGTGACCAGTCGTTTGAGTGAGGGGCACTTCCACAGATCTGCCTTTTGGCAGCGGCGGGGGCCGAGTTAAGCAATTAAGGGATTGTGACTGGATACAGCTGGAACTCGTACACACAAAATAGCACCTCCAGTTTCCCGTCGTGGTACAGTTGCTATGGCTGCGGGTGCAATGTATACAAATCAGGCGATGAGAGCTCTTTAGACGGTGGCGTTGATAGCGTGAGAAGACCTTACAGTGCAAGGTCCCCGTGTGCACACTCATTACTCAGATTTAAATTGATAAATGTGTCTTGATGGGCTAAAAATGCTGCCGCGTGCTGTAACATTCATCCTCATAAAGTCTGTGCTCACAGTTTTTTTTTTTTTTTTATCTTGAAAATCTGAACACAACATTCAATAATCCAGACAGATAAGAGGCCATCAAGATCCACATGGGAAAATACAGTTCTTGTGATGATGCGCATTATTAGCAGATCGTTACTGTAAATCACTTTGAAATGATGATGAACGAGGAGAGCTCGTACAAATAATGTAAAAAAGAAAAAAGAAAAGGGGCTTTTATTTGAAGTTTAATCCTTCTAAATCAGGCACATATGGAACGTAAGGATTCTCCCGATCCTGGTTTCAGGCTTCATTCACTCTGAATCACCAGAAATAATTGGCTGCACCTGTGTTGATCTCAAACCTGGTGGGAATCAGCGTCGTCGGGAGGTTTTATGAGGAGGCGGCGTGCGGTGAGCGGCGCGGTCTCGTCTGAAACTTCTGTCCTCGCTTTGTCTGGCTGAAAACTTTGTTTATGTGTCCAATCTAGGTTCATTGTTTTGGTTGAATGGCTGAGGGCTGCAAAATTGTTACATCACGAAAGTGCATCAAATGAGCAATCTTGACGCTGCTCATAAGTGAAACCTTTTGCCGATGTCAGCAGAAACAATCCTTTTTCCACTGCTTGTTTTTAATTTTTTTTAATATTCTCTTCTAAGATAGTGAAGTCAAAACCTTTTTGATGTTTAGATTTTGAACACGCCAACCTGCTAAATGTTCCAATATTCAGCCATATTTAAGA
Organism: Lipophrys pholis; assembly: GCF_963383615.2. Classification (NCBI taxonomy): domain Eukaryota; kingdom Metazoa; phylum Chordata; class Actinopteri; order Blenniiformes; family Blenniidae; genus Lipophrys; species Lipophrys pholis. Next base: position 6,061,277 of record NC_137633.1, read on the forward strand.
ATTGTCTGGTATTTCAAGTGTGAAGTTATCCACTCAAACCTGGAAGGACGGTGAGATTAGAAGTTAGTCATGCTTGTCATTGCTAATTACTACAAAAAAAAAAAAAGAAGTTCACTTTTACCTTTTATCAGTTCACAGTACTCTAAAGTGACTCCTTTCGTTTTGAGACTTTTGATGCTTTTTATATTTTATTTTTGGGACGAGGATGCAGGGAAAACTTTTCTTCGGATAAAATCCACGAAGGTCGTATTTGTGCAGGTGTTCCCACACAAGAATGAATGAACTGTTTCTTTGGTCTGCTTGATGTTCCTGAAGGCCACTCGCCAGCGGACTGTATCGGTACTTTAAGACAATCTGAAAGCATATTTCTTCATTTCCCTCCAACTAAACTTCCATGTACACTTCTATTTCCTGAATCCATAACCAGCGGTTGAGCGCACATCCATGATTAAGATCGATACCGTTGCGTCATTATCGTGCATTAACTGCCTCAAAATGTCCATCCTCCCCTCAAGACTGTATGCAGTGTGGCGTTAGCCACCAGCACGTGGGACTGCGTTCGTACCCTGCATGTGAAAAATGCTGCAGCTCTTCGGTTCAGGGTGCGGTGAAGTGGATTATTTAATGGCACGTACTGTAGCCTCAGAACCCAATTGTCAAAGCCACTGTCCCAGAAAGAAGTGGGTCACTGGGCCGGTCTACCTTCCGCGGGCTGGCTCCCGTTCCTCGAGAGCGAGCGAGAGACGTCAGACACACTTGCAACTGGTTTGTCACTCTGGTGACACTTTGATGAGTCCTCGGTGTCACATTGTTGATACTGAGCTTCCCTGTCTGCTATCCGTTGGCACATTCTCTAGAACTGTCAAAACACTTCCAAGATCATGCAAACAAAAAAAAAAATAAATAAAAATTGTACTGGAGAAGCTGACAGGCAAGATGCCTTAAAAATGAAGGCATTTACTTTATTTATTTATTTATTCCAATAACAGGAGTCACCGTTCAAGCGTGGTTTGGTGGCGTTCCCTCCAAAACTGCTGTGCAGAGGATTTTCCTGGCAGAGGCTTGTTTACTTGCCGGAGGTGATGTTGAAAATGTGGATGAAGCGGTGACCTGACCTTTCTGTAAACCCCCAGCCCGCCCTCTTGTAACGCATTCTGGAAGGTAAACAGTCCAGTGTGTTCACAGTTTAAAAAATAAAATAAAATAAAAATGGGTAAAACGTTTTTTTTTTGTTTTTTTTTTTACTTTACTGTGTTGGTAAGAGGCAATACTCCTCCTCCTCGCCCTCCCACGGAATGATCTTCCTCTCCCGCTTAAACCTCGTCATAGAATTACCTTCTCACGTTCAAATGTTATAAATGCCCAACTTCACAGCCGTACGGAACACGGGTTATTTCCGTCTTCCTCGACTTTCCGAGATGCTTCCTTTGGTAGCTAATTATTGTCACCGGCGCCGGCGGGGGAACGGCGTCGAGCTCCCGCTGAGGGCTCGGCGCCGCCTGACTTCACTCTTGTCAGGTGCAAGAAAGTACACGGTAGCACCTCGTCGGCAGCCTCGTGTCTCTTGCAGTTGCGGTAAACCCAAAAGGGATTTGATCTCCTCTGCGTCGTCACTTCACGTTGACCCCGGGCGATTTCTCGGTCGCTCCGCAGCAATGGCGTGACAAACACTCAGTGGTTTGTCGAGTTAACCTCTCAGATTTCTATTTAAATTTTTTATTTTTCAGTCGTCTCCTTTCATGGCTGAATCGCTTCTTCTCGCCGTCACCTCGGGTTTTTACCAGTGGCAAAAAGTCCCCGCTCATTGTCTCGGCCGTTCGCTTTCGGGAAGCCGACTGCGGCGGCTCCTCTTTCTCTCTCTGAATAAAAAACGCAGGTAAAAGAATATATTTCCTACTGACAGAATTGTCTCTGTGATAAAAAAAAAAAAAGTCGTGGGGAAAGAAAAAAAATAATAATAGTGCTTTGCCACACTATTGTTGAGAGATGGGACAGCAAGACAGAGCCTGAATGTGGCGGGACGATGGAGAATAGCTGAAGGAAAGGTTTGACATTTCAGGGGACGCACTTCCTCTATTTGAAAAGAAACGGAGGAGAAGGTCAAAAGCGCTCTTGTGCTTTTATGGTAAATATGAATGGCCGCACTCCCATTAATTGAAAAATATAACAATTCATAATAGAATATCATCATTTTGAGAGAAAAAAAGTTACAGTGTTATCCAGCAGCAAAACGAGCTATGATTTACCTCCTTTTACTATCCTTAGTGATGATTTTCTGAAACTTTAAAGTAGCTTTTCATTCATTCAGTAATAATGTCATGTTTCTGGGAGTGAATATTTAACAATTCTTATGTTTCTCTTGGCAAAAAGTGAAGCTGCTTTTATTCTCAGCTGTACTCCCAAATAGTTAACAAACTCCAAAAAGACTCATACTTCATTTGAGACAGTACAGACAGACAAATATAAATACTGTTATTTCTTATATTACTAAAACTGATTTGTTAATTCGGTTTAGCTCCGTTGTGAAAGCATGTTTGTATTGATTTTGCTGTCTCGGGGGGAGTTTACATTGTCAGACAGAAAGGAGAGGAAATCAGACGCGAATTACGCATTCGCACCTCGGCCGTAGTAGTTAGTTCTTCTGCACATGGCGAGTAGATCAACAATAACAACAACAACAGCCTCCGAGGGAAGCATGGATCCCAGTCCACATTCTCCTGGGACTTGATAGTTTCATAGTAGAGAATCCCCCAGAAAAGGAATCCGTCTTGGTTGTCTGTCCATACCAATGTCCGTGTACTCACTGTTGTTACCATATCTCACCATACCATATTGTTTAATGTGCACTTGTGTGTGTGGTTTCATTACTTAAACAAACAATGGCGCCAACTTTTGGCCTGGCATGTAAACTACATTATTTTCACAATTTTTATTTTTTTTTAATTAAAGCAAATGAAAGATAATGTACAAAAAGTCATTAAACATAAAGCATATACAGGTACTGGAGAAACTACCTTTTCTTTTTTTTTTTTAATTCCACTGGTACCTTGAGGGAAGCAAGTGACCCACCTACTAAAATCAGAACTTAAGGCAAAAAAAATTAATAAATAAAAAAAATTATATAAATATAAATGTAAATGTAAATGTAAATAACAGAAAAGTAGATAAATAATAAAAGTATAAAAAAATAAATAGATGCGGGGGTTAATCAGAGTGTTCAAGGAAGTGAAATAAAAGAAAACTGGTCGCCGTTTTCCCTCAAATTAGTGATGATTTAGGTAAAAAAGTGCAAAGAATCAGTTTGCTGAGCAGATTTTGGTTAGCTAAATTGACATAAACTTTTTAGCCACTTTTCTTTTTTGTTGTGTGAATGGGGCCTTAGATTTCAAAATACTGGTAATCAATGTTAAGTCTGATTTGCATTTGTATCCTTTTTTTAGAAAGGAGGTTTTAAGACATCTACATCTTTAATTTATCACTGGAGATTAGTTACTTCTCACACACGTTCACAGGCAGTCTTGCACAGTGATGGAATGGACCACACAAATACAAACATATAAGTTTATGTAGTTAAATGACATGGGGGGGGGGGGGGGGGGGTCCTTCATGTTTTTCTTCTTCATATTGTTGAAAGTTAAACATTTTCCTAAATTTATACATTAGAGGACATCATCAGTTTGTTACCCCTCCTAAAGAGGAGAAATTGTATTGCCAGAGAATTGATTTATTATTTCCCATCACCTCCTGATACTTTATTTACTGCAGTGTTTAGATAGTAAGTCCCAGGCTTGCTGTAAAACCCAGTCCAGAGAATAACAATGCATTTAGGCCACAAATCTGAGAGCCATAACAAAAAGGAAAAAAAAGAAAAAAAAAGTAATATAGTGACTTTTTCATTGGAAACCATATTTAGCTGAAAATAAAACTCTCCCTGCAGCTTTGCCAGAGTCTGTCTCCTCTTGAACTCCAAACCATTTCACTGTAAATACTCCGACTGTGTGTGCAGCTGTTTACCGGGCAGAATGCTCTAAAAAACAAATAAGACTGCGTGGGGTCAGTGACACTTTGGAAGATATACTGTACTGTATATATACACACAGTGAAGTCACAACACAAATTCATACTCCCGAGTGAAACCTGCTGCTGTGTGACGGCCACAGCCTCGAAATCAAAGATAACTGAAGCTCGTTTCTTGGTCGGTGTTGAACAATAGATGCTCCAAGATAAAGGGGATTATTTGAATTTATTCCCAAGAGCGCTTAACCACTGCCCCACCGGAGCGGGGCGATGCTTCTTCCATCCTTTGAGATGATATTAAATATGCTGCAAACACCAGAATACCCTTTGTGCTATCATAGAATCTCAGTCAGGGCCAACTACGACTAATACTCAACAAGCTGTGAAGACTTTTTGACCCACTGTTGGTTTCATTGCAACTAAGGTCAAATAACTCTTCAGAAGTTCCCGGTGTGTGGCATTGCAAGACTTCAATCCTTTATTTTTTAAAAAGATTTAAAAAAAAAAACCTAATCATACTTACTTAACACTCATCATTCCCCTTTGAAAGCATTGAAACACTGTATTTGGAAGTTCTTACTGTATGCTCATTGGGTTTTTTTTTTTTTTTAAATGTGTGGCCTTCAAATGCCTTTGCTACACAAATGATTCAATTACTCCTCCTTTTAAATGTGCAAGCGTAGATAGCGCTTTGCTGCCAGACAGGGAGGAGAGAATGAAATTAACCTCAGCTAACTCTCCGTGCCCTCGACACTTGTATTATGATTTTTCCATTAAAACCCTATCCTTCATGTAATGAATTCAGCCTTTCGACGAGGGAAGCTTCCTGGCACTGGCACAAATAAACCTCTGTTTGTATTCAGGTGAATTCTTAAATGAGAGACCTGTGGGAGTGTCATGAAAGTTTCAAATAAAATGCAGGAACAGTAAATTTAAATTTTTAATTTGTTTTTATGCCAGCCGTCCCTTTTAATTTACAGTACAGTGATAAATTGTAAGATTGCATTGTGTCTATACTGTGAGCCTGATATGCTGCATGGTTATTTGATATCGTGTGCACACACTGTGGAAGAGGATCATTGAGGGTTAACAAAAAAAAAAAAGGGGGGCTGTAGATGAACCACAGTTCAAGAAACCTCATTTGGATCCATTTCTTCTAAAACAGCTACAAATTAATATCCAAATGAGGTTTTACATCAATATTTTGAAAAAAAAAAAAAAATAGTGGTCGAACTGCTCGACTAATATTTATTTGTTTGTTTTTTCAGGAAACCAATTTGATTGATAACTTCCAGTTTGGAAATAAAATATCTTTTAACTCAAAAATGAGAATTCTAAAGTTAGTTTTTGATCAAAACTTTCACTGAAAAAACAGAATCAAGGTTAAATAACAAACTAAGAATAATTGGCCAAACTGTCTGATGTGCAATTTTCTCTACTTTCTTTGATTCAAGCAAAATCAATGTCATTTCATTTTACACTTGAAGCTGTGGTGATCTCAGCCCAACCAGAAAAGAAACTGGGAAGTCTATTAATAAACATTAAAATGAGTACTCGATAGCACTGTATAATGAAGAACTTTCTTTTTTAGACTATTGAGTTTCAACGTCGACACTCTTTCGTTTTTTTTTTCAAAGTTTTACACCTTCATATAAAATCCTCCTCAAACCTTCGTGTTGATCTGGACCGTATAGACTCAGGAAGGGATGTTATTGGGAAAACACGCCACTCACACGCAGCCACTTCTTCTGAGCTCCAGCAGAACGTGTTGATCAAACAGCGCTGATAAAATACTGAGCGATGAGATTTGAGATTCCGCCTTCTACAAATGAAAGTTATTTATTGTTCAAAGCTGAGTGGCGCGAGCACAAACAAGACTTTGGTATGAATATTTATGTTCGTGTAGATCTAAGTGAGCGTGAGTGTTTGGAAAATAAATGCGCGATATTGTGACAATCTGCATTTGATTATCCACTCCACAGTCTGTATTATAAAGTGCTCGGTGTGTGTAGGACTTTTTCTTCGTTTCTGCTAAATCTAGAAATGAGACCCCGGGTCGAACGAGTGGGGAGAGGAAACTGTACCGCTGGCGGTATTGTCAATGAGTATGGAGATGAGCGCCAGCTGCCATGCACCACTGGACCGCATGCCACCTCCTTTTTTTTTTTTTTTTTTTTTCCCCAATTATTTCTAGGCTGGACCTTTTGGCTGTGACAATGCCTTGTTTTTGAGTCTGTGGACGTTTCCTGCTCAGTGGGTCAGCTCTCCAGACAGCACAAGTTATTCCAACAAGAGTCATTAATAGTCATGCCCATGGCTGGAAAATTGCACTAATCACAGCTGTGTGTAATGTTTCTCCTTACTTTTCTCCATGTATTCTACCACTTCATAAAGGTTTTCACCTTGACACTAAAACTGTAATTGCCCTCATTACTGTATTTATAAAATCGATCTACCACATCAGGAGGGGCGTTGACTTCAGGGTGCGCAGCCCTGAGTGAAGAAGTTCATGGTTCTCGGTAACATAATTACTCTTTCTGCACTGAAAATATGAAATGAAACTGCAGGGAGTTTTGCCCGTGAAGGTCATAGCTACAGCAGCACCAGTAGCGATAAATAAGTCAAAGCCAAGCCGGCGGGGGGGGGGGGGGGGGGGGCGGGGGGGTCTCAAGTGGCTGCAGTTCATGACTATTTAACTGATATTAGTTATAGTTTTGTGAAGTCATGATTAAAACCATCCATGACAATGACATTCATTGCTTTCTTGCAATGACCGATCAATTCCCTCTGGCTAGAGTTTGTCAGCGTTCCTCAAGATTTATATTTTTTCTTCCTGTTCAGATTCACCACTGTTCCTTTCACTATCACAACATTTACAATGCAGCCCAACCAATGCATGAGGAGAGTAACTCGATAAACAAGATCAAATTGCAGACAGACAGGGGATGAACTGTTGCTATGGCAACCCCCTTCCACTGGAATCAAGAGCCTTCATGTCTTGATGGCAGTGAATACAGGTGGGGGGGTGGTGGTGGTGGTGGTGGTGGGGGACTCTGATCCTGCAAAACTTTGTGAAGTGACCGGCAGAAGAGCGAAATGGTGGGTTTATCCAGAGTGGGAGTCATGACCCGGCAGCGTTCTCTAATGTATGTACCTGCTTTGAGAGGCGACACAGCTGTCACATATGGGCGTTTAATGGGGAGGAATACAGAAGCGGAGGCGGCTGCAGACGCTGGTCTTGTGCATTTACGAGCATGTGACGAGCAGACGGAGGAGCCGCACATCTGCATATCTGCACACATGGCCATACATAAATAAGTATATTCAGTAGCAGACAGATGAGTGATTTGTCTTGTCCCTTTCTGTCTGGGCGTTTTACACGGAGATCGTTTGTTGTGCATCAGGCTTCCGCAGGAAATATTTATGCTTGTCTGGGTTTTTTTTTCTTCCATTCAAAACCAGTGGACTTAATGCTTCAGCAGATGCTCTTCAGTTACCAAAATATAAAAGGCTACTCTAGAATGATATCACTTGATGTATGTATAAGTTGCTCTACTAGTTAAAATGCATCAAACTTGTATAAAACATTAAATCAAACACTGATTATTCTTACTTGCCAATGGCAATGTTAAAAGCTTGGGGGTCCAGAAAGCTGCCCTTGAGATACAGACTGAAAGAGAATAACTTTTCACCGAAACACCCAAAAAAAAAAAAAAAAAAAAGTTCTGAAGCAACTTGCACAAAGCATGAGTGCAACCTGTGCTATACTGACACTGGCAGCACAGATCTGTCCAGACAAAGGCTGAAATCATCGTGGTCAAAATTTGTTTGCATGCCGTCTCTCTTCTTTTGTCTCCCGTTCTCCCCCGCGGTGCCTCCCCTATCGCAGCTCCCTCTCCCCTCGGGCTTGCTTATCTATAGAACAGCCGCTGAGCCTATCGGGGAGGCTTCAGCATCGATAAATGAGCCGCGCACAGTGCTGACGTCAAAGCCTGCCACAGTATAACCGAGTATCTGCCATTGTTTTGCACAGGGAGACATGCATGCCCGTAGAGAGGGTGGAATGTGTGTTGAGTGTCTTGACAAATGGAATTATGGGTGTTTTTTTTAAGATGCCTGCAAGTTGGTGTTTACTCAGACGAACAGTTCGGCTGTGTGAGCCTTGACTTCTTGAGAAGCGGCGCTGCTGCTTCAACGGTTCTACTTGTCACAACCTTCAAAAGAATAAAAGAGGACATCAGTTGCACAATCGACAATGCGGCATGATCAAAGTGAGATTTACCTTGAGAATGGAGAGTGTCGTTTAAGTTTGACATCAGCCAGTCGAGACAACATGCGCCATGCCTGCGGTCGACGCTTGTCACCTGGAGTTTGTAGAAACCAGGCATGTGCGACTGCACGACGGTAAAGAGCCAGAGCGGGCTCCCGCCTGCTCTCTATTGTTTAGATTGAATGGATGTGAGGCCGAGGCCGTTTTTACACTGACAACCAACTGTGTCGTGGGGATGGATCATCAGTCAACTCTCCTCCCTCCTGCAGGGCGCCATCGCTCTCCTTCACTTTCTCCTCGGCCTCGCTTTCTCTCTCTCCGAGGCGAGGGAATGTGCTCGGGATGCACAAGTGACTTTCTTGGGGGTGGGGGTGGGGGTGGGGCAAACACACACAGAAGGTGGAGGAGATGAGTGTAGACTGAATCGCATTAGAATACCCAGTGGACTGTCACCTGAGCGATTCGCTGGTTACATAACGTCTGCTTTAAACAAGAGACAGGAGAAAATGAGAGGACGCTGGCGGGGAAATTACAACCTGTAATTTTGGTTGTCTTTTTTAAAGTATGGTCAAATCAGGCTTAAGGGCATGAGCTAGTATAATACTTTGCTGATTCACCTTCTTTACTTCTCTGACTGTGGTCGACCCTCTGACCATTAAATGGTTAATTCTTCTCCTTGACATGTCTGATGTGATGAATCTAATCCCCAGCAGGGAAAGCCACCACATGGATGGAGCAGATAAACTGTCGCTCATAGATCAAGCAGATGACATTTTCCACCCCTGCATTGTCGATCACCTCTTGGTTCACCGTATGATCTTGGCGTTGATACCAAGAGGCTTCCCAGAGATCGTGGTCCCGGACGAATCCAGTTATGTAAGATAGTCAGTCTAACGGAGGATGTACATTGGTAGCACCACCTGCTGGATCGCACTGTTCTGGTGACATCATTAGCAATTCAGTCCTCCACTGAAGTTACTGAACCGATGTACATCAGAACATCACAACTACGAGCACCAGTCCATCATGAGATGACCTTTCTGCTTTCAAAGCTATAGTTCCATATGAGATAACCTGAGGGATCCCAGCATGAAGCAATGCCCCCAAGACTGGAATCAAATCATGTTTTTTTCCAATTTGACACTGGCGTTCCAAAGCAAATTTCAAAATTTCAGTGTTGGTGCAAACCATGAGTGCATAATACACTACATAGCGGTTCCAAAATGTAGTCCATCCATGCATCTTCTTTACTCAACCATGTGCAAGTCCATCACAGGACAGAGTTAATAGATAAAAAAAAAAATTAATGACTGCAAATCACCTCAGTCGGTGGCGGATTGGTGGTTCTTGCACAAACATACTTGTGACCTTCATTCATTAGCAGTGCAGTGCGCTGTTATTTTTAGTTAGCATTTTTAGAAAACAGTTGCTTTACTAAACCATTATTGCCTCCTTAACCGAGCAAAGCCGCTCACCATTCAGAAGTGTGGTGCTACCCGATATTGCGATAACCCAATTTGGTTTTCCTTTAAATAAACCAAGCAGCTGAAGTGTTTCAGTCTCACTTCAGGGAAGATATAATGTAATCTGTCTTCATACATATTTCTTTATGAACGTGAAGTGTATTACATTGTCAGCCGAAGTGATCCTGAGCTTCAACTGAATAATAAATGTCGTGCAAAAAAACCCAAAACACACACAAAAGATTCCCCAAGACAAAAATTCAAACATAAAGGGATTAGAGAATATCATCCAATTCTCCAGTGTTTGTTGTTAATGCAATATTATCCAGTCAAAACCAAAAAGGCAAGCTGATCATGTTTATTCCCAAAATTGGTCATTCAAAGACAGATATAGACATCATTAGAACAATTTTGGAGTTTGAGCAAAACCTCTCCTGACATCTCAGAACATGGTTTTGTCCCTTAAAGCTGTCTTGCTCTTTGGGACCCCGGCCCTGCGTGTTTTAGAAGTATATCTGCTCCAACACATCTGATTCAAACAAATGGGCTGTCACCAAGCTGCAGAAGCCCGAAGTCAAACGTAAACAGAACAAAAGCGGAGCCTTCAAAATTAAACCGCAGGACTAAAGTTGATCCTCTGGTCAATGTGGAACAAACAAACTCAGACGCAGAATAACAGACAAAAGGCAAAAGTCAAACAGAAACTGTGCGTTCAGTCGAAAAAGCTCCAATTATTGTGTTGGAATAACACATGTGAACTCTATTGAGCTCGACTGTGAAAATGGGACTTTCAGAAAAGATCCAAAAACTTGATGTGACTTCACACAAGATGGCAGCGTTTGAACATCCACTTTGGAAATTGCTTCTCTAATGATGTATGTGAGGGGGGAACGTTTTCTTTTCTGTGACATTGAATTATTATTATTATTTGCTCTTATTCTGGTGAACACTTCTAACTGGGCACCTTATAACTTATAACTGTTCATAGAAATTAAGCCAAATATATATATTACTAATTTGGACATACAAGACAGACAGTAAGGATGTAGACGTTATTGATCCTCTGGGTAAATTATCTCTCCGCATTTATCCTATTGACCCTAACTTAACTACGACCTTGAGTGGTTCACCTGTTGGCAGTGGGGTTTAAAACTGCATGCCTCTGACTGATGACAACACTGACTAAGTCCATATTTAGAGTCCATACAGTCTGATTTTCACATGGACATTAAGAGTACCTGGCACAACAAGGGTGACCTATTTACTCAGAACAGATCCTGACACGGCTGATATTGTGTGATTTTCTTCGGTTTGGACAGATGAGCTCACACACTGACTGTTTGTCACACAGCAGTGAACTTCAGTCCTGAATCCCACCACAATTGGTCGCCTCAGGCATAAATAGATCGCTGTCCACTGCAAACTAAAAAGAAAGAAACCTTTTCTGTGTACCTGTACCTCATGAAGAATGGGAGGTATCTTCTCCAGTTGTTTTATTTGAGTCACATCCTGCACTCATTGGGTGGGTTACACAAGACTTAATTCTCAGATTGTCTGGTATTGAAAAAGCTAAATTAGAATTCGAGTCATCTAAACTCACTTGCACCATGCACTTGAAAACCCCGACTCCCATCACCACACATTTCCAACCGGGTTAGGGTTGAGCGTAAATAAGGGGTTAATAAGCCGTAAGACAGATGCCACGGTCATCAACACATTGGTTAATGATTATGCTTAAAATCTGTTGTAATAATTTCAAATCCCTGCTAAAATGTTTCAGTGTAAATGAGATCAATGCTCACAGATGTAAATGCGTGGCTGATTGCATTATGCACATGGATCTTGTTTGCACCTGCGTATTTTGGCAGGGATTTGCTGCTACGGTCATGTAAATCCCATGAATTACGATTATTTTGTTCATGTAGGGACCTTCCTCCTCAATAGAAATGAACGCACTGGAGCAATCAATGAGCTGTCTATTCATATATGTCTAGGTTTGTTGCTCAATGCGTCCGTCGATACGACCAGTGTGCCGGGAACTGAAAGGAACATTCTCAGGTGCACTGAGAAAAGCTCAGTGTCAGAATAAATTAGTCAGTTTCCATGGTAACAGAGGAGTACACAGCCATGGTAAATAGTTCGTCTGCACATGCGCTTGTGGATAAACAATAACAACAATGTTTGCCTCCAGAGTAGCATGACTCCCAGTCCAGATTCTCCTGGGACTTGGTATTTTTTATAGTTGACAGAGTCAGGACTCAGTCCAGCCCGAGTAAAGTTTGTGTTTCTCACCTGTCTTGTTCCTTTCAGTTTCTGCACTTCCTGTTCTATTAGTCATCAATATTGGCAATCCAACTTCGTTGTCTGTCCAGAAGAATGTCTACGAATGTATTAACTATTTTGAATGTTGTTGTCAGCATGTACTGTATGTGTGTGTGCTTTCATTACCAACACAAACAACAGCATCCTCTCCTCTACAGGAGAACTACGTGGTCTTTAGGTTTTCAGCTGTTTCTGGGTAAATTTACATAATTTTCCAAACTTTGCGTAAATGAGTAAAGTAGCGTTTTTGTTTTGGAAAACGTGTTTTCAGTTGAAACATTGTCGTGTAAATGGGGTCCAAAATAAACATTATAGCACACTCACTGACAAATGAATATAAAATGGAAATTCGATATTATAAAGTTTACAGCTCTCCTGGTATAGAGTCATATTTTACACATATTGTACAACAATGGTTCCCAATCTGGAGTTTAAGACCCTTATATGTATGTATGTGTGTGTGCGCATCCACCAGTATTTTCTTCTGCGTTGTAAAGTTCTGGGAAATTAGAACCAGCGTTTGATCTAGTAGAGTTTTAAGTGGGAACAAATGTGGGAATCACTTATAATGAATGTTTTATTCTGTCTTAGACTTTTCAGACAGCCCCAACTCAACTCCACACGTCCTCTGAAGTGGTTAAAGAGTCTCACATGCAAAAAGATTTTCAGTCATGAAATTGGCCCACCCCTGTTCTGGTGTGTTTTCTTAAACCTACATATATACTTTATTCACTGGTTTGTGCCGGGTTTTTGTTTTTTTTACCCCCCCAGATCCACAGTGACAAGCAACATTAAGGATGAAGTGTACCAGCAAGCTGAAATTCTCAGTACAGACAAGAGAATAATAGTTTCCCTCATCAGCATTCTTTCCACGCTGAATAAAACACTGAATGGATGTAGTGGTTGTGTAGAAACAGACACAACACAGAGTTTTATGGTAATGCAGCCAAGGGTGAATAGAAAAAGCAAACAAGTCTGTTAGTTTAGTGCCTGATGTTCTATTATACAAGTTAACTTTGTTCCTAATAAACCAGTTTTTTTTCTCAACAATTGTGTCTTTGAATGGGTTTTGAAAGATGTCACACACTGCAGAGTGATTCAGAAAATTACATGCAATCAAAGAAAGATGTGAATGTTAATTATTTTGGACCTGACGATAATGAAGAACTCGTTGGCTGTTCTGAGAAACGCTGCACCATGCATACGCAGTGATTTAAGCTTGGGAAGGAGTCTGCTCAGCACACAGCATTTTTACACCAACATGAAATATTTATCACGTTCAAGGTGAGAAAACTATTTTGAACGCCTAATGCATCGAGCGACACAAAATTGCCGCCCGCTTTTTTTTTCCTCTCCCCTTTTTCTTCCCACTGACATTTGCAATAAAAATAATCACACGTTGGCATTTGGAGATGTGAAACTTAACTCATCTCTTGGATCTACCGTGGGAGAAACGCTGGACGAGTTCTTCTCTATCCTCTTCTGGCTCAGACAGCTTGACACCAAATGTCTGAGGAACTAAACACGAGGCGAGCCAACACGCTGTGTGCAGCCAGCTCAGCACTCAGGCTTCTAGAAGTGACATTCGCATCCGGCTGCTGGAGCAGGGTACAGTAATATCATATATATATATAGAGAGAGAGAGAGACAGGAAAGCAAAGTTCTGCTGAATTTTCTTGTTTCGGGACAAAATGTGCTGTTTTTGTGATTTACTCTTACTCATGAAAAAGCCTAATAAAGGGATGCTGACTTGTTATTACTGTATGATTAAAAATGTGAATGAGTTTGTGATCAAGATCAGCATATTCTTTTATGGTCTGATCAAATAGCCTAAAGCTGAGCCTCTTCAAATGAAGCAGTCCAATATAAACTGGTTTAACGTGTGTCTTTATCACTGCCTGTCATCAGTGTTATGTTGGATTGTAAATCTCTACTTTTCAAATGATACACAATACATTTCATGTTCATTAAAAATACATTTCATTCTGCTGATTTGCTAATTGACCATAGTGGAGAAGGAGAAGTTGAGGTAATCAGTACCTATAGTATTAACTGTAAAGTATTTTTTCTTGTGTGGTTTTTTTTTGTTTTTACAACTAAAGGTTGTGCCTTGTCTAAGCTGCAATTTATATTTCCCCCTGTTCTCAGTGTGCACACTGTGACAAAATCTTAGATTCATGAAATTAAAAGGAAAAATGTATAGAAATGATTTCAGTCAGTACCTGAATTTATTGTTCTTATACAACCTCTGTGACGGTGTTTTTTCTGACACTCAGCCTGTGATTGAATGGTAACATATTCTGTTCTCAACTTTATCTCAATAGGATCCAGTTATTCTATTCTATTCTATTCTATTCTATTCTATTCTATTCTATTCTATTCTATTCTATTCTATTCTATTCTATCAGGCAGGTGGGGGATAAACAGATGATTGGGTGATAAGTTGTAAGGAGAATGAAGAAAATGTTTTATTTATTAGAAATAGATTATATATTATGAATATCATCCATTCATCTTCTTCTCCACTCGGTCTGGATGGGGTCGCGGTTACAGTACAGAGAGCAAAGAATCCCAGGAGTCTCTGTCCCCTGCAACTTACTCCAAGTCTCTTAGGGGAACTCCGAGTCGCTCCCAGACCAAGCCAGAGATTGAATCTCTCCTGCGAGTCCTGGGCCGACCTCGGGGCCTCCTCCCAGTCGGATGTGCCTGGTAAACCTTTAAAGGTAAGCGGCGAGGGGGTGTCCTAATCAGATGAACCACCTCGACTGACTTCTCTCGATGTTGATGAGCAGTGGCCCTCTCTCAGTTTGGCTGAACTCGTCACTAATGTCATTTTTTTGGTCATGGATGGGATGTAGACCGAGAGCGTTTTGCTTTTTAACAGCTCAGCTCCCTCTTCACAGTCCTGTACAATGAATGCAGCCGCCTGTGTTGGTGATTCACGATCCCTCCTCCCATCATATATGAAATACAAAAGGGAGAAAAGAAAAGTACTGAATATGTAAGACTACCGACTTCTCTTTGGATTTTTTTCATCCCTCTTATATATCTGTTTCAATGTTGTTTGGTGTTTCTTGTATCAAGCACAGACTTAACAATTGTTACTCTCCAGATATCAACTACTTCAAATATATTTTCAATGGCAATATGTAGTAGATATAAATATATAAAAGCTAGATACCCAAACCAAAGAAATAAAACTGAAATATTTGTGCTTCATATAAACACATTTCCATTTAAGATTCAGCTCAATAGAGGTTAAAATATTTACGCCTCAACTTTCATTCGAGCTTTCACTGTCTGCCCAATTTTGTCACTTTACTTCAAAAGCACCCTTTAAAAAAGAAAGTAACGACATAAGAGACGTTGTCTATTCTTTTCTATCAAGGTAATAAACACAATCATTAGCTGCCAAATGGCCTCCAGCACCTTCCCGCTGTTTTATCCGTCTATCCTGAAGCTGTGTCACTGAGCCATTTAGCATCCAGCAAGGTGCACTCAGATCTGCTTTTTAGAACTGCTTTCCTTGAAGTAGTTCATGTTCTGCAGCTGAATGCACTGACCTGGCCCAATCTGCTCTTGCACATCCCCCTTTAGGGATGTGACATGCATTTAAAACATCAGGCCAAGCGCTACAGCATTTTCACTTTGTCCAAACTGTTCTCCGGAGTCTCTCCGAGGAGTTCCCGTTTCGATCCAGTTTGCTTTCTCCTGCAACTTCAAGTGACTGAGCTGTAACGTGCAGTGATGCAGAAGCAGCCAAACCCGGCATGAAAGTCTGCCTGAGATGTGTCGTACAGGAGGATGAGAGTTGCTCCGACGCGCACTCCGGCACCGAACCTTCCTTTCTGGTACTTCAAGTAGTCATTTGAACAAAAGACAACAGCTCTCCCTCCATGGTTTTATTTTCAGGATTTCAGACAGAAAATGTGTTTCAAGGACAAAGTTTTCGCCTCTTCTCGGAGGCAGAGTTAACTTTTCGTGACTTTTACTTTACCCTGTTTATATGGAAAACCAGAGCAGCTGCAAATACGCAGGCCTCAGATGAAGAAGAGTGTGAGCCTTGATGCATGTGTTCACTGTACTGCAGTGAGATGTTAGAAGCATAAAAGCTATGAACCCAGTCAAAAATGTGAGCGGGACTGCAAGGATTAGCCTCACCAGCAGCTGACTGATGCTACAGATGATGTACACAGAGGTATATCGCAGATCCAGTTTTGTGGTACAAGTGGCATTGTATGTCACGCTTCGACAGAAATTTCTAAGCAAAGAGAACATGAGCATAGAAGAATCTTATGACCATCTCTGAAATATAGAAGAGATTCAGACAACGCATGAATGTCAGTTCTGCTTTAAATGAACAATCCATTAATTGTTTATGCAATTAATGAATGAAAGTGAACATTCGCCAGCATCGTCAAAAAAGATTGGACCATCCATCTTCTGTACCGGTACAGAAAGGCCCTACATGGACTGAATGAGCAACCAGTTCACCGCGGGGCAAACTCAATAACGAGCAAGTTTAATTTCCATTGTTGTATAAAGAAGTCCTTATTATTTTATTTGATATGCTCGTCTTATTTGGAACTGAACCACTGGAATGTTTTAATTTTGCGGTTTTAGCTTTTGTATCCATTTTTTTTTAGCCCTTTAAACCTTTTTAGCCTACATCAACTGATTCGGGGAGTTTTGGAGCATTTTTAAATAGAAATTTCAACCTTTTAAGCCATTTTAGCCCAGAGAGTCTTTCACAAAATAAGTCAGATATACGCATTTAAGAAAAAATAAATATTAATAACATGACAATTGTAGCTTCAGTGAGGTGGGCTAGATCTTTTCTTCATGTTGAGAGGATAAATGACAAAAGAAACATAAGTGATCTGAGACACGGGTTTGCAAAGTAGCTGCATTCAATTTAATTTCACCATACACTTCAAACTAGGACACATTTTTATAGTTTTTTATCAATGAAGCTTGACTTCTTGATTCCCATTGACTGACCTCGATATTAGCACTGCTTGTTGAACTTGTCAATGTCAAGTGATTTTGTGTGTGGGTTTTTTTTTTTTTTTTCCTTCATAAATTGTTGATCTTCAGGGAATTTCACCCACCATCTGCAGAGTGCACAGTGAGAAGTGTGAAAATGAAGTGGAATGAAAGTGTAGGTGTGTGGATGCTACTCTGATGCCAGAGGTCACTAGAAAATAAGAGCGTCTGAAAGAAAAGCAACAATATTCCCCCCCAAAAAAGCACCAATTAACAGTAAAGTCTGCAGAACACCAACTCTGAACGGACAGATGAACTACAGCAGAAGAAGACCACAGTGGGAGCCACTTCCTGTCAGTCATGAACGGAAAAGTGAAGCCTACATAGACTCATCAAAATTTAACAAAATAAGATTAAAAAAACCAAAACATAACTCTGATCAACTGATTTCTGCCACAACATTCAAATGGTTGGTCTTTTAGAAACTGGGAATCATATACACCGCTGAGTGTTGTTGTTCTCTACAGTGTACCATCCTCTGATGTTCTTTTCCAGCAGGATAACATACCACGTTATCCAAAGCTAAAAACCATTGTAAACTGCTTCCATGTGTTTACAGCATTCAAGTGGAATATTGAGGTAATATTGGGCAAGATAAAGACAGTAATACATGCTGACGATTCAAATTGTGTTATAGATTAAGTTAAAAATGTTAAAATAGATTAAAGAGTTTTCACATAGGAAAGCCAGTAATAGAGTAAGCAGAGAATCTGACATTAGTGCATTTTTGTACAACGTTTCAAAGACAAATAAAATTTAATATGCAGCACCAAGAATCATCCACAGTGGAAAAAAAAATAAAAAATAACAACCAAGGTCCAAACCACAGAGATCATTAGGGGATGCTGATAATAAGATGTGAAGAAAATATAGGCAGATACTTCCCTCAATCTGAGTGGCAGCAGCAATGATAAATGTTTGATTCATTACCTGTCAGTTCGGCAAAGCAAGTTTGGCAGAAAAAATATAGGTGTAACGTGTAAATATGTATATATAATGTAAATGTCACATGCAAAAGCTACAAAAGCAAGCTGTCAATACAACCAGGGGCCCAGACCCTTGCAGAAGGTAATATAGTCTCTTTCATACACCAACAGATGGGCGCTCATGCATCAGTATGAGTGTGTGTTTGTGTGTACACTGAATCTTTTAAACGTTTGTCAAGTGTCCAGTCACTTGAAAAACAAAACACACTAAGCGACACCCCCCCTCTAAGGTCACACCCCCGAAATAGATGCCTCTCTCCCCCTACCTCCCCCGATCTCCTCTGGGACGGCACTCGCAGCTGCTGTGCCTCCACCGCTGTTCACACACCGATGATTATCCACTCGGGGGCCATCGCAGCTCACATTGCCCCCCCACACACACACACCACGGCCCTGGTGGTCCGTCACGGTTGCAGCTGGCCGCACACGGGCAATTCGAGGGCTCTGCGGTGTCGATAAGCGTGCCGCCGTGTATGTGCTGACGAGGTGAAAGGTACCTGGGAGCTTCACTTTGACTTTAAATAGAGCCTGGCACGCAAGGCTGCATATTTTAATGTGCTTTCACTGGCATTAGGGGACGTTATGAGGGCGAGTGCAGGCTTAATAATGTATGAGAATTGTCTATAAGCTGTCGCCGAGCGATTACTGCGCTGACATTTCTGACTTTAATTTCCAATATTTGCGGGAAGACGCATATCAAGGCGTGCAGCCGTTCATGGTCATTATGTACAAGGCCGACATGCAAACTTCCACCGAGAGACCGCGACTCATCCCTGGCTCATTAACTTCAAGGAGGAGGTTTTCGGGTTTTCCGCTGGGTGTGGTGGTGGCCACCTGCTCCTTCCATCATAATCGCTAAATTGATTTCATTACTGGTGTAATTGGATGGCTTTCATGGGCCTCTGAAGGAATTCAAATCACTCGAAATGCCGGTGTCGATGCTTGACAGTCGATCCTCCTACGACCTGCTGAAAGTTTGCTGCTCCAACATAATGGTGTTTAAATTGGGAGAGGAAACACTCCCGGCAATCAAATGAGGATAAATCAGATAAATCATATCACATTTGGGCTACAAAGTATTTGTAAAGACCAAAGAATCAAAAAGTGAAATTAAAATGCCGTAAAACCTCCCAATTGTTTGATGTATTCAGGAATAAAGAAAACTATATGGCTTTGTAAGGCGTCAGACACGGTTAAGGGAGTGGGCAATTAACAAAATGCAGGTGGTTATAGTTTATCATTTGTTCATTTCTGCAGTTTTTTCCGCAAATCTAAAACAAACACTATTTAGGATAGTTTGTGTTTCGCCTACTTGCCACATATTATAATATAAACAGAGTACAATTAAAACTATCGCATATTAGTCCATTTTCAAGCATAATGCCAAAATACTATTAGAACTGACACTCTTCTACTTTTCGGGGGGGGGGGGGGGGGGGGGGGGGGGGGGGGGGGGGGGGGGGGGGGGGGGGGGGGGGGGTGATACCACCATAGAAACGCAAGTAACTCTTCAGTCAACATAAAAAGGAATGAAGGTAAATCATGTATCATGTTGGGTGTAGAGTAGAAAAAAAAAAACTGTTATGTCTTGTTCTGATTATTACATGTGAGTTGTTGACTGTCATTCCCGATCATATCATTCAAAGATTTTTACATTCCAAACATAGATGTGACTTCTTTCAATAATTCATTTGACTGAAGCTTCTGCCATCTGTACACAATACATAAAAACTATTTCCGAATCACTTGATTTATTTAGTTTTCTTGATGCAAACTAACTATACTGATATTAAATATATCATATATAACAGTCATACATGCCATTCTGGGTATTTTATGTCTGAATGTTTCTCAGCTCATGTCACCTTTACATTTGCATAAATACGAATGAGCTCCAACACTAGTGGACAGAAGTAAAAATGACTCATTTCTGCATACTGGTATTGAAAATATAACGGATGTGGGCTTTTGAATATATCAATATTTGCGTGAGAAAATTGATTTATTCCGCACTCTCTCCTCAAGTTAGCAAGAAAAACTGTTTCCCCTTGCGTTTCAGCACGCACCGCTGTGGGGATTGGTGCTATCAACCACATTGCAGTATGTGTGCGCGAGTGTGTTCCAAGCCAAACTACAATCACAAAGAACAAATGAAAATCTTTTGTATTAGTCGTGTTGCAAACTGGCGACTCGCAGAGCTCAAACAGAGGTCATTACTTTTAATTTTCTTTAACAGATGTTGTGAATGCAAGTGATGCTTGTTCATTTAGAAAAACGGACAGCAGGCATCCAAGGTCGGGTGCGTCCGTGACCGTGACGCTTCTATAAGCGTATCCATGCACAGAGCAGCAGCAGAAGAGCAACAGTAAGCGCGTGGTATTCCGGTTTCCAAATGGTCACCTGCATCTAATACGATGAATACATTCTGCGATCGCTTGTTGTAGGGCTCACCGTGAAAACCTTAAACTCCACCACGGTGATATTGTGTGGGCTGTCACATGTCTCGGGACATGGAAATGCGATATTAGGCATGGAAATGTATGATGTGCACAGAGTGCCTCAGACCTGATAGATTCTACAGGATTCTGCCTCTCGAGGTTCGAATTCCAACTCTGAATTCAGTTTGTCAATATAGTTGTGCACATTTCAGTATAAAGTGAAATGCCGTCAGGAAAAGAATCATAAAGACTGGACAACAAAGGAAATGCACACACATATATATTTTTTTCTTTTTGTTCAAATAGCAATTGGACTTGATATTTGAGGCAGATAGAGCCGAGCCTGGCCTCAGACTGCAGATTGAACCTTTGTGTTGATCTCAGAGTTATAAGAAATAAGATTTTATGCATCCCAGATGAACAATTTCAGCCTCAAGCTGAAAGAGCACCGACTTTGAAAATGTCGACAGAATTTAAAATGAGAAGACAAACAACAGCATCTCCAATGTACTGTAGGCGTTCCACAGGGATATTTACAATCGACAGCAGGTACAGTGTCTGATTGGGTTGAACCAGTGACGTTAAACGGGTATGAAAGAACTGTTGCAGCTCTGCTCCTTGGATGGTTGAGACTCCTACACTTTTGTGCGAGATGTTGACCATGACAGATCTCCTTTTTGCTACGATCCTCCCCTAGATAACTAAATGTAAAGGATGTAAGATGTAAAGGAATTCAGCCTCAAATAATGACCAGGGACTAAGACCAAGCCCAAGGCTACTAGAAAAAAATAAGTACGTAAATAAACGGTGTCAATAATCTTCAGGCAGACTGGACCACCGTCATGCTCGAGGTGCACCGCCCCCTGTAGGTCTCATACACCTGTTGCCCCGCCCATGCAACAAATTCATCAACATAATTCACTTTTAAAAAGCTATTTCCCTACAAATACACTCACAAGAGCTGCTCATCATCACTAGTCTCACTAAAGTCCTCGAATAATGGAAACCTCTAGAATGATTAACATAATGCATCCTCCCTCGAATCTCGGTCAGACTTGGTACGTTCCATTAAATTCACCATAAAAGGATTAAAGACCGCCTACTTCCTGTTTGTCAGTCAGACCTGGAACCTGCTGATGAGCTGGAGGGAACACATGCTAACAAACATTCTGGAGGCAAATGAAAAAACGAAGAACACGGTTATGTAAGTATCTATTGATCTTTGGGACCAATATGCAAGTATTTCAATGTAGAAATGATGACAGCCGTGTTTATTTGCAAACAATTGACATAACACTGAAATCAAAAGGCTGGAAGTGAAGTAATCAGTCCCACTACTTCACTGTAGAGGGCAGCACAGAGCACAACAGTTCATAGATTGGACCTTATGAATGGCCATGGTTGAATTTTCACATCAAAATAGCAAAAAACAATAAGGAAAAATATGTACCTCATCTATTTTTGTACAAATGTTTGGTGTGAGCTATAAAACACAAGCTGTTGTTGGCAAGCTGTGCAGTTTCATGGCACATTTAAGCGCCACCATGAGGTTCATATATTTGTTGGTTTGAGTGCGCTTTGCCTTACTGTACCTGTTCGGAACGGACTCCACATTGGGACCCTGGCTTAATGGTCGGTAACCTTTCCCATCGAAAGAGCCCTTTCTGTCACTTTCCAATAAATTCTTCTGGGGCCAGAAAACCCATTTAATCGTAAAGGGTCACACGGCTTATAGAGTCATTGATGTACATTTATGAGGATTCATGACTACAATGTAGAATTAATTCAGCTGTTTGAGCTTTTGCAGTTTTAACACTTTTATCCAAATTTAACTTATTCATTTAATGTGGTTGTTTTAACCATTCAGAATTTTGATAACTTTTTTTTTCTAGTCATGTAAGCCATTTTACCCATTTTAACTGTTTGACCAGGTTTTGCTCGGTTCTTGAGACTTTCATTTTGGCCAATTTTTTTTTTTTCCTAACACATTCTGGCTTTTAGTAATTTTTGCAGTTCTAGCCTTTTTTTACCAGGAGATTATTTTTTGAAAATGGCCTGATAATAATAATAAATATATATATATATATATATATATATATCATAATGGAATAGAAATTGTTGTAAATATAATTTTCAGAACGCTTCAGACAGTCAATACAGAGGAATTAAAGAGCCACAGGTTGCAGACACCTGGTATAGAGTTTTTTTTTTTAATCATTTGATTAACTTGTGCTGATAGCCCTGCCATAGAAGAGAATAATGTAATTTTTTTTTTTTTTTTTTTTACTATTCTAATACCATTGCATACCATGGAAATATAGTTTTGGAGGCTCAGCCTCCACTTAACATGTGTTCCCCGGACTCTTCTGATCAACACCCATCGAGACACGGTCAAATAGTCCTCACAACGTGTTCGGTGTCTTCTGTTAATCTGTAAAGTGGGTTCTAGTCAAAATATAGAAAAGTGTTCGATTGTGGTTATTGGTACTTGAAAGCCAGAGAAACATCGAGCTGCAAGAAATAAGTCCCTCGGCAGAAGTGAGAAAATCACCAAGTAAAAAACGGTAAAGTTGTGGTACTTTGTGGAAATATATGAGAAAAAACAAATCAAGGTTGCTGAGTTTTTCCACGGTTTCTCCTCACATGAACCCAGCGATGACTGTTTTTTTTTTCTCGTACTCCACAGGAGTTGACAGAGGTGACCTGCAGTAATAAGCCCCAGCGTTGCCGGAGAAAGGTGAGTCATTTTTATGAGTGGCTCCTGTGGCATAATGACTGCTGAGCATCTTGTTAGGTGAGATTATTGAAGGGAAAATAACTGACCTGTCAACCTTATTAAGTGAAAGTGATAAACTCGCTCCAGAGGACAGAATTAGAAGTAGGCTTGAGGGCATTTCAGGCAGACAGGTTTATTTTGGAGATTTCAGGAGACATTTTTTTATTTTTTTTTAATAAAGTGGGGCCAATTAAACAAAGCTTCACGTCTCATCCTGGCAGCTTACAGAAGTCAGAGTATTTTCCCCTCTAGTGTGTCACTCGTCTAGAAGTGGAATCTTACTCTACAAGGCAGGTGGTTAAAATGCAAACATCATAGTTAAATTGTGCACAGTGAATGTATTTTTACTGAGAGGTTTGAGGAAAAACTGAATAATGATTTATGACAGCTTTAACATAGTATCTGCAGTGTTGGCTTTGAATAGTTGAGACCTCTAACGTCTAGCACCTTCAGCTACAAGCCATCCAGACTTCATCTGGATCAAACTTTCTCTTCCACAGTTAGAACTGAATATGCAGAAGCTGCTTTTAGTTTTTTTTTTAATGCTTCAATCATTTGGATTAAATTGCAGGACGGCTCCCATTCCGGGTTATTTCGAAAGGCTGAAGACCTTTACGTTTCCTGCTGCCTTTCAGTAAAGACAGTATTTATTCCATGTTTTTATACGCCTTCTCATTTCTCCTGCCAACTGTACGTACTTGCTTGTTAATGGAAAGCACTCTCAGTTGCGTTATTGTCAAAATGTGCGAAACAAATGAAGCTGCCCTGCTGTGCCTTGTGTAAAGCTTTTGACAGTCGTGTAACTTCCACACTTGTGAGTGATTACCATACTGACGTTATTAACACAGCTACATTTACTGAAATGTTTTATCACTTTGCTGCTCGTCACTGTAATCATACATGAAAACAGTTGGACTGAAACAATAACGACTCACTGCGTGTTGCTATCTACCTAATATGTTTTAGTACAGTTTTTTATATTTCTATTAGTTCATGAATGCTTTCCAAGAAACACATGAAACAAAAATAAAAAAATGAAGAAAAAACAGACCTGATTTAAGTGTTGCCACAGCACCCACATACACAACATATGGCACGTGACACAATTTGTCTTTAATAAGTAATAGAAAATTTCAAAAAGTACCTAGTGACTGCTTAACATATGTAATTTGATCAAAAATAGTTTCCGGAGGTGAAACGAAGGACCCAAACATTGTTGATTGCACGACTGGCTGGTTTTTATCGGTCCATGTGCCGTCACAGCCGTCCAATTTTAGATCGCGACATGACACGATTGTATCTCCGCAGGTTGAAAAATACCTACAGTGAACCCAAATGAAAAATGGATATTGAGGTACAAGGTGTGCAGTCCTTCATTAAGAAAAAAAACAACTAAACGAAACAATTTTCAATATTTCTTGAACAGGTTGGAGTAAAATGGAAACCATTAGGTTCTGAGGATGCGTGACTCTGACGTATTCTCGACAGCGCGACAGATTAGACGTTATGTTCTGTCACCCGTGACCACATACAAATGAAATAAGTCCCAAACTCGAATTCACGACCATCGGTCAGGGTCGAGATTTTAGATTTACCGGTATACTAAGTTTTTAGTGGGAAACGAGAGCTGCTTCTCTGCGTTATGGAAGGACACACCGTATAGTTAAAGTGTATCGCAAGTTAAGTGCTTTAATATGAATTACGGATGAAAATTCAAAACCGAGCCTCATTATCAGTTCGACAGGCATCTATCCCACAGCATTTCCATTAGGCAGGCGAAACATAATATTCCTTGTACGTATCGAGTGCCATGTTTCACAGCCGGCAGCACTGATTGAGTGCTTTCCATATCTCCCACAAGATGGAAAGAAATGGAAATGATCTCGTTGAACAATTAAGCTTTTCTATCCGAGCTCAGTCGCTCTTTAAACTTGTTTAATCTTATATTGGGTGTCAGTTCGTAGTTGTAATTTTCCCATATTGGATTACATGTTAATATCATTACTGGGAGCTGTCAATTTAAGGCCCGTATTAATGCCTTTATGTTGCGTTATCCACTCCGCTGCAGGGAGAAAGCCAAAGAAAGAAAGAACGCCTCCAGTGGATTCAAATCCAGGACGTTACATGAAAATTTAAAGCATTTTGGTTGACTGAGTTTGTCAGTTAACCTTCTATTTCGGTCTTCACCTTTGACTTCCGTTGGACAGAGGTGAAAGAACTCATAATGGTGCTTGACTTTTGTGAGCCACCGGTTCCTCCAGAGGGGCTGCCGAGTGAAGCTTAATGCAAATATTAATTAGCTCCAAGTCTTCTCAGTATGGATTCTGCGTGAGTGTAGATCTCACAGGTCTGAACATTTTGATTTACAATTTGACTTAATATATTCCAAACATCAAAGTTTTTTTTGTTTGTTTTTTTTAATTGTGTTGACATTTATCAGAACACACACTTATGAGGCAACCTGGTGTTCGGATCTTCCAGTTCTACTGGTGTATAAATATTTCAGGTCTCCTCCATTGTTAAAAATGCATTTAAAAACAAGTTTTTGTTTATTTTCCTTCCCATCAGGCCCCATCGCAGCAGCTGAACCCAGTCAGCATTGGCTGTGCTGCAGCTAATGTTCTCCACAATGGCTTGTTCCATGAAGTGTTAAGTAGGCCATGACAGAGAGCCAGCAGGCACAAAGCAGAACCCTGGAACCGGCCCACCTAAACCGAGTGCCGCCATTCTTAATGTTACTTATTATATCTGTTCGCTCTCCTGCCAAATGGCTCTCCCACCACTTTTCAAATGTCTTTGGCACAACTGTGTCAAAGTCTGAAACAGTCCTTTTGTGTGATTGCAAATAATTTTTCTTTGCATGCATTCGCCTGCTCACATTACCTTGCCCTGACTGGAGACATCTGCTCAGTCCTGGAGTTTATTTTAAAAACGATGGCAAAAATAGAATATATATAAAAAATAAATAAATAAAAGTTATTTTAGTTGTTAGTAAAAATAGTTAGAAAAGGTATTTTCCTGCATTCAGTGGCTGCTTGTTAACTTTATGGAATAAAAGGCAACGCATTGGGGGAAGCCTTTCAACACAGCGACCATATAAACTGTTATTGTGTCGCTGTTCAATGTGGCATAACTATAAAACTGGATTTAGATCATCACAGAAAGTCAATCAGCATCTTTAAAAAAAAAGAGTTTTATTATTATGAGCAAATCAACAACAAAAATACTTTAAGAAAAATAGAATTTATTGAATAAAATGAATATACTAATTGAACAAATTAAAGCACAGCACAAGTTCTTTATAACTTCATGTTGTGAGATTTTGCCGTATTGTTTACTTTCCCGAGTTAAGCTATTAACAGATGTCAGTTCTGAAACTGCCGCGCGGAACAGTATAGTTTATTTTGAAAATAGTCCAAAGAAATCCAGATCGCAATTAAAATTTGCCGCTCGGTGTGAGGGAAACGGTGCGTGACGTGAGCTTGTGCTTAGAGTTTCACTCTGGATTCATGAGAGGTGCTTGTTACTTCATTTTTTTTGAAGAAATATATTTATTTGATGCGTTTTGCCCAGTCTGCCGCTAAAGCAACTCTAATCACACAGAGGCTACGTTTATTCCATTACGGTTGGTTTTTTTTTTTTTTTTTGGGGGGGGGGGGTACGCTCCTGGAAAAAAAATTAAATAAAAATGTGACATTTACTGTTACTTTAGGCTTAGTGCTGCTCGTTACCTTTAGTTCTGTTGAGTATAAATTGAAATAATCTCATTATCTAGGGAGATGTTTGTCCGGGGCTCCGTCACCTGCCTCCATTAGACCAATCAGACAAACTAACGCCGTCACTTGACGGCACACAAACTCTCAATTACTGATTCATTCAGTCACAGAATAGGATCCAGTTTCTGCTGCGGTCGCTCACATTCAGTTGATTATTTATTTCAGTCGGTTTTAATCAAAGTATTGTATTACTTTCACCCAATATACTTTTTCAATGAATGCTGTACACGTTTACTTGAATAATATTCTAATACTTTTACCTGTGTAACTGCGATTTGTTTATATTTTCTTAAGAAATAATTCATAGCATGTAGGCCAGAGGGGAGGGGGTGTATATCCACAATCGCCCCCTGCAAACTGCACCCTGACCTCTGGTTTGTCAACGCTAACCAAAGCAGTACACACGCTGACTTGTAAAGAACGTAACAATCAGGGTACGGTACATTATACAAGATATAATAAACCGATTGTGTTCAGAGTTTGCATTTTCTGTCAATGTATGCATGAGTTTTCTTCAGGTTTGCTCCCACAGTCAAAACATTCTTTTATGGTTCAAGAATGTACCTTACGTAGGCGTGAGTGTGTGTGTCGGTTTCCTGTGTTAGACTCCACCGCCTCGTGACCCTGAATTGAGTAATGTGCTATAAAATAGAGATGCAGAAAAAAAATAATAAAAGTGGCTGCCAGATTTATTTGGGATTTCCAACAGTCTATTAAGACATTATTAAGGGTGAAGGTAATGATACTCAATAATGCCAAATTTGGACTGAATCAGTGGCAAAGTACTCACCATAACAGCCTTTGAGTAATTCTTTTCAGTGAGTATTTCAGACGTCTCTTCTCTCGCCATAACGATAGTGTCGAGTTTTCTCCAGCAGATTTCCAATTAAAAGGAAACCAGCTGCCCTTATCAAAGAAAAGGTGATCCTCAGCCATTTCTCCCAGAGATTAAGTCAGTGATGCAGGAAGTTTAAGCTGCACTCATTGGCTAACAAGCATGGCTGACCTATTGAAGATGGTCTTGACAATCTCCAAAGCTTTTTTATTTTATTTTATTTTCTTATTAATTTCTCTTCAGTAGTTAAAGTTGTTAAGTGGTGCGATAGAAACTATGTTACTATTAATCCAAATTCGTGGATAATATTCTATAGTGCATTAATGGTGAAAAGATAAAATTGTGTCAGTATGAACCTTATTCTTCATATCAATGATGGTCAATATAGCTGAACTGTGTTCTTGCTTTTAAAAAGGATTGCACGTATTGTATAGATTTAATGTGTTAGATTAGAAAGGCTGCATGGTTCAAGAACCTCTCCTGTACAGCTGATTATCATATTTATTATAATTATCATCTAATAACAAAGTTTGTCTGTGCATGCGGCTGCTTCAGTATGGATGTCCTCTATCTTTGATTACAGCTACAAGTCAGGCGTGAAGCAGCAGCGCGGCTGGATTACGAACACCTCCTCACCCCTTCCACTGATTCACAGTTTGGAGCAGGTGAGTACGTTTAATAATATCCAGGGGCGACCCCACCTGGTGTCACCAGAAAGGATTGCAGGCAAAGTACTTTCGGAGTACCAGCAATATTTTTATTGTCTGTGAAATTAGCTTCCTCTTAAATTGCAGCGTCACTTGGAAGATCAGAGATTATTACCCGGCGTCTACGGTTGTCGTAATGTTGTTGCTAAAAAGCTGTGCACGGGATTCACTGGTCTTCAGATTCAGAAACGCCACTGTTGATATCGCATAGCGTCTCTGAACCTTCTTGTTTAAAAGGTGAACTGTTCTTCCACACGAGTGACGAGGGTTGAATATATGAAGTCGACCGGCACTGATTCGCCCGTCATAAAGAAATATCACACACCCGCCACGCAGTTTATCATAACAGGAGCAGAATAAGATGCACAAACACCTGCTGTTGTAGTGGGGAGGGGGGGAAAGGTGTTATTTAGGTATAAAGATGTAGGTTTAATGTAATGAAAGACTGTCCCTTGGTTTGAGCTCCAGCTCTTATTTCCTATGGCTAATCCCACAGATAGGCTCTTCATTTCACTGTGATGAAAAGATAACAAGTTGCCATTAACAGGGCAACAAATTGTGGCGCCCAAAGCCTGTACAGACACCGCCTCCCTGAGGGGAAAATACCTCCGCAACACTAAATCACTGCATGGATTATGCATATTAGATTTTATTTTTGTAAATTCCTCTTTCTGTGAACTCCACCGGATGTCTAATGCAGAGATTTTCCATTGTGAAACGCGCGCCTTTTGTGCATCCGAGGTTGTTGACGAGCGCCGTACAACAGCTGCACATAGAGAGGTGTCGGAGTTAATACAGGGTAGCATGCGAGCAGGTTGGGGCTTCAGGAGATATGCCTTTGGAGGAGCTCCTGTTTTACTGTGCCTATTTATCCTAATGGGCTGAACCCTCGGGGGAGAGATTTGCTTCCCTGCAGCAGATAAAACTGTGGGGAGGATGTGAGCCGTGACACCGGTGCGCTGAGGAATTTGGCGTCTGGAGAAGGACAGACAGGCGGTTAATGCCGGGTCTGGTTGGCGCTCTCCTGATGCTTCGCGCGTTAATGAGACAAACAATTTGAGATGAGTTGATGAGCGTTTGCCTCCTCGGTGTGTCAGCTACTCCTGTTGTGTAATGAAGCAGAGTGGCATTACCACACGCCACCACAGACAAAAAACAGCGATCGACACCTATTTATATTCTATCCCTGGGTGTTTTCAGTGGAGACCTGGGCATGGCACAGCCCCTGTCATCGAAGAGAATCGTTACTCCAATGAAAATCGGTTCAAGTAAAAGCAGAGCTGACTATCAATATGCTACAGAAATGACAGTTCAAAATATCGACTTTTTAAAAAGACTTGACATTTTTTTCCCCGAACTTAAAATGAAAGTTTAGTTTGTGGGAAAACAGGTGGCCATTTGCAAGTATTACAATTTCAGTCGTCATCATCTCATCGCTTATTCCAGAGCAGTCCTAGTTTTTTTACCTGGTCCCTCAAGAAAATATTTCCACCCTCTCTTGGTATCACAGCATCTTAACACATTTTGTGTAAAATCTCCAATGAGCAGCACCATGGAATGAAATTGTTTATCTATTCCGGCTTGACATATGATATC
This sequence comes from Lipophrys pholis, assembly GCF_963383615.2. Classification (NCBI taxonomy): domain Eukaryota; kingdom Metazoa; phylum Chordata; class Actinopteri; order Blenniiformes; family Blenniidae; genus Lipophrys; species Lipophrys pholis. The sequence continues at coordinate 6,091,509 of NC_137633.1, forward strand.
AGCTCTACCACAGTCTGGGGTCTCCTCTCTCCTGTTTCTGTTTCCTACTCGCAGAGTTATTGAGAATTAAGAAGGGAACCCTTCCCCCCCTCTTTTTTTGGGCACCTCTTTAGTGGAAATGTGGTCCTGTCATTGATGATCTTGAAATAGTCACAAAAGATTCCGATTGTCATAAAAGCCCATTATTCAGTATCAGAATTCAATAAAACTTGACCTGAACATGTGGAAAATACCTGCTTCAACCCGATTCAACAGCTCACAAGAAACTTGAACACTTCATTTCACTCCATCTTGAATTACAGGGAACGACATGTTTCTGCATCACTTTTCACTGGATTCAAAATTTTTTTATGGATGTAATGGACTTAGCTTTGATAGTGTCACCTGCACAGCATCCAATGTTGGTTTTTGGACCTTCACATGTCAATGGTTCGCCCCGATTCTCAGAATTATTTTGAGATATAATTTGTTTCTTGAATTAAGAAAAGCACAATTTTTAGAAACTGAGAAACTATTGTTTGATCTTATCCCATATCATTAGCCTCTGAGGTCCTTATCTTTACATCTGTAACACTCTGCCTCTCTCAACCTCTTTTTAAATACCCAATTACAGCCCTTGAACCCCTGAACAGTTGATAAATATAGCTCAGTTGACAGATTGCTGGTCTTTCATCTGTTTCTTTGTCGATTCTCGATAAATTCTTTTGCAAAAACCTGCGACTGACATACAATTTAAGTAAAGCAGAATTTCAAATTGTTACCAATTTGATTGTTGTCGTCTTTATTTTCCATGATATTTTTCATATACCCAGTCTCAACTTTTCCTGAGTTAGGGTATTTTCAGGTGACAGTGGCTCAAGATCAATTATTTGTCTTGTCGCAGCAGCAGGCAGCCTTGTGCCTTTGTGTGCTCCCTGCTAACCATGACGGAAGAAACAGAAAACTTTCTACCATCAATAGCTACAAATCTCAGAAGGTTATGTCAGTGGAAAAGCACGGAGCAGGGCCATTATGCACCAAGGCCAGAATGTGACGCTCCGTGGCCTTCTTAGACCCAGAAAAATGTAAGTTCTTTCATTTGGGGGTTATAAAGCACAGCGCCAGTTGGAGGAAAGTGTAATTTTTTTTATTTTTTTTAAAAAGCTATTTGTATGATGGTGAATGCCATCTTTTGCATCAAAAACAGAAAGGCAAAGAATTGAAATAAATACATCTGATATTGAAAAATGTATTGCTCAGTACTTTCGCTAGGGGAGAAGATGAATTCCCGCCCTGATATTTCTCCATAATTGACAGATTATGCTATTGGCTTACAATTAATCAACACTAAGTAATCCATTGATCTACTTTTGGCATTGCGTGTCATTTGGGCTTAAATCAATCTGCGCACCAAAAATGCATGAACTTCACTGAAAAGGAACATCCAGCTGAATTTATTATTATTTTTGTTTTTATGGCGGAACATTGAAAACATTAGTCTAGCTGACTGAATCTTATCCTCTCAGGGCAATTAATCAACCCCAGATCACTAAACCACAGTACATGCCTGTGTGGAGTCGCTCCAGTCTGCCAGACGGGAGTCACTATATCACACACTTGCTCATGATTTACTGAAGATGCAAGAGTTTATGGGCACAGAAAAAGAGCCTGTAAAACAGCTTCAACACAGTTTACTGAGAGTTGCACCATCTCCTCTTCTCGTGGTATTAAACCCTGGAACATGAACATTTGTTCATCAAAATTTTACATTCAAAAGTGTTGCCTAATACCGTGATTATTTTGAAAGATTTTGCGTTAGCATTACCCACTAGCGTTATTGTCTCGAGTGAAGACGAGCTTTATTAATAGTTCATTAAAGTGTTGTTTACTGGGGGGAAAAAAATCCCCTCATCAATCCTGACTATCTCTGTTCTCCTCACTGCAACATAAAAGACGTCCCACATTAAATAGCATTAGCTTTTGAGCGCGTTCACTGTACATGTGATTTATTAGCAGCACAAACTAGGACCTGTCTGCATGATTGTAGTTATTGGCTTTTTTTGTTTGTTTTGTTTCTGCTTCTTCTGGTTGTCTGGTTGTTAATTTGCATCATCCATCTATCTTATGCTACCTTTGAATACATACATACACGCATATATATATATATATATATATATCAGTTGACTCTCACCACTTTAATTTGCTTATGTTCTAAGGTTCTGTCATTTCTCTTTTTTTAATCCATCATGTCCTAGAGTTCTTTCTTTCTTTATTATTTTTTCTATGAGGACACATAATATTTGATAACTTCCACAAATCAACTTCCTGGACTGCGAACTTGTCGTGGCGTGAGGTTCACGTGTCTCTGGATCTTCAGAGCTTCCAGTCAGATGGAGCAATAAAATGTGATTTACCGCGTCTGAAAACATTTGCATTGTTTACAATTGTGTCGTTTGGAAAAGGGGTGCAAGTGGACTGAGACTTAAAAAGAAGAGCTGCTATTATTGTAGTGACAGGTATTTCCCCAGGTGTTTGTAGACTTTTTTGTAAGTGCTACTACTACTACTACTACTACTACTACTACTACTACTACTACTACTAAGTTATTTTCTTTGTGGCCCATCCCCTCCCATGTTTCATTTTGGGTTTTTTTTGTTTTTCTTTTGGGTTGTTGTAATACACCCGCATGTTTTCTAATATATTGACTCACTCCATTCAGTTGTTCCATAGTGTAAAGCAAGCATACAAATGCCAAAGCAATACCACTTCCAACAATGAATTCTCCTTTTTTAAAAAGGTCCAGTACACTTGAAACACTTGCTTGAATACAACTCTTTGCATGAGATGTCTCTCATGATTTTAAGTAGATCACCCTCAGAACACATCCAAACCAAAAGAGCAACTTATTTCTGAGCATGCAATTTAGTGCGTTTACACAGGCTCTTGATAGAAAAAAGAAACAAGAGTTGCTTCAATGGGTAAATTTAAGTGACGCAACAACATTGCAGAAACATTTCAAGCCATTATAGTTACTTCTAATTTTAGTTTGTTTACCGTTTGTCTTATAGCACCTAGAAACACACCACCTGGACACATTAACAAGGTCAAAACTTGATTTTTATTATATTTAGTAGGCTTATTTAATTGCACTTACTTGTACGACGCATCATAAACGCTCATTTCATCTCAGAGAAAACACCACCTGTTCATGAGGAAGTGCATGCTTGTGTTATTTCATCAAATTCACAGTCAAAGTCTCCTGTTTTGCATCATTTATTTTACTTAGAATTAGAAACTGTTATAAAAAAACCCCCAAAAAACAACAAACCCAGACAGAATCTGACGGCTGAGAAAAGTCAGCGAGCAAATACACCATTAGTGGCATCAGATGTCCCTTTTCAGGATTACAAAATGTTAATAGTATTTTCCAGTGGTGTGTCAATGGAGCTGCTCTACTGTGACGAAAATAGAGAGACACCATTTTTCACTCAGCTGCTGAAGTGTAAGAGCTGTTGTGAGCAGATATGTCATTAAAAGTACTAAAATAAAGCTGCATTTCCATTTCTTTTCTTTAAATCAGCAACTTTATAGGAAATCTGTTTCTACAACTGTTGTAGAAACTTTAAAGTTCTCAGAGAATCCTTAATAATTTATTACAAACGTGATTTACTCATGCACTCAAGTAAATTACTTTCAGAACAACCCCAGAAGATCAAAAATCGTATTTAAAAGCATCTTGTAGACTGAGGAGGGCCTGAGCCAGCCATGTGGAAAACCGTCCGATTTAGCCATCGCCCTCAAACTAAAGTAAAACCTCACAACTTAATAGAGCCAAATTATTGATAATGGGGCCACGAAGAAATTGCTACTCAAGCTATCATTGATAAAACTACCACACAAAGAGAGGTTTAAGGTCTGATTAGGGTAAAAGAGACTAATTCCTCTTTCACTGGTTAATTAATTGCCCAGTGTGCAATTGAGAGGAACGGACAGCAAAGAGCACATATTAATAACAAACAGCACTTTTCCCTCACGAGGAGAAGATCCACAATATGCTCTGAGCGCGGGCCCGTCTGTGTGGAGTTTCTTTCACTTTGAGGATTTTGTTTTGGCACTCCGGTTTCCCATCACCGGCCGCTCCTTGTTAGCTCCCTAATATATTAATTGAATTCTATGTGAGGTGATGGGCTCACACACCGCCTTCCAACTGCCGTCAACTGGGATGGACACTTGCTCTAATTACGTTAAATAACTTGAAAGAAGAATAAGTATAAAGGATGGATGGTTGCATGGATGGACACATTTGCAATCGGGGAATAAGAATAAAGAGAGGGAACATGTGCCTTCTTTGATAAGCTCCATTGACTTTAACTACCAAAGCTTTGAACAGCAGCCATTTCCTCTGCTTGGGGACCAGAAGTACCATTGGTTCAACAAGTGAACACATTTTTGTGAAAGTGTTGATTTAAAAACATGAACACTTGCACTGAGCATATAGATCTATATCATAATTCCCTATACTGACAGTGTCGCAACATATTTTTATACATAAATTGAGTGCATATAATTAATTTTTCCTCTTTTTTTGGAGACCAAATACAAAGCATCTATTAGGACCATGCACGATTCAGCACATCACTATAGGAAACACTAGAGTGAGGCATGGTGGTGGCATCATCATGCTGTGTTCCTCTAATTCTAGAGAGAAAACTAGTGCAGGTACCTCACATTTAGGCAAAATATCAACCTAAACATAAAATAAACAGCCAAGGGAAGACCAGAGTAGCGATAAACGTCTCAAAGATTCATTCTTATTGGTCCAGTGAAAGTGCAGATTCAGGTTGAGCTCAAGTTTGCGGACTTGCATTTAATGATCACATGGCAGCATTCACATCACCAAAAATGGATGGTGATATTCCTTAGTTAACGAGCTTCATGTCCAATACCTGGGTGATGCGTTCAGGTGCATCTCGTAACTCTGAACTTTCTCTTTTGTCTTTTTAAATTTCGTGGGTGCGTCTTATATTCAGGTGCGCTTAATAGGCCGGAGATTCAGTAGCCCATGAATTAATATTAGTGCTGTAGGGAAAATTATAGCATGAAATTTTTGTGTTCATTTCTTCGATTCAACATATTAAAAAGAAGAAAAAAAAAAAGAATGACCTCACTCATCCTGCACTTTGTGCTTCATGTAGAAACGACAAAGAAAACAAAAAGATTGCCTCAATTTAATGATCACTGATGTAATTAAATTGTTAAACATCTACTGAAAGCAACAACTTCACCCATGATATGTATTCCTTCAAAAGACAAACCATCCTTTGAGCGCTCCGTCCAAATAAGGGAATTTTTTTTTTCGGTGAGATTTTCAAAGGGCACAGCTGCTGTCGGGAAGATCACACCTCCACAAATGAGCTCTGATCGGAAAGGTCAGGACTTTTCCTCACACAGGTTTGTAGGCTACAGGCACAGAAGCGCAGAAGAACGGGACATCATAGGTGTCAAGAGGAGTCCGACAACTTTTTCATTTCACGAGCACAGATGAATATGAAATTGAGCGATAAAGAACAAGGACAGAGAGAAGCTACATGTTCCAGGTCTTTGACCTCGATGGCACCTGGAAATTTGTACGATTTCTACGGTTGTGGAGATTTCAGCAAAAAGGCTCCCTCCACGTTAGATTCGTGTCAGTTAGGCACGTCTCTCTCGCAGCCTCCGATTATCTAATCGCGTCGCCTAATGCCACATTAAACAGGTGGATTTTCTTGTTTTAGCCCATTAGCTGCAATTTTGGAGGCTATTTACCCGCCCTTTTCAAACTCATTTGGTTGTTTTCCGGATTGATTTCTCACATTTCAGGGGGAACGGCACTTAACTTCATTCTCAGCCAGTAATTGTGGGGACGTGAGTGCAGGGTTAGGGTTAAAAAGATGAATGTTCACCGTCGCGCTGAACATTTTAGCACCATTATTATTTTCTTTTGTGGTCATCATAATTCGCCACTCCTGTTAACGTGATCAGAGCTGCTCATAAAAAGTGTGTCATCTCGTCTCGAAATCACCTGGAATAATCTGTTAGAACAACATTTGCATACTGTTAGGACAACACAGCAGCTAAATGGACCGGTGCATGCGATTATCTGTTCATGCTTTGAATGCTATCTTCATAATTTTGAAGTAAAAATATAAATTCTCAGTTCAGAGAGTTAAAGTGTACAATATTCAGTGCATTTTGAGTGTGAACAAGATCAATTTTGGAAGAAATATTGAAATATTTTTTTCCACATAACTTAGTATTAATAGAATGAATTGACGAAAATGTTCCAGAAACTACATAAAAGTAGGGATCGCTATCATAAAAAAAATGCAGGGGTGATCTGTTTTTCTCTTTGTCTGTTAGTTATGTTGTAAATCAAGATGAAAGAGCAGATTCTCAAATGTCGACAATCACCAATAATAGATTTGCAAGCTGTGATAACAACTATAATCATACCATAAGCATAGTCCTTCACAATAGCGTTAAGTTTGTAACATATTGCAGACAATGTGTATATATATATATATATATATACAGTGGGGCAAAAAAGTATTTAGTCAGCCACCGATTGTGCAAGTTCTCCCACTTAAAATGATGACAGAGGTCTGTAATTTTCATCATAGGTACACTTCAACTGTGAGAGACAGAATGTGAAAAAAAAATCCAGGAATTCACATTGTAGGAATTTTAAAGAATTTATTTGTAAATTATGGTGGAAAATAAGTATTTGGTCACTTCAAACAAGAAAGATCTCTGGCTCTCACAGACCTGTAACTTCTTCTTTAAGAAGCTCTTCTGTCCTCCACTCGTTACTTGTATTAATGGCACCTCTTTGAACTCGTTATCTGTATAAAAGACACCTGTCCACAACCTCAAACAGTCAGACTCCAAACTCCACTATGGCCAAGACCAAAGAGCTGTCGAAGGACACCAGGAAAAGGATTGTAGACCTGCACCAGACTGGGAAGAGTGAATCTACAATAGGCAAGCAGCTTGGTGTGAAAAAATCAACTGTGGGAGCAATTATCAGAAAATGAAAGACATACAAGACCACTGATAATCTCCCTCGATCTGGGGCTCCACGCAAGATCTCATCCCGTGGGGTCAAAATGATCATGAGAACGGTGAGCAAAAATCCCAGAACCACACGGGGGGACCTGGTGAATGACCTGCAGAGAGCTGGGACCAAAGTAACAAAAGTTACCATCAGTAACACACTACGCCGACAGGGAATCAAATCCTGCAGTGCCAGACGTGTCCCCCTGCTTAAGCCAGTGCTTGTCCAGGCCCGTCTGAAGTTTGCCAGAGAGCACATGGGTGATACAGCAGAGGATTGGGAGAATGTCATGTGGTCAGATGAAACCAAAATAGAACTTTTTGGTATAAACACAACTTGTCGTGTTTGGAGGAAGAAGAATACTGAGTTGCATCCCAAGAACACCATACCTACTGTGAAGCATGGGGGTGGAAACATCATGCTTTGGGGCTGTTTTTCTGCTAAGGGGACAGGACGACTGATCCGTGTTAAGGAAAGAATGAATGGGGCCATGTATCGTGAGATTTTGAGCCAAAACCTCCTTCCATCAGTGAGAGCTTTGAAGATGAAACGTGGCTGGGTCTTCCAGCATGACAATGATCCCAAACACACCGCCCGGGCAACGAAGGAGTGGCTCCGTAAGAAGCATTTGAAAGTCCTGGAGTGGCCTAGCCAGTCTCCAGACCTCAACCCCATAGAAAATCTGTGGAGGGAGTTGAAAGTCCGTGTTGCTCGGCGACAGCCCCAAAACATCACTGCTCTCGAGAAGATCTGCATGGAGGAATGGGCCAAAATACCAGCTACTGTGTGTGCAAACCTGGTAAAGACCTATAGGAATCGTTTGACCTCTGTTATTGCCAACAAAGGTTATATTACAAAGTATTGAGTTGAATTTTTGTGATTGACCAAATACTTATTTTCCACCATATTTTACAAATAAATTCCTTAAAAATCCTACAATGTGAATTCCTGGATTTTTTTTTCACATTCTGTCTCTCACAGTTGAAGTGTACCTATGATGAAAATTACAGACCTCTGTCATCATTTTAAGTGGGAGAACTTGCACAATCGGTTGCTGACTAAATACTTATTTGCCCCACTGTGTATATATATATATATATATATATATATATATGCATTTATTTGCTGGCTGATGTGATATTTGTGTTTAAGAGAATAGTGATTAAATGTCATTGTACCTGACTGGCTGCAGAGAGGCCACATGACAAACTGGAGACTCCTGGTCCTGGGGGTTGATACCCTCCACTGACAAAAACCAATGGAGCATGGGCAGGTCTGTTATTAAAGCACACTGAGAGAGAGAAAAAAAAAGAATTAGAAAACTCTAAAATGGGGACCAGAGGGAAGTCACTTTTATTCTCAATTACGTTTGCTTAGGTTGGGCAAGCCGGGAGCGAATGGGAAAAGTTGGCTGCATCATCATTTCTTCCTCCCTTTCTACCAAGTTTATTGTCTCAGCCATTACATGCTGTGTGTGCAGGAAACCTGATTACATCAACTATAACAAAGTTATTCACACAGAAGGAGGTTGTAATATTGTAATTGAGGATTTCGAATAGTTTCTAAACTGCAAAATATATATATATATATATATATTTTTTTTTTCTAGAGATACTTGCCAGAGATGTATTTCTTTTGTTTCCTCTTTTTCTTATCTATTGAGTGTGAGATTAGGAGACACACTTCAGATTTTGATAATCTCCAAACAGGAAGGTGATTTATTTGTTTAAAAAAAAAAGAAAAGAAAAAAGGAACATTTTCCTCAGTCATCCTGCCGAGTTCACAGACACTGTGCACTTTCACTTGTGTCACTGAATGGGAGTAAACAGTAGTGTCTCTTTCACTATCATTAGCAGCAACATTCACATCAGTTAATTAAATGTACTTTGGTTCTCCGTTCTTGTCAGGTACACAGGCATCAACAGATACATGACAATGTGATTCAGCAAACTTCAAACAATCACAGTAGTCTAGGATCTCCACATAGTGCTGGGTCAAAGTGGGATTTAATCGTCTGTTTGACTCCACATGCTGTGTTATGTCATCGGGCCACACTGACAATCACCACTTAAGATAACGATCAGCTGAGCAGTACCTCTTTCAATTCTTGTTCCCTCACCCGATTGAACAGACTCCATTTTCTCCGACGGACTCCAGCACCTTCCCGGAGAACACGTTTTTCTTTTATCAATGTATCGTGTGAGCATTCTAAAACAACCTGCTGTCGTTTTCTTGACACATTAGTCTCATGCACTCCGGTACATCCGTGACGCAATGCAAGGGTGTTAAACCCTATTTGTATGTCTCTGGGTCCGCCTCATGTGCTTCCGTAGTGTTACCATCACCAAATGCAAATGTGCTGGCTTCGGCTGAGCCATGTCGTCAAGCAGCTTGACAGATGAGGCGGTGATTCAGGTCACATGCTGCTATCTTTTCCCACACGTGTGGTGCATACTGACTCACATTAACATTCATTTTCCGATTTCCACCTGTTTGAATTGATGTCCCTGTTTTTCTCTTGTTAGCCTTTTTTTTTTTTTTTCTTTTCTAACGGAGCACTTAAGAAAATAGGTGCGGGAGAAAATGGTTAAAAAAAAAAAAAGAAAAAAGAATTTGTAGTTTTGCAGAACTTTCACAACTTAAGTCCCACCGCTATCCGTAAATCCGTCTAAAATCTGTGAAAACAGAGACTTAAGTAAAGAATTTGTGCTTTGAATGGCTGCTGTCGTAATGATGGCGTGCCAGGAAAATATAAGACGCGTCATCTTTGATTCAATCCTGCTATGAGCCGGACAGCTGGAGGCACCCTGACACACACACACACACACACACACACACACACACACACACACACACACACACACACACACACACACACACACACACACACACACACACACACGGCCTCAAAACCTTGAAGTGAGCACAATTTAGAAAAACATACCCCGTCAAATTTGCACAAATACTAAAGACAAATAGAATAAAGACCGCATTTTAAGTGTGTGTGTGGATAGATCAGCAGAGCAGGGCATTGCCTGTTTTCTTTTTAACTTTCATTTGTCAACACGATACAGACTTGACTATCATGAGGATGATGGCGTTATGTGATTACTTCCTTATACAACCCGGTAAAGATGTGAATGTTTTCCAGAAATCAATATGATTATAGTGACGAAAACGCTTTGTGCCCCAAGCCAGGAGAGTGGATCTGTAAAGGATGTATTTCTCTTATTCTTCCATACAGCTGTGAAACAATCATCACAGAAGGTCAATAGAAAATTCATGGCACTTTAAATCGGAACCCAGCCGCAAAGAGTAACGCAAACGTCCATGCATCACACACGGCCAGAAAAAACATGCCCCAAGGCTGGAAAACATATTAACCCATAATAGATCACAAACAAAGAAAGACAACCAACTTAATGGTGCACATTTTCCTGGTTGTGAGCCACTGCTGCTGCAGTCTGAGAAAAAAAACGTGTTAAAAATGGGCCGTGTCTCACAAACTGACAGCAATGTTGTTTATTGCCAGGGCAAATCCAATTATTAAAAAGTTAATGTCACGTTCATGTCTAAATGGTGCAGAATAATAACGTGAAAGCACGTTTGGCAGAGAGCAGGCCGCACCGGGTTAACCCGGGCTTCTTATTCAAGTCTCAATCTTTCATTAAATGGCAGTGCATGATCTTTGGTGACCTCAAAGAGAAGGTCAAAGCTGTTGGGAAAACATAATGAAATCATTTTCCTGGTGTATCTTAACTCAGGAGTAACCCAGCAGGTGGTTTTGGCTCGTATTCTCCCCATAAATGGATAAATACTAGAGCTACACTCGGTAGAGCGCAGACCTTCGCCAACACCACATTTGTTTGCGGAAACGAGTTAGCATCGCCATCGTGATAGCCGTTAGCTCATATCGATGCTATCTAGGTAGGTCAGGTAGCAACATCACTGTGTGAAATCTACTATATATCTACTATAATACGCACTAAAGTACACAGATCTTCTTTGATCTACTCCATGAGGTACCGCTCTCATCTGCTTTGTGTGGGATTTTATTTTTTTGCAGTTTTTGGGGATTTATTTGGAAACGGTTTGTTGTCAACATCCCAGAATCGAATCAATTGGTCCTTCGATGATGATAAATTGTCCCTGGAAATTTCATGCAATTCGGGTGAGTAGTTTGGCAAAGGTAATGACCCCATTGCTTGAGTTAAAGGTAATAATATTGAAGTTAAGAAGTAATTTGTTAGTCAGTACTAAAGACTCCCAGTCCATATTCTCCTGGCACTCTGTAGTTTTATGGTAAGTCACCTGTAACAGTAATCGACTTGGGCGTCTGTCTCCCCGAATGTCCATGTCCTCGCCATTATTAATGTCATAGTGTGTGTGGTGTCATTATAAAAACAAACGAGAGCACCCACTTGTGGCCCAACGCGGCTAACTCCATAATTTTCAGCATTTCTGCCGTTTCGTGTAAATGGACACGTTTTCAAAATATTGACATATAAACACAAAACTTTTCGGAAACAAATCATTGTCGTGTTCGCAGGGCCTAAGAAAAGCTGTTGTGTAGATGACAAGTACTTGAAAAATGGTAATTGTAAGCACTTATTTAGCATGTTTGACACAATACAACAAGGTTCGATACCAGACCGTCAGGGGCTATTGTGTGTAAGCTCTCTTAGCACACAGATACTTTGGCAGGTGGGCATGTGATTGCCCACACCACAGCTGGAAATCGGTCAGGCCTGTTGTTTACTTTTTGAACTGTGGAATTGTTTCTTTGGCAGATTTGGTTTACGCCACTGTCTTCATGGCTTTTGGAATCGTCCTTTAGTGTGAGAAGCTTCTCTGGAAACTTCTATGTTTACACTTGAAAACAGTACTGGGATTTGTATTTGGACAGCCGATTAATTTAATAGCTTTAAGAAACAACACGAAGGAGACCAACATAATCAGACCTATAGATTGTTGCATATAGGATGGAAGCAAGACAAACAGCAGAAGTTGGTAATGAACCGTGGTATGTTGAACATGAAAGCCTGATTTTTAAGTTGTCTGATGGCCACTCCTTGTTTCCTGGTCTTGTTCTTGCTCTCCCTCAGTGGTGATTTCTTTTGCTGCGGCTCCTTCGTGAAAGTGTGGTTCACTCAGTCTTCTCTGAACAGCAGATGTTAGGATGTACCTGCTGCTTGAACTCCGAGAGGCATTGATGTGGACTCTGATCTGATTATTTCTTAGGCCGCCGACACTAATGAACTTCTCCGCAGCAGAGCGAACTCGTGGCCTTCCCTCCCTGGGGCAGCAGTCCTCATGACAGCTCAGTTCACCGCAGTGTTTGATGGGGTTTATTTTACAGTTTCTTAAACTTCTGTGAAATATGTTTTGTACTTTTCTTCACCTCGGGCAGTACAGTTTCACAAAACAATGACTTCTTGTACCATCACACCCTGGATAACTCAATAATTACTCAACCCAAGGAGAATGGGGAAAAAAAAACAAAAAACACCTTAGGTGTACTCACAAAGAGCTTAAGAGTCACTCCATGATATGCCTACCTATACAAGTTTACATTTTGAGAAGTATTCTGAATATACCTGCATACGCACTACTAATATGTATAATACACCCAGCTGACCACTCCCCAGATGTCAACATCCAATCATATTTCCAACACTTTGGTCCACTGGGATGGATTACATTGTTTCAAAGTGACAGATGAGAGGCTGCGAGTGTCAAATTTCTCCATCGACCCAAGGACAGCAAATGTGTTCTCTGAAATTTCCAATTTCCCAAATTCCATTAAATCTGGCAGCTAAAACATGTTTGAGGGGGTTTGGTGATTCTTCCATCGCAGGAGAATTTGATGACACTCAATTAAAGGAGATTGTGATCACATAAGGTTCAGCAGAATATTAAGACAATCTGAGAGGAAGGGTTTAAGAGTCAGTTCCAATATCTTCAGTATGGTCTTAAATAAAAACTACTATATTCTACCAGGCATGACCAGGACATATGAGTCAAGTCTGCTGCTTGCCCGAGAGCATCTGTCACAAGTATCAAAGAGGTCTGGATAAATCTTTGATAATCTCGCTGTGCTCAAATGGATCCTGTGAAGTGCTCTGAACTGACTGAGGCTGAGCGCGGGAGGAGGATGACTTTATTGCGTTTATTGCAAGGTCTCTCTGATCCAAGCTCTGCCTCCCAAACACTGGAGCAGAGTGAGTCCGTAGAAATGTTTTATGGTTGCAATTCGAAAATAAAAACACTTTGAAGGGTTCGGTGTTGACGAACAGTTTCTTAGTTGGCTAGTCATTTAAATTTCTAGGACTGGAGGAGTTTCCTTCGCTGGCGGGTGAATCTGCGTTGTCTTGACCCTTGAACCCGGACCCGGGTTCAGATTTTGTTTGACAGGAAGGGGAATTGTAAGTCCTTTCAAAATCTATGATGCTCGTTGTAGTGACTTGCTGTGGTGAATCCAGTAAAAGAAAAAAAAAAAGAAAAAAGTCAGCAGCTATATAACAGCAGTTGTGAAATGTCTTCTTGCTCTTGAAGCCATGAGAAGGAATTGATGTCAAAAGTCATGCTGTGGACTGTTTTTCTTTTCGCCTCAACTAATGAACACAGAAAACTCCGGCAAAGGCGTTCTCAGTTCTGCTTCTCACCGAGTCTTGTGCTTGATGGTTGTTGAAATGTTTTGGCCAACTGGGTTTGTTTCCACGAGAAGAATTACATCCACCTTACTTTCATGCTACATATTAGTTCACGAGTTTTAAATAAAACTGTTAACTTTGTTGATCTCTAATTAAAATTCCTGATTCTCGTTGGTTGTGAAGCCTTAATTCTGCAGGAAACAGTTGCCTAATGTCGCATTTAGCTAAATGTGTCTTACAGTAGGGTCTTTTTAGTGAAACAAATATTCCAGCACCATTGTGTTGATTTCAAGTTAATGTCATAATTACAAAGTGTTTACAAAGTAAACAATCTTCACTTTGAAAAAAATAATAAAATCTAAGCAGGTGAACACAGAACAAATAAAACAAACAAACAAAAAGATAAGTTGAAAACGGCACAGTCATACGCAGACCTGAAACGGATCCAAGCACAGTAATAGTGCTGGAAGGGTAAAGTGACAATCTGCAGGTAATGGCACAACAGGGATGAATAGAAGTAACTAAATAAGAGGTGGTACATTGGCTATTAGTACCCTAAATATTTTTGGAGGAACGGCTTAAAATAGCACAACTGGCTCAGACATAAAAGGAGTTCAAGGCGGCAGATTGAACCATCTTCAAAGTGCTTGCTGGATTATTTTTTTTGTGATTGCCCGGATCTTCACTCACTTGATCCAAACAATCCTTTAAGTCTTTTGAACCTTCCTGTAGCTGTAAATGTGTCCATCGCTTCCATTTTGGCTCAGATATCCCCCATTCTGAACTGTCTGCCGGCCAGTCCATCACGAGTCTGCTGCGGCAGCTTCTGGGGGCTGGAAATCGAAAGTGTCCCCGAATGTACCTGCAGATTTATGGGGAAAGTGTAAAATGCTGCCATGGCTTCCACAAATGGAGTGAAAAATAGGAAGCTGGAAACATCCAAGAAAAGATGAGGCGCTTATTGAAAATCGCTGATGTTGGCGTTAGTAGGAGCCGGTCCAAGACAAGAAAAATATGTGGTGAGCCGGCGGAGGATGATTAGTTACCACACATTATTTGTCTTATGAAAGCCGTCCCTGTGGGTGCTGTGTCACATTAACAACCTACTTAACTTAAAAGACTGAAATGCATCTTGTGAAATGCATCCATGGTTACCATGTTCAGTGCAAAAAAAATTTAATAAAAAATTAAAATACGAACTCAAATGTCAGTGCATGCACCAACAAACATGCCATTTAGTGCAATACGTTTGAATGTCCTATCAGTAATATAAATTCCGCATGAATGCAAGCTTTTGACATCTTCCTACTATAAAAGTAATGAGAGTAATTGGGTCA
This sequence comes from Lipophrys pholis, assembly GCF_963383615.2. Taxonomy (NCBI): domain Eukaryota; kingdom Metazoa; phylum Chordata; class Actinopteri; order Blenniiformes; family Blenniidae; genus Lipophrys; species Lipophrys pholis. The sequence goes on from NC_137633.1 coordinate 6,106,571, forward strand.
TTGGGTTTCTGCAGAGCTTGACAAAACTGCAGATGACATTTACCCAATGAATCTATGTGGTGAAAAGTTATAGCTACTGTACTGTGTATCACTTTTTTTTTCTTTCTGAAACTCTCTTTAAGAAAATATCATGTGAAAACTCCAAAGGATTCACATGTTTTATGAATTTGTCTGCAGACAAACGAGAGACTCAGATTCTCAACAAGGACGAACCGGTTCATGGTTGAGTATATCCTATTGTAATTGCACAAGGTAGGGTTCATCCAGACGACCAACCCACCAAATCCCCATTAAGCTTAGCAGTGTGGTTCAGACTTTGATTGAACCACAGCTATGGCATTATCATTATTTTTTTTTCTTCCCCTTTACAGCCTCTGAATGGTTCATTTTGAGGTGTTGCAGAGCTTTGTCCCTGCGAAAAAAAGAGGTCAGGCCGAGCATTATCTTGGAGCAACATTTTATGAACACAGAAAACATGAATCAACCTCAGGGGCACAACACTTTATTCAGAGCTCTCGGTACGCAGTAGCCTGCGAGGTTCCTTAAAAAGCCCCTGTCACTTCTAATCACTGACGTATTGTGCTGGCCAGGCAGGGAGGAAAATTTGTGAGATTTTATGCATAGTCAGTTCCCATGATCATCCTCCCCATTGTGGCTGTCTGCGGCGCTGAAATGACAGCATCATTATTGTCTCTTTGAGCACGGTGGCGACATGGCCTCGTTCCCCCTGGCCTGATGAAATCGAAAGTATGAGAAGGAACCGGCCGTGGTGGCAATGATTCTCTCTCTCTCTCTCTCTCTCTCTCTCTCGCTCTCGCTCTCTCGCTCTCTCTCGACACACTTGTCCCTGATGGTTTCACTTGATGCATACATGTGCTCTCATTTGACTAAATGTCAGTTACAGAAGTGCTGCAGACAATATAAATATAAGCAAATACACTGGAGAAAAGATAAAAAAACAACCCCACATTGGTGTACTGTGGTTGATTAACAACAGGCCATAGCGCGTACATTGCAGAAATGCACTTTTCTCCAGACTCACTGCCATTAGAACGCAGTTTCACTGGGTGTTCCTGGGATTCATTTGAAAATTACTATGCTGCCGCATGCCTCGTTTAATACTGCTGGTGGCAAGTATCCCCTGACACATCGCTCATTAAATGTCATTCAAATGGAGACCAGGCATGAGTTCTTAATTATTTTAGTGAGGACTATAGGAGCATCTTCTGTATTTTCAAAATGCACTGTTTGACATTTTGCTGCACCGTTGCTAATGTTGAAGAGGCAAACCTTGGTCCTAGAAGAGGAGAGTTGTAGCAACTGAAAGAATAATTAAATGGTATTTCAGATAATTATAAGAGCAATTCATGATTTGTCATAATTGAAAAAATATTTTAGGTGTTGTGAGCTGAACATATATTAGTTGATGACAAGTTGAGTGCAGTCCCTTGAGGATGTCACATCAGACTAATGGATAATGTTTTGTCGACTTTGAAAGACAAATAAATAAATAAATGAAGAACTATCAGAGCAAAATTAAAAGTTAAAGCACTTATGTGCTGTTCTGAAAGACACATATACATAATAAGTCAGAGAGAGTATACATTGACTGGACATAGAAGGAATCACTAATCCAATTTTTGATCTCCATTTAAGTTCCTGTCGATTAGATTTTTGAATTGTGCAACACAGTCAGACTCAGGGTCACACCTGGAACATTCATGCTGTGAGATGAAACTTCTAAGCAGCCCTTTTGGAGTATGAGAAACTGCTTCCTAACAACCTCTTGCGCTTCCTTCTCGATCATTGCCATGCCTGCTTTCCCACTCGAGAGCTCTATTTTGAATCATCAGTGGGGTAATTTGCTATTGGCGGTACACCATCATAAACAGTTCCATCCACCTTCTCGGTTGTTTTATCCAGTTCAGGGTCGCGGCCGCTGCAGCCAACAAAGGCAGATACACCCTGAAGAGGTCAGTCAAGGGCAAAGCCCCAGAGACTAACAACTACACACACACTCACATTCACACTTGCAGTCAATTGAAACTCATCAGTTAAATCCACTCAAGCATGTTTTTGTACTGTCGGTGAAAATCTGTTCCTGACTCTATCCCAGGGCCTTCTCTGTAACGTTGTTCACCTCTAACTTAGAAACTTCTCCAAACATTGGGAGTGTGGGTTGAACTCAATATGTGCATATTCCTTCTGAAGACATGGTTTTCTGGCAATTTGGTGACATTAAATTACTTTTATATGTGAGTCAGAGTATTCACGTTAAGACACATTAGGCTCCAGCCCCTAGTATATGTACACAGCACAGTAAGTTTTGAAGATGTGATTATTCTTAATGACACTCCAAAAAAAAAAAAAAAAAAAACCTGTCCCTGACTCGACATCCTCTGTAAATCTTTCATCCAAAAAGATGCCAATATATTTCCTCTTACATCTCCGGATTTCTGTAGAACTCCTTTTAGAATCGTGGCTTCAGACTTGTTAATGAGATCTACAGGCTCCACTCTGGTGACTGCGACACTAATTGCCTGCACACAGCGCTGAACCTGTTGCTCGGCTTTCCTTTCGGCTGGCAACCACCAGTGGAGACGCCCACATGCACCTGAAGGAAATCGAGCTCTTCATTAAAATGAGGCGAGGGCTCCTGTTTCGTACATCACCGCGTCTGGTCGCTGCTGCCGCCGCCTCCCCCTCCGTCACCGGCAACAGGTTCGTGTGAATACATCCATTAAATTGGATTCCTGGCCTGCAGGGAGTGACAAGCGGAAAGAGGCGTTTGAACCAGGGAAGAAGGATGCTGTGCACTTTGGGGGCAACAGGGAAAACGGTCCCTGTTGTAATAACATGGCTATTTCATCTGCTTAAGCCCCAATTTTCACAGTCCAAGCCACTGATGTGTTTCAGACACAGTCAATTTGGGGGATGGCTGATCACAATAAACCACTGTGAGAGCTGTCCAGATTGGAGTGGAAAATTGTCCCAAGTGTAATTTATTTGCAAGCAAAAAAAAAAAAAAAAAGAAGAAACAATTATTTGTGCAGAAATGCTTTTAGGATGCGTCACTCCCTTCTGCTCATCCTTTTGCATCCTTCCAACTCTTATACTGGTTTCATAATCACCTCATTGCTGCTCTCTCGCCTTCTGTCTCTCCCTCTCTGCTTATGCTTTCCTCCCATAGACCATCAGCCGGCTGGAAACCAGGCCAGATCGAACATTATGGCAGCGAGTGAGTCTGTCCAATACAGACTCACTCGCCTCCCCCGTGCTGTGTAAGAGCTTCTCGTGCCAGAGCCGCACCGTCCTCGGTCACGTCAGAGTTTAGTCAGCGATTCGTAGAGGCCCCAGTCGAGTCTTAATATTCACCTCGCGCTTCCCCAGACCTGAACAGATGAGGTCCCTCCAGTCTATTAGCTTCAAATTAAAATGGATCACAAATTGGTTTGTATGCTCATTTGACGACTGGTTTGGAGAGAGGCCATGGAACTGTGGGCTCTGTGAGGAATAGGGAACCACTGCTCCGACACAGAAAACAGCCTCATGGTTTCTTAATTGGACTTAAGCACACAACAAACCCATCTGTTTCATGAGGTTTTTGCTCCCCAGATGCACTGATGCAAGTGTGTGGGTCGAGTAATAAATATCTATTCAGTTTTACAAAGACGCTGGTGTGAAATAAGCTTTTTGGGTTCAAGATTTTCTTTATTATTTGCAACTTTATGAATATAAATGGCAGAGATCATCACTACGCAAAGTAGGAAGAGCTGTATACTTAGCACCCACTAACATCTAAGATTACGATAATAAATAAATAAATAAAATAATTTTTTGTCTGGATATTGCCTCAGTGTTTGTCTGCTGAATCTAAGATGTCACTAGTTATTTGAAATCCTTGCAAGAAGCCTAATGGCCAAAGATTGGTCCAGTTTAAGTTAATTGTTGAAGATGTACTGTTTCTACATCTGTCAAACAAGACAAGTTTATACAGGCGCCAATGATTTCACTAATCCTTCACACGAGAAGCCAGGAGCAGATGAGTGTGGCACAAGCCATTTAAAAAAAAGAAATAAACCAGTAAGAAATATCCAGTCCTTAGTGGAAAAAAGCTCAATGAGCAGCAAATGCTTTGTAATATTTTTCTCCTCATCTTTCATGAAGCTAAACACACATGCTCTTCCTACACTGAATATATTCCTGTGATGATAGGGGTGCATATCATTCACCTGAAGGGAAAATATGATAATAGACCACTTTGCACACTATAAACAGCACCAAGTCGGAGCGGGCTGAAATTCAGAAACTGTTTTTTAATATATCCAAATATCATCTCTTGGTATTCATCTGGGTACCTCATTAAAAAAAAGTTATGTGCACTGCTAGATAAAAATAGGTTCAAGCAGTATAAATAGAAAAGAAAAAAAAAAAAATCCAATTATCAGGAAAAGTGGTCAAAATATTTGTTTATCGTAACCATGCGTGTGCATTCAGAACCACCCGGGGCTGAATTTGCTAAAATTATAGAGATGATGGTGGAATTTAGGTGAAATCGTTTCTCGCACACAACCTCATGTCTCCTTCATGTTTATGGGATCCACAATTTCCAAGCACCAGAAATGGATTCTTCACAACCATGCAGTCTGGAAAAAGATTCAGCAGAGGTTATACTCTCGATGCCAGCTTTAAAGTTTAACGTGACACAGGAGCCGCTGATTGTCTTTTACGTCGCAATCATCCAATCTGCGCTCTGCATTTCCATCACTGTCTGATTTGGATTGGCCAGCACACAGATCCAGGCTACAACTGACAATTACGTCTGCAGAGAGAATTATTACCCTCCATCGATGTCATGTACTGGTTTTCGGGGTAGACACAGCCGAACATGAACATGAATGTAACTTCTATGAAGGTTTTTATTTTTGTCATTTCTTTAATAAGTGAGGATCTACTGAAAAATCTTAATTTAGTTTGATAAGAAGGAAAGATACAATCAACTAGCTTTACAGTGTGCGCCAGTAATCCTCAGACCTCATTCTAAATTCTTTTCAGAACTGAAATTGTCCTCTAGTAAGTCTACGCAAAACAGAAACCCACAGTTAAAACCACTTCTCGGTTTTTTATCATGATAACAGATCTAAACCTAGGTTAAGATACCTAAAAAGAGAGTTGCACCAGTGTTTTGATTTATCTCATGGATAATCCAAGAAAAGAACTGTGCACTTCCAATATGAAGGATAGTCTATGGTCAAGTGATGGCCAGGATGCTTGATGGACTGACACTGCAGAGCTTATACACAATGTCACACTATTTATTTGACACATTCCCAATGCCCTTTCCAGGACTCTCTCCTGGTTGCTACAGAGCCTTAAGCCAGTATTCCCTTGTTATGTTTATACCTCATAATACGACAACCCTGGCCCTTGTGGGATTTAAAGGCCCTGTGGGGTAGCTGAAGATATCAACAAGAGTGTAGCTGCCCCGTTGTCTTGCACTCATACTGAGGTGTGACATGAGCCAGTGTGGTTGGTGTCATTTTTACCATCTTTCACCTCTTGGTGATTCAGGACAGGGATAAAGCTGCGAGACTGTGTGGGCAAGTCATAAGTGCATTTATGGCATGAATTATATTTTATGTGTGCATCATATTATGAGCAGCCAAGCATTGGAAATATAAAAGCAAGCATTTTAGATACAGAATCTATTCTTGCAGGGGGGCACAGGGCACTTTGAGAGCGGTGCTAACATGCCTTTACTGACAATAAAGCTTCAGTGTGGATGATTTTGGAATTGACACTGGATAGAAATGACTGACAGTTTTCAAACTCACAGAGAGGTAACCCACTACTCTACAGATTCTTCAGCCGGTTTTATCACCTTGCTGCTTTGAGTCTTGTTTTTACAGACCAGACTTTGCTGCTTTTGTTCAACTATGAAGATAAAAGACGATTTACTTATGAAAAGCCTAGATTTTTTTTTTGCCAAGCGCTCCCTCATATTGAGGTGGCTCGAGAATCTGACTAGGATTTGCCTGGTTTGACCAGGCACATCCGATTGAGAGGAGCCCCGAGGTTGGGCCCAGGACTTACTGGAGAGATTATATCTCTGGTTTTGTCTGGGGATGGCTTGGAGGTCCCCGCAGGAGAGCTGGAGGAAATGGCAGGGGACATAGCTGTCTGGGCTTCTTTGACTTGATACTGCCACTGCGACCCCACATGGAATAAGCATAAAGAGGAGGGATAGATGGATGGATGGATCTGACTGCCTCTGAGATAGGCCGAGGACCTCCAAGTTTGGAACCACTGGAGTAGAGTACACTTACTTACTTATTTATCCCCCTATGGAGAACCAAGACAACCATGACTTAGAATTGGGATTGCTTGATTGACAGATGATTATTTATTCATGTTTTGACAGAATGTATGCATTAATGTACACTAGAAAGCTACAAGTGAATGGCCCCTTGTGGGTTAAATAAAGTATTCTCAACTGAATACAATATAAACACGTACAAGGCGACAATAGCACCTGTGTCTGTGCACTGACTGACAAAATCCAACATGTGCAGAGAGCATCACAATGTGTGGCAACTTTTTACCATTTGCGAAAAGTGTAGCCTTATTTTCATTAGCATTCAACGAGGTTCTGAATCAGTTTTTGCAACAATAGATCACAGCGTCATCGGCATACAATTGTAGACAAGCATCCTTGATGTTCTGACCTTTAATAATGGCATTAATTGGAAACAAAGGTGGTCCTAAAATGCAGCCATGTGGCACACCTTTTGTAAAATTTGTAAAAGATGATGATAGACACAAACACAGTAACAAAACAGGTAATCAAAACACGCGACTCTTATCTTTCTACCTTTCTTTTAGTTAATGTCGATTACAGTCGAAAATAATATACATACTATATATTATACAATGTGTAGTTTACTACATTGTAACATTAAAGGAAGAATCACTTTTACAAATAACACATTAAAAACAAATCTATCCACAGCTAATTACTTTGCAGAAGTTTGCAAGAGGACCTCCTTCTTGCCATATTGACATTGTGAGCCTGAGTTGAGAGTTGCAGAGCTATACTTTTAATCAGAGCTAACATTCCTATTATACACAGCTGACAGCTCAGATAATGAGTCACACCAACACTACAGCAATACCGTTACAGTATATGCACAGTCTGAAGGAGACAAGTAAAGTATGATATGCCTTTACAAGTATTAAGTAATCACTTTCAGTACCTCATTCAACACTGGGCCATCAAGTCGATGAGTATAGTGGGTGTTTATTACAACTCTGACTTAACATGATTCAGTTATTTTCTAAAAGAGTTAATTAAGAACAAATGTTCTCCTAATAAATTGTAATGATCCGCCTGACTCTGTTGAACATGCCCACAGATTAGTTTTATACCATTGGACTTGATAATAGCTGGATGACTGATGACAAAGTGGGAGATGCCTTTTTTTTTTTTTTTTTTTCAATGAAATACGGGCTTACTGTATATTACATGCTGGCATTGTTTTGTTGTGATTGATGGTGAGCAGCTACAGAGGGGTGCCTGCTGGCAGTGTGGACGGGCTTGTAAAAAAACAAGAATCTGTTGTGTCGTTTTGTCCTGACTCTGGTCGTCTCAGTGGACGACAGGATGAAAAAAGGTGAAGGGGCCAATAAAGATTATCAGGTCATAAGAGGTGTCGTCCAGGTGGTGTCAGTTCAAGTGCGCCGAGACCTTTAACATCAAGTTACTTAAGTAACTGATTTGAGCCACATTTATTTCCCATCTGTGGTTGTCTTTATACAACCTGAAAGCATCTGTGGTTGTGCACATGCATCTACTGTGTTCAGATCATGATTTAGAGAACTGGTTAAGGTAAAATTAGAGGAAATAAAGGTGTAAAGTAGAAGCAGGAAACAGATGCTGATGGGACACTATTGTCTTATCAATGCAAACTGCTCAGCTCAATAGGTTTTCCCTGCGGACTCCTTTAACAGATGAGTGTCTGAGAGAGCATATGATGCTGATACTTGATGGTGTACTGTATCACTAGGTTCACTTTAACTGTAGAGGATTACTATATGTTACACAGCAGTGCAATAGAGTTGCTTACTCGGGGTTTATGGGGAAAAACAAACACAATAAAAGCCACATAAAGTGCACAATGAGTGCTTATTCAGTGTTGCATGATTAGATTTCAGGAGTCCAACTGTTTTGTGTGTGCGTGCGCGTGTGTGCAAATTTCACATGCAAAAACTGAATGTTAGGCTCATGATGCTTCCGAAATTTATAAGACAGTGGACATAAACCTCCACGTGGTTGATAGCAACACAACACTCACACTCTGTCCCCAATTTCATGATTTCAAGTGAAAACGGAAAACTTTTATTGGGTTTTTGGCTGTCCGTTTACACAACAGCGGTGCTCGGAGCCAGTGAAAACACAACATTCTGAAAACTGCTCCCAAGTAGGGTGACCACTTGTCATTTTGAGATGGTGTCCCAGATGGTTATTGAGAAGTCGGGCTTCATTTCTGAAATGCGTGTTTTATTATGTCACTAAGAAAAGGAAATGCAGCTACAGCAAAGAGTGGGAAACAGTCTTTCCCTGCATGAACCCAGTGCAAGGCGAGTCTGAGAAAGTGTCTTGAGAAGTTTGCTGGATTAATTTTTTACTTTTGTCACTTTCAATTTCGCTTTTGTTTTTTTAATGTTACTTTAGACTTGATAATGAATCTCAAAGCATTGGTGTCTCACATTGTCCAACACAAACGCAGTCCTTGTGCCACATTTGGTTACAAATTTCAAGAAAAGAAAGAATGCTCTGACTCCATGTTTGTGTTAGCAGTGGAAAACACCAGAGATCAATTTGTTTTGCGCATTAAAAAATGTCATAAGTAATTGTTAGAATGTTGAAATGGGATCAATCTCAGTTATGTGTGATTTGCAACTATTACTGTCGTGATTAAATGTTTTTTCCTCATTATTTTGCTTTTGAACATCCTGGATTAATTATTATATTAAATCAAGATCACTTTTTAAAGAAATAGCTGTAATAACTGTAATGAAGTACTTTTAGAAAAAAATTAAAAGCTCAACTTTAGAAGTTATAAAGTGTTGTGTCCTACAAGTGCACACAATGAAACGGGCTGTTTTGAGAACTGAACGGACTTCCAGGTTTTCTGTTTTTCCTGCGTGCTCATAATTCTAACATTTCTTATTTAGTATTTGAGTCAAAAATTCTATGGATTATTTATTTAAATTTTTTTTGTGACTTTCCTGTTTGTAACAAACAGTCAAGCGGGACACAGGCAGGGTGCTTTCTACCACAAGTTTGGAATATAAATATATTCCTGGCCACAGCCCAAGGTTGAAGCTTTGGCCTCCGTCTGTGTGAAGCCAGGGATGAGTGAATCATGGCTATTTCTATTTTTTTCTTCCCATGGCTGCAAACTATCAGCAGCCTTCATCATTGGATGTCCTCAGTGCCTGCCTGCTTGGACGGGACAAGCCAGCTATCTACCTTTTGTTGGAGAGAAAAAGAGCAGGCAGTAAAAAAAAAAAAAAAAGGCTTTAGCCGCTTTCAAGTCCAACTCACAAACAGAGAAGCAAAACAACAGCGACGGGAACATTAAATCAAACTCATAAAAACAATTGACCAGTCTCTTTTAAAAAGAGAGCGAGAGAGAGAGGAGAGTTGCTGTCTCGACGCCTTGTTCTTCTTTCACTAATGGAAAGATGAGTGCAGCGTACGAGTGGGAACGATAACAAAGCTGCTAATACAAAGGATTTGTATTATATTGAAAATAGGGCGACCCATGAGACGGCATTCACAGCTCTAAAAAGGAAAAGGTCAGATTGACACAGCTGTTCCCTCAGCCATCTCCAGAGTCGGTCATAAACACGTGTTATTTATTCAACAGGACTTAATTAGAGACGCCCGACTCACTGTTGGCAGTGATTTCTCATCGGAGGCGATGCATTTCACACTTTTTCCCCATCAACCAATAGAAAATCAGGCATTTCACCTTTTGGTAAATTAAAAGGAACTCATTTAAGTGTGTGGAGCAGTGGTTAGCGCTCTCGCCTCATAAGCCCCGTTTCCACAGTGCCCCTTGGCACCGGTGCCGGTCAGGTGGGGGCTGACTATCCGTAACCAGATGGCTGATATCCCGTATCAGTGCCGCGTTTCCATTACACGGGGAACGGTTTGAAATGTAGGCGGGGTTATGAACGATTGCGTAATCATGCAGGATGTGACGCCATAACAGGAGGACATTTTCAAAAAAGTTTTGTGATTGCTGCAGAAGAACTGATTGGAAATGGTTGCTTGCTGGGAGAACAGCGGTTGTCACGGACCAATGAGCAGACGGCAGCTCCTCCCCCTCATATCCGGCACATTGTGCCTGGTACCCCAAGTGGAGGGGTAGCGAGAAATGGTTACCAAAGGTACCGGTCGGTAACGGTTCTGAGTCAGTGGAAACGCACAACAACCGGTTCCGACCTGACCCGTACCGGCACCAAGGGGCACTGTGGAAACGGGGCTATAGTGAAAAGGTTGTGGGTTGAAATCCAGCCAGGAGTTTGCATGTTCTCCCCGTGTGCCCAGTTTCCTCTCACAATCCCAATATGGTCAATTCTGGACGGAATGCAAGTGAACTAATCCAAGTGCATTTAAAAGAAAAAAATATAATTTATCAGAAAAATAAACACATTCCCTACACATTCGAACAAGAAGGTAGAGTTAAAGAAGAGACCTCCTGCCAGAGGTTCAAGCAGGAGTTTTGTCACACAAAGCCTCGACATGCAGACCGAACCTCAGGCTAACGGTGACTTTACTGAGGATATTCCATTGATTTTCTACAGTGCTCAAGTAGCCTCTCACTTGTCTTCAAACTCTGCAGGGAGGCTCACCATGACTCCTTTGTCTATTTCTGCCTCTGTGCCTTCATCTTACTCACGCCCACCCCTTCAGGAGATGGCGACGCCGCACAAACACTCTGGTCCCGAGCATCTTGTTCTAATGACATTCTGGTTTGATTCCGTCAGGCACATTCAGAAGATTTTCAGAATGACAGATTTGAAAGCTTTGAAGCTATTTTTTTTTTTTTTTTCTACGCGTGTTTGTGTAGGAGAGGCGGTGAGTGTGTGGGAGTTCTGACGATGACGAGAACGTGCAATCAACTTTATGAATCATGTCCACGAAGCCAGAAGAAAGGAGGGACCGAAGCTTTCAGGATATACAAAGTGGACGTTGCCTCAAAGTGACAACAGCCGTCGGCAACAAAAAATAACCTGAAAGCACCTCTTGTTAGCTTAGATATAGAAGGTGTTTGTTTTTTTACTGCGTATTATACATTCATTTGAAAATACATGGTGAGAAGGCACAGTTGAAGTGCACCTCACAATGGCATTCATTCAGTTTCTCCACTTAAGTATTCACCAGCAAATGAAAGAAAAAACAAGTTTCACAAGAGTATGACAAGATGACTTCCAGCTGTCTGAAAGGTTTCTTCGTCAGCTTTAAATAGACATCATTTTCAGTTTTGTGTCTGGCAACTATGCCGTAACGGTAAATTCTCTCTGTTTGGGAGCGTTGGTCCAAAAATGAGGCGTTGTCTGGCACACTGAAACATTCTGAAAGGTAATCGGTCACTATTAGGAAATTAGTCACAAAAGTAAGATTATTGAAGTGTCAGTGTGCTTATTACCTAGAGCGACTGTGGCTTGGTATGTAGACCGGGTCGTTTGCAATCAGAATGTTGCAGGTCCGATTCCCTACCTGCCCACATGTTTGTGTCCTTGAGCAAGACACTGAACCCCAAAACCGCTCCGAGTGGATGGAGTGAGCAACCATCATTGGTGTGTGTGTGCGTGTGAATGGGTGAATGTGATTATCAATGTAAAGAACTCTGGGGACTGATCACGCAGTGGAAAAGCGGCGCTATGTAAAGGAAAACCAAATCCATTATTCAATACCTTTTCTACACGAAAACAGCTAAAGAGCTGCTAGAAAACTGACATCCTCGAATCAGCGGCATTGGTCTGCAGGGATGATATTGTATACACATTTCTTTAATATACTGTATGATAGGTATGGGCTTTTTACATTATAAGGAGAACTTAAATTTCTATTCTGGATTTGGGATGAGTCCAGTGATGCCTAAATCCCGTGGAACCACTAGATACTCTTTCTTGCTCTTAGTATTCTGGTTGCAGCTTTTTGGATCAACTGACCACCTTCCAAAGAGCTACTGTGAGGAGCAGTGATTATAAAGGATTTTGCCGCTGCTGTTTTTGCAACATGACACACGGAAAATAAGGTAGTCTTCCGAACTTACTTAATTAGTACTTCGAAGGACGGGGCCTGGTCAAAAATGTCTCTGTGTCACTGGGGGTCAAACTAAAGTCTTCCACTGCAGATACAATTATGTGCAAACATGCCGGCAGTACTTGCTTTGTGTTATCAAAAGGGCAGCAGATTTTCAGCAGTGAATTTGACCTTTTGTTCAGGACGTATAAAAAATTGAAGTCCCTTTATCTAGTCAAACCACCACTACAGACGCATGTCTGGTATTTTGTTTAATAATGTTAGAGCGGGCTGCAACTTCTTTGTAGCGCTAAAAGCACAAATATAGAGACAAATAACTATTTTGCGAAAGATCAACAAGTCACTATTGATTAAGCGTGAGCAACTTTTTCAGTGGAGATGATTCCCAGGGAGGATGCGTTGCATTGAGTCTTGCCGAAAAGGTCAGGCCTCTTTCTTAGGTACAAAGGAATCGGACCTCAATATCGCAGCCTCTCTCTTTCAGATGGCATGCCCGTACTTGATCATATCAACCTCCCAGACCGACACGGCTCTCAGTATGCAGCCAGCGACATCGAAATGATGAGGTCCTTGTGTGCCCTGGCTGCTGCCGGGCCCAATAAATCTTCCCTGGTGAGAGTCAGGAGTCGGGATGTACTAATTGCTTTATTGATTTGAAGTTTTGCTCCAACACAGCACCTGATAAACACATCAGGGAGGGAAAGGAAGAAGGCATACCGCCCTGAAGAATCTCAGTTTGCCCTTTTTGGCTGAGAGACCCAGGGAGGTGAATTTTATTGTTTTCCCTTCCCCATAAATAGATATAAATTCCCTTAAAAAGTCCACACTTTTGCCAGCGGCTCTTCTTGTGTCATTTCTCACAAGCAATATTGCATGGACTCTCCCTGTTTTGCATTAATAGAGCTGAGATCCGGCGCAGTGATTAAAAAAAAAAAAAAAAAAAAGCTTCAGCATCATTTGTCTGCTTTGTTTAGTTATGCATCGCTGAGTGTCTTTAAGGCAAGGTACAATAGCAAAGCCACAATGGCCTGTCAAGCACATCCACAGGCTTAATTAGAATATCTAATAAACTTACTGTCTGGTCCCTGCAAAAGAAAAAAAAATTTAAATAGCTGATCCTGATCTGATGTATGTCGCTGCAGGTTTATGGTAATTTATGCTGTTATGATGCTGGTCTGTGCTGGTGGACTACTAGGAAACCACCAAAACACAACGTAAGATAGTGGACAGGACAGGATGGTTAATGCTTGTTATGTTGGTTATACGTGTGTTTTGATGCTGGTGATCTGCAACTTTGAGAGAGAGAAGCTGATACGCATGTTTGGCCAGCATCAGACCAATGACTAGAGACAAGTCTCAGCTGTTTCTATCAGGTCTGAACACTACAGGACATTCAAAATCTTTAGGACTGCAGTTACATGCCCCCAGGCGAAACGCAGCTTGCAATCAATTATATCTCATCACCACTCGCACAAACACAGAGAGCAACATCTTTATGTAAGTTTCATTTCATCTGGGACACAGAAAGAGCGACTTTGTTGGCTAAATGTCTCCTGTTGACTTTTATGCAACCCCTTCCCACTTCAGTTAACAACAATAAAACCGCTTCAGAACAACAACAATAAAAAAAAAAATAAAAAAAAAGCAGATGAAGCCATGCACTCTTGGAGGTATGTGTGGAAGCGGTGCCCTGGCTTGCAGTCTGGAGGTGAGGCTTTCCCACAGCAGCGCTGACATTTGAGGCTTGTGTTGCCATGGAGACTGACTGGAGCCCCGCAGCCCGTGAACGCAGAGCCAGCCCGGTACAGTTAGTGATTTAAGCTGTTTTGTCCCCTGAAATCCATCCGCGAGATCTCATGCTACTTGTCTCAGTGACATTATATGTGTCACAAATATTTCACTACTGAACTTGAAGAACAGTTTGCAGGTATGTGCACTACATGCTTGAGTGTCTTTTGAGATTACTCCACACGTTTTGACAATTTCCGCTCAATATGGTGTGCCTTTCTCAACATCAAAATTGATTTTAGATTTCGTGGAAGTGACAAAAACATATATATATATATATATATATATATATATATAATTCCTCTGTGTATCAGTTTCTATTGGATGTGACATTTGTGATAGGGTGGACTCATAGCCAGCGGCTGGAGGTAAACCAGCTCATCACAAAAAGCCACATGATCCCTCTGCACTTTCCTGGTTTTGTGCATTAATTAGTGAAAGAAATCTGATCTGATAATGTCGGTTATCAGTGCAGACAACCCAGTGTGCCTAACCTGCTACTACACAAACTGTTCCAATAATTTCTACCTTTAATGAAGAGAACAACTACAGTTACACAGTGCTGCTGGAAAATTAAGTGAACCCTCACACTGATGGGTCGAAATATAGCTAATTGGAGTCAAAAGTGAGTAGATTTAGCCCATCAATGGAATCAGATTTGTGCTCCGTGTAGAGCTGCTTTCACTTTGTTAATGTTGAGAACATTGCCAAGCTTTTGCGGATTTTCTATCAACTTGTGTTGACAAAAAGTTTTGGTCTCATCTGAAGACGAGCTGTCAATAGATGCCAGGACTCTCTACTTTAAAACACTTTGTAGATGGCATCTCCTCATCACCAGCTCATAGTGAGACAAATATGAGCTTTACGGCATTGAGCCAGTGGCACTGATATTAGTGAAACTGATGGGAACATTCTCAGTTTTTTTCTGGACTGCTAAAGCACAACAATGTAACATTGATCTGAGTTATATTAGAGGAGCAGCTTGTGACATTTCTTCCAAATGTCCGGGCAGCAGCTCTCAAAATTTGACAGAAACTAGTTACTGGTGGAAAAGTATGATTTAGACCAGGGGTGTGGGCCAAAACCTAAATTTCAAAGAAAAGATTGATCTTTAACAAATTTCATCGGCGTAGAGAACGCAACAATGTATTATACAACAGCTGTAGAATATCTTTTTGTACGTTTCACTATATTTTGAAAGAAAAACTTAAATTTTTGAATTTAAAGGCTCTATTTTACCAGTTCGGCCTACTCATAATTAAATTCAACTGTATGTGGTCCCTGAACTAAAATGCATTTGACCCAAAAACAAGGCGTTAGATGTTAAAAGTGACCCTGTAGCTAGTTCACTGTAAATGAGTCAAGAATGTACAATAGGTCAAATTGTACAATTATACGCAGGACAAAAACTGAGGTTTTTTTAGGGGGTGTTGCCAAAACAATTATGTAATCCATCCGTTATATATCGTTACAGGCATTTTAACAGAACAAAACTAAATGTGAACTAGCGTCAACAATGAAATTAATGTCAGTCTTTGTGGATGCGTGGTTGTTTGTTGGCATTGCCGCTGTTCGGACTACCACTTATGTCAGCCGACTCTCACCTGTGCAGTCAACATTTTAAATGTGAGCACCAGCATCTTGTATGGCATCGATCATGGGACTCAAGAAGAAAAAAAATTGACTTAAAGAGATTTTCCAAGAAGGTATGCCCACAGGTTAGTGTGGATACTAACCTGTTCCTGAACTGGAAGTCGTACAACGGACTCGTGATACAATAACACCTTTTATATCTGACTGTATCACAGGAGGGGAAGGGTTAATCACAAAACTGCTTGTACATTAAGTACAGTAACGACGAGCAGTTTAATGTATGGAGATTAATTCAATGACATGAAGGGATATTTTACATAAAAGGCAGCAGCTGAAACTGCCAGAGGAACTTCAGAGAGGCGACGCCAGAAGAAGAGAGACGGCGGCTTTTATTTGTTTAAAAATAAAAAAAAATCACACTTTTCCAAAACTGTCTGTGGTTTTTGTGTGAATAAAAATTTGTGCTGTTTAACTACTCAGCTCATGCTCAACAACCACAAGTGGAATGTTGTTGTTTTTTTCATTGTTTTATTCCTGCGCGCAAGTCTGTGATGAAGCTTTCTTGTGGAGTTTGCATGTTCTTCCTGTGCATGCATAGGTTTTCTCCTGGTAGTCTTGTTTCCATCCCCCGAGCCAAAAAAAACCAGAAATCAAACCCATCTGAGGTTAATTGCTGTTTGGAAAATGGCTAAGAGTGAATGCATCATCATCGTTCGCTCTGGAAAATGATTAGAAATAACTCCCACAAGGCGACAAAATGGATTCAGGAAGCCACAGCACATGTTGACGCTTATGATGTTATTGTCACAACTTATATGAGAAAATATTCTAATCTGGGTGCCAAACAGTTTTAGGTGTCAGCTTTATAATGACAACATCCCTTGTTTCAGGTCCGTTTTGTCTTTCTGTGTGGATTGCCCCGAGAAACTGGTGACTCTAAAGTGGTGTGATTGTGAGTTGGTGTGTTGGTCTGTCTCGCTCTGTTTGACCTGTGACGACGCAGCCTGCACTTCACACACTGTCAGCTGGGAGCAACCCCGAATCAGACGAAGCAGTATGAAAGATGGATGCTTGTTTCCGTCAATCTGCTCCCAATCAGTGCAAACAAGTGTGAGATGCAAACAAGTATTTTTTTTTGCAGAACCATAACCTGCTTCAACCCTCTTGTGAGAGATTACAGATAGACTCACAATACATTTGATGGAATGATGTCATAAAAGACCTGATAGACCATTTTAATCTCAAACCAACTTCAGAGAACGTTTAACCATCCGGGGAGGTTAACTAGACGAAGCAAATGTTTAGACTGTGCAGCCCTATGTAAAAATTCAACAGGTTAGGCTTGAAAGGATGTATATATTAATGTGAAAATATTACCTTAACCCTAACGCCTTAGGTAGTAAAAGTAAAATACTAATTACTATGATGACATTGGTAGCATCATTACAAGATTACCGGTTACAATGGGCTTTTTGTTCAGTTGAAGAGCTGCTCTATTGGCTTCAGCATCGCCACAATGCAAAGCCTCTTCAGTTAACAGCAACCTGAAAGATGTCCAACTGGGAAACATGAATGTTCCTGCATCCAAAGTACCTGTGATGACTCGGCAAACCGTTTCTAAGACCTGCATGTGCAAAGTACTTTCAAGAAATGATCCATTTAAAATACAGGGGAGTCATTTTAAATTGAAGTCACACTTAGTAACTGTAATCAAAAGCATTTTACTGAACTGGACAACCATGTTAAGCACAAAATTTAACATTTCAAGTGAAAATGCATCGTTTTTATGTTTTCATTTCAGAAAAGTTTTGCGGCAATAATATCAACAATATGCTATAGACATTAAAAAAGCAAATACACAGACATTCTTACTGAAATACGAACCAAGTTGGATTGTTCTTACGGGTGACTGTCTACTATAAAACTACCAAGTCCCAGGAGAATATGGACCGGGAGTCAGTTTTCAAAAAGATTGTGTTTTCCCCCAAATTTACCATGGACATGAAATCAGCGAGTTTTTAAAAAGTTCCATATTGGAGGACACTTTCAAAAAGTTGCAGTTTCATCATAACGTACATGGACACCCAAAACACAACAAATGTTTTCCATTTTCACTTAAACTGTGTAAAAAACATCTTGTCTACAGAAACATTCAATATCGAACGTAGGAAAGTACCAACTGAACATAAATCAATGTACAAAACTAAAGGGAATTTCTGTTGTTTCCTAGATTTTGCCATAACTTGTAGTTTGACGTTCAGTTCAGAAGCAACAGCATAATATACACACATCCCTAAAAGCTACATGCTCCTAAAGTTGTCCCAGCAAAGCCAGGTGTAGTTGTTATTGCTTAGTTTATTTTCAGCATGGTGCTAGGGCGGCTCAGACGATCGGCCTTGTGAGCATTTACAGCCCTTTGGTTCAGACCTGTCTAACTTTGAGTTAGGACTCAAACACACTTCTTAAATTGGTCTCAATTTGGCAAAATTCTCTAGGTCATGAAAAGAATGCCAACATTAATATTCTGAAAAGAAGACGTTTCCAAATCGTAATGGTTTACTCCACCAATCCCTGTGATGACAAAGGGAAAGTCCTGGGATCACATAGTTAACTGAAAAATTGTAGAAGTGCAATCGAAAGTACAGTGACAAAATGTCAATCATTAAATCATTGATAATCCCGAAGCCCTGAACAAGTGCGTCGGATGTGTCGGTCAATATGAATGTGTTGAAATATTTCACTAATATTTTGTCATGTGGAGTGAAACTACATAAAGTCAAATGATGAAAGACGGAATGATACTGTGGAAATCTTGAAATAGTTTGGGGGGGGAATTCATATTTTCTGCACTACATTTCTGCAGGAGAGTGAAAGACCTGAGTGAAATCTTCCTTCGACCAGTCAGTGGAATCTGTACGCCATTCATCCATCATCTGGACCCGTTTCATCCAGGGTCAGATTTACCAAGTGATTTGTACTTGGTAAAGAAATCACGTTTCTTTAGGGTATACAGATGTAGTATAAATGAAGGAATGGTGGAGGAGGAACACAGATAAGAACTAATGTGCTTCAGAAAAGCATTTTATATTTTCTTGTTTGTAATTTTCATACCTGCTAGGGCAATTTGAATTAGTCAGTGGTTATTGCTAAAACTGTAAAGACAGGCTTTGAATTTCCTACTGTATTAGAAGAAACATGCAAATAAGCACCCAGAAACTTTCTGATGGCCAGAACATTGACATTTGGAAAAGTCCTGCTTCGGGCCAGCAGGACAAATTGCCATACCAGGAAACCAAAAGAACCTTGAACTGTAATTTCAAAATTTGTCGGTTGTTAGTTGCGAAGTCTTTTCATGCCGTCTCTCTGGGATCTGCTGTGCAACTGTCTGCCCTCAGCAGGTATGATGTGACGTGGAGTGCACAGAAAGGCTCTTAACCCCGTGGTGCATTCAAACTGCCACGGAACATAACCGAGAGCAGAGCTCACCACTTGAACTTTAGCCCTCTCTCCACAAAGCTCTAATTTCAGCTGCCAGCTGTTCCGCAGACACCAGACAGATTGCTCTCCGCCAGTAGAAAAATGTGAGACTGTATAAATTATTGCAACACCATTTCACCGTGTTCTTGATTTTGACCGGATTGGAGAGCTGCCAAGAAAATGCTTTCCCACTGTCAGAAGCTGAATAACACCCCCCCCCCCCCCCCCCGCCCACCCCCACCCAACCTCACAGACCAAAAACCCCACTATGTATATTTAATTGTCACACTTGCAGCGATCGCAAACAAACCAGAATGAAAATTAATGAAATAACTGACATTGATTCAGTCGTGTCTATAATTCACGTCATATGTGTGGGGTAATTTCGAGAGAACGCATTAAACAGAAATATGAGCACATTACAGCCAACTAATGCAATCCCGTTTAAACAAGGACTCAACGGCTCATTTTTAAAACATATATGCATGATGGCTAAGATTTATGACACTCACTTTTTACAAGTACGTGGCTTTCGCCTTCCAAGTTTTAATGGGTTCTCACAGTCCCACCTGCCAAAACTATTCCAGTGAGCATATACTCTACTGCCGCTGTGATTAGGGGAATGAATCAAATTGAAAATAGAACTGCCACCACTAACTCAATAATCCCAACCACAAGAATCGAATTGACATTTGTATAAAGAGAGCATGACACAACATTACTTTTCCTGTCTCTTGCTTCAAGGTATTATAATTGTTTTAAATTCTGACCTTTCAGTGGAGCTTTTTGCGCTGATAGTTTTGTGGTGCAGAAAGGCCTTGGTCTAAGATGTTAAGCTGTTTATCTCCACCAAAGGTATTAAGAGGCGGCGCTGTTTGAACCTCACCTGGGCCAGATCGGTAAAATAATAGTATAATGACATACAGACACCAACTAATCTTTTCCCCTTTTGTTTCAGGGCAAATAATACAAACACATTTGATGGATTTTCTACAAAATCTATTGTGAACAACCTCAAGTTGAATCTGAACTCGTCTTTTTGCCACAGTGATTTTCTTCACAATGAGCCCCCGTTGCTTCTGGGTGATTTATTGCAGCCTATTTGATGCTAATGTAATTCAACTTGTAAGGGAACTAACTTTCACTGCAACGATTTTGCTGCAATTGGGAGTTGAGTTCTGGCTCTTAATGTTTGGTAGTCTTACTAAAAACTTTAGAAACAATAGGTAGTTTCACTGAGGAATTGCAGTTATTGCCTTCTTTATATGTTTTACGCCACAGATATCCCATTACAGATGTTTTCCATGTTTATTTTCTCCATTTAATGTTTGTATCGCACGTGTAATGGCATTTAAAAGTCTATTCGTCCATCTTCTAGCTTCACTCCATGCATGTTTTGGTTTTAAAGAGCTGACACTGGCAAATGAAAACACGAGTAATTTCGCGGTATTTTAATTTTAAATAAAATCCTTTTTGTTCAATTTACATATTGAATCGGTTAAATACAAAAAAAGAAAATTACTTAAATCACTCCCTAATATTTTTAAATACAAACTTGTCTTATTCGGTCAATCTCATGTTGGATTTCTGTCCAAAATTGCTATTGACTACTGAAAACCACAGTCCCAACACATAGCAGATCTTCTATAATCTGCAATTTTAGGTCTGGAAGAAAAAGGAAAAAAATAAGGAAGTGACCAAAAATGGCCACTTGCCCTATAAAGGTTTAATAACGTTTCATAACATTTGATTGGATTGGTTTTTGTGACGCTCTTATATAATGCTCTGAAGGAGCGTTCCAGTGTAATGTACAAAGGTTTATCAAGCATCCTGCCTTAAGGTTAAACATCAAAGTGTTGATCTGTCTCAATTGCTGGACACACAAAGAAAAATATGTTTCTGCCCAATTAGCGGGGCCCCCTTCTTCCCTGCTCCAGTTCTGATCATCACAATGGGAAACGATAATAGAACTTGACAGATCACTGGATGCGTCTTTTCATTCTGATTCAAACTAACTCACCATGATTATACAGGGAGCTGTCAGACTGCCACCGAAGACACAGCAGCCAATCACATGCCAGAGTTGAGTTGAATCATCCGTGCTGATAGAGTACGAGGATGTCATGCCTGTTGCACTTGAAAAGGACAGGCTCCTATCTGCTTTCAACAGATTGCTATGACTGTTCTGCTATATGTTACAGTGGGAGAGATAAGAAACAACTCCCACAGTAGTTCTGAGCCGCGGCAGCTGGCAGCTTGAAGGAAATCAGGCTGGGATTTCAAAAGATATGTAAACTGGTTTCTCATCAATTTTTAACCGAAACAGATGGTCATCACTCCCAGCGAAGTCCCGGGAATCCGCAGAGTCGTGAAAAATCATTGACTTTGTAATTGCGCAGCCACAAGTCAGAGGTGTGATGTCAGCATAAAGTCCCACATGGAGGATGGGGAGTGGTTGAGCTCCCTGAGCCGCGGAAGCAAATGAGAAAAAATAAGCTCATTAATGAAGTAAATAAGGTCTCAGGTGACAGTGGTTAATGTAATTTTATTATGCTAATAAATCTCAAAGGGCTCTCTTGGTGTACATGCATAACGACTCACCGGAATAGATTTACAAATTGGAATGCAAAGTAAAATTGGCGTCTTCCCCTATTCGTTCTAAGCGCTTCACTGACTTACATTCATTTTGTATGGATTTCCTTCACAGTTTGCCTCTAAATAGCAAATTACCATAATGTTCTGGGATTTCATAGGTTTCATTTGAAGTGGTAATGGTAAACCAAAATCAATACGATAAGCCTTGGAGGCCGATTGTACGTATGATCATGAAATAGATCACAATGTTTCAGGAGGGCACAGAACTTCAACTTCGACGGGGTTTTATGCATGTACTAAATCTTTCATTAGTGTACATGGCTGATCATAGAAGCATATAAAATGTATTTATGTTGTACAAGCAGCACCGTATTCCCAGGAAACTGAGCAAAGGATACAACCAGAATAGGACACAGTAAATATTCCTTTGTAGTAATACCAAAGAAGTGATTTTAACACGTTTCAAAAAAATCCCCTCTGGCTGAATTATTTTGATGAAAACCTAATTATTCAAATCATAGGGATAAATGCTACACCGACTAACCCTACAAAACACATAGATTCTCTTGATGTGTGTATATAATATAATGCCATTTGCGATCAGTTAAAACTTTGACATTGAAGTCGTACATGTTTTTGTTTTGTGCTCATATAATCACAGACTTGAGAACTAAAATTAGTTTCTGATTCCAGTTCATCTGTTGATGCAGTTTGTCTGAATGTCACCAAACACACCCACACCTATTCTATTAGAAGTTACCCTTCTTTCTGATATTACTTTGCGGATGTTAAAACAGTCCGATTTTTCCTTTATTCAACTTTGTTTTTATCATTTCCCATACATGTAATGGTCTTAAAAATTCTGCTTTCTTGCTTCTATCCACACCTATGACCAGCCAGCAAATATTAAAGAAGGCATAAAATTACCTTTTATTTAATTTCTGCATATTAGCATATTTTCAGAGTCTACACACTGGTGTAGTTGAGAATATCGCGGTTTGAGTCTGAGATTTGGAGCTTTCCTGGGAGAACTTTGCATAAATTTCCCTCCACCTAGGTGTGAAATGAAGTGTATGCAGTTGTCTCGATGTATTTTCATGATGTAGATTTTTGGGGAATTTTTCAAAAACAGTTCAAGACGAAATTGAACAACACAAAAGCGAGTACAAAAGGTTTTTTATTCATGCTTGCATCCATTGCTTGTTATGTATGTGACAACCTCAAGACGTCACTATCCGTCTTAGTGGTTATTTTATTGTTGTGAGGACATATTCTCCATTAATCATGGGAGAAGTCTTATGTATAGTATTAAAACACAGACCAATGCTTTTATTTCAAGCTGAAAAAACCAAACAAAAAAAACCACTGACAATGATTTACAACTTCTTTTTTCATGTTTCTATGAATTCTTCACAAAACTCTGTCCTAGTTTGTCGACCAGTGGTGCCAGTCAATAGCTCCCTGCCACATTTGTTATTGTCTGCTTGTATGAGTAACTCTGACATTTGCATGTTTTTGCAAATGCAAAAGCCAAAAAAAGAAAACAACATCCAGTGAAAATAGGATGACTCGCCCGGCTAATGAACCGCACAACAGAAGAAAACATGCGAGCCGCTGCGTCTTATTCATCCAAGATTCATAATGCGTGCATATTTGCACATGTGAAAAAGAAAAATATGATATATTGTATTTCATCGTGTGGGAAAGCCTATATGCATGTTGATGAATCCCAGTTTCCAGTAGAAATGGCAAGTGCATGCACAGAAGTTTAATTAACATGAATTAACATAATGGAATTGCCTCAGAAACTCCATAATCCTCCTGGACAAAAGTGGCGGTTGAACACTGAAGCCTGAGAATGAAATGCTTCTGAGGAGAGGAAAAGGAAAAAAAAAAAAGTATTTTATGGCCCCACAAAAAGTGATGATATGGAATGAGATCATGAAGCAGTTTAATGTTGTCCCATATGTGCAGAGAACCGTGGAGAAACGGGAAAAGACAGTAGTTTTGGTGAAGATGCTCAATCAATGGTGCATTGCGGGCCTGCTGAGAGAAAGTAAAAGGTCTGAGGAGGCGTTCCCCCCCCCCCCCCCCCCCTCAAAAATGCCGCCTCACAGGGGGATGCGTTACTCCCTGGCAGTGATCCAGATGAAGGTTTGACGCCGACATACTGAAACTTCAGCCATGCTGAAGAAAACAGAACAGCGCTGCTGAAAGACAGATGTCACCAGAGCCAAAGTTAAAGGGAAGAACATCATGAGCCCCAGAATTCAAATGGAGTCTAATTAGTTATCGACTTAACACTTAAAGGCCCGTAATAAGTCAAGTATTAAGTATTTAAATAGCTTGCTGAGTCAATGTGACAGCTCGCTGATGCACAGATCGAGGTTCAGTTCAGACTTGATATATATTTAAAGAAGTGGATGTCTCCGCAGTGTGCACACGTTAGGGTTTCATTTTACGGTTTGAAAAACTCCATTTTTACTTTTGGAACATTTCCAACCCAAAATTTTGGAATTGGTATGAGAAAGTGTTTGTCCCTCCCCCCATCAGAATATTGGATTAAGCCACCCATCCAAACACAAATCTATGAAATTAGTATTTTTTTTTTTAACTTGCTATGAAATGAGAACATTTGTTTAAAAGAAAAAAAAAAAAAAAGCAGTCTCCCAAATTTGAACTTCTGTCTAATGACACATTGCAGGACAGTTACCAGGTTTGTCAGTGAGCTAAACACTCACTTATTGACAGTTTGGTGGGAATATTCTGTAGACGTTGACAGAACCTGAAATGGCAAAAGGATTGTCTGTTCAGTCCCACTCATCTGTTGCAACGGATACTCAGCCGATGTCGTCTCTGAGTGGAGTTAATAAAACAACCTGTGGAATGTGATCTCTCAGAAATGTCAAAGTGGCGCTTCAGAAAATTGTTCTAAAGAAAGGAGACACAAGAAAAGGGTCAAAGCCTTTGCAGGATGCGGTGAGGTGAAGCTGTAAATCCATGGGGCTCTACAAATGAGGGACATTTGACGAAGGCCACAGATGAGAAACGGGAATACATAAGAAGTACAATGGCAGTGAATGGCTCTATTTCTGTTCATCCATCTATACTATCATCATCATCCAGACGGGGCACATGGGAAATTGTTGTCCAACACAGGGCGAAATCAGAAAGACACTAAGGACACGAAGTTGGTTCTAAGGAGCTCGGATTGTGGCAAAGGTAGATCCACTGTGTTGTCTCCACCAAATTCTGAGACCTGGCAGCAGAATTCAGGACTCACCAGGTTAAGCAACGTCTTTCCCCGAAACTTCTGTGTGAATTATAGCCCAAGTTTCCTCTTCTAAGTTGACAGAATTGACACTCGCTGTGGTTTTCTTCTGCTTTAGCGCATGAACTTCAAGGTTCAAAGTTTTTCGCAGTACTCTGGGTTTATTTGGATTAAGTTGATTTTCTGTCAACGCCACCTCGTTTGAATAAAAAAAAAAAAAAAAACATAATCGGGTGTGTGTAGAAAGATTCACAATAACCGTGCCATATTCAAAACCACTTTTATTACCTATTTCCTTGATACCGGTGCTCAGTTTGAATGTCCGCAGACTGTCCTGAACATGTCCACATCCCTAAATGAATTGATAAGCTCACATGTTGACTGGTTTTAGGTTTGAAATGTCTTTTCTGTCAATTGATGACTCAATCAAGTGTGTCACCTTGCAGTTCTCTGGTTTCTCGCTAGTGTTTTTATTTTGGACTAAAATATAATTTATTCAATTCCAACTAAAACGAGGATGAAATGAATTCGACAATCTCATTCTCTGCTTTCAAGGCAGCGACGTCAATGATACTGCCGCGCCGGTGCCTGAGCCAACAGTGTGATCACAAACAAACGAATGACAAAACAAGTTGTGCAAAAAAAAAAATAAAAAAATGTTGCAAACAACAATGTCTGCGTGGGAAGGACAGATAGTAGCTGTGATTGAACAGCCCTCGTGTTCACCCCTGCCTTGTTTATCCTCGCCTGAAGAGAAGCCAGTCACTCTCACTTCCACAGAGAGACCGTCTGAAGTACTCGACAATAATTGCCAATAAATAGCACCTCATGAAATGGACGGATTCATTTTTTCTTGTCCTTTCGAAACGTCGTCCTCTGGAAAGGGTTTGTGTGCGAGATTGTCCTGCTTTACCTTGCTGATTACTGGCCAGGGCACAATCACAGAACCTTTTCCGTCACCGGCATCTTAGTGTTAGAGTCGAGAGTTTTTTTGTGTGTGTGTGTGTACGTACACTCTGGCTCCAGACACAAATTTCGCGGCACAGTGTCAAATTGGTTCCTGTCAAATATGTCTTGTCTTGGCTTGTTGTTTTTTTTTTTTTTTTTTCCCCCCGGAAGCAGCGTGAGATCATTACATGGCAGCTTTTAATACGACTGAATCTGTGGTGCCCACTGCTAAAAGGAAAACTGAAAAACCCCAAAGAATTTTGACATCTTTACAAGCTGTAACAATTCGGTGAGAATCTATTAACCACACGGTGGTCTGTGTGTGTGTGTGTGTGTGGGGGGGTGCGCACTCATTATTTCAGAGGTTGTTGACAATTACCATCAGAGCTCCAGGGACGGTGATTATTTCATCATAATTTTACAAAAAAATGAATAAAAATAACAGCAGTTTCAAAAGAAGAAGAAGAAAAAAAGAAACACAGATATTCACAATGGTTTGCCGACAGTTGTGACATTTGTTCTCCAGGACACACCAGCAGCTTACTCACTGCTCCGACCGAACCTCGGAGGACAACCGCGGCAGACGTAAAGGTTATGGTTACATAAGTCGGGTTTTTAAGCCAATGATGTAAAGTGTGTCAGGAGACAAGAGAGATTCCAGTGCTGGCTTGTAAATATAAATAATGTAAATATTTCAATATTCTGCTCTCCAGTAGGGCATGTGGGCGGGGCCTCGGTGTGTTCAAATTTTCATACAATTTATTTTCAACAAATCTATTTACTTTCAAAATTGTTTGCATTTGAAGAGAAAGTATGTTCAACATCAGCGCCTTTACTTATATAAATAACTTTTATGCAATACCACCAGACATGTGAGGCAATATAAACTTTGAGTACCAATAATATGCACTTTTCTTTACAGCCTGCCATGGAGGGAAAAATATTCACCCATTATGTTGTTTTTATAGTAGCCAAAAGTTGGTATCACTTTATTTCCATTAACAAGAAGCAGAAAAGATTGTGCAACGTACAACAAAATGTTTACTTGTTGTTGGTTTGTGGACATGTACTAAGGTAAATGAAACAACTGGATTTAAAAGCAAGATACGACCTTTAAAGGTAAAAAAATAAAAATAAAATAAGAGAAACAACTCGACTGGCTGACCGGACGTCTTCGTTCCAGTCCTCTTGGATATACTGATTGCCTTTTATAAAGAAACACTGTGTTGACAACAGATCTGCTGAAGCTTATATAAACTGGCGATAGCAAGTGTGAGAGCCATGTTTATTTTACACCTGCTTACACGAGATCAATCAGTGCACTTTTTCCACACCTACCTGGCCACGTACCTTTAATTACTATCTTGCTTCAGAGATCTGGAAAATACAAGCAGGATTTTTTTTCATTTGAATTAATGAGGTTGGGAACTAAAATAAACAAGAACTCTTTCGTAAAAACAAAATATATAATGTAAAGTGTTTTTTCGAATTTAAATTTTTTTATTTTATTTTTTTTTATAGAGCACCAACACTAAGAGATTATACTTGTACTCCGCCACTAGATGTATTCCCGAGTCTTACACATCGCGCCTTTAAGTCTGGTCTTGCAGCCGAACGCTCTTAATGAGAAACTGCAGCAGCTCTGAGCCGTTAACAATAAACAGTGCGGCTGTTAATGCCGAGTAAAAGAGTAACAGTGGATTACATGCATGCATCATTTCCCTTTAATCCCCTGTGCATTGGACCTCTGCACAAAGACAAAATCTGCCAGTGAACGCTCGACAACTACAACAGCAAGAGAGAAAAGAATAGTAAAATGTTATTTTTCACAGTGTTTCACCATTTACACTGCATACAATACACCCCTTTTACTTTTTGATTAAAAAACTATAGCCTCATGGCTGTGTAGCAATTGGCCTCATTACAAAAAGACCACACTTTTAATGCCAGCTTGCACCTTTCCTTTGAGAGTTTGCATGTTCTCTCTGAAGGAGCTCCAGCCTTATATCACAATGCAAAGACATTTGCGTAATGTCATCAGATGTTTCAAGATTTTGGATGTGGGTGATTATGTGTAATAACTTCGTGACCTTTCCAGAGTGTTTTGTGCCTTGTATCCGTTGTTGGCTGACGTAGGCCATATGTTGAATAAAGTATGTACAGAAGGATGAAATACGTGGGGAAAAAAAGTGACATATGAAGTAAATCTAGGAATTAACACACATACAACTTGTGCACAAAATTTCAAAATATATTCAAACTGAACACTGAAGAGCATGTTGTGTGTGCTCCATATCAAATTTATGGTTCGTAGTACCATAATGGGAAAATCAGTCAATTCTATAATTTATATTCTATTCTAATCTATATCTAATTCTATAATATATTAGCAGTGTTGTACTCACTATGCCACACAAATTGTTTTGATATATAAAATGATTCACGACCACCTAAGAATAAAAGCGATTGTTTTTAAGGTTATATGGCAATAAAGCACACATCAGACACTCTTCAAGGTAATTAATAAGGCAAAAAAATTGAAGACATGATCATACCACAGAGCCAGACAGGACACCCCAGTGTATAGAGTACACATAGTGTATAGCAATTGCACTGTGAAAATACACGTGGATTTTCATTTAGTTAGACTAAAAGTTTCTTTATGGATACTCACATTATTCATAGTAGCTTAAAATGGGGCACAGAAGAAAGCTTTCCCTCTCTTGAAAGCAGTCGCGGTATATTTCCATGTTGCTCTTAACTAACAAGGTGCATCATTCCCTCGGGTCTTAGACGAAGACTGTGGTGTGATGAGAAAAAGAGCGGGTTAGACACTCGCTTGGCAAAAGTTTAAATGATAAACTTTTTTTTTTTTTTTCCCCACCCAAAAGAGAAATGCAATATTTCTAAAATTAGAGCATAATATAGCCGCCCGCTTGTGCACGTACTTCATGAAAAGACTCGCCCCTGGGATACGGAATGTTGGAGCGAGTTCCTGTTTCCCACATATCTGACAGAACACTCCTATCCGAACCACCAGACTTGCTTACCTGCAGTGTTGGGAATAGCACTTTTTATTTTTTTATTTTTTTTTACAGTAATACATTGTAGTAGTCTCACTACTCGTGGCAGTTATGAGTTAGTGACTGAATATTATGAAATTAATCATGCTGTTCCTGAACTTTCAAGCGAGCCTGTGCTCATGCTCAGGCTTGAATTTTCTCCGCTCATTTGACGGGTGCACAGCCGGCTTTTTCACGGTACACATTACTATAAGAGCTCGCTAACAAACGTATTGTAGAGCATCTTCCTCCAACTAGTCGATGTAGCCGCAGCTCACAGTAATGTGGAATCGGCCAGTGGACAAGCAACCGGTTGATCTTTCATTCGTTAGTTGAAGTAACTTCTTCTGAGTCCTCCACCAGCGATAGACGCAGTGACTCATGGGTGATAGTACTTGTTTGATAACCGAGAGTCGAGTTCAGTATATGATCAATCCGTCCACAAGGGGTTGGACGAGAAACGAAGCGAGGAAGGTCAGATTAGTCACATTTTGACATAATCCGCGTGAGTGATAAGTACATGTGTGGTATTCGCCTCAGTTATGCTGCAGAGACCATTTATACATTGTGGTCATGGTACATTTATAAGTGAATCATTGCTGTTCTGAATCATCCTAAAGCACTGCTGTTCTTGTGAGAAATGCCAGTATAAAATGTACTATATACCGCATGTTCACGCAAATACATGATATTTTGTGGTTTTATGCGTTTTGCAGGGGATCTTGCAAACAGAGATATTGGAATGGAAGTCTGGCGTGCAATATTCTCTGTTTACAAGAGAATTATCTGCTTGTTTCTCCATTCGTTGGTTTGAGTTTGCCGTTCAGTGATTGGATGGAGTGCCGTTCCCAGACAGGCACAAAAAGCAAACCAAAACAAACAATATGGGGGATAAACTGTCACAAAGCTGTGGGGAAAAATAAGAGCAACAAAACAAATTCAGATAAGATTACAAAAAACTAACGAGGGTCACAACACCAAACATTTGATTGAAACGTTTGCAAATGAAAAATGTGGGCAGGATACCACTAAAATGCTAATCGCCACACTCGCAGCAGCATGTCGACATTTTCGTATGTTGTCTCATTTCATGCTCTACGTTAATGTATTATCATATATATATATTATTTTATGAAGGCAAATGCACTAAATAGTGTGATCTCTCAGATTCTCTTCTCAGTAATCCCATGAGTAGAACAGCTTCCACATACGGTATATGGACAATATATATTGTCCATTTATTACTGATATTGTCCATTTATTACAATTGGTACCGGCCCCTAATGTTGGCTTTAATTTAAGTTTCATGTTCGTTTTTATGTACACCAAGGACGTATTAAAATCATCGCAGTATATTTGTTTGCCTTTCTGTATGAATGTTAGCAGGATTATGTCAAAACCACCGCACAGGATGTTGTCGAAATTTTCACCACAGGTAGAGGCCTGGGAAGATTCCCTAAAATTTTGGAGGTGATCTGGAAACGTTTTATGTTTTTTTTTTGTTTTTTTTCCCCCGAGTTCAGGTCATCATTTGGACGAGTTGAAAAAAAAGTTGAAATTCTTCCTGAAAAATTTGAGATGATTGTGAAGTTCTAAATACTGAAGTTGATTACTCTTTTTCCAATAAATAGGGGATTTTTGTAACCAAAGCAGAAACGTTTCATCGTCTTGTTCTATATTTGATTCAAGGTAGTACAAAAAAAAAAAAGGGGGCTACTAATGTGCAAAATAATGTGAACATGTTTGGGTTTTTTTTTTTCAAATTGGTGAGGATAATATCGGATAGAACATCACCCAGGTGCTGATTTTCACTTTGATTTACCAAAGTTCTTTCTTCCCTACTTTCTCTTTCTTCTTCCTCATCTCCTTCATAGTTCTCTTCTTCTTTCTGTTTGATTCCCTCTTGGTACGTCAGGTTCCTTTGAGTTTTCCATCCTGCGTCTTTTGTCCAGCCTCCAAAGCGAAGAGAAATCATTGCAAACAAATCCGGGATCCGACACATTTGGTTGGAAGGCGACAGACTTTCAGCAGAAGCGGCGTATGTGAAGCTGGTTGTGCTTTCCGGTGAAGACTTTTATCCCCTCACCAGTCTGGCTCGCCATCCTTCTGTCGCTCATCCTGGTTTCTAAGCCACATCTCTCTCTCTGTCTCTCTGTCTCTGTCTCTGTCTCTGTCTCTGTCTCTCTCTCTCTCTCTCTCTCTCTCTCTCTCTCTCTCTCTCTCTCTCTCTCTCTCTCTCTCTCTCTCTCTCCAGCATTAATCTTTATGAGCCAGCTCCTCTCTGAGTCTTATACCCGCTGAATATCACACGCTTCCCTCCGGTTTTGGCTCCTCTGCCCGATGCTCCCGCTCCCCCAAAGCCAGCAGGTCTGCGGTGTTGTCTTTTCTTGATGACCCTCTAAGGAGCTAGGCTTTTGGTTTCAGCTCGCCCCTGGCACACCTCAGCTCTGCTTCTTTTCCTGGATGAGACCAGCCTGCTACTTCAGGGGTTTGTTTTCCTCCAGCAGAGATCTGATGGCAGCAAACAGGGTAACTTGGAACCTCGCTGAGCTGATCAGAGCACTGCAGCTGACTTGGGGCATTTATTTACTCATTGCTCAATTGCCTGGCAATCAACAGACATAAAAAAAAAAAAAAAACAGCTATAAAAATGTATATGGTGTATGTACGTATGTTTGGAATCTTAACTAGTAATCAATTTGATTGATCACTATGTGCCTCACATCAAAGGGCTGCCACAATGTTCTTAGTCTGTTTCACATTAAAAGCCCTCCTTTTGAATTATAAACCTGAACCTGCAGTCATAGCTCTTTTCTTTTTTTTTTTGTTGCTTCTTGTTTACCGTTGCCATTTAATGTGACCCATTTTTGGATTTAATGTTCACAAACTATAGCAAGGATCTTCATTCAGTCATGAGACTCTTTATTTTCTCAGACTGTGATGGAGTAGGAGTAATGATTATCATTGGGGGTACTTTGTAGCTTCAGCTAAGTTGAAGCGTTCCATCGGAAATTAAAAGGTATTTATGAATTATGTAGGTGCCAAAGCTAGTATTGCTAACAAATATGGTAGAATGATATAAGACTAACCACAATGAACTGAACTGCACCCTTGAGGTAACCAGTACACATCAGTATTCATGTCTATTTGGTAAGTACCTAAGTCCCCCTGACATACACACTAATTTCCAATTCTGGTATCTTAAACAAGTCTTTGTGTACACCCCTGTTTTAGTCCAACAAGCGAGGACATATATTCTGACCAGTGCATGGATTTTGAAAAACCTATACCTATCCGAGTATAGTCCCCAGTAAAATGTTTTACAGCACGATACATGACGCCGAACTTCTGGGAAATGCTTGCAAAAGACTGCCAAACCAAGAAAAGACTGAGTTTAAATGTTTAACTTGGTCTTTGAAGGAGAGCTGGAGCAGGCGCTTGAATATACATGGCTCTGTCAGACTCTGTATGGAACTATAAATAACAGAAAGGAATAGAAAATGATTAGAGGTCAAAATTCCAGCTTGTAGAGTTTCAACTCCAAACAAGTTGAGAATACTTTGATGCCAGGATCAAAATACAGCCTTGTGCTGTTTATTTCAGTGTTATGTCACAAGTGATGTCAGTGAGGTTTGTATTTTTTTTTCTCTTTGCTTTCACTCTCTTTTCTGAAACAAACTCAGCTGGTTTGGATTTGACACTTTTTGAATTGGGAAAATTGGGCGCTCATACGTTTCTGAAAATTGGCAATTTGCTCATAGTCAAGAATCTGCAAGAGCAAAGAACATCCCGAATTATTATTATTATTATTATTTTTTTTTACAGTTGGTGATTACAGCACTCAGCCTGGTGACCTGTAATCAAATGGTTATCAAAGAAAATCATGTATAAGTGGTGTTAGAAGTGATGGTGCATGGACACAAGACCCAAGTACTCATGAAAGTTCCAACAAAATGCATTTATTTATTTTGTCTTTATCAGGATGAACGGTACACCGGTACACTGACAAACTACTCAGCTCGACAGGATGGATGCTGGCAGGGATGAAGCGAACAGGCGAGAGACTAGTTAGTGTGGCACGAGCAGGAACAAACTCCAGAGAGTCTAAACACGAGTTGGAAGTCTCCCAACAAATCCATCCTTACCGCAACCCCCTTCAACCAGGGTCTGAAAAATACAGCAAAACTTATGAGTTTAATGGGACCAGTGAGTAAAAGATGAAACCTCTGCTCAGTCTGCAGTGATGATCTGACAGTTGATGATAGGGGTACCTTATTTCTTTTGGACGATAAGCTACACCTGGCTCGCGTAAAAAAAAATCATTATGAACGGAAAAAAAAAAAAAAGCATAAATAAGTCAATTCTTGCATGTAAGCCTCCGCCGGCTGCTATTTGAGAACTCGTTTGTAAATTTGTTTTTCGCACTCTGGCTTCATGCTTTTAGCTCACAATTTGTCTTCTTTCATTTTTGTCAAAACGGAAATCATCTCTCTGCTCCTCCCCAGTCCCTCGTGTGTTTCCCAGACACTCAGAACACTTCCTGCTGTTCCGTGTCTGCTTTGTGCTGCATATTTTATTATTTTTCAGGAGGTCAAGGCCTTACTGCTCGTCTGTGTGATCACATCAAGTCACAGGAGGACAATAACTTTGACTGGATCAAGTTTAAGATAATTAAAAATGTTTCTAAATATTTGGACCATGTCGCCATTTAGATGATTGCCTTGATTTCCTTTAATTTTGTCTACGAGTAAAAAAATAAAAAAATAAAAATCCACTTATCAGGTTTGCATTTGACACTTTTTAAATGGGTAAAATAAAATCATGAATAGTAAAATGTGTTCAAGGACAAAGCAAATTGCTCCTATTCCACTCTTACAAAAGGAAACGGACTCAGACAGTGATGTGTGCTCTTATGTCAGGGCTAATAGCTACATGTCTAAATGTAGAAGGCTGAGGTCGATTGTTAAAGCACGAATTAGTCAAAATTCATGAGCTTCAATCATATTGCAATCTCAAATGGCGTTACTTAATTTCCTAAATTCACTGGCACACACATGGTGCATTCAATCGCAACATTAGGCGTTTTCACCTTCGATATAATCACACACAATCCTGTTTTTACATCATTATACACATGTGCTTACAGTTATCCGTTGTTTTAATTAGAACTACAAAACAGTCCATTGGATAATTGGGAAGTGGATCATGTAGCTGTCAACATATGAGCATTGTTTGCATTTCCAGCTGATTGACCTGCCCAGTACACCTCAAACACTAAATTATGATAAAGATTCTTATCAGATGTGATAACTTATCAATTACGTGGATCTAAAAGATGAAGAAAAGGCAAAATTAGGCTCAGAATTAATCATTAATGTATAAACATGTAAGAATGCTGATAGGACATACTTCTACTTGGATAAATTCGTATAGAAAACTGATTCTAATTAGTTCTGCAGCTCAGAGTTTAATTATCAGTCTCTAGTCAAGTTTGGATATTTTCTTGACCTACAGACTGATTTTTTTTTTTTTAATTCTGATTTTAATATATTTTTTTTCCATATTCACCCACAGAATAGTAAGTTCCATTCACCTTCAAGCAAGAGTAGTTTTAGTAGATTAAATCTTGTGACAGTTAAGCAACAATAAGCGTGATCTCAGTCCAAGCTGAACACTTTCCGGTTTTTCAGAGCCCAGGTGCATGAGTACCTGAAATGATAGTTTCGACTGCTTTAATGTCAGGTCATTCACTTCGCACTAGTCACTCCAATCACTGGGCTTTCATTCTCAAGGAGCTGTGGGATTGTCTTCTAGATCAGGGCTAACAGCATTCACCTCAAAAAGAAAAGTACCACCAAAAAAAAAGAAAAGAAAGAGAGCGAAGCGAAGCAAACTCATGTTCCTGGATGACTGAGCAGTGACGGAAATCAGCGGCTCATGTCAGGCGCCAACTGGCAGAAAAACCCTGGTTGTTAAGAGCTCTCTCCAGAGAAGAGGCGAGGGTAGATCTCAACTCCAGGGTGCTGATGTGCCTGGGGCCCCCGCCGGGTTTCAGTCCTGAACAGGAGCCACGTGGGAGCCCAAGTCTAATTGTCATGCAGGTGAGCTGAGCGGTACAGAGAACAGGTTGCGTTGGAGATGTCTATGTAAAAGAGGCGGGGGGGCGGCGTCGCTCAGTCACACCACAGCTCGTGCAGCCAGACGTGGAGCCTGGAAGAACTGGGGGAGAAATAACTGAAAGTCTGTTAAAGCGAACGAGGTGAAAGAGGCAGGATGAATTCCTACATACATTATTTTCGTGGAGCTTAAACATTGAAATGTGTATATGTAGCTATGCTGGCTGGGGAGGGTAGATCTCGTACAAAGAGGGACGGTAAAGTAAGATTTTGCGCGTAAAAAAAATCTGAATCGTCATCAACTGCAAACTAGACAATGGCTGTGTTCAACGTCATATCCTACACACTTCAGACAAAAATGTCATGTTTACTGCTTCTGACTTTGGTATCCAGTAGGGTAGGTCAGACAGAGCTGCTTTTCCATCTCAGAAAACAGTAAAGCGTCTCACTCTTGCATTTTTAATGAGGAGCAGTGGTGAGCCACCATATTTGAGAAAAAAATTCTAATTTATTGGTTTATTTTTTTTACATATAGTGTTTAAGTTCAGAATAGACCAAAAAAATAAGCATATAAATTGTGTAGAATCACTCCATGTTTTGTTTGCAGTTTCACTTTCACATGTCAATGATACTGGTGGAGGAAGTTCCTTCAGTTGTCGGTCAGTTTTATTCAGTAACAGCAGATCATCCTTAAAGCCCCGTCCATTCTCAGCAGAGTTGTTCAAAGTCCTTATTGTATTGGGAACACTGCTGATACCAGTGTATCTCCTCACCCTCAGGTCATTAACGTAGCCCTCTGCTAAAATGTATCTCAACTCAAAATATAATTATTTAATTTGTCTGTAAAAGAAAAAAAAAAATCCTGACCTATCCACATGAGACAGAAAGACTTTGGATCTGTGGCGGCTTTAACAAAAAGCTGCTGCTGATTTGGAATCCCTTTTTTTTTTTTTTTTTTTTTTTGTGAATTAATCAGGATGAATCGGTGGGAAAGAACTTACGGCAGAAGATAATCATCCCCAGGATGATTCACAGTGGAGTGAGCATCATGAGTTGGGGGCTGCGTTTTATCTGGAAGGGAAAAGGAATTTCCCAGTTTATCGAGGTAAACTACAGGATCGTGTCAGAATGGCTGTCTGACAGTTGTCGCCCTGCAAACTGGCTTTACAAAAAGATTAGCTCCCTCTTTGGAGAAGCCTTCATATCAGGACCTGAAAGAAATCGAAACGTTGTTGAGTGTCACAACAGGTATCCTCAGGGTATGGCCGAGCAAGGCGCAGACCAATAATGACAAAAGTTTCCACTTGTCATATCAACAGCCACCAAAAGGCCCATATAAGGATTATATTCACCAAATACATTCTTTTTTGTTGCTTTGCCTTAGATGTAGAGCAGATCTCTTTATAACTTATTACCAGCGCTACTATTAACTTATCTTCACATATGTGTTATCCACCGTCTCCTCCAGGTTTGCACATAAAAAAAAAATGGCTGTTAAGTTGCAAGCACACGTGGATGCTAGTTAATCAGGCCCCATGTGTTTAGTTTTGAAAGCAAGGAATTTGTTATTGCAGCATGCAACCATGTTAATAGATATTTGATGTCTAAAAGAATAATAATGATAATAAAAATAATAATAATAATAATGCCACACAGTCGGGTCAGCTTCTTTTCACAATATTCTCATTAATAATGGCAAATTAGACCCGTGGTGATGGCGGGGAAGCAGGGATTTATTACAGAGCTGTTGAATTACTCCACAACACTGTAGTTTTAGCAAGGTGTATCTAACAGCCCTCCAACTGAGTGTAAATTGCATTAATGTAAGAGCCATTTATCTGCTCTTGTTTCCAGTTATCACCGTCTCAGTGTCTCTGGCTTCGTGTTGTTGATAATTCCACCATACATTTATAGCTTTATTTGGAGTTACCCAGTGTAATAAAATATAATTGCAGTCTAATTAGGCTAATGCGATGGAATGACCCCTTTAATGATCGTACTGGAGTGAACGTGTCAAGCAATCGTGTGGCTACCTTCTTCCTTTGCCATCATATTAAACCTGCTGCTGCTTTTCAGGCACTCGAGTTACCAGATGGTCTCGCTTGTTGAAATGGAAAGCAGTGGGAGGCAACTTGGAATAACGCAGACAATACATGATAATTCATCTTCAGTGCAGCAAACACCTCTTGAGGGACCAGGTGACGGGATATAAGTAGGTCATTAGAGTCGAGGTGGCTGCTTCTAGCTTTTAGTCCTATTTATAACTCCATATACATATCACAAGCAAATGTCAGCTTCAGCAGTTTAGCTCCGGACAGAAAATGAATGGACGGATCAAGTAAAGTAGCTGATTCATGCACTGGGCTCCTCGGTCTATACAGCCAGGGAAGTGCCTCAAATACCTAATGCACCCTATTGAAGCATCACATTATCCTTTGACACCGGCCAAAGCTTTGGATTCCTTCATTTAATTGCCACCTATCTTAGATTCTGAAAACTGTTTCCCATTTTATTCATCACACTCAACTGACATGTACACAAGCACACATCATGACCAACTGTCACGCCCACGCAGGCTCGCGTTCACAGAAAAGAAAAAAAACAAAAAAAAACTATTGCAAATTATTGCCAAGCAGGAACTCAGAGCTGTTCTGAAAGCAGAGCAGGACCTTGAGGAAGTGAGGCTCCACCTGAAAAGCACAACTGAGACTGATACCAACAGTGTGTCCACATTGTATTAACCCCTTTGCAGGTGCCAACGTGGCCTATCGGTGTGGAAACTCTCCTTCTATCCACAGGGTCGGCGTTTCGATTTTCTTTCATGGTCGTGCCCGTGGAGCAGCAGCTGGCCCGTCCGGCAAATGCAGAGAAAGAAATGGCCTCATGAGGAGTGATGCGGTTTTGTACATGTTCCGGTGAGATGCAGAGCTGAATTCTTGCGACGAGATCCATCCTTCCATCCAATCTTTCTTCTTTAACTGTTGCAACAGATTGACCACAGAGTGTCGTGTGTGTGTGTGTGTGTGTGTGTGTGTGTGTGTGTGTGTGTGTGTGTGTGTGTGTGTGTGTGTGTGTGTGTGTGTGTGTGTGTGTGTGTGTGTGTGTGTGTGTGTGTGTGTGTGTGTGTGTGTGTGTGTGTGTGTGTGTGTGTGTGTGTGTGTGTGTGTGTGTGTGTGTGTGTGTGTGTGTGTGTGTGTGTGTTTTTGCAGACACAAAAAGGCGTGACCCAGACTCAAACTTGCGACTTTCTCGCTATGAGATGAGTACGAAGTGCTAATTTATGAAGCTCCTTTGGCCATTGGCCTTCGACAACAATCCTGCCCCTTCCCCACTCACCAGTACAGTTGCTATTCTTAGAAATTAACACTTTAAAAATGGGTAGAGTCACTTTACCAGTTATTATAAAAGAATAACCATTTATTTTTAGTCTAACATTTGGTTTGTTCTGTTTGGGCCAACCTCATGATGTAAATATGAAGTAAATCCTGCTGAAGTATCATTAGTTTGAAGTCAAATTGTGTCACTTATGTCTGTTTGAATCACAGTTAAAATCAAACAAACTCCCGCTTCAATAATGATAAAGTTGTTAAAGGTCAAATAAGTCACCAACACATTTCGATTCATATTTCTTCCCGAGTTTTTGCACTTTTTGAAGAAAGATATTTAACTCTTTTACTTTTTCACATCTCAAAGACATTAGGTGATGCTCATTTCAATGGTTTTATTCTATCAACATACGCATTTAAAGTTTCAGACATTGCACACCTGTCTTTTGTGTTTTGTTGTCCCTGTTGGAACACTTTAAATGCAGGAAGCTTATTCTTTTCACCCATACTTCAACACACAAACAGCTTTCAACGTCTTTCACAAACACATTGAGCAGGAGGCAAAACTTATCCAAAAGCTCTGCATACTGCACTGATAACATTTAGGTAGAAAAATTGAACTAACAGCAATGTTCTTATCCGACAGACATCCTAATCTCATAATGTCGAACGACCTATGATAGCACCATCACATGAGAAGAAATAACAACCTCTATGAAAGGGCATTAAAATACAAAAAATTGTACAAGACAGGGAGATATTATTTTATGATAAGAGTTCCCATCTGACCCGCCTCAAAAAAGTCCTTTGGTAAGTCAGTTTGATAGATTGTGCTGCTTTGAAGGGATTCATAATGAGTGTAGTGTTGATGTAGTGGAAGGGTTTATAAAGCGGCAGTGTGCTGGAATATTTAAAGGATTATTCTACTTTATTTCAACCTGGGGTATTTTCCGCCTTTATGCCGCTGTTGTGGCTGTCATCATACTGCCTCCATGTAACTGCACCTTCTTCAAACTTTGGCTGTAATTGTGCAAAATCTGTAAAGCTAAATGAGTGAATTGATTTCAAAATTCTGTTTTTGCAAAGCAAGGTCTCATGGGTCGGGCTGCTTACTGCCAACTGTGCAGGCTACAAAGTTCAGCTGGCGCTTTGCAGGCTGCAAAATATATTTGATCTTTGATTTGCTATATGCTTTTCTTTTTTTTTCTTTTTCAGAAGGAAGGTTGGACTTCAGTTGCACTATTAATGCAACTTTAAAGTTGCATTCAAAGCATCAATGTTTACTTTAACATATCTGGGGGCAGCCAAACGAAATAAAAACAAAATGCATGTTTTTTTAATGTGTCTGGCCTGCAGTGTTCATTGAACCGATGCCCTTTGATATATAATATAATGCCCTAATAGTGTTTATGTTGATATGAGGGACATAGTGGAGATTTCTAAAACTGGAGCTGCATCACTGACTAGGATCACAGATCTCATCTTTTTCATGTGAAAAGAGAGAATGAGACCCGATACACTCCAAGCCATTACGTATACAGAGTGTAAGGCCATCTGTGTTGACATGAGGGTCCCAGTGGAACTTTCCAAAACCTGGGCTGCTGTGTTGACCTAATAAATGATTTTCAGTTTTATTAGTGGTCACAAGGGGGATAAAATCTGTGGGAAAAAACAAGGCGCTATACATTCCCAGTAGATATGGGTTGGCAGTTTCTGTGTACATCGTAAGTTGTCCCATTCGTGTTGACACACGAGTCCCTCTGGAGGAGCTCGAGATTCACTGCTGAAAAGGACTGAAGACTTCTTCTGTTGTCCAAGACTTATTAAATGATGCAACAGGTAGAAAAAAGAAAGAAAAGAAAAAAAGGGTAATCGCAAAGCAAATGTTGGACAAAAACTGCAATACCTCCTGGTAGATGTGCGTTTGTGGAGGACAAAATCGATTATTTGGTAGCATGGTGGCCCAGATGGCATTTCATCTGGGATATTTGTGCTGGCAGCTTTTTACTGGACTCTGAACCAGCTTCTTCCATTAAACCAGAGTGTCTATAGTGTCACTCAGCATTCTGCTTTGAAATGCATGCAAACCCCCAACAGCAGACCATATGATAGCCTGGCTTGAGTACTTGGATTGTCAGCTTTTTCTGCTCTTTGCTTGACTTGTATAGTTGTGTGTAGATTACAAAATGATTATTCAGTTTTTTTTTTGCCCTATTTGAGTCATACCGGTTCCCAAGCAGACTTTGTGTGTGGCTCTGGAACCGGAGATCATTTGGATCATAATTTATCCGACTTGGTGTCCGCCCCATTGCAACCTCCTCTCTATACCAACCCCCCCCCCCCCCCCCCCCCCCCCCCCTCCCCTAACCCATCCTGATGATTTGTCAGCCAAGCGAGGACTAATCTGCTATATCTGACAGCTGACAACAGTGACTAAGTGGCCAAACATTTGGTATTGACTCTTTTCCCGAGGCGGCCGCCACTGATGAACTGGAAAAGGTAACAATGATGTCCTCCGGGTGGAAGGGGGCAGCTCAGCCACCTCCCCCCGGTGGTCACACTGTGTAGCTCATGACTCAGAGGGGCGCTTACAATATTCCCCACTTGCTCCTCGTGTATACCCTGGCTCCCTAAAGGGGAATTCCACTGTGTGGGTGAGTGTGTTAATGTACACCTATTAGTGTAAGCCTCCCAAACTCAAATGATCTTCAAGCCACCGCTAGCACTGTCATCTCATTGGCGAGCCACTTCACAGTTGAAATAACTCACTTCTCAAAATTTGATCTTTTATTGTGATTAGTGCCAAATCCCAAAACAAGAACAAAAAAACCCCAGTAGGTGCAGATCTTTTTTTCTCCGTCCGTAAATCAAATCATTTCAATAAACGAACTTCTGGCCAGACACTTGAAAACTCTTTCTCATATTTTCTTCATATCTAACAAAATGAAGTATACACATTGGCTCACAGCAGCCAGGGCAGAACATCTTTATACATTTTTTTGTAACATTTGTTTGTTCTTCTACTACTTTTTTGTGTTCTGCTGCTGCTTCCCTTTCTCACACAACCAGCTTTTATTTCTTTTTCATAATTTAAAAGAAAAAACAAAACAAAATGGTTATTTCAATTTTGTGGGGAGGGGGGATTTTTACTTTTTAAACATTTTTTAACATCAACTTGGGAGGTCAGAAGCAAGGGTGCACCGGTGGGGGCATGGGTACTGTCAGAGAGTGTGTGTGTGTGAGAGAGAGGAGAGAGAGTGTCTACACACATACAGTACATGATTAATTCATTACCCTTCCCAATAAGATTTGTTGCTTTTCCCTGCAGAGAGCTGCGAGGAGCAGAAGTTTTTTTTTTTGATTATTTTTTTTTTTGCCTGAAATACAAACTGCAGTTCACAGCGATTTGGTTCTTGTGTTTTTTTATTCTGCCTGCTAGGTGGCAGTGCAGCATGGGACTTTTGTGGTCCATTTGTGTGTGTTCGTGTGCACAAAGTCTTTTCAGCCAAGGGGACACTGCTCTCCCTGGCCAGTACAAACCAGATTAGTGGGATAATCCTGATTTAACAGGCCTTATTATCTTTTATTTAGGAGTATCCGTATCCACTGAGTTTTCTACTATTGAGACCGACGCACATTGTCCCAACAAGCCTTTGAGGTTTTGAATATAAAGCATCCTAATTTGATTAGAGCACCTTCAAATCTTTTCAGATGCTGCTGAACCGAAAAGTCGCCCCACCTCCAGGCAATGTTTTCACTTATTGGCGTTTCTTTCTGTGATCCACAACTTTTGAATGCAACGCAGAGGGGAGTCTGTGTTTGTATCAAATGATTTAATTACCATAATCTTATCATCTCTGGTAGTGCCGCTCTTTTAGTATGGGAGGTACAAGACGCTGATTGCAATGTAATTGAGAACAAATTGATTTTCCTCACTTTACGTTGCACGCTATTGATTGACCACAGTTTCGTGTCAGGTTTCAGGGAAATCAAAGTGTTCGGTAACCAGGGGTAATCTCACACTGTTGAACTCTACATTAACACATAGCCTCTATCTCCGTCGGACGGCTCAATCTAGAGGACTCTTAAGTGGGGCATGAAATGATAAATCTGGAATCGTCAGGAGCCGCTCGCTTTACTTGAAATCTTTTGCCAGGTTTGAGAGCTGGCTTTTTTGGGGGGATTAGGCAGAATAGATTGAAGTGTGTCACCCTCGATACTTGCATGCTCAAACTTATACCTTAATTTTCCACGAGTGCTTGTTCTGCAGACGCGTGACACAAAATTGCATCATCTTTGCAAGGCTTTGCGGCTA
This sequence comes from Lipophrys pholis, assembly GCF_963383615.2. Taxonomy (NCBI): domain Eukaryota; kingdom Metazoa; phylum Chordata; class Actinopteri; order Blenniiformes; family Blenniidae; genus Lipophrys; species Lipophrys pholis. The sequence goes on from NC_137633.1 coordinate 6,149,402, forward strand.
CCTTGCTAATGCAGAAGGAATTGCTGCCGTCCCTCACCAGTCAATATGCAGCCCGCATTTTCTTGTCATCGCATCCAATCTTCTTGGCAAGTGGTTCGGATATGACCACCCAATTCACTACAGAGGAGGATAAATCACCCGCTATCTCTATCTGTCTTCGGATGGGGGGGTTCCTCCTTTCTGACGGTGTGTTCATGGTCAGTTATGGCTGTCTGTGGTTACTAGCCCGCCCCTGCTACACGCTATAGTGGTGGCCTGTGGAGGACTTTATTGACAAGTACACTCATAAGTCAGACTGTTGATGCTTCACAGGCCGTCATCTGTTATCACTTCATCCATCTCCTCTATGGAGCCCTGCAGGTGACCTGCAGATAAATCGCATGTGGGGCCTTGCGACTGTCTCCAAGGACAAAATTAGATCGGTATGTACCTGTCAGCTTTATGAAATATGGAATGGGCCACTCGGTACACGGAGTGGGCTTAAGCCAGAAGCTTACCTCATTTCGCAAGCTTGAGGACTGCGGTGCTCAATACCAAACCAGCCTGATTGTGGTTCAGGCTGTGAGGGCTTTCAAATGCAACACTGCACCAATAGCGTCTCTAATTAGCCGACTAGGACTTGTCTTTACTGTACATACAACAACAGCAGCTGCGCCACGAATGCTAATATCTGCTTGTCAATTCACTCTCAGGAGTGAGGGCTGCCTCTCCTATTTGAATAGAGCAGCATGCAACTGTGGACATAGAGGGGAGCCACTGGCACACATCCCAAGTGTACATAGCCGCCGGCAGTCTCTGCTAGAGGCGACCGGTGTTTGTTTACTTTAAACTGCTCCATACCGAGGCCTCCTCACTGATTCACTGCAGCATGATTTGGCGTGCGGGTGTGCATATACCGGGATCAGCAAACACTGCGATGAGATACACTCCTTTTTGATGGCAGTCTCTTCACATGTCTTCCACCCTCTGTTTCCTCCCTGAGCACTGCAGAGCTTTCCCAGGTTCAGTCTGCAATCCATCCACATGTCAGGCGAGTCATTACCATAGCAAACTCGTGAAAAAGCCAGAGGTTTTATTTCGTTGTTTTTTTTTTCCAAGAAGGTACAGATAAACGAAAAAAAAACCTCTCTGTGCTTCCGAATCAGTTTTCTAGAGGCTTGTAACCTTCAAGCTTTGCCTCAGTAAAGGCCACATGTTCTTGTAATCCTAAGGACTGGCTTGTAATGAGATGGTCCACTGTTGCCCACGCATCGCTGCTATTATAGCATTGAGCATAGAGAGTGTCTCAAACAAGGGCACTATAATCCATCCTCTGAGGAAGAAATATCTGGTGTACCTGTGAGGCTGGAATTAATGGAACAGAACACACAGCAGCTAATAAAATACATAGTACTTTACCCAACACTGACCTTCGGGGCTGCTCAGAGAAACCACTGAAACAAGAACAAAGAAATGATCGGCATAAGCGGTTTTCACTGTCGACTGAAAAAAATGGATTGTTTTATTTTCCCCAAAACCACAAAAGTCTATACAAGAGAAGAAGAAAAAAAAAACCTATTTTTAGATAGCGCCAGCAAAAAGCATCCCACATTTTCCTTTTCCTTATTTTTATGAATGTAGTCATGGTCATTTAATGTTAAATAAGTAATTGCACAATTGTTTTTCCCCCTTCAATCAGTATCATGATGAAGTTTTAGACAAACAAAAATGGAGCGTAGGATGACTTTGAGTGCGATCCAAAAAACTAAACACAAGTAATGCATTTCATCTCATCTTCTACCATTCAAACCAAAGTTGCTGGGGATCAGACTGGCTGATTCCATGATCTCAACAAATATGTGGCTGTACCATAATGAGGTTATCCTCATGTACACTGAGATTACATACTGTCGTCATCAGCCATTTTTAGGTCTACCAGAAAAGTTTAATGGGATTGAAGTCCATGACACGTCCACTCCATTCATTTTCTAGACTTTAAACCATCTCTGTAGATGTACAGTGTTGCTGCGTGCTTTGTCTTTAGGAATTTAAATCTCTCATGTCATGGTTCTCTTTCAGACCCGATACGTTAATGTAATGTTCCAGGATTCTCAGGGGCCTGCTAGTGAAAAGCATCCCCACAGCTTGACGCTGCCACCATCATGTTTAATAGGGTAGATAGATAGACAGAGTCAACAGGGAAGTAAAAAAACTAAAACAAAAAAACATTAAGATGTCAGCATATTTCAGCGAACATTAAAGGGATGGACAATGATGATGGCAAATAAGAGACTAATGTGCTAACAAATATACATCACAGAGTTACATAATGTGTGGCAGATGAATGATAACAGCTTTACGCAGCTGGTGATGTAGAGACAAAATATTCCTTTGTGGCAACCATAGCAAGTATATCGTTGGAATACTTAAAGAAAAGACACTAAGTCTCAGTCATAGTTTTGTCTCTGTTCTTACTTGCAGAAAAAAAACAAAAAAAAAAACTTTCTTCAGGCTATTTTAGATTTTGCAAGTATCTGATGCATGTTCATCCTCCCATGAGGTCATGAATAAATCAGCAAAAGAGTTCTTGGAAGGTATGCGTTTGAAACACTTCCATCACTGAAGATCTCCCTCATCATTTCTCCCTGTGTTATGGCATCACTGCCAGAGGTGTGATGCTGTTGATTCTATCGAGGGGTAAATCTGTGAAAAGCCAGTGACCTACTATTTTCCAATGGTTCACTGGACAAACCACTGCCCTGCAGTACTCCTGCATGCACGCTATGGGGAATTGCTCTCACTAACATCTAAACTGGTTTTAGAGCCATTAGGAAACATTTGACCTTAGGAAAACTTAACATCACAAGGGAATGCTAAGTGCTCCAAGCACAAGAGGCCAGCATGGACAATATGGCAGAATCAAATTATCTGTAAAGCTCTGAAGTACTTTACTGTGAATAACTCGACGGGAAAGCAGCACATTTATGTAACTGGTCCCTTCTTCTGACCTTTTTTTTTTTTTTTTTTTACCACCACTGTCAAAACTTGAAGGTCTCAAACATGATGATCCCGATTATAAAAAGTGATATTCGCATATTTGTCCCACAGCAACCCTGAGATAACTAGAACAGATTCAGGGTGGATACAGAGCTACTGGTGTGCGGGTTGTGGGGACGAATTCGGGGACTACTAAGTATGGTTTAAAACAGGTCCACCATGTTATTCCCATTGTTATCATGTGACAAAGTCTGAATCATCTAAAACTTTATTTTTTTTTTTTAACATGGTGATAATTGTGTTCAGAGTCTTCTGCATATTGCTGCATTCGTTGCTTCTGGAGCCCAAGCCACCTACCTATACCATTAACACACTCTCTTATGACAAACACTGGTGCATGTAACATTTTCGAAAATATTCATTCTATTGTGTTAAAACCTCCTGCTGTGTATTATTAGCAAAAAAAGATTCTGCCATCGCTGTGTTTCTTAGTGACAGTGTTGTTTGTGCTGATATGCAGTGTCAAAACTTGAAAATGCTTACATGTCAAAGCTGATTATGAACGATTATTGCTTCTGTCAGATGACCACAATTGTGTCATTATTTATATGGAATAGTGGGCATGTGTGCGAGAATATACAAAATACATTGGAATACTATCCATATGTGATGTCATTCAGTGTTATTCTTAGTAAAACGTCTGCAAGTCAAAAGTTTAAACTACTTGGGTGCGCCTGAACTTCAGCACATGTCAAACAAGATCTTAGTGAGTCAAATCCATAATGCCAAAAAATCTGGAAAACCCTCTTCTAGTTCAGTCTCACATCTCTTGGATTAAGTGAGCCAAGTATCTTACACTGGTCCACCATGATATTGTGTCCTTTGGCCTGATGCTGCGTATGGGTGACCCCTCTTTTGCAGCACTGTGAACAAACTTTTTTATTCTGACACCTTTCATTCAGAACTGACTGACATGAAGATCTGCTGAAGTTTGAGTGACTCCTCTGTTGTATCGGACCACACATTCCAACCTTTCCTGCCATCATGAATCAAAGTCAATTGGTTGGCCATGAATATATTACATTTCCATTCGTGGTAGTTTTTTTTTGATGACGACCACTCTAGGCTGAAATAACTCTTCAAGAGCTGCATTTTCAGAAATAGCTAACATAGAATTTGGCATTTATTTGTTGAACTCCTCATATTTGACCTTTTCTCTGCATCGAACACATCAACTTTACTCGCAAAATATTTCCTTGCTCATAATCTGTCACTGTATATTTACTTCACCTCTCTATGGATGTGTATATTCTGATATATTCTGATATTTTTGTTTTTGTTCGCATGTTCGTCCCATGCATGTGTGTTTGATTTGGGGAGGGATGTTGCTTTCCTTTCACAGTCCACAAACATGCATTTGAAGTTAATTGGCAGTTATAAAAATTGCTTGTGAGAGCTTGGTCGTGTCTCTTTTTTTTCTTCTTTTTTTTCTGTGATGAACTGGCAACCCATGACCTTAAGTCTGATAAAGCACTATAAGACGACTGGACGGATTTCTTTTAACTGAATGTCACTTATGTCACAATGTCTGCGCGAAGCGAGACCAGCGTACTTAAAGCTGAGGGTTTGATAAAAGGCACTCGTGTTGCCGTTTTTACTGAAATCGCTCACAAATGATCAGCTTCAACCGTGTGTAGTACTTAACGTCAGTGGACACTTGATTGGAGGTTTCAAAAGTCTGCAAGATTGCAAAGTGGACACTGATGGCACCGTTAAGAGGCACTAGACTCCTTCACCTACACTCGAGGAGGAGGGCGACGGGCTGATACTGTTATCCTGAACACAAGCCCATTACTTCCAGTTTGCGACAAAAGCAGAAGCCACTGCAAACTGACCGGCACACAAAGAATCCGTGTTAACAGTCGAGTATTCAAATGTTCAAATGCACTTTGTAAATGAACCGCGTGGTGCTTGATTATTTGGAAATAATAATAATTGCCGTTGCTGAGTCATTTATGATATAAAAGATGTCCTGTTTCAAACTGTTGGACAGCATCTTCCAGCCCATCCACTTCGAATGTTAATTTTGGAAGTCGATTCAAGCAGTGCGTATTTGTGCGAGAGGCAATCTTTGAAGTCATTCCAGAAACACAACAGGGAGCTGGAACACATGGCTCTTCAAACAAAGATAAGAGCAGAGACCTTAATATTCTTCTACTTTGTAAGCTCTTCACATCTGTAGTTATTTCTTTATCCTTGTTGGATGAACTTGAAACGAATCTTAAGTCAACGCGAATGCAGCCGTTTATTCGACGTCCTGTGGGAGACGGGAGCAGAAAAAGTGGAGGAGAAGGAGACCGTCATTAACATTGCAAAGCGCCAATTCCCTCGTGATCTGTATGCATATCTCGTGCTACATCCACACTGCTTTTTTAAATAAATAAACAAATCTTTAAGGATTAAGCCTGTGTGTGAGAAAGTCATGAATATTTGAGAGGATCGCCTTTTAAAATGCAGATAGCCGTGGCCTTTGACCTTGACTTTGTGTTGGGGAGCAAAGGAAGCCGTGATTTACCTCGGCCTGGTGGTCTGCTGACTGATGATGGCGATATGTTTTACTACATGCAGCTCTTCACAAATCTTCAGCGGGGCCAAAACCTACAGAGTGCTTACATAGCAAGGTCACAAAGGGATGCCTTGATCCGGGCAAACCAAGACAGACTGCTGCTACTAGGAACACAAACATGCGCGAACGCCAGCATCAACTATGAAGTGATTTGCAATAAATGCAGTTTAAAGGAATTGTACTCAGGTAAATCCTGTAGGTCAACTCTATATCTATAGTGTCAATGGTGTTTCACCACCATATTTTATGATAGAAATTGTGTACATGTGTAATTATACGTTTTAAGACATTTCCGAGGCGGGCTCTTGCCACGGCCACTAGAATCTAGTCCGCTGTGATTAATGTTACAGTCTTACAAGATCATCACACGCTGCACTGCACGACGAGAATGTCATAAACTTCAACATCAAGTGTATTATGTCAATCTTGAATGAATCGCTACTGCTACGTCAACACACACAAACTGCCACATCATCCATGTACACTGCCAGTCGCTGTCAAGACACAGATGTAGCTGAATAGAATATCTGTTTTTTGCTCTGGTCTTTACATGTATTAAAAAAAAAAAAAAAAAAGTAAGAACAAACTGGATTGGTTAAGTTCAACACTGTGCAACCCATGATCCCAAATCTTAAGCTACAAAATGAAAATGTCTGTACCTTTTAGCTGTTTTTCATCTGGGCCAGCCCCAAATGGTACTGTGTTGGATTAAAGTAAAATTAAATGGAAACCAAATTTGAGGAAATGTGTTTTAGGTGTTGATGACATAAATGTGACAATGACCAAGACAAATAAGCTTTAAGACTATTATGAGTCAGTGTCAGCGTGAGCAAAACTTGAAGAGACACCATCACGATTGAGTGAACAAAACCACATCCCTCTGTCACTCTTTCATGCTTGTGTTTAATTGATATTATGTTGATGCAAACAAACAAATAAATCCTGCCTTTGGAAAACTATCCATCGCTCCCATATGAATTTTGAAATTACATTTCCATCATCTCCTCCATTGTTCACATTGCTTATGCATGAAGCCTAAACAAAAGACATTTTTCAAGGTGGTGTCGGTTTTCCTGTGTCACGAGTTAGAGGCGCATTGTTATGAAACATGCCGAGTGAGAGCACTACAGTATTGAATAATTGATTGCCACTAAAAGACGCAGGCCCGCCTATATGCATTATTCAAATTGATACTTATTACTGCCTCTGCTTTTTATCTGTAAATAAAACAGGAGAGAGTAAAACTGGCTTGTTTCCCTATTAACTGTTTGCACAATGTTGAGGCGGGAAGATGGTGATCCTCACAGTGTTACAATCTGCATTTACTTACCCGATCAACATGGTAAACTAAAGCATGTGAGCGCTTGAAATGTAAGAAAATAAAGCAGGAAAGCTCACGAAACACTGCAGCCTAATGAAACCAAACCAGATGCTTCACAAGGCTGTCCTGCTGTCTCTTGTTTAGGATTAAAGCATCTATTTTGATCAGCTTAATGTCAAAACCTCTCATGTTGATGGATTGACCTAATACCATTTTCTTTCTTCGTCTATTCATTTTAGCTTTCCCCACCTTCTGCGACAGAATTATTACACGCTATTACTACTCTGACCCAGATTCTGTGGTTTAAAATTAGAGGTCATCAGTGAGATGAAACATCCAAACACACGAGCAAATCTGAGAACAAATTGAGGCGTTTGGTTTTTGACAGGAGGGCAGGTCTCGCAGCAGCTCAAGGCCTGTTTATGCTCGAGCGGCTGCATCTATTACTGCCATCCGTCCTCGACGCGTTTTGAAAAACTGCAACGGCGGCGTGAAGCTACATGGCTACAATGCCGTCTGAGGCATATTTGACGTCCGCTGCAGCAAGAGTGCACAGGGCGGTGCCGTCTAATCTGTTCCAGCTGACTGGTACACAGAAAGAAGAGAGAGGTCAACGGCGTGACAATAGATTTGTCTCTGTCGCCGTTGTCGGATGTCACAACAGTGAGGGGGATGTCATTTGTTCTGCTACTTTTCAAAAGAGACTCGAGACAATGCTTGATTTGATCATTTTGTCACTTCGGGGAAAAAAAAAACAACAACCAGCAAGAATGGTGTGATTCACACAAAATGGCAACCATTTGACTTTTCAAATAATTCATTTGATTCACTAGAGAACAAGTTGCTGATGCAGGCTCACTCACCACAGTGCTTCCTGATATCAATTTAAGTTGAAAGTGTATTGACACCACTTGTGGGGGAGATTCTGCCGAAATTCACAAAAAGATTCAACATCAAGTAAATTAGGCAAATATATGTATGATGAAATGGGTCTTCTTTTCTAGAGTAGGGAATATTGCCAACTCGCTTTTTCATACCTTCAAGTGAAAACTCATCCCAATCAAGGCACAGTCTCCTTAGCTTACCTAAGTAAATGAATAAATAGGTAGGAAAACATAAACAACATACCACTTACATAAGTGTTCAGTAAGTGAACAGAGGCATAATTAAAGTGCACGCAAATTATTATTGTACAGGAATGTGTAACAGCAAAATACCCTGTGTGTCCCCTGGCCAGTGCTCAAAATCCACAAGAAAATATTGCGATTTTGAAGTTCTTCCTCTGTGAAAAAACTTAAAAATTCTGATGGACCACTTTCTAGAATACCTTTTGTTGCATTGAGGGAGGATTTTTAGATGTGGTATATTAGGGGCTTTGTAATTTGACACCAGCATCAGTTTTAAGCGGCTATTGCTGCTTCTGGGTAATGAAGTTCAAACCAGGGCTTAAACTTATTTCCATTAAAAATGTTAACACTAAATGAATATTTAAGGAAACCAGCATTATGTGCGGATTTTGATTCTTGCTCGTTACTGTTGTTTATTCAAGCTCTTCAATTTTTATCTAAAATCCAATTTAACTTGGTTTTAAATGGTCTCAAAATAGAAACATTTAGTAGAATTTTACACTGCTTACATGCATAAGTCCTTCACTGTTTGATTACTCAGCTAAAACCTATTGTACACTTGCACACTTATACATATGTTCACATCCAATATAAAACAGAAGAGGAGCTCAGTGACAGTTGTGGCTTGATTTGTAGTGTCAGACTTCTGATCTCCCGGGATTGCTTTGATAGAAAGTGTTGAGCTGATATAATAGCTGCTGGAAAAAGAAAATCACTCAGAAAGACTACAATGACTTGACCAGGGTCTCCACCGACAGGGATTTTTATTTTTTCTTAAGCACAAAAGCTAATCAAAAGCAGAACACTGAAGAATAGAAAGGCGTTTAATGACTGTTTTTTCTTTTCTCAGGCTGAAAATGCGAGGTCAGAACCGGGCGAACTCATACCTGCATTGCATCAACAGTGCACAATGCTGCAAGTGATGCGATTGTTTTAGTTTTGTATTCTTGGCACATTTTTTAGGGGTCTTCACACCGATCATTCATACGCTGATCTCTTACTCATTTCAGGGTCTGTATCCTTCAAAGAACCTGCAAGTGAACATCCGTTGTGTCACAGAAGTGCATTTAGTAGTCTTATTTCTCAGTCTCCTTTATATGCAGTTGAGAAACTTGTCTTACGTTTCCTTCGTAAACATGGATTCACGCAGGCCAGCCTGACCCAAAATGCATTGCACACCATTAACCTTTACTGAAATGGTAGAGCTGCAGGAAATTGCATTTCTTTTGTTGTCATGGAAGTACTGACTTCCAAGTTGCTCATAAAAAAAAAAAAAAAAAAAAGCGAAATCAAACTTTCAAGCACCATCACTGCGCTCCTGTTATGTGTCAAACTGTTGCTGTGAAGGTTGCGAGGCAACAGGTTGCAGAAATTTGTGCCAGAACAGTGAAGGTTGTCAAAATTCTCGGGAGACTGGCTCATCTTCTGTCCCATCTCCGGAAGGATGTATCCCCTGAATTGAGACAATGTTAGAGTGGATATGATTAGTGAGTGCGGGCATCCTTTGTGACCGCGCTTTGCCATGTTTAAACGGTTACCGAGCACACGATGTCTCACACCGACTTCAGCAGGAAGCCTTTGGGATGTGGTGGAACAGGTTCACAAGGCAAAAATGACATGATGTATCATGTCAAGATGGAGCGGAATCTCAAAGGAACGCTGCTTATTGTAGAGCAACGAGAACACGGGTGGCAGTATTTTGCGGTGTTTTATATATCTGCAAGTAAAACTGTTATTTTCTCTGCTTTCCAATGCAGTGGCATAGCTGTTGTTGATGACAGTAAACAGCAACTGACAAAGATCAGTAGGGTATTAAAAGAAGCCACAGAAAACTTTGATACAGAGAAAAGAAGCAAAGCTTGAATTTGCTGCCTGAAGAGATAATCCTCTTTATTATGAATTATTTAGCGCATCAGATATAAAAGCTTTCCTGAGGTTACCTAGATTTATACTTCAGCCATGGCAATTATTTGAAAGCATTGCAGTTTGCGTTAATGTTGTGGGTTGTTTTTTTGTTTTTGTTTTTTTTTCACGTGTTCAATTTCAGCAGTCACAATAAAGTTTGAGTTTAATGACACATCACACATTTCAGAATTCACTCGGCTGCTAATGGATTCTTTCATCGGCACATTGTCCATTGCAGCTATTACAGAAGACGTAATGTCTACAGCTGACAAACTTATCAATTATGACTTATATGTAGGCGAGGACCTCATTACGGATGCATGTTCAGTTTCGCTGCCGTTTGACGAGATCATCTTTCAGTCGCGAACTGCAGATTGCTGTGAGAGTTGCTAGTCACGCTCATCAAGGGAATGCACAGCTTGAACAATGCTCCAGGTAAGTAAGAAAGCTTCCCTCGCTCGAGTGATCCCTGAATCCATTCACTTGGGGTGCAGAGTGAGAGATACAGGAAATAGAGTAAGAATGAATATAAATAAATGCTATTGGATTAGCATTCATTAGAGTCTTCAGCGCTTCACTAGACTACATATAAACTGCATTTTAAAACAGATTCATGCCAAAGGCCATAGTTGCCCCTGGATGTAATAGAGGGATCTATTCTCAATATTTTCCACAATAGCTTAGGATTAGTCGGTGAGCACGATACTGCTGCCTATTTCCAATTATTGTTTCATTACACGCAGCTCCTGTGACCTCTGCTGATGAACCAGATTATTCAGCTTCACTCAGGTCAGTGCAACCAGGTGGTGCTGCTTGTATTATAATGATGCTGACCTTCCTTAGATGACAGTTGCTCTGGCAACACTTAGTGGTATCCAGTTGCAGCCTTTACTGATGAACACTTTGAATTGACATTAACATTCTTTTAAGGGGCTTTGAATGTCATTCGAGCCTCAGATCTGTGAAATATACCACACGTCCTTCAAGAATCACATCTAATTACTGTCAGTATGTAGCCAGAGTTTTTACCTGGACATTAGGACGTATCTTAGATGAAAGCACAGAACAAAAGTCAACATTTTTTGTACCTCATCTCTTCTAAGAGTGACTGAAGGGCATTCTGAAAAGACTTCATACATACCTTGATCAGTGTTTTCTTACGGAAGTCCGGTGGTTCAATAGATCTCTATTTGGATCATCTGCTCAAGGTCTGCATGCATACAAATGGGTACAAACATCTGGAAGGTAATATACCGACAGGACGAACTGAGGATCACAGCTGAGAAACTCAAAATAACACCATTGATTTAGCCAAAAAAAGTTTGGTTGCATCTGTTTGAGGCCCTGTTTACACGACAACCTTTTGGAAACAGTCGAACACTGAAAACAATATAATTAGCACACCAGGCCACGAAATGGTGTTGTTTGTGTATCGACACCACACACACAGAGAACAGTACACACGAACAACAGCAAGTACAAGGACATTTGTATGGACAGACGATGAAGTTGGATTGTTATTACGGTGACTCTCAACTGTAAGGAGAAAATCGTCTCGGGGTCAAGCCACTCTGGAGGCCGCCATTGTTATCATTCTCCGTCTACTCGCGCATGTGCAGAAGAACTGTGGCTCCGAGCACCATTGTTGTGCCAAAACACAAAGAAAGTTTTCTGTTTTCATTTGAATATATTGTCGTGTAAATGGGCCCTGAATGTACCAGGAATTGAATTACAAATCGACTCAGCCTTCAGCACAGAGGCTGCTTTTACTTCATTGAGTAACCTGTCCTGTTTGACACAGCACAGTTGTTTGGCCTTATTTATACTATCTGGGTTTTGTTCTGTTTTGCGTTGGTTCTTAAGTTGTTTTCAACTTTTGTGAGGTGACCTTGGGTGTTGTGAAAGGCGGCTATAAATAAAATGCATTATTATTATTTTATTCTTTATTTCCTCTCCATGACTTATATTTCGAGACCTTTAGGATATTTTCTCTGTTGTACCCTTTCTTGCAATTTGCTCTGAATTCTGTCTATTACACAAATTTTTCACATGACTTTGCCTTTGTGACAGACCTCCCTTTTGTAATTGTTTTTCTTTTATTTTCTTTCTGTTTTCTATTGATTTGCTGTACAGCTCCGATGTTTTTGACAACTTCCTCCACCGGCATGTCCAACTCTGTGCTGTCACATTACATTTTCTGCTTTTTGGGAGAACGATACTATTGTCCAGCAGATCATTTTATTTGCATGCAAAACCCTAATTTGAATACTCCTTTTCGTGAGTAATATTACTCGTGTTATTAATCTTGGTTGAACAAATGCACACAGAGCAAAATCAACCAAGCATGTAATTTAGCACACTTTGAATAAACCCCCATGTCTTAAAGGCATACTTGGCTTTTCTTTACTTTGTACATGTTTTGAGCATCAGTGATTTTTTTTTTTTTCTTGCTGCTAACAAACCACCAGTGTGTGACGCATTGCCATTGCGATCCTACTTATGGCACTGCTGCAGCATGGCTACTCAAACATGTTGACAAGGGAGCCAAGATAATGACTGAGAATGGCTGAGCATGATGCTTTAAAAGACTTTATCACAGAGACAAAGAAAGATAGATAAAGTGAGAATCAAAAGAAAGCTGTTAAGTGGCGTCTCAATATATGAATAGTTCCATTAAACCTTTTCTCAGTGGGGAGAATGAGGACAAAAACCTGAGGTGGGCCGAGAAATGGAAATATTTGGATAGTGTGTCAGTCCAATTCACTTATGAGTCCAGGTTATACGTTTGTGGCTACAACTGTATAATGTCTATAAAATACTGCAGAAGAAAGATAATATTTATTTTGGAGGAAGTTTTATTTATTTATTTATTTTTTATGCCCTAGCCTTGGACCCTTCCAATTCATGGACTCAACACGTATCAAAGAATTATGTTCACAAACAAACATACATGCACCTAAAGTCTTAAAAGGCCTCAGAGTTACTTAAAGCTTTAACATTACCTCAACGTTACTTTAAATCTAAAGATAGCTGACTGTAACCTCCTCACCCTAAATTCTATGCCTGAGAAAAAGACAAATATCAAATTTTTATAAGAAGTTTATAGTTACATCATGTTAGAACTACAATTTTATCAGATTTGATGTTTTTTGTGTCTTTAAAGCTTGAGTGATGCTGCCATCTGGGCAAACGTATGGTCGACTAATTGGCCAGCTATTATAAATGTTAGGGAAAGTGTGGAAGCACATGATGTCGAAACGCTTCTTTCCTCTGCTCTTCTACTAGTTTCCTCTGTGCTCATAGATGTAAGCACAGTGACCGTATTGCACACAGTCAGCTGTGATATTCTCTAAAATCTTTGGGATCCCTCACGTTTGGGAGCTGACTTTCCATATGTCCAGAAAGGAAATGCATGTTTGTAGAGGTGTGGGTCATCCAATGTTGCACACCTCTCAAAATAATGAGCATCACACAGTCTTGCAAAGTGAGTTCATCATTCCATCACAAAGCCTAATCAACAGATGACCTTTGCTTAACACCCGGTGGAGTGTGAATCACACCGCCAAAATAAGTGAACTGCGCTGTGACATTTCCACCTGCAAATAGAAGTGACAGCTGTATGTATGTGTGTCTCCTGGATAAAAAAAAAAAAAAGATTCAGAGCTACATACAGCTGCATAAAACAATCTGAAATTGAAATGAGTTAGGACCTGTTTACACAACAACGTTTCAAGTGACAACATTACTTGAAAACATTGTTGTGTTAACGGGACGTCACACTGTGCCAGGTAACAATGAAGTAGAGTGCATATGGTGAGTGATAGTCGTGGCTCGTTCAGGATGACTTACAGTGGCTACAAGATGCACAGTCAAAAAGTTGTTGTGGCTCATCATCGCTCCAAACACGTCCATGTCATATTTATTGCAACTTTTCCAGCTTTGTGTTTTTCGTTCATAACAATCAAGCTGACGGAAAACTCGACACATGGCTGGTACTCTCATGTGGCGAAAAGTCCAATGACCTCCATGCCTGTTGAGGAAAACCCACTCAGTAAAAAAAAAAAAAGTAAACCTGTCAATGTAGTAAGCCATAATCGCCAGTGTGTGATTGTTCTTGGCGTCGGAGGTCCAGGTGCTGCCGAAAAATTCTCATTGCCAGAAAATCGATTCCGGCCTGTCAATCAACCAAAGCTCTATCTCAAATGTGGCTCCTCCTTTGGTGAAGCATTGTGTCAACGTTTGCCTTGTTCTCTGCAAAGGACATCAATTCTTAACAATGGAATTCAAACATCAATCTGCACACGGGTGACAAAAATATATGTGGAAACCTGTGCTCATTTTTCATCCATTGTAAGTGAAAATAGATTTTCTGACTCATTGCTGCCATATTCTGACGGAAGAAAAACCTGCTGGGTGTATTTGGCAAGCTCTCATGAATGTTAGTTTCTCAGTTGATTGTTTCCCGGTTGATATGCAGCCGTCTTGCATAAATCACTATTTCCTTTCTTCTTGTTTTTTTTGTTTTTTTTTTGCGAATTGCCCTTGTGGCTTTATTTCTGAAGGTCTGGGCAATCTGTATCTATAGGCGGATTGTTGCAGGAAGTCACAATGTGGAAATGAATAATTGCAAGCTTCTAAATGAGTTTGTGTCACCTTATCAGCCCGAGTGGAATGATCAGGCATTCTTTATCAGTGTCATTAAAGGGCACATTTAATTTCAGTAACAAAAGGCTCGTGTGAGCCGGCTTCCATTGTACAACACCCTGAACATGATCCAACTGGCTTTGTAGACAAAGGTTTGATGTATGAAACTTAAGAATCAACCGGCTACTATGTCCGTCAAGGGATCTGCTCGGGATTGATAAAAAAAAAAAGGTCGACACTCTTCTGAATTTCACTGGCGGTTATTGAGATACTACTAAAACATATAATACCAGAGGCCTGCTTTATTATGTTTGTTTACTGTTGGAGATCTTTGTGATTGAGAAGCTGACCTACCTCGCCAATAAGAGCGTCAGGGGGAAACACTTGTTCATGCGAACTAAATGAGTGTGTGCCATACAGTAGTTGGACTGAGTCAGTAATATGAAACCTCCACAATGGTTGCCTGGTGCGGCCTGAGCCTTATAAGCCGCTACAAAACACCGAATTGTTCAGCGTGCCCACACTAATCCTCCGTCTTAATCATACAGTATTACCTGCCAGAGAATGGTGCAGTGAGGGACAAGTTCTCTTTCATGGTTCTTAAAAGAACAGTTTTCTTTGACATCGTGTCAAGACGCTTTGATGTAATAGACACTATAAATGGTCTTTTCCAGCAAAACATTGAGACCAACCACACTTGGAGAATATCTTCTGCCTGGTGCCGTGTGGAGGAATTATGTTGCTGGTTTCTATTTAATTACAAAACACAGTTTAAATGTCACTTTGTTGCCTTGACTGGTTGTGGATTCTCCCGTCATACAGTCTGTCCTCTCTATGACTGTCAGTGTTTGTACTGCTTGCTGCTACTTTGTTTATTTGTCGGACGATGGATCATGATTGCAAATTCCGGATGGGGTCCTTCTGAAACCCGAAAAAACAAGTTAAAGCTCTCTGGCCATTTCAGTTCACACTTCAAATCAACCACCAGAGTTCTGAAGAAGTAGACCGAGTTATCCCTTTTTCACTCCGAGTTTTGATGGCAAAGTTAAAGTTTTGATAACTTTAAACTGAGTGTCCCCCACTAATACAAATGGAGGATGAAATTATGAGCATTTTGCAACAGGTGAGTCCTGCTTGCTCTCAAGGTTTAACCATTTTGATTTGCAGTTACTTTTCTATCCATAAGGGATTTCTTGAGGAATTAAAGTCTGAAATTGAATGTAAAACCCCCAACTGTGGTACAAAGTGATGTGCAACAGACTGGCAGAAATAGAACAGTATAGAATATTATCAAGAAGAAAGCATTATTTATAGAGTGCCATTGGGGAAATTACTTCTTCACATTTAACTCATTCTATTCATAGTTAATGATAAACATGCTATGAAAAGTGGGCTACCACTGCACGCCATCCGGTGAGCATTTGGGCCAAGTGTCCTGCTGAGGGAACCTCGGATTTGAACCTTTAATTTCTAGGCCACCACTCCTTCCAATGTATCAGGAACCCAATGTCTAAATGCTGAGAAAAAGCGATTTCTGTGGTTAAATTGAGGACCATACAAACTGGAATGTGAAATTCGGTTTATTTAGAGGTATATTGAGATTCTGGAATTTTTTGTTTGTTTGTTTTTTTTTTTGCAGTAAAGAAAAAAAAAAAATGTACAAGTTTACAGACTCATCTGTTTTGGGGCTTTGACAGCAAGGGCAAACAATGTCTTTTGAAAATCCACTAGGCAGTCTCACGGATACTTTGTAACCAGCAACTAAGCTCAAAGTCAGAAATAGAATCTCAATGCAATATGAGAGTGAGCCGCACGACGGGTGGCGGGAGGTGCCTACAGAGCGGAGAGTTCTATTGGTGGCGCCACGTTAAAAATGGATGCTTTCGGAGAACAGATATTCTTTCTGGAGAAAAAGCAAGGTGTCTTTTGTCCCGTTGAAATGCGTGCAGATGTCATGACATTTGAAAGTCGACACAAAGATGCATTATGATGCTGTGTTATGCTTCTTAGCAGTGTTGCAACCTCAGGTTTAGGCTCAGCAAGCTGAGTGACAACGCTGCACAATGAAGCAAGGCTTTCAATATAATGTCGCCGTTTCCTACCCGAAATATTTCTTCAGTCCGTGTGTGTGTGTGTGTGTGTGTCCTTGACAGTCAAACCTAAAATGAAATGCCATCAGTCATGTCCGAGTGTTGTGATTACACTACCATTGTTTGCAGTTTGGGCTTTAGTTCCAGTGCTGATGCAAATATTGTGCAATGATTTTACACATCAGAGCAGCAGATTAGTTACTGTGCATTAATTTTCATGGTGGTTTATGAATGATAATTACTTGGCGTGTAAGGCTCAGAAAGGCATGCAAATGAGCCGAGTTCATTAGAGGCATTTGAAACACGTTACTCAATTAAGGCATTCTGCTTGGCTCTGCCAATGATATAGACAAATTTTGGACGCGCCACCCCGTTGCTTGTTTTCAAAGGTTCAAATAAGGACCCTAATTGCCTTCGTGAAACAGATAATGGCTGCGTTACAAGCCTGGAGGTAAAACAGCGACGACTCCAAAATACCAGATCAGATAGAACTTCTTTTAGATAAGTGAGAATAAAGTTCAGAGAGAACTCCTTGCTCGCCGGACAGAAACGTGTTAAATGTGCTTTGCAATAAACACTGGATTGTTAATGTAGCTGTCTTCTACTGTTATGTATGTATGTATGTATGTATGTATGTATGTATGTGAAACCTGAATTTTAAAAATGAATGCCAAATGGGGTACAGTGCATGAAAGAAGATTTAATTATAATAAAACCAAACTAAATTTAGAGCTAGTAAAAGATAAAAATCTATAATTTAATAATCAGTTATTATGCCCAATATGAATCTGATGACAGAAACACATTTCCAAAATTTTGGGACAGACAACCAAAGATGAATAAATTTAGATATTGTTAAAAAAAAAAAAAAAAAAAGTCATAAAAAATGTATTCTATTTCTAAGAGGAGCAATAAAAATGAGGCTACAGGTGGGGGCCCCATCCAGCCACCTCGGCACCAACAAGGAGCCACATTCCCATGTCCCATCCCTGACTGGTGACGCCTGGACTTCTCACCTCAAGATATAGGTTTTTTATTTACTCGCTGTCTCCCGATATAAAGCATGGGTTTTCAAGTGTGTGAGAATGAGCCCAATTAGCATTACCGGTACTCATTATCGAAAGCTTTGAAAGTGATTCAGGCAAAGACACCAAATGCAAAGAACTAATCCCCTGAGGGGACTCAACAGCACAATGACAGGCTACAGTTTGCAGAAAGAAAATAAAACCGCACAAGTTAATCTTATAATCCGAAGGTTGGTAATTCCGTTGCTATTTCACCCTCGCCCTGTGTCTTCAGGCTAAATGGTGACACGGACGTTGCTTCTAAAAATGTGCAGGCACCTCGCATGGCAATCGTTGCCATCGGTGCGCGGTGGTGTGAATAATACTGTGGAAATGGTGCGCCATGTAAAGCATCTTAATCCCGCAAAAGCTCCAGAAATGTACTGTCATTTGCCATGTACCGTCCAGATAGAAACCAATAAATCTGCTGTACGGAGTGCTCTGAATGATGAAACATGCATTAACCTGATGGTCAGGTGACGGTAGGAGGGAAAAACAGGCCTGAAGCATCAGCTAATCTGTCAAACATATTTTTGCTCCTGTTGCAGCCTGGGTCCATACATCTGCCAGAGGATGTGGCGTTTATTATTGATGGAAGCAGAGGTGTGCGCTCACGTTCGGCCAGATGCAAGGAGAATCCCACATTTCATCATCCAGCAAGACAGCAATCGGAACACAGGTTCGTCATCACATATCATCCCTCACTGCACATGTGTTATTGGTGATGTTTGCTTCGTCGGTAAGTAACAATTTCTTAATTCTTTTACTTTATTTATTAATTTTTTTTTTACTTTTGAAAAATGTTGCTCCTGGAAAAAAAAAACAACAACAAAAACTTTTTGTTGTGCTTGTTTCCAGGTTTGTTTAGAACTAAGCCAACACTGTGAGTCCTCATTGCAATTTATGTGACATGGAGAAAAAAAATAAAATAATTGGGACATTAGTGAGGAAAAAGACTTTTCTTGTTTTAAAAACAAACACCTTTGTTATGCTATTCTTGTAATATTAAATATCAGGTCCTCAGACCAGAGGACACTTTTCCTCTGAAACTGTTTGAAATGAAGTTTTCCAGAACAGTTTCACGACTTACAGGCCTTCAGTCTTTTTGTGTGGCATTTGCGAATTCAATTATGTTTTTTTTTTTTTTTCATTTTTGGACACAGCAGTGAATACAAAGCCAATTATTTGTTCTTCTATTGCTTCTTTGGCAGAATAAAATTGCTCTGTATGTTCTCTTTAATTTCATTTTAATGTACCGTAGTTCCTGGATTATTTTCAGTTCACCTTGTGAAATATTTCCGAATTGTGTTGCCTTGATGAATTAGACTCCTAAATTGATATAGGGGATGGAGAGGTGGGAGTGTGTGGGAATGGCGGGGGCTTTGTTTGGAATATGTAGAGTATTTTGTGCTACATTTTATTGTATGAAAAGGGATTCTGAAACAAAGGTTGATTTATGTCCAAGATGACTTAGAACACACATATGTAACGCAAAAGGGATAAATGTCATCTCAACAAAGCTGTTGTGTTTACTTACATTTGGCCAGTTACATTAATAGTTTCGTATCTAAAAGGTAAAACCTTTTTATTGCTCTTTTATTTCTTTTCACATCTTTGTACACAGCTTACATCTGTGGCAGTGGCGCGTCAGAACAAATCCACGACTATCCCCAATTTCAGTGATCATTTATACTTCCTTTATTCTGTTCCCAATCGAGACTCGGTGTCTGCTCACTGATACTGAAATTCATGTGTCAAACCCCTCATATGCTCTTTTCTTCACTGTGAGAATCATTTATTGGCAATCCACAAGATTTATGAGCGCTCCACAGTAATCCATGTTGTTTTCCACATTTTCTCCAAGCACCTGATTTTGAGACATCGCAGCTGTCGATTTTTTGGAAAACCAGCTGAACCATCTCTGGTGTTTCTCTGATAAAGCTTAACACCAGAAAAAGCCTGTGTGCCACGGTGGCCAATTTTTTGGGAGAAATCATTCAGATTTGCTAACCTGCCCTATCAGGGGAACACACGTTTAAAAACAAAGACAAGACAAAACAAACAATAAAACTTGAGTTGTTCCACAACAGGGTTTCCACAAACGCATGGCTGCAAGTTATATTCCAGATAAAGTTGTTTGGTTCTGGGAGGATGTGAATAGTTCGGGTGTCTGCAGAAGCTGCATTCCCCACCCGAAGCCGATGGTGCCACATAGGTATCTAAAGCACAGATAGGAAACTGCGTCTGATGAAAATACAATTTCAATTTAAAAGTTTTTTTTTTTTTTTATGAGGCCCAGCAGGAGGTCATCCAACCAGCTGCAGAAACCACAGGGTCCTTCTTTGCTTTTTTGAGCCTCATTACGATCATGTCCTCTAATGCTCACCTCTTCACTCCTGTACCTGACAGGCAGGATACCTCAGCTGTCAATCAACCGTTAACAAGGAAAGAAAAAAGAAATCCCATTTCTTTTGAAGTCTATGTAATTGGAGCACTACATTAAAGGCCAGGATTGCACTCAAAGTACATTGAGAAGTGATGTAATTCACTGGACTGCATGCTAAAATGAAAGAAAAGATAGAAACTGGATGAGACCCTGTAATTTGTCAGGAGAGATAGTGCTTGTTTTTACTGAGGCTATTTTGACAAGTTAAAATGTGTCTGCTTATTTATACAAAAAGCAGCAGGCCTCCTTGCCACTTTCCTTTGTAGTGGCACCTATTAGCAATTTGTCACAGTTGCCGATATTCTCTTATTTAGTTGGTTCATAAAGTGTCTGGGCTTGTTTGATCTTTTCCCCAG
This sequence comes from Lipophrys pholis, assembly GCF_963383615.2. Lineage (NCBI taxonomy): Eukaryota > Metazoa > Chordata > Actinopteri > Blenniiformes > Blenniidae > Lipophrys > Lipophrys pholis. The sequence continues at coordinate 6,169,957 of NC_137633.1, forward strand.
AGTGGGAACAGTTTAGAGGCACATTAATGAGACTGTTGGAGCATTTAACTTAAAGTTAAACCATCATTAGTTCTGTCAGTCATTCTCTGGCCCCCCACAAAACCACTGACATTTTTAAATTTTTTTGTTAAAGAAATCTGTTCAGAACTCAAATGGAACGGGGAGCGCTTTGTGATAAGTCAGAGCCATAAGATACACTGTTCTGATTCCCAACTATACATGTACAGGTTTGGCCTGAGTCTGGATTCACTTTGATTGAAATCAAGGAAAAAAAACTAAAAAAAAAACTTAAAATTCCTTGTTGTAACCTAAAATCGGAGACAAATAAGATTCATTGTCTTGTTAGTCTTTATTATATGTCTGATAATTAAAGTTCGCTCTTTGCAGTGGATGAACTACACAATGTAAGATTAAATAACCACTTACATGCATGGTTTGGAATAAACAGACAAACAGAAAGATTGAGCATAAAACAGATATGTTTGGTTCTGTATTGATAATGGAAATTCAGTCTGGCAATGATGATACATGTAGCATAGCGTTCAGCTGTTTTTCTAGTGACCATCAACACCAAAAAGTAGATGGGGATAACTTTCAGGGATAGCCAGTACGATTTAAAATGTGTTTCCCATTTGGATGACTCTTCAGGTTCAAGCTAATAGAATTCCAGGGGTGTTTGAAATATGATTAGCCACAGTTGGAAGCCGTGTGCATGGCAGCCCGAGGGGCCGATGCAGCAATGTATTGCTCTATATCTTGCATAATATGTGCACTGCTGGAGTGACAAGCTCTGAAAACCGATAGCGGTGAGTGAATATTTTCACTTTCTACATGGCGTTCGCTTGTTCTCCCCCTTCTTTGAGTTGGTTTCTCCCCATAGTCCAAACTCATACTTGTTTGGCTCATGGGTGATACTATTGCCTGTGTCTGACTGTGTTTACCAGCCCTGTGATGAACTGATGACCTGTCCAGGAGGTACCATGGCCTTTGCCCAGTGGCAGCTGGATAAGCTCCAGTATAACGCAACCCTATTTTAGATAATGTGCGAATCAAAGATCAGACTCACCTGAACTTGGGTGGGTCTGTTCAGCACATGGAAGGTTTTACTTCAAGCCATTCTGTTGTAATGAGGTTTAAGTTTTTGTAAAAGATTTTGAGCAGCAGCACGTTATTGTATAGCATACACTTTCAGCATTTAAAAGTGCCTCAACGTGTGTTTAACCTACAAAATGTGATGCAATGCGAATGTCCCCCCAAGTCGTCACTGATATTCATCACTGACTCTGCAGTTTCAGCAAAATAACATTGTTTTCCATTGCATTTACCAAGAGGATGCAGCATCTGTCATTTTCAAAAGAACAGGACACTTTTCTAATTCCATCTTAAATTTTATTGAACTCAGAAAGGGTGGCAGTGTTTTGTATTTTTTTGCTCTTCCTTCTAAACTCGCATTATATTAACACCTTTATTTTCTACTCATGGCCCATGGGGAAATAATCAGATCACAAACATGACGACCATTTCAGATTAACAAGGGTTTCCGTGGGAAATTGGAGAACTGTTAATCAGAAACTATTGATTAGAGGTAGACAATTGACTGTGTCGACCCCAGAAGGGAGGGTCCAAATGACAAAGATGGGTAATATAGCAAACATATTAACCTGGTATTACTGACATTTACACAGCTGTCAGGTTTTAGTCACATTTGGGTCGCAGCAAGCTGTTCTTCATCAGGGTAATCTCTTTACTGTCACCATACTACATTGTGAAAAATGTGCTTCATATTGTTTTAAATTCTATCCATTAAAAGACAACCTGAGCTTCCACACTGGTGATTAGATTATGTAAAAATTGCTCACGTTGCCTGCAAACACTGACACAGTTAATATGTTGGAAACATCGTGAGAAACAAAGCAGCGTGCCGTATCCAGAGTCTGGGCAAATAAATCTTTCAGTCAATATATTTAAAATCCATTGCAGAGCTGCACTTGGGGGAGTTCAGAGGTTTGCTGAAAAGAGAAATAGAGTTGACTGTAACTGCCTCAATCAAAACCATGTACAGTTCGTCTCTCTATTGCTCTGACTAAAGCAACAATAACCACAGTCTCTTGAAACCTTTCTGTGGAGAAGTCGTGCCTCTCTTTCAGAAACACTGCCCAGTCCCACGCCTTTAAACTGCTTGAATCACCGCAGCCACCTCTTTTGGCCACTGGGCGATGGCCTTACGAAAGGCCAACAGATCTCATTTCTGTGTGGATGTTTTACTTTTCACTTCTCGATCACTATTCAGCCAGCTCCAGCACTGAAGTCATGACCCTCCAGCAACACACCAGCTTTTCTTGTTGATTTGAATTGGAAAAATCACCAGCATATATTATCATAACTTGGGTGCAAAATAAAAAGCTCTTCAGTGATGAATAAATTTCAAGCAGTTTTATTTGTTTGGATGAATGACATAAAAGACCATGAGAGCTGTTTCAATAAATGATCTGCTCCCAGTTAGAAATAGAAAGCATGCAGCCGCAGATGACTTTGTGTTTGGTTCCTAATGACATCCGTCAACATTGATTCTGGTGTGCATGCTCTGTGTGAGATATTCCTGCACCCCAGGAGACACACCTGCTATGGAGAAAACACCGTCCCCGACACGTTTTTTTATGCAAACAGCTCTGTTGGTAAAAGTCCTTTGGGGTTTCCCCGCGTAGGTTTCCAATCCTACCAAGAAAGCCGCAATGTGGCTGCCCACCGCATCCTAGGTAAGCATTTCCTCAAGGGGTTAATAAAGTATGATTAGTTTAGTTTATTAGTTTCAACCTGCTCGTAGCAAGATATACCGAATGTTTTGGCCAGTGTGTATTTGATGTTTGAATCTAATGGCTAAACAGTGGAGGATTGGAGATTCGTCTCTCCTCTTGGTAGATTTCATTGTTTTGATTTTCGGGCCGGTATGGCTCGGCTGGTAGAGCAGCTGTCTCTCAATCGGAAGGTTGCAGGCCCAATTCCCATCGCCACCTTGCCACGTACCGAACTGCCCTTGGGCAAGACACTGAACACCAAACTGCTCCCATTGGCTGCAGCCTCCATTGGTGTGTGTGAATGGGTGAATGTGATGAACAATGTAAAGCGCTTTGGGGTTGCTCATGCAGTTGAAAGGCGCTATATAAGTGAAGTCCGTTTAGCATTCATACCATGTATTCACACCTTAGACCTTATAGCTTTTCATACATTCAAAAGGCATGGTCATAAGTGATTGTGATAATCAGGCAACAGAAAGGAAGTTTTCATATTACAATGATTTAAAAAATAATAATAATAATAATAATAATAAAAAAAAAAAAAGGTTGCATTTTTGGGGGGCAAAAGTATGAATCACCACTCTGTACTTTACTACAGGCCACTGTGACTCTGCCCATAAAATCCAACTGAGTGCTCAAGTTAAGTGAAATGGCAATTCGCCGTTATTATGAGGCTGCAAGCACCTTCGATTGCGTTTTTGCCCGGATTGCACTGTAGGGATGCACGGTTGATGTAGAGCACAAAGCTTTTATGATTCTCTGCTCCCTAAAGACTTCACAGCAATCTGCAGAACATTGGGGCTTGATACTGAACGAGTGGGTGACTTAGAGGTCTGTGTCCGACGCATTACTGGAGCCCTGATTTTTATTTCTTTTTTTTTAGACCAGCTCCACATTGGCAGAAATGTACTATGTGGTATTTCAAGGCAAGCTCATGCCTTTGGCATTCGTTATACAAATGACTAGTGAGCACGACAAAGCAGCCTGTCCTTCGGTATGAAAGAAAAGCATTGGAACCTTCCATATTCTTGTATAGTGGATGGAAATGGTTGCATTTGGACTTTCCATCAGACCTGAAACAGCATGTGTCAGACTGTGATAGACCTTCACAAAGCCTCAAGTTTGGTGTGTTTTCTTTTTTAGGAAGCTTGATGGCTCCCAGGTATTGATTTCCACCTGAGAAGCGTGACTTAACTTTCTCAACCCACAAATGAATTCCTCCCTCTTGTCGCCCTGTGACGGAATCATCTCATTTACCCAGAGTTATTGCTCTCATTAGGGTGGACAGTTGCTTTCCCTGTTTATCTGCCCGACTGCTGACTGCAGGTTAATGAATAATAATAAATAATAACACACTAATGATTATGTTTGGAGGGCTTGGCATGACAGCCGCTTGGTCAAAGAGGAACGCAGCACCCAAGGGCAGCAGAGACGGCAGGGAAAAGAAAGTCATTATCCTCCTTTATCTAAAGGCTCATCAAGGATCCTCCAGACAATTGGAATAATCTGCAGCCGTTACACACATTTGATAAGTGGTAGTGTGTGAAGCCTTGTGTGTGCGGGAGCTCGGTTTTTGAGAAACACTGTCACTGTGAGAGAAACTAAAATGCTGCCCCCACCCCTTCTAGCATTTCGGAGTGAAGCATTAACTTCAGATGCCGCCACACAACGTGTGATGTTTCGCGCCATCGAGTAAATGTGAGTCGGGGAAAATGATGCAGATGGAATAAAATGAGAAGAAATGCAAAAGTGGCGCTGGCAAGTTCAGGTCCCCTTTTATTCACAGGTGTTGACTCTGACAGCAACAATTTATTTTATTGATGCAACAGTGTCTGGACCTCTGCCTAACTTCTGAAAGTCGTTATTCCCTCTGTTTCCTGCAGACACTGCTGGAGCTAAACCGTGAGCTCCATTATCACCGTGCATGTGCACAAGCTCCTGAGAGCCAAGACTAGAAGCTCCAATTAGTTTGGATTATTGTGAGAAGATCAGGGTAAGATAATCAGAAGTAGAGTAACTTGGGTATCGGCTTAGTTGGGTCGTTTTGTGGAATAAAACAGATTTCCAGTGGAGATCAGATAGAGCAGACGCAACAATACATCCTTTTCCTGAAACATCACTCATTGTTTCAGACTTTCCGAGTCATGCCGTTGCTCTTACAGTTTACCAGTCTGAACTCTCCGAATCGCTTCAGGGTCCTGACTGATGAAATGTTTTGAGTAGCAACACTCAAAGTTTAGATGTCTTCCACTACTGTTGCAGTAATGTGGAATACCTTTCTGTTCAGGATTTGTCTTGAGTGAAAATTCAGTGTTCAAACATAATGAGTTTCTGTGAATTACATACAAAACACTTTTATATGTAAATATGAACACAGAAATGGCATACCCACAGCAGAACTATTAAAAAAAAAAAAAATCCATTAGACACACATATTCAGTGCACATTTCTTAAATTATATTTGGAAACATTCATTTACAATTATGTTGATTAAATAAAAGAAACTCAACCCTTCCCAACCCATCTTCCACCCATTCCATCATTACCTCAAGTGGAAGACTATGTTGTTTTTTACATTATATAAATTAAATTGGATTTTCTTTTCTTTTTACATTTTATTCACCTGTCCTTCATGATTAAACGGCACACTATAATTCTGTTGTTTCCATCTGGAGCTGGAATTACTGGAAATGCTTTCTCTTTTCTCGAGAAATCACCATCTTGTGACATAAAAGATTGAAAAAATAACAAAGTACAGATGCTTTAATTTACTTTAGAGTGAAATATTAGCTTAAATATTTTGTTTCTGACAGATATGAGAAATAACAAGCCACACGCCCACCACACATGATGTGGGATTGTACTGCAGTATCATTTCAGACGGGACCTCGGTCCATTATTACACAGCTGCCTGGGTGTTCATGCGTACCGCTGACTAACATCTTCAGTAAAGTGCCAAGCTCCCACATGGCAGGAAAAACTACTGTATTTTTGGCTACTGGAACAAAACAAAAAAAAAAAGATTTCCCTCCCACAATTGCACTCAGGATCATTTCAGGCTGTTTGGAAAGCGTTTCCTTAGACAGATGCTTCCAGTTGACAGTCACTCACAGATGTCTTTTGTTTCTCTTCACAAATGGGTGTACAACATCTTAAAGAGTTCATTGTTGTTTCTTTCAAGCTTCCTTCTGAAAACCAGCAGCAGGGTAACGAAGCAGCTGTCAAAATTCCACAAACACAACAACCAGGAGTAGTCCGGTCGGCTATTTCTGATGCAGTTTACCCTCACAGTTCAACAAGAGGGCTGATCCCACATCTTGTTAAGAACTGTGATGGTGACAGAGGTCGGCTAAAGTAGTTGGTCAGCCATGGGACTCCCAGTCGTCTCTATTGTGCGGCAAGCATAAGAAGATTACATACATCTATCCATGTCCAGACTTACTTACCCTGTCATTTCTGTTGAGGATTATCCTGATCTACTTAGGGGAAATGGGATTTCAGTAACTCTACACTTTATGTCACTGGAACATGCAGAATGTCATTTTTGCTGTGGCGCCGCAATAAATTCTGTTGCTCAAAATCCTCCATGCAGAGTCATGGATATGTGTGAGAGCTTAATGAAAGAAGGTAGCTTATTCGGTTTCGAAGAGTCGTGTGATTTTTTTTTTTCTTGAAGATTATCCCACAGGATGCTTCAGAAGGGTATTTGCCTTAAAGATGATCTATTGATAGAACTGGACTGTATGTGCAGTAAGGAACTGCAGGTGTTGTGCTATATGACCAGAGAACAAAAATATTGTGATGCTCCTCAAAAATGAGACACGAGAGAGAACACGTAAAGTGTTTTCCAGCAAGGATAATAGGCGTTTGAACCTTTTAAAAGGTATGCAATGTATGATTGCTGACGCGCAGTGCTTGGTGCTCTCGCCTCACATTGAGAACGGAGTGGGTTCAAATCCTGGCTGGGCCTTTCTGTGTTGAGTTTGCAGGGTCTGTCGGCACTCGTCAATAAAAATAAGTGATTGGCCAAAATGTCTGTAGTAAAGTTCCTATTGGTTTAGAATACTCAGGAGCAGCAGAGAGGCACAGCACCACTGCTGCGTTTCAATGGACTCAGAACAGGGTGGGCAGAGGAGGGAAGTTTGGAGAGAGAAAAAAAAAAATTGGCAGTCAAGAAGGAGGATGGGGCAAATGTCAGGGAAGCTTTTTAAAATCCCCCACCAGCAGCCTGCAGTCAGACTCAGCAGCAACCGTGAATGAGTTCACTGATTCTCTTTAACGTGGGTTTCAGCGACAAAATAAAAGAGTGATACGGGCGGGATGTTACTAGCTGCATACTTTTAGCTGTGCACAACAGGATGACCACTATTTAAGATTCTCCCTGGCCCTTTTTGTGGAGCTGTAATAATGACACACACTACTTGCTATAAATCTGGCTGTTGCTTTTTTACAGTGCCGTTATATGTCCCATTACCCCAAACGTTAAAGCTCCTGTATATTCAGATTTAATAGAGCTTAGTTTATTTTATTATCGATACAAATTTCAGCACTTGATGTTTTCTACTATTAGTGGATTACACAGCCAACACCTGCTGACTTTTAAAGTCGAATTGTGTGGGAATTATTGCTCAGTTTTGTTTAAATTCTCAGTAAGATGTATGTGACCTGTCTCATTGTTCTTTGAAGACTGTAAAAGACAATTTTACTGTGATTATCCAGATTTCACATTTGTTTTTTCACTAACATGAGAAAGCATTGCTTATTTTACCGCATTAAATATTTGATGGCCAAAGCATACAACATACTCGAGTGTTGACCACTTCATGTTATTGCTGTTGCATCAAATCTCCATATTGGATTTTCATATTTGCCTCGGTAAGCTGGTTTTCTAAATAGTTTTTGTGAAGCCAGAAAATATTACAGTGATGTTGTTTCGCTCAACATTATCACATCCACCCTCTATAGAGGGCGATTACTAACTGATGATTTATTGCATGTACTGTATGTGCATGTGTAAACTTTAATTGTATGAGAATTGATGGTCTAAGAATTAAACTGTGTGATTGTTGTGTATCGTAGGGTTAGTAGAAGTAGTAGTAGTAGTAGTAGTAGTCGCATCTGCAGTATTATGCAGTCCCCCTTCTTTTTCAAGTCACAGCCATTTATGAAGGCAATGATTGCAAAGGAAAGAGAAATCCCTCTCTGCAGATGATGGGTGCTACACAGCTGGGAATGCAGGCAACAGAAAGGAAATCTAAACATTGTTCATCTGATATATCTACTCAGTAATAATAATAATTGAAAAAAAAAGAAGTGTAAAAACTGACACAGTATCTCTTCAATCGCTTTTTAGCCAGATACGCCATCTGTGTGTCTCCACCAGCCTTCGTTCCCGGACTTAAGAGGAACTGTGCACGTTTAAAGATGACAGGTTAACATTTGGCACTTCAACTGGCAAACTGCTCTGCGCTGTCTTGACATCCTCACCCTCCACCTGCTGCACCGGGGGAGGAAGAAATGCAGGAACCAAGAAAAGCAGCCAAGGGGTTACAACTGTATTCGTTTCCCTCTGACCTCGTGGAGCTGCGATCCCCCCCAACATCTGCTTTCCCCGACTCCCTGTAGCCCCAAACATGTCTCCAACTAATTAGAGCATCTTGAGGAACTAAAGCCAATGATGAGAAAAGCAGGTGTGCAGAGATGGAGGGCTCTGCTAACCAGGATTTCAGACACAACGCTTGCAAATTAATCTGCCTCGTTATTGGTCGAGGAAGACGGCACACGAAGAAAAACAACAGATGCATTGTTGTAAAGAAATCCTCAATGTACTTCACTATGTACACAATAAAAAAAAATGACTATCTGAATAAATCTCCACGGATATAGTGCCTAATCAAACAATACGCGTGGAAAGCTGCTTCCAATGGGAACAGTCTACCCAAGATGCAGATGCAACATTCGACTTCCTGGGAGAAAGGGAAGCAATAGGTGGGTAAATGTAGGAGAGAGCGAGCGAGGAAAACCACAATGTAGAATACGTGTCACCAAGGACCAACTGGATGGTGTTTGAACTGATCCTGGATCTCATTTTAACCCCAGAGCAGATCTGGGAGAAAAGTGATCTGGAGCACCTTAAAACAGCTTGGCGACTCTCACAGACTGAGAGTTTCTCCACAAAGACACCGATATATGTTTTCCAGCCTGATCTCTTCTGGCTTCTCTCCTCACCTCTACACACACACCATATATTAACTCAGTGGCCCTCGCCGGCTTTTACACAAACTGAAGTGGATTTATTCCTGAAGACAATTACTGAAGACAACTCCCAGGACCAAAATGTGAAATTAATTTGTGTTAGTGATTTTACTAAACTCTTAAAGAGGTGGTGATTGCCCGCTATTTTTGAGTTTGGTGGGTTTTGTGATTTATAATTTGAATCCATATGAACTTCTGAGAGTGAAAATACTCAAGATAGTCAGGAGTTATTTGACTATGTATGAGTTTTTAGTTTCTATTAAGCTGGACGGAATAGAGGGCTAACTGATTCATGATATTATGCTCTCTGATAAAATACCAATTTTGTCATTTCTATTGGGTTTTTGTTGTTGTTGTTCATGACTTGCGCCCAACTATTTACAATCGTCCTATTGCATATGTGCTTTTATTCCCCTGTGTGACAAAGTGATACAGAGAGAAAAAACATTTACCATTGATTGAAGAGGCAGGCCAAACACTACCTGGTGAAGGACTGTGATGAAAGAGCTGGAAGAGATGGTCGATCATGGGGCGAAGCCAAAGCCAAAGCTCTGGACGGGGTTGGGTGGTGGAGTATTACTGCGGCTTTGTGTCCCAGACAGGATGAAAAGGTTGAGAGTTGAGCGAGTCAGTAATGTTTAAAGTCGGGTTAGGTTAATTTGGTTAGCATGCCAACAGCTTGTAAATCAAAAGCCGGCTGTTGGCTTTTTTTTATCTGTAGTGCCTTGTCTTCTGGATGAAGAAATGTTTGTTTTTTTAATTCTGGCTTTTTACTTATTTTTATTTCTTTATAATGGTCACATGCCCTCTTTCTTTCTTTCTTTCTTTCTTTCTTTCTTTCTTTCTGTGTTAAAATGATGTTAAAATGATGTTAAAATGATTTTTATAGATAGATAGATAGATAGATAGATAGATAGATATATTAGATACAGCTATATACTTAAAACTTTACATGGACTCTGATAGATTTTACGATGCCAGTCTGGATAACAGTTCTGACACAATTGACATCATGGTTATTGCCTGTCTTGGTCAAAAACAAGGAATATTACAAACATTAGTCTGATGATGAATACAGGTTTGAACAACATAATGAGCCTTGATGGATCAATTCCGTCTTCATTGTGTGTCTTTTCAGCAATCAGTTGTGTAAAGTACAGACTACAGTAACAGTAGTGGTATGAACTTGCTGTATTTATTTGCCTTAATTCCAATAGATGGCTGTTAAGATCCCCACATTTCTCCCTCAAGTAAAAGGGCTCCACCACTCTCTGTTTGCTCAACAAACATCTATATCTTTCCAAGCAGAGTTGTAATCTCATGACCTTTCACGCTTCCCTTAAACACACACTGAATATACCAAAGAGGACCTGGGTCTACTTTTAACTCCGAGCCGGATGATATGATTGTTTGACGGCAGATATTTGTCTTGATGGTAAACTTAAACTGCTGCATGGAGCACAGGGTACACACTGTGGTTGGATGTATTGGACCTAACAAAGTTTAGCGGCCCGAGGGAACCGCTGTCCTGCTTTAATGTCTTCCTGGGAAGCGGTAACCGCAAACAAATGGTCATTCTGTCTGCAGCGGCAGATTAGCCTCGGGCAAGGTAGACTGACATACAGCTGAGACCATGCTGGATCAATTCCATAGCTAGAAAGTCTTTTTTCAAGGGTTATAAGCTGGATGTCCAGAGTACAGCTGGTGTTACAGCTGTGGCTGTGTGCATTTAGGCTTGGAAATAACCCTATTAGGGACTCATGATAATTAATTTTCTGTGGACGATCAACATGTTTTAGCATAGATGCACATACTTGACACAAACTTGACAGTCACTTCAGGCAAAATAAGGCCTGTGGGCCATATGTGGTTCGCTCTGCTTGACCGGCCCTCCGGGTGTTATGGTAAAATCCTGACCCAAATGAAATTTGCTCTAATTATTGGTTTTATTATATCTAAAATGGTCCCATTCTTCACATTGGTTGTGACTTGCATACTCTACCTCACACAATTAGTGTTTTACAGTGGAAGGTGATTAATAAAAATATAGTTCTCATTTACTCTTAATATAAAAAATACAATTATGATTTCCAAAGACTGCGAAAGAAAAGGTGACACAGAGCTACAGTAAAAATGAAAATGAAAGAAAAAAAACCCTGCTTTTTATCATAAGATGATTCTTATTGAGCAAATCTCAAGTCAAATTATGTCTCACTTCTCAATAGTATTGCTAATTTATCATGTGGCCCTTCAGGAAAACTAGTTGCCCACCCCTGCTTTAGACAGTGTTTGTCGGGGGGGGGCGGTAATTGATGTCTCCTAATTGCTATTAGGTCCGAGTATGTGTGTCTCTCTTTTCCCTCCCATTCCCAGCTGGTGACGTCTGGCTAAAACAGAATAGATGTGTATCTGGTTGTTGTCTGGCATTTGTATTTCCAAGGAGCCTGGGGTGAGTGGAAGGTTTCTTCAAACACTGACCTGGAACACAGTTGTGTGTTTTATATTTGACCATCCATCCATCCATCCATCCATCCATCCATCCATCCATCCATCCATCCATCCATCCAGTTGAAAGAATTAAAGAAAGAAAGAATTAAAGAAAGAAAGAAAGAAAGAGAAAGAAAAATTGTCATAAGGTATTCTCCTGCTGAATCAACCACAAATAATTTCTCAAAGCTTTTAGAAAAATCACTTTTCTTGTTTCTATATGGTTTCTTGCAGTTATTTTACCACAAATTGAATTTCGTGTGAAAAAATTTAAATAAATACCAGGGAATATTATACACAATCATGCTATTGTAGTTCAACCCATGTGTTCACTTCCAATGCTTTGGTAATTCAGTGAATTGCGTTTTCTTGATTTCCTTTTTTTTTTTTTTTTTTTTTTTTATTACTTCAATTACTACAGTACCCTTGATTCGTGTTGCACATTGTCATCCCCGCAGTGGTGACAGACTCCGAGCCGAGGCTGTTTGGAGAAACCCTGCAGACTGAGCCCTCGACTGAAAGGGCAAGCCATGCTGTGTGTGTGCACAACTGGCTTTCCACTGTGTGGGGATGTAGGAGCAGTGCATGGACACACATTGCGTGTCACAGTCACAATAAGCAGCTCCAGAAGTCACAGGTGACTGACAAACATTAATAAAGCTCTGAGCAGGAAAAAGTCGCAGTGATACACAGTATATTACAGGTTCAACGGACTGCTTTTATCACAGAGCTCATGGAAACGACAAGTTAATTCCCATTGCTTTGAGTTTTGATCTGAAATGTAAATCAGATGATAGACTCACCCATAAAATGGCCCAGGGAATGTATGACAACACAGTATGTGCATGCATGGGTGTGTGAGAGGGCAGAGGCCTGTAGTGTGTTGCAGTATGGCAGCCCACTACTCCTAGTATGCAGAGGTCACTATGAATAGGATGTACTGAATGTGGAAAAGTAACTTTCCCAAGGGGCTCAGTAGAGTTTGGTTTCTCATTTCATCTCTAATGAACTGATTTAAATATATATTTTTAAATAGTTCTGAAAGGCTCTAACTAAAAACCAGGATTTTTCAGTCACTTCCAAAAGACGTCTGCATTTCCTGATGGAGCTGCAACAGATCACAAGTTGTCACCAAATCAAATTGTCCCCACTGGTTTAACAGAGTTGGAAGAAAAGAAATGCAAAAGGGTTAGTTTTACACATGATAGAACATTGTTGTGAAGCACAGGCACAAATCATATTTGGACAGACATTTTTATACCCAAAAATGTGTCTTGGGGAAAAATGCTACCCCATGAAAATGCACCAAAAGAATGAAGTCGATTGGAATATTTAAGACATTATAGAGTGGGTTGTTGTAGAAGAATCAAAAGAAGTGCGCGTGGCTTGATTTTAGACACCGTTCAACAAGGTGAAGCACTGTCTGTGAAGTTGAATACAAAATAAAAGATGGATTACTTAACTAATTTTATGGATGAAGTTGCATTACATTGTTTACTGTATTTCACCCTTCGACATATTCAATTACAATTGGCTCCAACATTTGTAATTTTTTTTCTACATCAAGCACAAAAAGCTTTCCCTGTTGGACTCATCTTGTGAGAACTGAAATTTATAGAAAACTATAGATCCCAAGCTCTCCTAAGATAAAGCATTTGCAATGGCAGGACAATGACACAGCGACATTGACCTTTAGTGAGAATATGTGTGGCATATTTTGATGAATTCCCCCAAGGTATTTTCCAGAAATCATGTTAATGGGGCAAAGCAAGGTCACTGTGACCATCAAAATCAAAGTAGTTCATTGTGGACATTTGAGGACATTTGTGGCACATGTATAAAAAAATAAAAATAATTCCCACTAGGCTTCCTCGATCTAAGGAAAATGGAACAAGAGACATTTTGAGGGTATGTCCTTGTGCATTCAGCCACCAAGATGTAATCAGTTACTCTTGAGTGACAGTGAGCATGTGTACCAAGACGTATGGGAGGTTAAAAAGAATTTGATAGACAAACAGATGCACAGACAACAGGATTCCCAAAGGCAGCTTTGCTCCACGGCTTCAATGAACATTGTATCCAGAACCAACCAAAACCAATATTTTCCCAGATGTAATTGTTGAATTTGCTGGTTATTGGATTTTATTGGTGTGTAACCTCTTCTAAACAGGTGAAACCAACAGCAAAGTAGGACCATAGTTCACAGGCATGAAAAGGCTTTGTGTATCCTGGTTATTTAATCATGACACAAACAGTGCTTCAATCTTCCCAACCAAGGAGAGTGGCCGTGAATATACTGTAATCACCCTAAGGGAGAATGAATTGGGGACAATGGACTGATGCTTATGGCAAGGAACACTGAAGAGGTCAGGTCAGCCATTCAGTGGGGACAGTAATGGTCGTTTTGTGCCTTGCACAGAACATGACAGTGATGATTATGGGTAGGCCTTGGAGCCAGGTGAATTCCCAGACAAGTAGTGGATGACACTGTCATTTGGTCCAGTAAATAATAGCTGGCAAACACCAAACGGGATAAATGACCCTTTCACATTTTACTAGAGGTATCTATAAGAAATGCAGGGGGAAAAAAAACTCTTTTTTTTTTTTCTGGTCTCCTTGTCAAAATATAAAATTGCATTGTGTGTGTTATTATTTTGCCATTTGTAGCTTTTGTACATACAATGCATTTTGTGAAGGTGGAAGAAAGGAAGGGATTCATCCTTGAACACACGTCTCTGCTAGATTTATACACATGCCAAAGAAATAACGTGAAAACTCTGGAACTAAAGGCCGTGGAATTTGGAAACGAATTCGGGTCATCTCAGAAATTTAGGGCACTAACTTGGATAATGTATCTAGTCCTAAGAAGAAGAAAAAATGTTTAGAGGGACACAACTTTGAGTTTGAGGCAATGACTTAGTCTTGACTAATCAAGAATTTATGGGATGTGTTGGGCCAAACAAATCTGCTCAGCAGTGATGTGTGACCCGAAAAGAAAGTACCGAATTGCACGTCATTACATGTGTGATACCAAACTGCATGTACTGTATAGCAATCGCAAACGTGCCTATTTGAGGATTTGTTTGTGTGTTAAAAGACCAATCTTGAGACAGTATTTGATAAAATTGACCAAACTTTTGCTTTATTCTACCTTACATTAATCAATTCTTGCATTAACAACCATTCTTCCCACCAGTCGATGGGACAACTTCTTCTGTGAGTCATACCAAAGTTTACGTCGGCTGTACAAGTACCCCAGCGTTCCCTACTAAGCTGCACGCTGGGCTGTGTGCGACTGTGTTTGTTGGTGCACAGTTTGTTAATCACAAAAAAAAAAAAACATGTGTACAAATTTAGCAATACGACACATTATATTACACATATTTTCATCAGAATGCAATCACAGACACAGCAGTCTGGTTTTATAATAAGATGACACATCTCAGTTGTTAAGTTCCTGCCTAAACAACATAAAAGATAAAGCAAAGTCCATTATTTTCATTGTGTGTTTCTCCTGCGGTCCACATGTAAGCAACAATAACACAACTGTCTAATTTTACTGGCATCCCGAGACTATACAATGTTTTGATCAGTTCTTGTGGTGCATTTTATCACCAATAGGAAAACGGGTCACATAATTCCAATGCAGGAGTTTTGGTGGACGTTTGCAAGCCTTTTTGCTTCTTTTTTTTTTTTTTTTGGCGGGCCTGTTTTGGCCCATGGGCCATATGTTTCACACCCCTGACCTAGAGGATAACTTCACCTTCGGATGTCTGGCAGAGTTCATGCCTCAGTGGGCCAGGACCTTTTCAACAGTAAAAGGAAGACCTACACATTATGCAGGGGGGCGTAATGTTATGGCGAATCGTTGCAGTTATATAAACAGGGGAAGTAGCTCACCCCTTGCTTTAGCCCCTGGGATATCTATTTCATCTCAGCAACAAACAAACAAGAGGTGAGTGAGTTACTTATGTTGGAAAACTGCACAGTATGTATGAATCATGTATTATCAATCGTTGCTGCTGTGCTGCTGCGGTATCTAACAGTGCCCATGTTCCTTCGCTTCATTGTTGTCCCCGATGGCATGATGTGAGGCATTGTGTGGAAAATTGCCTGCACTGCAGCTGATGTGAGGTGTATCGTCATGATACCCGCTCCTACAAAAGATAGAAAATGGGATTCAGTGTTGTTGACAATATGGAATGATTTATACAGCTGTGTGTGTATGTGTGTGTGCGCGCGTGTTTGTGTGCGCGCGCGTGTGTGTGTGCGTGTGTGTGCGTGTGTGTGCGTGTGTGCGTGTAAAGTTATCTGACAGATATCTGAGCGCTGCAGATGAAGCTCCTCTCGTATAAAATTCCATCCTTGTTCTAAACCAGACGGGGAGGACTTCAGCGGCTTTCTTGTGGAGTAAATCCCAGCTCTCATCTTTATGGTAAACACAGGAACGACTTTATGTCTTCTTCGGGAAGATTTGTCGCTTTATTTTGATACAAATATACGACTGGGCATATTTTCTATGTCTGCAGAGTAACCGAATCGCTGTTATTTTGGGGAATGCTTCTAAATAGAAAGAAGATCTGTGTGATTTGTTGTTGTTTGAAATGAAGTGACATATCGACTCCTCCTCCTGTGAAACATGGTGGCAGCGCCATCATCTTATGTAGAATCAGTCTCTGGAAGGCTTATAGAGGTAGAGAGACAATGAAAAGTCCTGGTAGGAGACAGGTTTTAGTTTTTTTTCTGAGCATCTATTTTGTGACGGCAGCTGGGTTTTGTTCCCGAGTTTGACTGGAGAAAATGAATGGAGGGAACCGGATTCAGTCGGTAAGACAATTTAGGAATCCTGAAGCTTCCAAGGAAGTCTACACATCAAGGGTTTTGAAGATAAGGTGAATATTCTAGAGCAGTATATGGACAGACTATAATCCAACATTTTAATTACGTAGAGGAACACAAAACAAGAGCCAAACCAGAGCACTATTAAATCTGATTAAGCTTAAATAGTTTCAAATACAAAAGTAACAGGCAAAAACTTGAGGCCCCATTTATACACGGTTCAGAAAAGTTTCATGTTTACACACCAACGTTTTTGAAAACAATATCTGTCGACACGGAAACAACAGAGATGGTGTTGGTTGTTTTTTTGTAATGAAAACACAGAGAGAACAATACACTACAAACATTAACAATGTCAAGAACATGGACATTCGTATTGGACAGTTGATGAAGTTTGATTTCTATCACAGGTGAATCTCAACTACGAAATATCAAACCTCAGGAGAATATGAACTGGAAGTCAGGCCAGTCTTGTTGTTGCGACTCGTGCATGTGTGAAGAGGAGCAGAAGAACTTTTCCCAGTTTACACGGATCCATCATGGGAGCCATTTTCACAATGTTGCACTTTATATTATATTAATTCAAGAGGGGAATTTCTTAATATCAGTGGCTTGTTGTGTCAATGGACTCCCATAATGCATAGAAAAGTTTCCCGTTGACACTTGAAAATGTGTAATCAAAAAAAGTGGAAACAATTTGTAATCACTCATGATTTATTATTCAAATGTTGGTATTTTGTTTGGTTGTTCATAATCATCCTCACTTATTCCACGTCATTGTTTTTCAGCAAAGCACTTTGAACGGCACTAAACTGTAAAAATATATAAAAAATAAATCACATAAAATTGACTCCACAGAAATATTATTTCAAATTGAGAGAAATCTTTAATGGGGGATGAATTCTTGTCCATTCCAACTATTAATTTACCTTAGAAAATAACTTCCAAGGATTCTACATTGTGTGCAGCTTTGTTGGGGTTAATTCTGTTGTGTAACTTTGAGTTTCTCAAAGCTTCTGAGTCACTTCAGTTTTAATCACTGCACAGCAGCAGCTCTGTACGTAAATGTACAGAATAACAATTACAAAAGTTGATGTTGTTTCTTTGCTTGGCAGGTTAGCATGTACCAGGTTTCATTTATGCATGAGGGGGGAAAATAAATCATTGTTCACTTTTTCATTTCTCGCTAGTTCACGGGCTGTTGACAGCACTGACAGCTCAACATGTCAGATATGAAAATAATATGAGCATCAGGCTCATCCGGCGATGTCACATTATGCAGGAAATCTGTGTTTGGTACAGCAGTTCATCAGTCTAATTGTTTTTCCAGCGAGATTCACAGGAAGCCGAATGTCTGGGATCATCCAATCAAACACAACAGCTTCAATCCATGCAAAAGGTAAAATACCTGGTTTTAGGGATAATATGTTAATTATGAGTGATTAGAATGCTCATATTTTTAGTGGTTATTTCTTCTCAATTATGGAAACTCAGACACGCAACATTAAGACAATGGGAATATCCAGTTCACACAGATAATAAAAAGGAAGAACTTGGGACATTTAAAACTGTAAAAGACACACTTTCATAATCGAAATCTCTCCAACAAAAGATGAAACTACAAGTTCTTTTTTATGAGTAAATGTCAAAAGTTCTCCCATAAAAAAAGTACATAAGTTAACCTTATTAGCAGATTAATCAATTGATTCACAAAATTCGAACGTCAAGGGTTGCAACACTGACGGTATTGATAGATTTCCACCGTCGCCAGAGCAATTCAGTTCGATGAGCTTGCATTTCTAAAGAGCTCATAAATCTTACACAGGGAATATTCCCCAGGGGGAACCCATCCATAACCTTCTGATGGGCCTTTTCATTGGAATCATTTTAAACTTTAAGCAGTTTCAGACAAAGAACTTTAGATGTTGTATTATGTGGGCGATTTTTAAAGTCTATGAGCATCTCTCTGTTGCGGGAATAAAAAAAAAAAACTTTGTAAAAAGATGCCCATTTGTCTCTCCTTAATTTACTTGCTCAGTTTCGGAAGCTAAATACACTGATATTGCTGTTTGCGTCACCTGATACGACAGTTGAAATAGTTCAGCACACACACAATTATCCAATTAAAGTCAAATCAACTCAGTTTTATTTGTATCGCACCAATTACAAATGCAGTTGTCTCTAATCAAAGATTTATAATTAAAAGCAAAGAAAAATAAAACAACTCCTACATGAGCAGGCAGAGGAAGAAATAACTCTTTAAAAAAAAACAAACAATGAAACTTCCAGCAGAACCTGATTCAGAGGTGGAGAACGCGTGCCTTGACCAATTGGGGATAGAAAAGAGAGGACAGGTTAGAATATTAAACTATACTCAATACAAACACAAAGGCAACATGATGTTGGGTGAATATAAGGGAGACGCACACTCTAGAGTAAATAAGCTTAGTGTAGCAATCTAAACCTATAACAGCATATCTCAGAAAATGGTCCAGGGTGACCTAAACTGGCCTGAAAGTTTTCAGCTCATTGTTGAAAGTCGAGATGTTATTAGTAAACTTGCAAGAAGTCAGCACACTGGCAGTCAAACGCTGACCTCTATTACCTGTTTAGAAGAGATTAGAATCAGCTCAGCATATTGCACTGACTTGAAAATCACTTCAGTTGTTCCATAATAAGTTTTTTTTTTTAAATTTATTCAGATGTGATGGATGTTTATGATACTGTATATAAACCTTTTGTTGGTGTAAGCCAATAACTGAGAGAATTTTCTATTAAGTCGAATCTCTATTGTTGAACAAAGCAAAGCCTCTTTTTGGACATTTATTTAAGCAAATGCTCCATCAGCTGTATGGCACACTGACTGAGTGAGCCAGCTTTTGTAATTGGTCTAAATTGATGCTCAAACAACCGACTGAGAGTACATTAAGCTGCTTTCATTGGCACCGAAGAGCTCAGAGGACACCAGAGAGCAATGGAATGGTAACGATGACACTCGTCAACAATCTTTGGCATTGCCGACATGATAGGATGTTTGCATCAGCAGCTCAAAGATTGTTTGCTAGAAACCCAGTTCAGCAACAAGATTAATTGTTTTATTTGCTATGAGCTATCTCCGGCCGCAGAAAACATGTTAAGTGGTTTTGTTTGTGTATCTACAAGCTTAATTTGACATCTTGGTTAAAGGTGATGATGATGGCTTGCTAATAGAGACACCAGCATAGTTTACTGTGTCATCCAGGAGCATTATTAATGGTCACTATGCTCTATTTCTTTTTTTGTGGTGCAGACAACAGATTCTCTACCCCAGCTTGTGATACTAGATGGAATTCGAAAACTAGATGAACCAAAGGTAGTTAGTTAGGTTTTTTTGTTTTGTTTTTAATGAAAATTGAAGCCTAAAGAATGAAAATACATTTATTAAAATTAGACCCTATCTGTTTTGGATACCTGTTTGTATTATTTCCATTAACTGAGCCGTTTTGCTTTCGATCCCTTAGTTTAATCCATCGGACTCCTGAATGTGTGTGGGCTATAGTGATTCTGCTGTATATTGTGAGAAATCAACATAAAGAGAGTTTCCTCCAGGTGCCACCTTGTACAGTTTTCATAACGTGTACCTGATCAGCATTTGAAAATTCAGCAGGTAAACACATTTGACGATTAAGCAATGAGACAGAGATCGTAGAGCGAAGCTCTCGGTGATCACTTGAGAATAATAATGACTTATTCCATGTTTACTTGGTGGACAATGTGTCTCTGCGAGAAGAATAAGCAGATGTTTACTGACATGGGAAAGTGTTTTCTACTGGCTTCTGATTCAAATCAGTTTCCACTTTGTTTGAAAGCACTTTAATGCCGCCTCGGTAGCGGCCGAGAAAACATTATATTAAACCAGTGAAAAGAAACGACTGCTAATGGAAACAAATGTGTTCTGTTGACTCACTGTGCATATATTGATTTACATGGACCCTTGGGTCTATCTCGTTTCTCCCTGGGTTTTCATTTAAAGCCAGTGAAAACACGTCCGGGGCTTGTCGTGCAGTGCTCGCTTGCCGTTGTTTTCCCCCCGTCTCGGCGAGTTGTTTTTAGCCACGAGTGCTGGGAAACACGTGGACGCACTGCTGACCAGGCTCACCCGCAGTGGATGAAAGTCAAAAGAAAGGAGGGGAAAGGGTCAGGACAGTGTGCACAGGAGACATCTCGAGAGGGGAAGTGCTTCCCTCGGGCCGGAATATCTCAGCCCAGCGGGCGGTCCTGATAGTTTGTCCAACACTTGTGACCCCATTTCCACCTCAAAGTAATGAAACTGGTGGACATTGGATCTGCTCAGGAGGGGGATGAAGGGGTCTGCCAGGCTGAGATGAAATGGGAAGGAGCAGTGACTTTTTTTTTTTTTCTTCAAGTCAGGCACTGTATATAACCTTCATTTGTGTTCTCCTCCTCTACCTGTGAAGGGCTCAGTGTGCCCGTTGCTCCACTCTGCTCTCATTTGTCAGAGCAGGAAACCCTCCTTCCCCAGTGTCTGTGGGGGGAAAACGTGGATGATGAAAGCATCACAAAAAGAGATGAGAATGTTTGTCCATGCGCCTCCCTGGGTGTATAGTAAGTATCATGACGTCTCTGGTGAAGGAGCCCTAATGTTATCATCACGTCCTGCTGGGGTCACCCATGTGTGCCCTCCTCGGGGCCCGGCTTGTGTTGTAACAGGCCCATGTCAGGGCCTCAGTGGGAGTTCTGCCTGCAGTGGAGCCATTCCTTTTGACAGCTTGCACAGGAAGCTACGAAAGAGAGAACAGGCTCAGCGAGAACAGATGAGCTGTGAACCAGCCATGGAGAATTTCTCCTCAAACGAAGGAAGAGTTCTGTGTCCAAACATTATTACATCATAACTCAAGTGCATCAATCTTGCGTCCGATTCCATGAACAAGCCTAAATGTTGAACTGCGGTTCATGTAAATGGCTTTATGAGTGACTGCTTTACTCAAAACAAGTGTCAATCATCTTATTTCGTCCAACAGCAATTTAAGCGGTCACTCAAAAACTGCTTCCAGAAGGAGTGGGATTTAGGATTCTTTACTGCAACTCGCAGACAGTAAATCATAAAGAAATGTTTATCTGCAACTATTGAAACCGCAATGGAGACGGTAATCGTGTATAAAATGAATGTAGGGGTGAATAAATGGATGAGAGGGAGCAGTCTTTAAATAACTTGATTAATAACGTGATTAACAGTGACACAACATGAAAGCAAACGATTGCTATGTGCAGACACATAAGGAAACATGTTCCCCTTTATTCTTAATGAGTTGAAACATGTTGCCATGCATGTAGGCATGCACACGTGTAGCTGACAACCGGTGTATCTGGTGCTTAAGGTGTTTCTATTATGATCCAGGCTTAAGTTCGGATGATTACCATTAATATTCACTCTTCAATCTCCTCTGCAATTAGAAACTGTTTGCACTCTTCTGCTTGTGTCATGTCATGTTTTTGACTCTTATGGGGGGTGCGGCTGTTGTAGTAGTTTCTCATGTACATAATAATTTTTCATGTGGTTATGTTGTTTATTATTTCAATGTAAATCCCATCGCAGCCCAACCTTTGCTCAGCAGACTCTGCAGCTTCAATTGATCCTTTTCTAATGACCTTTTCAATGCAAATCCATTTTACCATTCAGTCTGCTACCAACATAGGCATGAATAATATCTGAGTTTGAAATACACAATGGGATGGTTTTTCTCTTTTCAAACATAGCATGACTCTACAATGTGATTCTGGCAGTGGAGAGTCCACTGCCACCTTCGTAATGCATTATTATCCAGCTTTAAGCGTGTTAATGCCTTTGAATAATTCAAAATTGGCAGAATGCACGAAGTAAGGGGAATAACAAATGCAAGGTCTGCCCGTGCCTACCTCCACCAACAAGCAGTATTCATCCCAACCGGCGCGCCTGAGACAGACTCACATACAAATGCAGCGAACACTAAAGAACCCTTCGCCTCCACTCAAGAGGGGATGTCCAGCAACTGACAGATCTGCACAAGGACAGGTCAGTCAAGGCTGGCTCGCCATCCCCACGGGAGGCCCCTCTGCTCATGAAAATGTAAATGTGGCTCCCATGTTGTGATTATGGCGCGAATGCAATTCGAGCAGCTTACCAACAGGATAATATTCCCCTTTAAGTCTTTCAATTAGGGTGTCAGTGGGAAGCTATGGGGATGAGTGAAGGGCAGCTGGGTCTGAGTCATTACAATCAAGAATTGCTCTTCACAGTGGAAATAGAAATGAAAGTAAGTGCCAAAAACATTCTGACCTCAAAGTGATTAAATGTCATTTTTGATTTAAACAAAGCACATTGCAATTTCTACTTCAATAAATATGTTGTATTGAGGGCAGAAAATAGCACCTATCAGGTGGTACTTTGGTGTCAGGCAAACTTAAATATATTTCATTTCAGTTTAGGTCAGAAATGATGGACTGGTTATGGTATTTATAGATACTCGGTGGTAAAGCAGAAGCACTCCTCTCACTGCAGTACATAAACTATTGTGAAAAGCTGCAGGCTTCTGTAAGTCTTGACTTTCTAACAGGAGAAAGGAAGTTAATATGATATTTTAGGATGTCTCCAACTGGAAGGCAGGAACTATTTATTCTTTTACCATGGATGGTATAGAGAGTGGTTTATTTTCAAATACTTGAACATTTTCTGCGACCGTAGTGTGCATGTGCAGTAGCAGCGGTTCAAAACAGTTTCCCCAATTTATACGGAGTCGGAGCGTTATCAAATAATTCCGTTTTCAGTCGCTCCGAGCACCGTTCAACCGTCCAAAATGCCACAGAAGTTTTCCGTTGTCACTTGAAAACATTGTTGTGTAAACAAGGTCTAAGTCTGGCAATTTCCCATCTCTGCCAGTCCAGTTGTTGCAGGCTTCTTGAGCAAGAATGTACCCCAGTAGACTCTTTTGCTGGAGCGGGCAATCCTGGTCCTCGACGGCCTCATTCCTGCACCGTTTTGTCACACTCCTGATAGTAATGATTGGCTCATTATCAGGCTTTGTGCAGAGCTTCACCATGATACTGTCATTAAATTCGTGTGCGTCGGAGCTGGGAAACAGTGAAAACATGCCGGACTACCGCCCTCGAGGACCATGAATGCCCACCCCTGCTCTAATGGCAGGTGAGCACCTCGCGTGGCAGCTGTTGCTCTGAGTATGTGGATGCGTGGGCAATAGCAATGAAATGAAACAAGAAGAAAAAAAGTGGAAAAAGAAGGAACAATGAGCTAAATTATCACTTCATGGATATAATTTGGTGTATTGAAGTTCTACTTTAATTCGTATGACTATCGACACTTTTGCGCAAAGTAGTCATAGAGTAGTAGCGTACCGTGACTACATTTACAGCTTTCATTTCAGTATTTCAAATTACAGCAGCTCTCCAGCCGTACCAAGTTTTCCTGATTGCATCACTAATTGCATAGAAAATTGGTTATTTCAACTCATTATTTACAAAAATAACACATTACTTTGTTTTAATATTTGGTTGCATTTATCCACCCAGTATTCATTATATATCATGTATTTCTTTTCCCTCTTCTTGCATTTTATGTAACTGTATTGAATTGTTATTTTAAATCTGAAGTAATTCCTTGTTTTATTCATTTATTTATCCAATTACGTTTTGTTTATTCTAATTTCATTTCTATGAAGTCTTTCTAAAATCATTTTATGAGCACCTGTCCTCCACTGCTCTACAACAGGGAACAGTTATAAAAGAACAATCCCCACTGAGCTCTGTTCCTTGATTTAAATTCTTAGCGCACGCCTGCTTGACATGCTGGTGGTCTCACTTTTCCCCTGACTGACATGTTTAAAGGCTGTATTCCTGACACAGCTCATCCCACACAACATGGCTCACCTCCCTATCTTTCCCGCCCCTCTCCTCCCGGGCTGCTGTGAGCCGACGCCCCCCTCCCAACCTGCCCAACTCCGGAAAAAAAAAAGCGTTTCTGTATCTGACAGGCGTACAAGTAAGGCAGTCCAGAACAGAGAAATATAAATAAATACATTTCCTAGGTTTGTGATGTTGGGGAGTCTAAACAAATCTGAATAAAAAGATCCATATTTAAACAGCCCCCACCCTGTACTAGATTCACGTCAAGCGTGTGGGTCTGACGTTCAATTTTCCAATTTGATGCTGTAGAAAGAGTCGATAATAATCAACCGAAGGTTTTCCTCTACATACCACAGCTCCAGACCTACACGTCCATTTTTTTTTTGTTTTCTATAAAGACTATACCATAAAGGAGATTGAAATTTATCTGAAGGACCCTGAGTTACAGGGTGATAAAGTTTCAGATTAATTCTGTCTGACACCACTGGTGCTCGCCTTCAGCTTTCTGGTACTGGAACCGTATTTCAGTTTTGGGAGTTCCAGGGAAACTGGGAGAAGGGATGCTTAGGCAGCAGATGGCTCTATTTACAGCCGGTAATGACTTGTGGAAGCTTTTATTCTCCGATTTACCACTGTTAAGGTGTTTTCGCTCTTTCAATCCGCAAAAGTGGTTCTTCGCTCACAATACTGCAGGAGACCATGTCACTTGTGGTAACATCAAGATATGTCTAATGGAACCTAGTGTGATGTACAGCAGACAGCCAAACACCCAATTTCAAGAATTGATATTTGCTCAGATGTCATGAAGAGACACACATGCAAGCATCGAATCCGTTGATGAAAGGGGGGCACCTGTGGCCGAGTTGGTTGAACAGGTTATCTTGACATCTGTCGCAACTGAGTGTGTGTCAATTGGTGAATGTTGTTTAGTGGTGTAAAGCACTTTGAGAACGCTAAAGCAGGGAAGTCACTTTACCATAACCTCTGAAAATGTCCTTTTCAGGATGCATTGCTGCTGTTTGGTGAACTATACAATGCCAATGGTACCTAATTAAAGGATTTCTGACTAAGTTTGTTTAAGTACTTGCAAACCAGCCTGTGGCTCTCCTCTGTGATTCAAGGGGGTACTCGGCAGAGAGACCGTAACATTGAATAGAATCAATGTAATTATTTTTGAAAATTTAGATAAGCTATTGGCAAATTACCTAACCTTAATCCAATATCCACTTTGTCCGAGCAAATTACTGGCTCATGATAAGCTCACTATTCATGTATAAATGTTAGCAATTGCCTTAAAAACACAATGAATTAAATGCATAATTTTCATGTAGCCGGGTAGGAAAAAGAACTTGAACACAAATAATTTTAATTAGTTAAATAATCATGCCTGCGGACTAAGCCAAGAAAAGGTGCAGCGAGAAGCTTAATAAAATTAACAAAAAAATGTAAATTGCACTATGGATAAAATTAAACTTTACTTTATTCTGCACATTCCAAGCTACGGTTTATTATACTGAAATATCATCCAATCAGCAGAGCATTTTGAGCTTGTACTGAAGGGTAGATTTAAAGTAATGTACAGTGTTTGAAAATCAAGAGAAAAAACTGTAAAACCAAGCGTGTGTCAAGCCTCATTGAGAAAGCGAGACGGCCACTTATGCTTAGCCTGCAACTTGAAATGATTACTATTACAGTTATGTCGGAGCTCAATCCCATAAATGCGTTCTCTCCATAGGAAACCGTGATGTTTTTTTCTTTACATCAGTGAATATTTTAGCATATAATACTGATTGAGTCGCCACAGATGTTTCAATCACGTTGTGATTTTGTGTCGTCAAGTCACAATGCATGAGTACTGCGAGTTTGTCTCTGGTGGATCAATTTAGATTTTACAATGTGATGTTACCAAGTAACCCCAGTAACCCCCAAAATAAATCAGCAATCAATTTACGCAACTTTTCCCTGTACTGTAATGGATTACATTCACATTTTTTTGGTATACTAATTACGGAATGCTGTGACATGAACTCAATTACTCCCCCAGCCTGAAAATAACCACATCGTCTATATAAATAGTGAAGAGTAAACGAAAAAAGTCCTAAGGTTGAGCCTTGAGGTACACCTTTTGTGACACTTACCAAAACTTCAGCTTCTATATTTCCAATGGTCCCACGACTCCCTGACATCTTTTTTTAAAGCAGTGCATGAACAGCTTTTTTTTTTTTTCTCTTGTCTCGGAAAGAGGAATACAATAAATTGCGGGATCCTTCTGTAGTCTCTATGCTGGTGTAATTTTACTTGAGAATAAGCAGTATCGCTTACCAAATGTGGATCATAGTGAGTGTCGTGTCGTGGCAGCACCGTCTGGTATCATGATCATTTATTAAAAACAGTCTACATTTGAACTAAAATTTGAAGTGCCACTTTTCCTCTCTGGACTGGAGCTCATGTATTGAAAGAATTAAGGCAAAGTACATGTTAATCCTGGTTCCACTGTTCTTGATCCAGGCACTGTTGTTTTCAAAATATCTGCAAACATAGAGACCAATTTAGTGTGAAAATGGGGCGTGATGGCTGTCTTCATCAATGTATGCTGAACTGATCTTCAAAAACCTAAAACACACAGAATGTGAATTATTACCTAAAAATATATCCTCAAAACAGTGGGTCACACTAAACATGTTAACATCCAGCAGGAATACCAATAGAAAATGGGCATGAACCCCTCAGATATATAATACTTGTTTTTAACTTATAGTCGATGTTAATACTGGTTAAACATATCTGGAATGGATCTTCAAATAAACTCCTGGGCAAGTAGATAACATCTGCTACGCTATTTGCTCCTCATCTTTGACCCAGCTAAAAATACTTGTGTCTTTAATGCTTGTGAATGTGGTGTTTCACCAGTTCAATTTATGTCTGCAACAGTGGGCATCATGTTGCTTTTGTAATTTAACCAGTAACTTGGGTTCATCGAGCATGAAGCAGATCCTTCATTTCAGTTGGTGAACAAACAACCGACTGGCTGTGTTTACATTACATCCAGAAGTTGAAAAGATTTTTTATTTATTTTTTTTTTTTTTTGCTGTTGCTTGGTCAGTCAAGTGCAATGAATTTCATGTCATTACTTGTCAATGTCATTCATGAATCTTCTTCACAGCCAGAAAGAAGTGGGTGGTCTGTGAAAAATCTCCCCGTTTTAGTTGTAATCTTCTCTATTGTGGAAATAAGATTCAGGCGTGTGAAAATGGTCATTTGTTTAATATCAATGACTGCTGACCGGGTGTTTTTCTTTAAAACAAACATGTATTCATCACTATAAATCTGCACTCCCACAAATTTTCACAATCATTTATTACGATCTTTCATCATAAACTTTGTGGTTTGTGTGTCCATTCACACAACAACAGTGGCCGCGGCTTCTGAAAATGCAACTCGTTCAAAATGGCTCCCAAAGTGGAACTTTCCAAAAATGCTCTGACTTGGTCACCGTGGAAACGGGGAAAACTCATCTTTTTTTGAAACGCTGCTACTGGGCATGCACAGCATGGCCGTCGTAAATAGTTCTTCTGCACATGTGTGACTTGATGAACAATAACAACAATGGCAGCCTTCAGAAATGACGTATCCATATTCTCCTGGGACTTTGTAGTTTTACGGTTCAGTCCCCGAGCAAGGCAATCGCGTCGTCTGTCCATGCAAATGTCCGTGTCCTCGCCTCTGTTATTGTTTATAGTGTATTGAGCTCTGCACTCGTGTGTGTGTGGATTCATTACAAAAACAACCAACAGCACCACCCCGTGGCCTGGCTGGCAATCGACATAGTTTCTGTGTAAACGGACGTTGCTTTTAAAACGTTGCCGTGTAAACGCGAAACCTTTCTGAAACGAAAATGCATAAACGATGCCTTTTCACTCGAAATGTGTAAACAAGGCCTTATTCTGACACTCTGCTCTTGAGCACAACAGGAAGGAACAAAAGCTCTGCAGCGACCTGAGCGCTTTCATTTCGAAAAAAAGGAGGGAGTGACGGGTCAACCACAACGGCTGATTCTAATTATAACTGCTTGAGCAATCTTTTAGTAGTTACTAGTAGTGACGTGATAGCAAAATGTTTGCTTTATAATGCAACGGACGGTTATCAGAAAGACCTCAGCGTTACAGTTTTACCTTCTGGGTTCGTCCTTTACTTTTCTGACATGTACGCTCAGCCCAAAATTGATGTGTCACACACGTCGATACCACGTTGTGATGTTATTGTCACTCTCTTCAAAGGCAGAACCATCAGGATGTGGCAGCCTTACACTGTCCGGGAAATATCTGCTGATGCGTTGGCACGATTAAGCCCACCGCCGATAAGGACTTTTGGACTGAAGCAGACCACGGTGAGGCCAGGAGGCAGCATTAAGATAAAGCCTTGCCTGCAGGAGATAAATGAAGTATTCAGTGTTTTTATTTTTTTCATTTTTTTTTTTTATTTGCCTTGTTCCACCTGTCAGAATGGAGTGCAATCTCCTTGCAATTGTCCTCCAGTCATCCGCTTGAAAAGGTAAAGGGTGCTGGACCGATCCAGGCTGTCATACCGGGAGGTTTTTCTTTTTTGTGTGTGTGTGTGTGTGTGTGTGTGTGTGTGTGTGTGTGTGTGTGTGTGTGTGTGTGTGTGTGTGTGTGTGTGTGTGTGTGTGTGTGTGTGTGTGTGTGTGTGTGTGTGTGTGTGTGTGTGTGTGTGTGTGTGTGTGTGTGTGTGTGTGTGTGTGTGTGTGTGTGTGTGTGTGTGTGTGTTTTTTCAGGAAATGTCTCAAAACAATGTGGCATTTCAGAAATGCTCCCGATGTGACTGGTGCTGTCTCTGGAACATATGCACCCGTCTCAAACAAACAAAGACGCCGCCGCTTATTTTTATCCAGTTATTTATAGGCAACACAGGTTGTTGCTGTTGCTGCGGTACAGACAGTGCCATGTGAAGGACGTGGGGAGCTGCGCTGCATTTAGACATACGATCTGGAAAACACAAAGTTAAAACACAATGTGACGCGAGATAGCTGCCTCTCATTTCACTCTCGTTTTGCGACCGGTTCGCTGTTCACAGGGGCGGTTGATGAAACCTAGCAGTGTGCCAAATTAAACTCAACTCAATGTGATGGAACACGTCTCTGCACTGTGGAAGTGTTGCTGCTCTCACAAGAGATGCTCCATAAATAATGGGCACAGCATTTTTCATGAACATACGTCCACTCATCGATTGTTTTTGATCTCTTTTAAGGCTCAATAGTCTTTAGCAGTGATGAGAACCAAATGCTATACAGCAAATGTGTTATGTGATGTTCATGTTAATCGTTAGACTTGTGCACTACATTGGCTCTGAACTCTTTTTTTTCCCCCCCTACAGTGTTTTGGATGTTGAATCCTGTCAGTGTGCCAGCCTTGACCAGAGCAGTGGTTTGACAGTCTCTTTGTTGCTGCTGGGGCTTTAAGTCTTGTGCTTGTGCTGGCTGCATCCACCTCACTGCAGTTAGCAAAGAGCTGAGAATGACTTGGCTTTCCAAGTGATATGGGGATGAAATGTTATACTTGGAAATTGAACATATGCTTATTTCCAGGTGGTTTCACTCTCCGTTTGGCAGCCCCAGCTTGTTTTGGCTTTTTGAACAGTTAGGGGTCGTTCAGATTTAGTTCGAAGATCTTTCCTCTAAAAAGGCAGTAAACAGATAGTGAGATTCAGTCTCTTGTGTATGTATAATAAAATTATAGAAATAATTTGGGTTTTACTTTAGGCAATTTTAGTTTTTTTGAATATTCAAATCAGTTTCTTCCTTTACCAATGAAAAGTTCCTGTGTAGCTGATAGTGAAACGTGGGTCTTTCCCAGAGAAAATAATTATTTCCAATAAATTCTGCAAAGTCTTTCAGAATATGCATTTTCAATTTTTCACTAAAAAGTTCTTTTTATCATCATATGTTTACATAGCTTGCTTACTACCACAGTAGTTTCAACTCTTAATGTTCATTCACTTATCCGCTGCAACATACTGTACACCCGGGAACACCACTTGGGGAATTTGAGGAGCTTGACGCAGGCTGTCATGCAAACAAAGAGTAGTCAAACCCTCAAAGACACTAAAGGTGAGAAGCTCAACGTTGTTTGCCAGTGAGGCAGCCACTTTCATCCGGGGTCGAGGTTAGACATGGATCCTGGCAGAGACTTTCAGGCCCAATTATGCTCGATGCTAAATACAGAGACGGATATGTATGAGCCTTCTGTCTTCATTACATGTGGAATTTTGTACATATCCAGGGACTTTGCTGTTGCGCAGCAAATGAAGTCGCATCACTTTTGACTGCAGGACAGTGCTCATGTGCGACCAGCAAAAGAAAAAGAAAAAAACACAATGACAACAGTACTTTGAAGTACAATAGACATGACAGATCTCTGAGGAAAGAATGTGTGAGCGTGTGCATGGATACATGCATGTCTACATCATTACCGCACATGGTTATCGGGAACAGGAAGCTATGAAAAAAGCTGTTACATATGACATTATCACACTACCCCTAATTGCACTGTTCTTTACCGGACGTATTGCTTAACAATGACAACAAGTCAAGGGCAGCATGAGAGTGTGAAATCGGTGACGCATGACAACGTTTGAAAGGCACGTACCAATTAACATGCACTTGGGGAGCGTAAATTGGCCTTAAATCTGAGGAATTAATGTGAAAGAGATAAGATGAGAGAGACTGAACTTTGGCATGGCCTAGAGGCAAGGTTTCGGTAGGGAAATGAGGTGTAGCATCAAGCCTTACGGTGAGGTTTCTATCCCGGTGATGAGGCTAAACAATGAGCTTAGTGAAGGCTAGAGACAAGTCTCTGACGTTGGCACTACTTAATGACCTTAGTGGTAAATAAGTCTTTACCACTAAGGTCTTTACCGACTGTGACTGGAATTAAAGCATTATCCCTCATGACAGAGAGGGATGAGTCGACCCTTTTGGAAATTACAAGCAAGCCAATGAAGGTGTTAAACCATTGTCCTTCAATCTTCTGTTTAAGAGAATTTATTTGTAATCCCCAAAAATATCAACATTTTTCATATTGTCTCATGCGCCGTGAGGAAAACCGCTCCGGTTTATCATGATACCAAGATCACCGTGAACTTATGAACTGCACAAACTGACTTTATCTGTTATTTTCTTTTAGCAAGTTTGACATTTTCTGGTCATGTCAGTGGGGGGAGGAGAGACTAAATGCTGGCTGACAGCCTGTGATTTCCAGAGATTAGAAGTAGAGACAGAAATACAAGCGAAGTCATGCATCACTTAGAAACGCCAAAGGCAATTCTTTTCTGGTTTGATACGGAGAGCCAATGAAACCTTTTGCAGTGGCCTGAGCTCTGTACCAAGTGAAGCCTTTATGGGGGAACTGAGGCAGATAATGAAAATCTCCAACCAAGAGTACCTCACAAGAGCTTTAAAATGTTTCACTTACTGTTAGTGAAGTCTTAAAAAATGCTGTTTTTGTGGGGTTTTACTCCCGTTGTTGGTTTGGCATCTAAGATAATCTAAATGTGCTGATTAACATATGTGCAAAGCAACGTTTTCCTCCTGTGGAGCCATGCATTAACCTGATGGGATGACCCTTTGTGACAGCGAGCCGCGCTTCTGAGCCTCTGCACAGACTTTGATTAAACATTTATGGGAGCCCGGTGGGGTCACCTTGAGATCGCTGCTGTGTCTGCCTGCAAGAGTCAGACTCCTTGTGGGAGTGCATTAACATCGCTTTTTTCATCATGCAGGTTCATGACCCACCGATTTAGAATTTTTAAGTAACAATGACAGATTCAAAGCGAGTTCAGAAAGAAGAGAGGAGAAAAGACTCTTTTCGGCTGTGAGTTCATTTGTTGTTGGTTTTTTTTGCTTCAGGGAGTTCTTTTTTTTGACATTAGTGCTGAAAACTTAAAACATGTATGTAGTTGGGTAAAAAGTGCTCAAACGCTGATCATCACCTTTGTGCATTTTGGTGAAACGGCCCTTATAGAACCCCACATGTTGGTTTTGTCCCGAAAAAATAAGGAAGATCCAATTGAGAAACGAGACACGCCAGCGTGTTTGCAGGATGATGTAGTGGCATCATGCTGTTTTTTTTTATTGTCAACAGTGTCCAGGAAAACTTGTTTGTACCTGGAGGGCTTTTACGATTGGCGGCACATTCCATATATAGTTACATGAAACTCACAAAGGCTTTTACAATGTTTAGACGCCACGGTGGTGCTACCAAATAATATGTTTCTGATGTGTTCAAAATACGGGTTAATTAGATTTGCATATCTTTCTTTTGGAATTGTAACCTCAAATGCCCTTTTTCTTTTTTCGCTTCGGAAGGCTGTTTTGCAAATCCAGGAACAACCTCCAAATGAATAGACTTTAAAACAAAGGCAAATTGTCAGGTGCTTAAGTTGCCAGCACCATGACCACTCCTGAACCATAACAAATTAGTAGACAAAGCAGCGAACGCTGAGCCGAGCCTGCTGTGTAATGCAGCTGATATCAATTTAGCATTCAGGCCACTTCCACTCCAACAAAGTGGTGGAATGATTTGAGTGCTGATTAAAAGTCAGAACTGATTTTAATCAGCAATATCACATGCTGCCAGTGATGTTTTCCTTTCACTTCTCTTTTCTGTGTTTTGTCCACATGTAGTCATCCAATGAACAGAAATTGAAAGCAGTAGTTTCAGGAGTCAAACAATGTTTATTAGCATTCTTCAGGAACTTCTGATAAGTGGAATAATTAACTTATTTCACATTATTTCAATTACATATACTGTATGTAATGCAATAGCCAATTTCAGGTGTAAGTGTCTGTGTTTTGGTGTTTACGTGTTTTCCGGCAGTTTTCAATACTCTGATTTCTGATATGTTTTTAGAGTTGCGTAGGGGAAGTTTCCAAAGACCTTTTTTAGACGGAATTCCAAGTTAAAATTCCAACCACTTCGTGGACTCTGAGGCTACGTTTACACATACCTGAGTATTTGAAACAACTGTGATATTTCTCTGCAATTGGGCACGTTTACACATAAACTGAAAACTCCGGCCACAGGGGAGATGTGGATGAACTTCGTGTCTCCAGTTGCATCTAAACGGGGGTAGACGGAGATTTACGCCACAATTCGTGACGTTATGTTTTCTTTTTCCAGGATTCTGATTGGCTATCGTGGCTTCATGCTGCTCTCTACACTGCCCCCTACAGGCTTGGCATGCTCATAGTAGCTCTGAACCAGGTGTGTATGCAGGTCCGTGTCAATGAAGAGTTTTTTTGTAAACGTGGAGCAGGGAATATAAATTGAAAAATCCAGGGACGTGTACACGTGGCCCCAGTTCAGATTTCACTGAATGCAGTCTGACATGTAATCATAAGCTTGGAGTTCTGTTATAGTATATACTAAAAAAATGTGTTTCATTAGTTATATGTTTGTATTGCTCATGGTGGGGTATTTTCTACAGTTGAGAAAAAATACTGCAGCTGTTACATGAGGTACACTTGTTGTGGGCCATGTATATTGTGGTATGTATACTTGATTTTATTAAGCATTATGTTTAGTGGATGTGTGATGCAAATGCTTTGAATGCATTTTCCCCCTTAGTAAGAACTCCTATTATTTAGTACATTTGGCCTACATATTGCTAAATGTCGAGCTCACAGTAAAAGGAATCCAAATATGTTGGTTGGGGTGCAATGTACACACAAAGTAGAGGACCAAAAAACCGAAGTCCAGAAAATAAAACAAAACCAAAAACAACGAGGCTCTGCAATAAATGCTGAAACACAACAGCAACACTAACATGAAAAGGCACCTGGAAAAATAACAGATTGGACAACAGATGGACTGACAAGGAGAGAAACTAGGAAAGACTTATATGTTTGGAGAAAGCACATAAGCATAAAGTAATGAGACACAGAGAACGGTCACAGGAAACACTATGAAGATGGACATGCACGTGGGAATAATGGGATTCAGACACAGATGGAAGACTTGTTGATCGGACAGGGACTGAACAGAGAAGTAGTACTCACTGGAATCATTAAAAAAATAAACTGCTGTTTCTTTTATCTGGGTCTTTTTTTTTTTGTGGCTGCTTCATTTTTGGTCAACAGATTTCTGTGCAGCTTGTTATCCATTTTGTTTGCTATTTGATGTGGAGCTTCTTGAGTTCATGGGTCACGCAACTCAATAAATAATGCAAAATAGAGTAGAAGAGTCAAGTAAACTGAAGGGATCTTCTGAGATTACTATGCTGATTGCAGCATAAAAAACTATTAATCAGTCCGGCTTTAATTGAGCACCCCGAAAACATTTTTCCCCCGTTTTCTTAAAATACGCTTCACTGCATTTTTAGAAACGGCAATATCCCATTGCACAATTGCTGCTAATAAAAGTTGCCAAATCTAATCTTGTGCGCACGCAAGAGATACAGCGCAGAAGTTTGAGATGCTGACTAATAATACCTTTGCTTTAATAAGCTTAGCTGAAACCCCGACTGCAAGCATTCTGTGTTCATCCTTGTCCATACAGCAAAATGAACAAATCTGTGGAGCTCTGCAAGCTCAATAAATGCAGCAGATAGACTCCTTTATCACCGGTCTCTCCAGAAGTGACAGTGCCGCCCGACGAATATATGCAGCTTCAGTTTTCAAGCCTTAGTCATTGGTGTGTGTGTGTGTGGGGGTGGGGGGGGGGGGGGGGTGGCGCTAGTGGATGTGTGTTTGAGGGATCTGTCTTTTCTTCCTGGCATCAGTGAGTGCTGACAATTTTTAACTGGCACTTTATTCAAAAAAACATCAAGTGTGCGCTACTTTGCTTTCTCTCTGTGTTCACACTCTTTTTGCTTCTTCAGACGAGCCAGAGCCTTTGTGATGCTCTCTAGCCTGCAGGGGCAGCAAATAAATCAACGCCAAGGCTGGGCATTGGCAAATCTTGGCCTGCAAAGTGGCTTATTTCAGATTTATCTCAAACACCTTACATATGTGCGCGCTTATTTATTTATTTATTTATTTAGTTAGTTAGTTATATTACAATATATATATAGATATTGTGGAAAGTTTTAATAGATTTTTTGTAAATGTTGGACTGGATCTGGCAGCAGAGATTCCGGAGTGTAGTAGCAACGAAATGGAGTCATTGATTGACATTAATTCAAAAACGATGTTTTTGACTGGAGTAACTGAAGCAGAAATAATAGACGTTAACGGGTGTAAGAATAAATCGTCTACAGAATGTTTTGATATAGATATGACACTAGTTAAACAACTTATATATGGTATCGTGAAACCATTAACCTACATATGCAACTTATCGTTTCAAACAGGAACATTTCCAAATAAAATGAAAATTGCAAAAGTTTTACCAATACATAAAAATGGGAACAAACACATCTTCACTAACTACAGACCTGTCTCTCTGCTCCCCCAGTTTTCTAAAATCTTCGAGAAACTTTATAACAGTAGAATGGACAATTTCATAGATAAGCATGAACTAATTAATGAAGGTCAGTATGGGTTTCGAGCAGCAAGGTCAACTTCAATGGCCATCATCGATGCAATAGAAGAGATTACCAATAGCTTAGAGGGAAAGAAACATGCAGCTGGAGTATTTATTGACTTGAAAAAAGCATTTGATAGACTTAATCATTCTATATTATTAAAAAAATTAGACAGATATGGCATAAGGGGAGTGGCTTTGAGTTGGATTCAAAGCTATTTAAGTGGGAGACAACAGTATGTGAAGATGGGGGAATTTACATCAGGATATTTGGACATTGGTTGTGGGGTCCCACAGGGATCTGTCTTAGGCCCAAAGTTGTTCAATTTCTACATTAATGACATTTTTAATGTGTCAAAATTATTAAAATTAGTTATTTTCGCAGACGACACAAACATTTTATATTCTAATGACAATTATAGTAATTTAGTAACTAATCTAAACTGTGAACTAAGGAAATTAAAAACATGGATGGACATTAACAAATTGTCCCTCAACTTAAACAAAACAAAAGTAATGTTTTTCGGTAATTATCATGGAAAACCAGACCCAGTAATTATAGATGGTGTAGTTTTAGATACAGTATCAGAAATTAAATTCTTAGGAGTCACCATTGACAGTAAATTATGCTGGAAACCACACAAAAGTCACATACAAGGTAAAGTCTCTAAAAGCATCTCAATCATTAATAAAGCCAAGTTTTTCTTAAATTACAATGCATTATCTCTATTATATGGTTCGTTAGTTTTGCCATATCTAAATTATTGTGTAGAAGTTTGGGGCAATAACTATAAAAGTTCATTACACCCCCTTGTTATGCTCCAAAAACGGGCTGTAAGAATTATACACAAAGTAGGATATTGTGATCACACTAATATATTATTTTTGCAGTCTAAAATGTTAAAATTGCATGATTTAGTTGAATTCTCTACTGCCCAATTTCTGTTTAAAGCTAACAAAATGTGCTACCTGCAAGAATACAAATGCTTTTTGCACGCACAGAAGGGGGATATAACCTGAGGGGGTGTGATAACTTTAAGGTTCAAGCAGTGTCTTCCACTAGGAAAAGTATGTGTGTGTCTGTATGTGGAGTTAAACTCTGGAACAAAATGGGAGTAGAGCACAAACAATATCCAAATATTCATCAGTTCAAATCAAGATATAAAAAAATGGTATGGTCAAAATACCAGAAGGAGGAAATGGGTACTTGATTACTAATGGCTGTTACAAAGTAATGTATACTTTAAAGGTCAGCTCTAGCTAATGATGAAGTCTATTGTTGTTGTTACTATTATACTATTGCAGTTGTTATTATTGTTATTATTGTTATTGGTATCATTATTTTTATCATTATGGTTGTTATTATTGTAAGAGGATATAACATGTGACAACAAGTGATTATATTGTATTAGTAATATCTTACATTATATAATAGACTATATGTCTTGGCTGTTTTTGTTGTTGTTGTTTTATTTTCTGTTTTATTTTAACAGTGTTATTGTAGCAGCCACATTATCATTATTATTTAAGTTTATGAACAGGGGTGGGAGTTAATAAGCTTGTCTTCTTCCCACTCCTTTTCGAGCTAGAGTGTTGATTTTATTTTTTCTTTTATTGTATTTTTTTCTGGCTTTTATGCCTGTGTTGTGTGTTGTGTAGCTCGAAATAAATTTGGAAATGAAATGAATTGGAAATGAATACTTAGAAATGACCCGCGTGTGGGTGGATTATGAACAGAGGTGTGTTTGAAAGCTACACTATATTTCAGTATGTTTATTCTCATTAGACCAAAGACGATCCAATGCAAATTCTGCAGTGTCACAAAAATAACTTACAGGACGACATTGGTTCAATATCGCAAAGCTGCTGTACAGGATGTCTCTGTGATTCCTGCATATGTTGTAGCAGCGGTGACATCCGGTTGAAGAAACGCTGTCGTGATGCAGCCTGCAATGTCGAACTGGATGTTTACCTGAGTTTTCGCGACTCCAGAAATAGTGTAAAATGCAGCACCTGTATTGGACCTGTCTATTTGGGCTCGGCTTGCTTCTCGGGTTTGGGTGTTTCAAAACGTGTAATAATAATAATGCATTTAATTAGTATTGTACTTTACATTCAAAAAGTCTCAAAGTACTAAATATAAGCTAAAGGCAACAATATAAAACACAAAAAAAAAGCAATTTAAATAAATAAGGGCTGCAAAATAGGAAAATATGTTTCTTGTCTTTTTTTTTTTTTTTTTTTTTAGATGAAAGAACAGTTTTGAAACACTTATGTCTATTTTCACAGGTAATTCAATCCTGTTGTATGCCTAAAGATAAAAAAAAAGAAATACAAATAAAAACAGTCCAAAACAAAGTAAAATCGAAGGCCATGCAAACTTCTCACACCACCTTCGAGACAAACTTGGCCCGACGTCTTGCAATAACAATGAATCTGACAGAAAACAGCTCCATCAGCCAATGCGGTCACACTCGTTAGTGTGAACACACGTGTGGGCGTTGTACAGTCTGTTGCTATAAATGTCTAATTTCATGTTACTGGAACATGTAAAGCAGTCGTGAACCTCATGCTTAATGCACGCTCTTCCATGCGGTGCTTTCGCTGCGGCACTTGGCTCCTTGTGCAGCAGAATTAAAGATTTCCCTGTTGGTTCAAACGTCGCTGAAGTGGTTCTAATTTTAAAACACTGTGTAGAACATCAGCAAAAAACCCACAATACATGTTCATATTGTGCCTTAATTGGATTGCGCGTTTCCACTTTGTGATGTTGAGCCTCACAAATCAACTGAGTATGAACTCTTTGCTGTGCTTCCAGAATGACTTTGGTAATGGCGTGTTGTGTGGTGGCTTTTACATCACTGCTAATTAAAATATAATACAGAAGATTTAGATTATGAAATAATTGCCAATCTCAAAGAAGCAAGGAAAGACAACCCAAGGACCCACCACTTCAGTAAACAATGTTATTTATGCTGCAGTCACTCAGCAGAAATTTCATCTGTGAGAGAGAAATTCATCCATAATTCATAATGAGCCTCGCTCTGATGCAGCATAATCAGTTTTTCAGACACATTCTATCGGACTAATCAAACATTCAGAGAATTGGCAGCACATTCGGGGAAGGACACAAATCACTTAACCCGTATATCTGCTACAGGGTGTGCGTGACAAGCTTGGAGACCAGGGTACGTCCGTGCGCACGCAGGCGGGCGCGTGAACGGCTGGTGTGCAGAGCGGTAATTACTGCATGTGATTGTGCTGACGGGCTCCGAGAGCAGCGCGAAATTATTTGCTTTTCAAAAGCACACAAGAGATTGAGACGGTGTGTTTGCCAGCAATTGTTTGCTTTAATGCATGTCCGTAGTGGGTACGACTCCTACTGTATCTGGAATAACAAATACATTTATGTGGAAAGGGTGGCTATCTTAAGGCAAAATAGATCCTTTAAATTTGAGTTGGGTTTCTCAAGATTTAGTCAACTTGACAATTCTCTAAAGTGGGGTTCGCAGAACTTCCATTAAAAATTTACATTTTTACACCACGAGTACAAATTTCATTAAAATCATCAATACATTTTTTATTAAAAGTCAAGTCCTAATGAGAGCGTAATCTTTTATACTGACTAGATTTTGACAAACTCGGTCGCAACTTGGCAAATTCACATAGCAACACACAGGAGACGTGGCATAATGCATTGATGTGCAATATCACAGATTCATCCGCTCATTCATCTCCCGCACTTCGTGTAAATGTCTTGGTAAATGAGCCTATTAAAGCTGACATTCAGTGAAGCGGGATACACCTTGGTTAGCCAGTCCAACATACTGTAAATGCACCTTTCTGAAAGGGACTGCGAGAGGAAGCGGCGAATAATGCACATGCATTCCACACCTTTCTGATCCAATTACAGGAAGATCACAAGCTTTTGTTAGTGACACAAATGCAACACCAATACATTGTAGAAAAGCTCACCGTGTTTTGAGAACGAGACTTAGTTTCAAAATGTCTGGTCTTCAAGTAAAAACAGGTTTTTTTTTCATGTGTTTACATGACAATGGCTTTTGAAGTCACTAAAAACACAACTTCATGAAAACGGCTGCCAAAGTGGAACTTTGCTCGGAAATGCAAAAATAATGAGTTTTCACTTGAAATGTTGTCGTGTTACATGGGGCCTACAAGGGCGTTTTCAAATTTTAAGTATAACATGACGTCAAGTTACAGATCAGTCTTTCTTAGTCTAATCCTGCATATTTCAAAATTGTCTTTACTCATTTCAGAGCTCAACTTTAAACTGCATTTGTGATCTCAAACCAACATGCACTTCAAGCTTCTGACTTTATGATCTTAGTGCACCTATGCCGTGGATTTAACCGCTATAAATTGCCTTGCTATAATAGGACTTTAATTTAGATGTTGGAACTGCCAACCAGTGGTGAATATACCCCCGAATAAATGTAGTAATTTAACAATTGTGTTGAAAGGAAAGAAAAAAAAAAAGTCACTACTCCACAAAGTTAGTGTTCAGGCAGTGAATGTCAGTCTTTGAACATAGCACGGTTCCTGAAACAGATGCCCTGGATTCTGAAACATCTTTTTTTTTTTTGCATATAAATCTGCTTGTCATTAGTAGCATGGCAACACTTGAAAATAGTTGTAAAGCGAGAGAGTTGGTTAAATTAGAAGGGGCTGAACCAAATAGGGAAAAGCTGAAATGAAGAGCAAGGAGGTTTAAGGTCAAGATGGTCGTTTGGCTCCCCATAATTCACTTTTTGAAATGCAGAAAACGCTGCAATAATTACAGTAACATTTGGCTTTCATCCTTTTGAGAGTCAACATTGAGTGTTTTAAAACCGGGTAATCGCTTTATAAAATATTTACGGCTTCTGAGCAAATAAATGATTTGTAACTTCAATTGCAAACCTGAGGTCTGATTTAAAAACGGTGCTCGGAATCAACTGAACCTCTTCTCCTATTTGCTTGAGGCCTTTTTATCTGCCGTTTAAAGTGCAAAACAAAAACTACTATATGTGGAGACGTACAAATCCTGACGTCAAAATCTCAATGTTATGTTGTGTACTGCCTGCGAAAGGATAGTTCTGACCTCATAAGCGCGCTCTCTTTAAAAACTTTGCCTCAAACCCCTTGACTGTTCTACCGTAAAGCTCAGTATCGTTAAAAGTACCTTAAGAGAGATGAAGAGAAAATACTTTGAGGAAATGAGTCAATTGTCTAATGTCTTCACTGTAATCTTGCCTTATTACTATTCTTTTTAAATTAGTCTTATAAATAAATAAATCTGCTGACTAAATCAGTCGGTATGCAAGCTTTTCTTTTTTCATTCATCCTGATGTAGCACACTGAATTTTAGAATTTCTCTGTGTTCAACCCATCGCATGATACAATCCCAATGTAATACCAAAATGTCACAATACCAATACAATATCACTAAGATGCTGATAGGCCAGTGATATAATCCTGATACGATACTGATACAATGCTGGTGTGATGGCGATAAAATATAGATACAATTTCAATATGATACTAATGCGAGATCAATACTGATACGATACAGAGACATTACGAATACAATACTGATACTATACAGATATAATATGATTTGATATAGATACAATACTAAATCGATATCAATACAATATGATACCTTTTTTAATGATATATGTTTTAAAAAAACATAAAAGCAAGAAAAACAGAAAGAAGTTAAATAAAAAATCGATATAAAAAGTACAATGTGATATCCATACAATACCAACATAACTATATGATATGAAAATGATAAGATGCTGACAGAATATTGATATGACCCCGATACGATTACGTAGGTGGAATTGGTGGACTGCCACAGTACAGCGCCTGGAAGACTCGAGTGTCAGTGACTTTTTTTAGGGACCCATTGTCGTAGCCTCTCGGCTGTGAGATTCGAACGAGCAAACTATATCCCAAATCTGCTTTTCCAACAATTCGGTCTCCCCGGCTGAGTTATATATGGACTTATAGATGAAGATTAGGGGCATCACAGTGATGCTGTGTAAAAAAATTAAATAAAAAACTTTACAGAGGAGCATTTGTTGTATGGAGGAAGAAAAAAAAAAATCACCAGTGATGTCGGGATTGGATTTCCTCTCACTGCATGGTTTTCAAAGTCAATGCTTGTTCCTAAGCGATGGAATTAAAATGGCCTAAAACTACTCCTCACAATAGTGGGATATGGACTGAAGCACTTATGCAATTTAAAAGGCTTGTGGTGAATGGAAATCGGTGAAAACCTGCTTTAAGCTCCACATGTCAGTCATCGTCCCAAAGCTACATTTAGAATCATGGCAAGTGTGCTAAAATAAGTTCTCTGTCAACCATCATGATTCTGGTGTCGTATGGCTCACACAGTTGGATATCTATCTATTTGTTCCAGCTGAAGCTTTGTCACTAACAGAATTACGGGAATAGCAATGGAGACAGCCTCCATTTATGCTTTCACGGCTAAATGGCTGTATGTTCATTTTACATGACGTTAATTGGCTTACCGTGTGCAGGATGTATTTATCACGTTCAAAAAGATCCTTGCCTTTCAAGCTCATAATGCATTATGATGGATATTTTCACTGGAGTAGGTCTTGCACAATGCCACTGCCTTTGTTGCCTTCTCCGCCGCGAGAAATTTAGGAGGTTTCTTTTGGTTACACGGTGCGATTGCTCATGTACAAGCTAGTTGTCGAGATAAAGTCCGCTTTACTTCTTTGAAAAGAAGTTCAGCTGCATTTTCATCAGGAAGTTCAGTGGGCCTTCAACACTTTTTTTGTGAATGTCTTTTCCTCCCACATCCAAGTTTTTTTTTTTTTTTCTTCTTTTTTTTAAATTATATTTAAAGGATGCTCTCCCCGCTTCTGCTGGGGTTATTCACATTTTTATATGTGGCAGTTACTCACAGACTCGGTGAATCAGCAGAAATGTGGGCAATAAAATTGTAGTAAGTTACAAGCCTTGCAGCCCTGGACAAAATACTTCCCACAGAGCTGTAACGTTAAAGGTTAACTCTGATCATGTCGTCTTCAAAACGCCCAACAACACAGCCACAATGCCACCCTTGCTTTATGAGGATATCAACAGTCATCCAAGTCATCATTTACCACCGAGTGTCCACACACCTCCTCTCTGGCGGACAGAGGAATCTGAAATGGAGTCATTACAAGATAAAAAAGCTTACCTTTCCAGGGGTGACAGGGCAGCCGTTGAAGGGACAGCGCCATCTGTCACTGTTCGCATTAAAAATACCGCGGCTTCAAAAACAAGCGTCACGCAAGCAGACAGAAGCAGCTCGGCAACAAACTGGGTGCAAAGATACCTGCTTGACTCTGTTTAGATAATCCTACAGATTTATTACCTGCTGTATGGAGGGATGTGGATTCTAAAAACTTGCAGGACACCTCAAGACTCACATTGCGATGTTGATGTAACTGGAGGTGAAATTCGTCAATACACATGAATAATGCTTTCCTCTATGTCATACATTTCCGTAGCTATTGTTCTGGGTAGATGAGTGAAGAGGCTAACCAAGAATGGATCTGTTCTTGTGAGGAAATAAAAAAAAAAACCAACAACTTAAAAACAGCAGGGATGGAGAATGTGATTGCAGTGTTACATTTTACCTCCATGGGACTGGGGCTAACTATGCTTCGGGCATTGTCCATGTTGCATTTCCGATAGTTGCTGAGTCAGCGTATGTGGTAGCAGCAGTCACACAGTGAGATTCTAGTGGGACAAACAATGAGGGACAAAATACATTGACAATATTGGTTAATATTTGTGTATGGCAGCCTAAAGTACCTCGATACATGAGTTTGAATGTTATTTAATGTAATATTTATGTATAATACAAAATAAACAAAGATCAAAAATGTGGGCATTTAAGCTTAGTGTTGAACAACTGTATTGTTGGAAAAGTGGAGTGCATGGTATGCAGTTGAATAGAATAGCATTTTTTTAAACAGCATTTCCAGACACATGCTCTTTGTTTTCTTTTTCAAAATATGAAAAGAAATAAAAAAACACAAACCCTCATGTTTTGTTTTCTTTGTTTGTAATCCACAAGCCAATTGGAAATGGCAATACTAGATTCAATGAGGGGAGGGATGCAAGACCACCATGACCTATAACCAATGACTAAACCTGCACAACTCAGGAATTTTTCAACATTTTCAGTACTCAAGACTACTCAGAACTCTACGAATTATCTATGTACAACCTTACACTGGAGTTTTCTGATGTGCACCAAATAGTTGGACTGAATCCCTTTGAGAGATAGCTCTTTTGACATTTGCAGACATACTTCTGCACAGTTACGTCCGGGGAAAGTCTGAACAAAGCCCTGAACACACACAAGATGTGAACTGATGTGAAAGAATAGAGACATTTCTGCTACTGTTTGAATCTTTTATAGGCTGTCTGTAAATTATTTTCTGAAAATAAATAAATAAATACCACCACAATA
Source organism: Lipophrys pholis (assembly GCF_963383615.2). Lineage (NCBI taxonomy): Eukaryota > Metazoa > Chordata > Actinopteri > Blenniiformes > Blenniidae > Lipophrys > Lipophrys pholis. The sequence continues at coordinate 6,214,272 of NC_137633.1, forward strand.
TCTCAACATGCATTATGTTGCATTTAGCACAGATTATTTAGTTGAATTTGTGCTACAGAATGTACATCACGACATTTGTTTACCATGTTTTGTTTAGTCTCCAATATACAAAATGCCAATGAGAGCGTGAAGGCAAGCCTGCTTTTCCCTTCACCTTCCCTATGAACCACCACACCACAAGGGGAAACACAGCCTTGGCTGAGCAGACACCCACCTTGAATGATCGAGGACCTAACTGTAAATAATTTGGCCTCATCTTGGACAATTTAGGACTCAATGGACATTCGCCTTCATGTCGGCTTCGCCTTTGACTTGCCTGTAAGCCTGATTAACATAAAGCATGCTGCTACATATCAATCCACATCCTTTGAGACTGAAATCCAGTTTAAAAAACACAAAGGATCCTCAGTAAAGCCCATGTTTAGGTTGTTTGTTCGAGGCCACTGTATAAACATGGGAGTGCTCGAACTTCAAGTGTAGATATGAAGGGCTAATTTGAATATGGCAAAAACACATTTTTTTGTAACATGCATGGATCTACATGAAATCAAACATTCTGTCCAAGTTTACCAAAGCAAATACTCTCAGCCAGTGACTAATTCTGACCAAAGCCACCCTGCATTCACAATCAAACAGTTGAAATGAGTGTAGTCTTGCCTGTGATGCTGGTTTCAACATTCCCAACTATAAAATTTGCTGTTAGGCATTCAGCTCAAGTCCTACCAAGTCAATTTAAAATGCTCAAACCGCCAAGGTATGACTTGATATCTTACTAACCGTGCTGAATTAGTGCCCGCGTTTCCCTGTGAATCTCAGCCGCCTGCAAAACCTCGCTCCTAAGCAGAACAACATATCCTCTCAGTACCGTTCATAATTAATTCTTCTTATCGCAGAACATAGTGTACCTAAAGCAAATGACGTTTGCTGTCACTTTACGTTTTGTTTATCCTTTCAGCTACATTTACTGACTGTAACCATGAAGAGCTGCAATGTCTTTGCAATATGATGAAGTGCTTCTTTGGCAATTTTCTTTACCCCCATTTTTTTTAAGGGAACTGCAATATATGTGCATTAGTTATAGCTTTGCTAAATTCTATGTTGAAACTACCCCTGTAATGAAATGGGTACTTTTCTAGGATGCACTGCGAACCTCACATAATACAACTGGAATTGGGTAGAAAAGTTTGATGTTGAAATTGAAAAAAAAAGAAAAAAAAAAAAAAAAAAGAAGCACAGCAGAATCAAAAGCCCTCTCACCTCAGAGGAATACAGGTGTGTTTATTTTCTTCCTTTTTATAATTCCAGCCAGACCCCATGTTATACTGAAGGTTGCCTTGTGCTTGGATGACTGGTAGTAAAGGCAACCCCATGCTCTCAGCTCACAATTAATTCATATTTTAGCAAAAACTTGTTTATTCACTCTGACGATTAACATGTCGAATGAATTATATATTTTTTCCCCCATCAGCCAAGGTCTCACTTTATTTATATCAGTCTCGCAATGTACTAAATTTAATTTAATGTCAGCCACTCGCACTTCTTCAGAAACCTGCTCGTGAGCTATATGTTATCGAAATAGTGGTAAATTACAGTGCTTGTTTTGGTGCGGGCGTATAAACGCAAGTCAGAAGGTTATCGCGCAAATCTGGTGGCTCGTGCAGCTCACAGAAGACGCCTCATGTCTGGTTCATAATGGAACAAAATGGAAATAAACAGCTGTTGTATCGAGCTGCATCTCAACATTATAGACAGGGTGAACAAAATGCCAGAAACACGAACCTAGAAGTATTGTATTGCAGTTGATTCATTATAAGAAAACAAAATAGACCTTTATGTCAATGGCAAGCGACAAGTACTACTCCACATACCTTGCTGAAAAATGTTGTCGTCATCCATAGATGCCATTGATGGAAGAAAATGTTTGTAAAGTCTGGATCTGTCTGAGAGCCACAGAACCAAATTCATTCAAACCAAAATGAAAATCCTGAGCCTCCCGTTATGATTTGGTAGAAAACTTGGTCTATTCATTGTCTTCACTGGACATAGTGCCAGAGGAATAACGTTTACTTTGGCTTCAGATTTTTACAGCATTAAAATAACTAGGCAAAATAATATATTTGACCCCAGACAGCGTTTCATGTTACAGTGGTAGATAAGACTGGTTGCAGGGATGGTTTGGTATAAAGTGTTAAAGATCTCTCAAGAAATGTATGATATTAGGTGTAGCACACCTGGTGAGTGAATCGGCAATACATGAACCGTTTACCAATTTTCATAGATTTTACTGTCAATGCCACACCACGAGCCTTTCAAAGTTTGGTTCACTGATGTAAAAAGATCTTTAGTCACAATTTCAGGAGCTATTCCCACAGTCTCAGAAATAAATACAGCAAACTGGTACAATTTACATTCAAAGCAATGCTGCCTACTGGAAAGGAGAGTGAAGTTTGCAGACCAATCACAATGTCTTTCTCAGCCCGTTAATCCCATCAGTCACATGAATTGATAAGAAATAGAGATTATGAGAGGGATTGGTATCAAATCTAAAAAAACTGCGATGATTATTACTTTTATTATTACTTATTTGTTCATTTTCTATATAGAGTCCATAGGTACCGACATTGGATAAAAGGACTGAGGAAAATGGAAGTGTACAATCTTGTAAATCACAGACAAATGTGAGTTTCTTTCCTGACTGATTTCATCGGCAAAAGACGAACCGATTTTGTCGATTAACGTCATTGTGTTCAACTCATAACCGTGACTCTGTATGTCCTCACCCTTAAGGCCAAAGTATTTTCTGTTTGATTTTCATTATTGTCCACAGCCAGTTGCACGCTCAAAGTAAACTCGATAGACTTGCACATGTTACAGGGTACATCACCATTGGGCATACACACACACACACACACACACACACACACACACACACACACACACACACACACACACACACACACACACACACACACACACACACACACACACACACACACACACACACACACACACACACACACACACACACACACACACACACACACACACACACACACTGATGCATTTCATACATGTGCGAGAAAACACAAAGGATAGAAAATAAATGATAAATCACTTAACTCTTACTAATTGTGAACTGGGTCAGAGTTGTAGTAGCGAGTGCTGGTTTGGAAAGCAAAATGCCTCGAAAGCAATCAGACTGTCTACGTCCCCTCTTACTGGATACAAAGTGAGGAACTGTCATGTTATGGTGTTGCATGTGCTGATCAATCATTTAAAGTGCGCTTTGCAAACTGTGACTGTGACCTGGCCTTTATTATTGAGTTCCAGGATTCCCAATGTAAATCTCTGGCAAAGCTGATAGATACCCTGTCACTGACCTACTTGAGAAAATGACAGTGAGGAGGCTTAATACCGGATGAACTGTGAGCTGAAACACAAACTGAACATGGCGTCATTCCAGCATCTTGTTATAATTGACTCATGCATCTGATCTGATTGTAGTTTATCAATAATGAATTTGATTCATGATATAAACTGAGGAAAGGAGTCCAAATGTGTCATGCATCTTGATTTTGTTTCTTGCAGAATCATTTAAGTCGATATGTTACCCTGGAATATGAGCTCCAGGACAATAAAAGGCCAAGATGCCTCTGAAAAAAACAATAAAAACCCAAGTTTTACCCCCAAAACAATTTCCCCATGAAAAGGAAAGAACAAAAAATCACGCAAGTGAGCAGGGAGATTGCATGTATGTTGTAGAGACAAATTAGGAAACTGATAATTGACTCACTTTTGCTGTGGGCAATTTAATTGGAAATTCCAGCAGTAATGACATAGGATGAGGAGCCTCATCATTCATGCCTCAGCGACTGCCTTGTGAGGAAATGGTTGCTGCACTGCCTCCGGTTGCAGCTTTTAATTTCATTCATACTGACTGGCACAGGTTACTGTAAAAAAATACCCGTTTACATAAGCATATGTTTCTCAGACAGTAAGAAAAAAAGCTGCTTGCTTGTCTTGAACCCCTGGCTAAATGTCTCAAACAAAACCAAAAGGCATTGTTCTGTCAGTTAAACTTGACTGAGGACATATATTTACTTTATTTACCTTTTTTTTTTATTGTGCATCATGTCACCATTTACCCAGCCCTCACGAGGAGACACCAGCCCAGTAAGCGACAGGCCCTAACCAAATGTAAGCCAGCAGTTTTGCATCTCTTGTCCAAATCCACCAGAAGTGTAACATTGTGAGATAACGCTGCAGATTTTGACTGACCTATGGATTAACTCCATCAGACAGTCAAATGTTATGTTATGTTATGTAAGTAATTATTGTGATCACTTGTGTTAACCTCGTCACTTGAGCTGACCTCTGTCTATATGTCATTTGGTCAACAAATAGCGATCTTGATTTGTCAGATACACAGCCTTTTGTCAAACAATTGCGCATCAAAATCATCCAGTCATTATACAGAAGTGGCCAGGTATCCTTGGCAATGTACAGGACGTGCACCCTGCTGAATTCACAGTGGGACATTATCCATATTTAACGGTGCAAAACTGACTGCAGCCAAACCTGCACAGCCTTGGCGCTGTCCTTTTACCTGCATTAGTCACAGCGAACACAAGCGAGCAGACTGAATTGGGCAATTGTACCTTCGCATCGTTTAATGAAGCACACGGAGCACGGGTTGCATAGAAACTACATTCGCCCCGGCTTTCAGACCTTGGATTAAATGTTCAAGGAGAGAAGAGGTCTAGTGGGACCTCAGGCCCCACTGTAGGGGAAGGAGGGTGGTGATGGAGGAAGTAGAGAGTCCTCATCTCCATAGATCATTTGTCTGGTAATGGGTTTTGGTGTGAGCTGATTGGGATAGCGGTGGAAGGTCATTTCTGATGTGTGGCAGATTTGGCTCACAAATTGTTGAGGGATCCCCAAAGATGGAAAAAAAAAAGAAAAAAGAAAAAGAAATGATAGCTCTGACTTGTTTTACACTTAAAAAAAAAAAGGGGAAAAAAAAGTGTCCTCCAGAATGAAGAGGTCAGTGATTTATGAGTGCAGGAAAAACAACATCAAGGGTGTTATACAGCCCTGTGGTCAGGCCTTTGTGCACACAAGCATAAACCTGGGAATCCTCCACTTTACCCCCCCTTGCTTTGTTTCCCATAGATTTATACTCACTAATCAAAACAAATCAGGATGACATCCTTCATGTTGACAGCGTAGAGCACTCCAGAGAGTTGAGTCATTTGATCTGGATGGCTGGCTCTCCCTCGCCTCAGCCTGTTGCGCGTGGAAAGGGGCTCACAAATCTCGATGTATTAACACAGGCTCGGGAGGGGGGATTTAGGCCTCTGAGCTGAATCCACTATACACTCCATGCATCGTGCACGCTGTATGGACTTATGGTAGTCTCCGCAGAAGGATGACGGCCTGCTGGGAAGAAAAAGTTTATAGGACTGAGTGGAAATATATCAGTAGAGCTGCAATAAAGTATTTGTATCTTTGTCATATTAGTGATTGTCTGTAAAAAAAAAATTAAAAAAGGAGCCCAGGAAACAATTTGTTTTACCAGTTGATGGAGTTTCAAAGTCTGGCTGAGGAATGAACACTATTAGATCATTTGCTAATATTATTTTATTTTCTATTAACTGCTAACTCAAATTATTAATCCAGCGATCCCATAACACAAGGTTGGTTATTAAGTCGATGTGTTTGGTAGCATTTTCTTTCCTTGAAAATGAATCTAAAATGGATTGGAAAGTTCTGAGAGTCACTCCTCCAACGTGCACATCTGATTGTCGTAATGCAACGAATCATAATTTACCCAAATAATTGTTTTGTGAAATTTTCTTTTTTTCCCTGAATATTTTAATGAAGTTGTTGTGAAGGAACACATGTTTGAACACTGACTAGTTTCATCTAATTATTGCAATAATATTTTTGTGCCTGAATGATGCATTATGAAGTAACGTGACTACTACGAAAAGGCTTTTAACCAACAACTAACTGAAATTATTAACTTAAAATAATAGCACGTATTTCATTTTTCTTTGTTCAAAAACTTTCTTTACACTGACATATGAACCTTTGTACTCAATCTGTGTAAAATGTTTTAACTGGTTAAAAAACACAAAACAAAAAAACAATAAACTATTCCTTGCGGCCCAGAATGAGTTGCAACTAATTGCAATAAATTCGAGTTGAACATACTTAAAATTAAATTATCACAATCTACACCTCATTGTTCTTGTCAGTTCAAAGCTGAATAACACACTGAAAGTATCCAAACAAATTATTTTCAAATGAGCTTCATAAGGAAATGTACTGCTAAATAATTTATCGCCAGTCTGGAAGGTTTGACATTTAATCAACTCAAGATATTGTTACTTGATGGAATTTATATTGTTGCACGGCAATTGTGGTGTTATGATTTCAAAAAGAAGTGTAACTCTACTGTTTCAATGTTATTTTATTGGTATGAGGCAGCAGTAATTCCAATGGTCATATGCAAGTCTATTTCAAATGAAGGCAGAAAGATTTAGGAAAAACGAAAAAGTGTGAGAAGTAGCAGTGATATTAACTATAATATCAACTTTATCAAAAAACTAAACAAAAGCTTTACTTCACTTACCTCCATCCTTGAAATTGATAAGACATACAGGTGTTCATTCATGTATTTAAACTTGTAGCCATTCAAACAATTTCTATTTCTAATCATCGCATTTTCAGAAAATAGTTCTAACCAAAGTTTGGGAAGGTGTCGTCAGAACAAATGGAAAATGTAAGTCAGTGCCTTTTATAGACATTTTTGGCAGTCGAGAGAAGAATGGACTGCAGGTTTCTGAGCGGGGCAGTGTGAAGACATCTGCTGATAAATTGACAAATTTACTAATGATAAAGGGAAGAGCATCATGCAGTGCTGGTTTTCATTGTCATGAGTGAGACAAATAGTTAATGATTTAAAGAATGAAGGCAAACAATCTAATGTGAATTAAAAGACCACGTTGCACCACATTACTAATACCAATGTGGACGTACTCTTCTCATAGGTCACAACATTACTAGTATTTGCATCAGGTCATATAGACATCAATGCTCGGACTTGTCAGTAGTGGTTGGCAGTGGAAGACGTTTACCTTCTGATTTGTATATTATTATTGGTTCCATGGATTTAATAAGGTGCAAGAAGCACCTGATTTCCCCCATCATGACCATTCTTCTCCCATGGAAGCATCTGAGCTCAGAACTCTGCTGCTCAATCCAAATGCATGGAGTGTCTGCCAATGACTGCTTGCCAACAATGCTGCAATACAGCATTAAAGCTGAAACACAGCCGGAAAAACACATTCATGGTACCACCTTTTGCCTTTTTGTTATATTTTATTTATCAGGGACATGACCATGACTCAGTTCCTTCCACAATCACTCCTCACCAGGGTCTAATTTCTTGTAGTTTAAATAAAAGAAGTGGCTGGAATAGCGGTCCCTAATTAGTTCATGCTCTGTGGATACTGTACGTAATTAAAATGACAGCCTATAATTCAGCCCTAAAGGTTATCGTGAAGTTTAAATTTCATTAATTTGTATCCCAGCCGGAGCATCAGCTCACCACATTCATTTCACCTCCCCGTGATTCTGTACACTTGCTTCCACCACAGCCGTGGTGCACGCTTTAACTGTCAACATATCTGTCAGGTTCCTCTCTCTGTAATCAGCCTGGGCTTCCCACGTCCTTTCTAATATCGTCTTTTAAATTTCTTAATACTTTTTGTATTCCCGCTTTTCAATTAACTGCCTGCTGCAGTCAGCGCAACATAACCCGAGCCTCTCGGAAGACAACCGTTTGAATGAATTAGTGATGACTGGATAGCAGAAATGTCAACCGGGCCTCATCAAAGCCAACCACATGACTATCGATCGCATGTCGAGATCTGAAAGTGGTTGCGAAGGCATTCAGATGATGTGCATCAGGTCCCCCGTACCAACATGAAAGGTAGAGACAGAAAAATAAATAATAATAAAAAAAAAAAGCTGATCGCATCAAAGTCAAGAGACCTTTGAAGCTAATTAATTTGTCCTTTCCCAGCGGATTAATGCTGAGGTGGTTTCCTGCTCGGATTATTTTTAACACATGGTTTATGTAACAGCACATTTGCAGCCTTCACCCCATCGGAGCACCTAACATTATAATTAGCTGCCGGAAAAACAAGACTGTGACACATGGAAAAAATAATAAAAAGCTGATAAACGAAGGTTTTAATTATTCTTTGAAAGTAACTTGTTGTTCTTGAAAGTGTGCACCACCAGAATAGCATATGACACAGAGCCTTCCTGTTAGTCGGGGCTGCCATAGAGGTGATCACGTCCTGAGCCAAGCTTTTTATTTATTTATTTTATTTATTTATTTTTTACATGCAGTGCCATTCAAATTCCTGCAACGTTTTCAAAGTTTCTCGAGGATCAGAAGATTGTCAGGCAGGATCACGGAGAAACGGGGGCTAACATGATGAATAAGACATCAAGATGGTCTCTGCTTTTAAGCGCGCAGCCGCCTGTGTGCATGATCTCGCTTTGCGAAATGCACCGGGTGACGCTGTTTGCACGGACTTCCCAAGCCTGCCTAACTCCTGAACAAGTGCAGAAGAGGAACATTCACGTTAATTATCAGTGCCGATGGAATGCATACATCCTGCTGGCATCCATCGCACGTCTGCCAGTCAGTACGTTTGAAGTCCTGAGCTCTGGGGGGAGACGGGATGAGTCAGAGGGAATGCTGGTTCGATCTGTTGCATGTTGATGCGTCACATTGTGCTTCTTAAGTCTTAAAAGCTTTTTAATGACAAATTTGGATAAGAAAAACTGCTACTGTGCAACAGTTCTCAACAAAATACCTCATACTTCGTGAACAAAGTTGACAGTGGGTGGAGGACAAAGTATAATTCTGGCAACGCAAGCGAAAACTAAAAAACAATAAGAAAAATTATGGTTCACTTTTGGATATATATTTTTTTCTCTCATTAAACCAAAAGAAATGTCAGTTTCAATGTTTGTGCCATTTTGTGGAAGGAGATCCAGTTCCAAAAGCAAAGTTGTCTTTCATAAAGTCAACCTACTCTGAGAATTCTGTTTATTCTGTTTTTTTGTCCTCTATGGAAACTATACATGTAGTCAGACATAATTTCACAAAACATATGAATGTAATGTATATCTATACTGTCATTATGTATACAAGCTAATTCAATTTTAATAAAAAAAAAAGAAGTAAACATTGGAAGTTCCATCATAACTAGTAATATAAGAAAGTATTAATGTTACGGTCTACAAAAAAATTTGCAGATCAACAAAGTTTGCAGTCACATAAATACACTTCTTCAAACTATAACAAACCAAACTATTAAAAATGGCCGTGAAATTCTGTTGGGTTTTCATTCCCGTGAAATTTTATTCTCCTCAAAGTATTGGGAGCGTTTACCATCATGCAAAAATCTACATTTTTACCTTTTTGCTTAATTTGTTTGTTTGCTAAATTTGCTAATCAGCACGACACACAAGTGCATGCAACGCGAATGCAATGTCAAGTGTAAATGTGCTGGCAATACATGAAACGCTAACTTTCATGCTCATGTTGGTTTCTGAGATTATTTCAGCTGAAACAATCTTCAGATAACAGACGAGGCTATGAGGTTGGGTTTTTGTTTTGTTTTATCCTTTGGTAGGTTGGTCAATTTCTGCTCTTGTTGTGGATGCGTGCCTGAACAAATAAACACAGTTTTAAAGTAAAAATTCACGTTGCTGACGCTTGTCTTCTTCATGGAAGTAACTGTGAAAAGAATCATTCTTTGGAAAGTGAGAAGTATGTAACAACCAGATCAGACTCAAATGTCAAAAAGACCAGTGCTGATACGCCAAATTGCCAAGAGTAACTCATGCATCATTTACACGATAATGTTTTCAATTGAAAACGGAAAGGGGTCTGTTTCCATAACGACGTTGCTCGGAGCCACTGAAAATACAACTTTTAGAAAATGCTCTGACTCCATGTAGCTGGGGAAAACCCACCTTTTCTAAAATGCTGCTATTATGCATGCACACCACAGGCATAGTAAGTAGTTCTTCTAAGTAGATGGACAATAACAACAATGGCGGCCTTCAGAGTGGCCTGACTCTCAGTCCATTATTCTCTTGGGATTTTTTTTTTACAGTTCATAGTCACCCGTAATAGCAATCCAACTTTGTCTGTCCATACGAATGTCCGTGTGCTCACCGTTGTTAATGTTTTCACTTGAAACATTGTGTAAATGGAAATTTCGGCACATGGACAGGTAAAGATTGGGCTTGAATAGCTAATATTAGGATATTAAAATGACCTGCCTTCCCCTCTGAGCCACAACCATTCTAATTAGTTTACTGGTCAGTGTACTAACCGTTTTTTTTTCACAGAATGAGCATGATCAATCGAACAACCAAGTGAGCAAATAGTTGATTAGAGGTCAACAGTAGACAAAACCACTCTGCTATTGGCACAACATCAAAACTAAATGAAGATGAATAGATCGAATTCATTAAAAAAAAAAGAAACCTCTTGAGCTCCAGCTCCGTATCTCCTTTTCTGAATTAGCTTTCATGACATGTTCTCAGCAGCACAGAAAATGGGTCTAAGAGTTCTACTTTCCTCTCTGTACACTTTATAATCACATTTCTGATGCGATGTGAGACGGGCAGCCAAAGCCTTGCAGATGGCTCAGGTATTCCTCTGCAGGGAAATTTGCCCTGGTTTCAGTCCTTGCTGGCAAAGGGAGCAGGAGATGGTGAAATTAGAAAAAAAAAAAAAGAACTTGGAGCAACACACACAGGCAGACGCTTTGATAGAGAATCGGAAGATTGAGAAATTGGAGTGTGAAGTAAGTGGCGGACAGAACGGGGGACGGAACACTTGGTCACAGCAGGAAATATTAATCTAAAACAAGATTGCGTTTGTTATGAAATAGATTTATTCACGGTATGTTCAAGACTATAAACACACAGAGGCGTATCTTTAGTCAATACAAAATCCATTCATTCATACACAAAACCAGAAATTAAGACTGATTGCACACAGAGACAGTTTGAATAAAAACTACAAAGACTGCTACTATTTGTTCTTGACCCATAATTTGTCATTAAATCGGTCATTTTTATGTGTGTAGCTCAGTTAATGTGTCACAGCAAATTATTAACGCAGGCCAACAGAGGAAAATTGCTACTTATGCAACTAGTTATTTCCTATGTTACAAAATTAATACAATACATTATCCTGAGTAGATGATTAAATAACTTAAATTCTTTTCCAAGAAGTAACATTGTTTTTTTTTAAACGCTCTTTGTAAACGGGGTGAAACACAACTTGTCTGTGCATGCACACCACAGCTACAATAAATAGTTTTTCTGCACATGTAGATGTACAATAACAATGATGGCGGCCTCAAGAGCAGCATGACACCCAGTCCATGTTCTCCAGGGTCTTGGTAGTTTTATAGTAACAACATAAAACAGGGCCTAAACAGGAAACTATCCTTTCTCGATTCATGACACCGTCTTCAGGATCTGCAAAGCCTGCGATCACACAAGTGTCCGATTTTAAACATGTATCCCCTGTAGTAGAGAAAAAATAAATAAAAATCAGCCAGTATGCGCAGCTCACCATATTTTAAGCGCCAACATAAAGGCAAAGGCCAGTCCATTTAGGAATGCTGAGGATTGTCGGTGCACAGCACTCCTGGGGGGGATGGCTTTCCACACTGCCAAGCCTGGCAACAGACAATGCACAGCAGAGATGTGATACCTTTAACAATGGAAGCAAATCAAGCCGCACTATTTTTACTCTCTCACCCATTTAATCACTGCAGGGGAGCCGTTAGGAGGAACACACACACACACACACACACACACACACACACACACACACACACACACACACACACACACACACACACACACACACACACACACACACACACACACACACACACACACACACACACACACACACACACACACACACTCTAAAGTGTACTGTTTTATTACAGAGTGACATCACGGGCGTGGACTAAAAAGATTTCGGTTTTTTTATACAGTTAATTCAGGAAGCATATTAAGGAGGCAAAATAGGTTTCTCTTTTTCAAACCTCTAATGGTACAGGTGAGTTTATGCATCTCTTTAAGGAACAGGTTTCTTTATGTCATCTCGAGATGAAGCTCAGCAGAGTGTTGGCTCACTTTTGCTGCTACATTTCACTTTATGAAGTTATCACCAGAGACTTTCCTTCTCCTCCATCTTTGAATGCCTCCGATATTTAGTCCACATATCTATTTGAGCATGTCAATGAAATAAACTTATTACTGCCAACAAATAAGCTCTGCTATGTATAAATGATCTGAATTTATATTGTGGTTCACCAAATTGAATCAATTATAAGAAAGAAAAGGACAGGGGCACAGAACTGTATTTACATAGAGATGAGCCACATTGTGGCTGTGTTTTATGGGCGCACAGGTGAAATGTGCTGCATTGATGTGTCTAATCTGATCTTGTGAGGTCCTCGAGGTCACCCGTGCATAATTTATATTATCTTCAAGATGAATGAAGTGCCAAAAAGTAATTTGGAGCATAATCAGAAGCGGCGACGGTGAAGGCAGAGTAATCTGCCACCCAGACACAAAGCAACAAGCTTCAGAAAATGCAGATATAACTAATCTGCATTTAACTCTAAGATAGAATTAAGGAGATGAGGGGGTCACGTGAAGGAGTTAGGTCTGCCATTTATTGCCCTTTCAACTTAATTTTGCACAGTAATTTGCTAAATGAATGCAGCTATTACCACACTCCGAAGACCCCGAGGGTACGTTTTGAAAGGGATCCGAAGCAGTGTCATTACTGAGGGAACTGGCTGGAAAAACTTTTAACACCACTGATCACCGCCTCCTAATATAGGGACTGAAACCAGCACTATTAAATCTATTTATCTATCTATCTGCCTTTCTGTCTTTCTGTCTTTCTGTCTGTCTGTCTATCTGTCTATCTGTCTGTCTGTCTGTCTGTTGATCAAGAAGTCAATGAAAATCTAGTGTCATCTTTTGTCTTGATTTTATTATTCTCAGTAAATTTGAACAGCTGATTATATTTCGATCATTTGACACCTCATACTTAAAATTGTGGAGAGTTTTGGGGAATTTTAAACACAGTTAGGTTTGTGATGGCATGAATAATATTAAAACTCAGACTGAAATATATATATATATATATATATATATATATATATACAGTATATATATATATATATATATATATATATATATATATATATATATATATATATATATATATATATATATATATATACAACATATCAGTCATTGTTGTCTAATGTACAAAGCTGTATTCTGTTTGACAAAATCATTTAGCCTGAACAAAATATGTGCATTTAGTTTTACTTAAAATGAGTCTTTGAAGTATCTCAATTTACAAGGTTGAGTTGGGTGGACATTAACAGTGAATATTAATCACTAAGAAAAAATACAGTAATTTAAATATCAATCAATGAGTAGAATGAGGCGATGAATAATCCTGACAAGTCATGGGAAACGAGACAAAAGGAGATCGAAAGAACTCAATGGACAACAATGAAAAGCTAATTTAGATGAACTGTTTATCAGAATCTAGGACCTAATCCGATGCTATCATCGAGAAATCGATCTTCCAAATCATCTGATTTATAGAACATTACGCTCACTATTCTGGTCAACTCTATTACGTCTTTCACAGATTTTTTTTCTCAAACATGCTTACATTGATGCGTTTTGAATGATTATTCTAAACGTGCTCCATCATCAACAATGTGTTCATTCAATTTTTTTTATTTTTTTTATTTTTTTACCCTTCAGGTTAATTAGGGCTTCTTCGGGGATCATGTGAGTGGTTGTACCGACTGTGTTTGACAGACATTTCTATCACTGCGCCGTCGATCAATCTTACGGGTACGTAAGCTGTGAAGACCTGGCGTAATTGTCAGTAACTTCACCTTGCCCCTGAGCAGAGGTTTTAATCAGCCAGCGGAAGAGGGGAACACCTCAGGTCCTCAGTGCGAGCCTCCAGGGGCAAGAACATCACATAAGCAAACTGACTGTGAGGAAAACGGCAACATAGAAATAGTAGTTACAGTATATATTTTAGTACATCAGCAGCTACTGATCAAAGCTATTGCCACCAAAGCAAGTTTAATGAGTTATAAAGTCCAAGGTTCACTTACTTTTGCCAGCAGCACTGCAACTGTTAAAAGGCTGTATTTAATAAAGACGTGAACTGTCTTTGGTAATCTTATTTGAAGAGTTCTTGAAAGTCTGGGAGGACTCATTGTTTTGCCACCAATTAACCTTTGAATTTTGCATCAGATTCTCTGTGTTTTTCTTATTCTGCATGATACAAATACATTCTTTGCCTGTTGAAGGCTTTAATGTTGACCCACTGAAACATTATACAGTGGGGGAGGAAAACACGACAAATCCTCTCGCGCTCCTTGAACTACAATCAGAGAGGGATGAGAAAAGGTGAGTGAGAGGATTTGTGTTTGTGCATTTACGATGCCAGTATCATGTGTGCCTCTACAGTATGGATTGGTGTGTGTGGTGAGCGTGCATACCTGCACGTGTGTTCAGCGAGAAATGATGCAACCTCTGCGAAACATTTTTTTTCTGCATTTCTTCAAACGACCAACTATAGTTTTTTTTTTTTTCTTGCTCTCGTCCTAATGCGCCATTCAAGGGTGATTGAGTTTCAACCCCGAGCCACCCTCCCCTCACACCCCCACACCCCCACACCTGCTACGACTGACTGGTGCTCTGATGACACTCAATGAAACGACTGCAGAGTTTTCTCTGTTTGCTCGCGTTGTGCTGCCTGTCAGAACAGTTTTTCTACAAGGTTTCCTCTTCCACTTGATTGCCACCGATTTATCGCTTCGTGATTTTCCCGGTCGGTACTCTTAATATTTATCCACCAAAAACCATGTTTGTCTGGAAACTTTGTAATTTGTACTCGAAGGTGGTTTGCACCACTGTTGCAAGATTTGTTTGCTTACTTTCTGCTTTTCAGAAAACACTTGAAAGTGAGATGTGATATCTGAAGGAGCTATCCTTTCAATGAAAGATAAATCTTTCCCCGTTCCCTGATGGCTGTGCGTGTGCATGGTGCTCTCATTACAAAAGCTTTTTTTCAGTGAGAGAGAATCTCTTGAAAGCGTGTATTTCTGCTTGAAATTTATTTTGTCCATGTTTTTTTTCCCATTTCATTTTAAACCCACCAACACTTTTGTCACAAATACTAATATCAATAGCACCTAAAACATCAGACACCATAGGCAAAATACACACACACACACACACACACACACACACACACACACACACACACACACACACACACACACACACACACACACACACACACACACACACACACACACACACACACACACACACACACACACACACACACACACACGCAGTGTCTGGTCTTGATCAGATACCAATAGTCAATACATCTCCTCTTACTCTATCTTTTTGCCACGTCGTCACCCAACTCCTCACTGAATCCAGCAGGGAAAACGCCGTCTGCCCAAATAAGAATCCAGCGCTACCGCAGCCTTTCAAAAGATGCATCAATCTTAGATTCCAGATAACTAATCAAAGGTTGCAAATTTTTTGATTTTTTTTAGAAAAAGATCTGGACTCCCTTTCAACTCAAAACTTTTATTTTTTTTTTTATTTTATGTATGAGCTTACTCATTTATAATATTATTTTTCCATGACTTTGTTATGAATTGTGTATCATGGGTAGTTCAGAGGAGGTATTTCACAACCGATTTAGTAACTCTGACACTGCTGATATTCCATCCATCCATCCATCCATCCATCCATCCATCCATCCATCCATCCATCCATCCATCCATCCATCCATCCATCCATCCATCCATCCATCCATCCACCGACCCACCCTGGACAAGTTGCCAGCCCATAACAGGCAAACACAGAGGGACAGCCATCGGTGGCAGTTTAGGGTCACCAGTTACCCTCACATGCATGTTTTTGGTTCTGTGGAAGGAAGCCGAAGTACCCAGAGGAAACCCACACACATGCGGGAAGAACATGCAAACTGCACACGAAAAGGCCCGGACAGTATTTGAACCCACAACTTTCTTGCTATGAGGCCAAAACACAAACCACTGCCCCACTGTTTGGCCTCCACATAATATTATTATTTGTATACAATGTTAATTGTGTGTAATCTATTTACTTATTCATATATTTATACAATTGTACTATTTACTAACCATTTATAATTACATCTAGTGATAGGCAAAGAGGAGACTTTTGAAACTGTCCATGTTGGAGAGTGGGCTGTTGTTCATTTCAATATATTAGTTGTTATTCTCGCCGACTGAATCATGAAAGCACGTTAAACTTACCGAGAGGAGCACCATTAATCCTATCTTAAAATCTGTGTGTCGCAATTCCATTTGTGTTAATGGTAATTGTTATCGTTAACACACTGTGCACGTTGGAAAACAATTAGTTGGACGAAAACAGTTTTGTTCATCCTTGCATGTGTTCAAATTTCATTGTGGCGGCTGAAATAGACAAATGTTATGCTCAGGAAATTAATTCAAACTTTGCAATACGTTTCACCAATTTTTAAATTCAATACCGACATTATGATGACTCGTTGGGCTCAGAAACACGATGACACCTTGTGGAATAAATATCGGTGAAATAAATAACAGTGTGACTGTTATTTAGCATTTTATCAGACACAACTGCTTTATTAAAGTTACTAAATGGCTCTTTAAAAGCTGGGTATTATTGACTTTATTAACGACAAAAAATGTCCTTACAATACAAGTTTAATACAGATTAAATATAGAAACCACAAAAATACAGTTTAAGTATGAAAAACAACAATCCATATTAAGCATTATTAAGGACTATAAAGAAAAAATAATCCTTCATCCGTGTACCCACAAGTGCCACTGCCGCCACAATGTGTTTTTACTAGTTACTGTAAATAGGAAGTCAGTAATTAGTAACTCTTGTTTTCCCTTTGTCCTAATTATGTGCACATAGCTGTGTTGCTATAGTGTTGATATGAGCTGATGTTGCATTGATTAGTTGGAGCGCGATGCTCTGAACTGGAGTTTATTACAGCGTTTGAGCAATGGCATGAGACGGAGGAGCAGAATAACGGCTGAAATACTGTAAACTACCTCTGCAGGCAGCAGAGAAAACATGTCTGATGAAGGTGAGCCAAGGACGTTAGATAACCAGATGGATACGCACAAAGCCTTCCTGCACATGTTCTGCATTCGTTTCATCCGTCTGTCTTCTAGAATCTTACAAATCGGGGACAAACAGAGGCGTGCCACCAGTGACCGTGGAATCAGTGTGTGGCTACTCACTGATTGAGACATGAAGAAGAAACAAACTCGTGCTTGAGTGTAATCTATACGGTGTGACACGCCTCCCTGATAATACAGCACACAGTTGCAGAGTGAATTTTAAACTTGCTGTCAGAGCATGCTGGCCCGGTCCTGTAAGCAAGGAAACACAGAGTGACAGCGAGCCGTGCAGCCTTGCTCAAAGAGGCAAAATGTGACCTGCCGTATCTGATGTAAGGTCAAGGCAATTCATCAATTGCCCTGGCCAACAAGCAGAAATCTTGAAAAGGCCAGTTCTGTTCGATATCCTCAACCTGTAATAACCAGAGAAAAGAATTGTCCCTCATCCAAACCTGACATATCTAATCAATTCTGTGTTATATTCTTCTCGAAAGATACAAACTCTCTTTCAACAGTCGCCATCTTTGTCGATGTCAAACACAATGTTTGATACTTCGTTGCCATAGCAATTGTTGCCAGGCACTGCTGACTCAGAACTGAGTTCGAGTGGAGGTACAGGCCTCATTTAAATGACAGCACTTCAAGAGAAAAAGCCTTGTCATTGCGTTTTCATTGCAGAAAAGCTTTGTTTACAAGGTAGTGTTAGTCAATTCAAGTCACCTTTATTTATAGCGTACGGAGGGAAAATATTTCTTAAGATTAGTTTTAAAAGTGGACAGTGAAGGAGATTGTCTGACAGGCAGTGGTAGCTCATTCCACAACAGAGGGGCTGCAACAGAAAAGGCTTTATCCCCTCTGAGCATTCGTTTGGACCTCGGTACCTCCAGAAGCAGCTGATCAGCTGACCGGAGGCACCGAGCAGGGGTGTAGGGGTGGAGCAGCTCAGGGAGGTAGGGCGGGGCCAGACCATTCAGAGATTTAAAAACAAATAAAATAATCTTAAAATGAATTCAAAAATATACCAGCAGCCAGTGGAGTGAAGCCAGAATTGTCTTCACCTTTTTAAGCCTTCTGAGGTGGAAGAAGCTGGACTGAACCACTGCCCTCTAATCATGACACTTTGGAGGCTGCCATTATTGTTATGGTCCATCTACTCACCCATGTGCAGAAGAACTATTTACAATGGCCGTGGTGCATATTTGCAGTAGCAGTATTTCAGAAAAGTAGCTATTCCCCCCCGTTTACACAAAGACATAGTATTTTATATATAGTAGTTCTACCTTAGGAGGAAAAAAAACCCCTTAATTTTCAATGTCTCTATGTATCATTTTCACAAAGATGAGTCTCAAGGCTTCTTATGTATCAGACACACTGTCTATTCAGGATAATCCTGAAGTTCTGAAAGTTGCAAACAAACCCTGCAGATCTTTTTGAATGATTCTCTGCACTAGCAAGAAAAAAGTTGTTGTGTTTTTCATAATTTTCCACGGTCATTAGGAGACCCAGGTCCAGCATGCTTGCAGAGCTATTAATCCACCATCGTCGGAGTATCTGGAGGGAATCTTTAATGAACTCTGAGCTAGTCAGCAAACTTGCATGGCCTCTGTAATGATCCCAGATGCATTTTACAGTTATGGGCTGGAAAAACCAAGTATTACATGTCACTGTGAACCCTTGACAAAAAAAAGAAATAAATATTTTTGCACTCATTTAAAGCCGGTAAATTGAGATTTGCTGCGCATTGCAAACCAATCATTATCTCCAAATGAGCGATAATTGCAAAAGTAGGAGATCTCAGTGTTTGGCAGTGTCATTTAAAAAGGCAAATATTGAACATGCACATATTTTGAGATTAATTAATTTACTCTGTGAACAAATTGCCTGGTGATTAGATAAGCTCCCTGTGCTGCTCTTCAAACCTACAATTACCTAATTGTACGGCTGACATTAATCTATTCCAGACAGGATGAGTGTGACAACCAGGACTGATGTTTGTAAATATCAGGTTTATCCAAGTTTCTTTTCACTACCTGACGTCAAATTGAATTCATCATCCGAGATGTGAGAGTTGTTTTTTTTTTTTTTAACCCTCCCACCCCTTGAAAAGACCACAACCCCAAGACAACCAGGCCCCAAGATTACCTTGTTTCAATTGTTTCGCCGTGATTAGACCCCAATAGGGCTCATGAAACCGAATCGGGGCCCATGAGAAAGGCCTCTCGCCGGATGAAGCTTGTTATTTTTCACTCACACAGAGAACCAGAACAGCTCGGAGGACCCCAATCGACCTCAGAAATGGAGCTTTTAAAAATTGGATGGGCCCTTGTCGAGCAGAGTGAACTTTCCTTCCTTTTTGTCTGGAATATTGTCAGTCGTCCTGCGCAAACGCACATTCACACACACGCCGAAGCAGCAGTGAAATGTCAGCGCTCACGTGAAACGTGTCTGGTATCCGCTGCTATGTCTGCATGCCAGGCCTTGGTCTCGCCCTCCCACACAGCAAGATGGTCACAAATGTCCACCAACTGCTACTGCTGCTGCCGATTGAAGATTAAAAAAAAAGAAGAAAGTTTCCTGTGCAAACATTTATTTGGAGTGATTCTGAAACTCTGAACTTCTACGTGGAAATGCAGATATCTGCTGTACTGCAGTGTCTGATTAAGCTTTTTTTTTTTTTTTTTGTGTGTGTGGTTTTTTTCTAAAGCAAAGTGCTGGATTAGTATTCCTAACTGCACATTACCTGAAGGCAAAATGCACAGCCATGAAAGAGACTTCAGTGTTTTAAAATATTGCCTCTCAAGCGTGTAAAAACACAAGTGTGACTGAAATAATAAGCATTCGCAGTTAAACGAGGCAGTCAGCCGCAGCAATTAAGTTATCACAATAAAGAAAAATAAGTCGCTTTGAATAATGACATTCATTGGTGCAGATCTATTGTCAGCCCTTTATCCTAAGAGGGAACCATCCTTGTTGATATTGAGCAAAGGGCAGGGAACACTCTGGACCCGTTTCTGGTTCCATCACAGAGACACACAGAATGCGGTCAATCTTGCATTACCAATGAAATAAAAAAAGATGTCTTTGGATGGTTGAAGGAAGTCAGAGTACCCTGACAAAGTCGTAAACAATATCAATCTAAGAGCGTATTTGAGTCACCAGTTAACCTAACAGATACGTATAGACTGGGACAGGAAGCCTGCGTCACCTGGAAATCCCCACTTGGGCCCCGTTTACACGACAATATTTTCAAGTGACAAGGCAAAGCTTTCATTGGGTGGCCATTTACATGACAACGGTGCTTGGAGCCACTGAAAATGCAAGTTTTTGAAAACACTGCTTCTGTGTCCGCACGGCCATAGTGAATAGCTGTTCTGCACATGCGTGTGTAGATGGACCATGGTCCATATTCCCCTGGGACTTGGTAGTTTGAGAGTCACTCGTAAAAACAATCCAGCTTCATCTTTTCACCATATGAATTTCTGTGGACTTGCCATTGTTAATGATTTTAGCGCATGGTTTCTTTGAGTGCATGTGTGTGTGGTTTCAGTACACAAACTTTTTTTTCAAAACGTTGCGTAAACGCGGAACCTTTTTGAAACGAAAAATGCCAAAAAATGGTGCATTTTCATTTGAAATGTTGTCATGTAACCAGGGCCTGAATCTCATAAGTATATATCCCGTAATCCTTACAGAAAAATGCTCCAAACTCAGAGTTTATCTTTTTGATCAACTATGATGCTTTGGAGTTCAAAAGTGCTGGAAATGTCGACAAAGCCCTGAACACACACACACACACACACACACACACACACACACACACACACACACACACACACACACACACACACACACACACACACACACACACACACACACACACACACACACACACACACACACACACACACACACACACACACACACAGTCACTGCGCAACACTGATATCAACGATGAGAATATGAGGGCATCAGTGGGTCTTCCACCATTTCTCAAATATCATATTGATACTCTGCAGCATGGTGGTTTAGTGGTGACAACACTCACTGGGGAATATCCATGGCTTGATTTCTGGCCGTCTCTTTTGAGTGTGGGTTTTCTGCATATTCTCTAGTTTCCTCCCACAGCCCGAAGACTTGCTGATTAGGTGAGTTGGTATTTTTAAATTGAGTTTAGATGTGAATGATGTCTGCCTCTCTGTATTTGCCCTGTGATGGATGATTAAACAAGGGTGTACTTTGCCTTTCGCCCATATGCTGTGGGGGTGACATCCTACCAAAATGACATGTCCAAACTGTATTTGTTGTCTCTTCAAGTCCATTAAAACAATCTCATATCTTCAGATATATTCTGTTGCAAAACTTCAGGTTGGAACTACTGCAATCCAGCCTTCATCAGTACTAACCTCAAGTGAAGAAAGGTCAGGAACAAGAGCTACCGATGCTGCAGAGAACAAATTCACCTGAGTGACAATAGTTATCTCCGTGCAGGTGCTCAGATGACACTGCATTGAATCATTCTGGAAAGCCACTAACTGTGAGCAGTAACAATAACTTATCACAGAATCCACAAATCACACAAAGATGGATTCCAAGATTCAGAAATAATGCTGTCGTTTCTGAACCGCAGCTGTTGTGCTTAACAGGAATAAGTACTTAGTGACCATCAGATTTTCTGCAAGTGCGAGGTTCAAAAACTTGCATCTGTGATTTTATTTTTACAAATATCAACATCTGTATAGCATGCTACAAAAAAACTAATCCCGATGCCTCCACCTCAGGCAACGTTTCATAAGTAAAAAAAACACAGTTTTCTCGTTTCTATGGGCTTGTTACTTATGATTTTTGCTATATACAGAAACAGTTGGAGAGCTGCAGAGTGCCGTTCTCTTTCCCACTCTCAGCTGTTATATGGAAGTCTTGTTTTAACAATTACTTTTTAACTAAACTCCTATTAACTGAAGGTACTGATTAGTTGAATTGATTTTCTTTCGAGAAGTGCTAACTTCCCCATTATGGAGCATCTTCCTCCAACTAACAGAATCTTTCCGAGTCTTTAATTAATAGTTTTTCATGAATCACCTTCCTCCCACCTGCTGATGTGACTTCAGCTGAACTTCAGTCATCAGACTGTCTCTTACAGTACCGACAGTTTAGCGAATGTGTCACAGCAACACTCCAGTGAAACAGTGTTTTGCTCATTAAAACAAGTAACCGAGGTTAAACTATAATGTGATAATATGCATATATAGTATATATTCAAACATGTTTCTAAATGAGCCACCTATAATGCTGATATATTATGAATAAAAAAAAACACGAAAGTGGAGATCCTTATTTTGTATAAGAAGATTTTTTATTTATTTATTTTTGTTTCTTTTTGAATTACACTGATATTCAAAATTGAAATTGTGACATACAGTGATAAGAGTTTGGACCTTTGAGGTTTCTTGGAATCTGAGTTACCGGACCATACTTGTAGTGAGCAGTGGGCAGTGAGCATCATAGTGTAAGCCCATTTTACATTTATATATTCTCTATATAAGGGACACATGCAGTGGCATTTTTCACTTTCTGAAACTTACATGGAGGACTCTCTCCACACTTCCAGTGATTGGACAGCTGTCAAGGAGCTGATGCAATACTGGCAAGTCTTAAAGCTCCAAATGCAACCTTTTCTCCCCCCCACTCACTTGTCAGAAGAGATATTTATACAATGCTCTCTGCACCGCGGAGCTGCGGGATATTCACTGTGTGCAGTATCATCCAGTTGCATTGGGTTACATGTGTACTTTCTCATGCAAATATTTGCCCTTTGGGATTATAATAAAGACAGGGCTGAAGTGAAGAAGTGTGTTGAAATGGATAAAAGGTGGCATTATCTCGCATTAGCCAACTGTGTGGTATTTGCAGCGGGTGATGGACGTTAATTGAGACAGAATGACAAAGAAATAGCTCGTAGCAACATCTGCAATTAACTGTGAGCCGTTTAGGGACTCGGGAGGAAATTTCACACACAAAAAATAGACAAGGTAGTTTTCTTGATCAAAGGCTGCCTTTACAGCTTTGCCCCTTTTTAAAAACCTCAGAAGCCTTTGCTAACAAATGTCTGACGTTAGTTTCACCATTTTCAAGCTTTTGCTTTTATCTAACAACTCAAATGTTATTTTTCTGAAATACATTCAAGTAGAGGGAAGTCAAAAGAGTCAGTTTGTTTGGGTGGAAATACTTGGGTATCACACATGTGTTATATGCAGTCTTAATCTACTACCTAAGGAATGTGTTATTTCTGTTTGAATAGTATTTTGATAGGAGCTACATTTGTCTTTTTTTTCCTAAATATCTATGGCATATATTTATATTGGATGAATCCATGACTCTGCTGCACTGTAATGACCTGAAGTCATTCGTATTCCTCTTTCTTGTTTTAGCTGTACTTCCAAGAAGCTGTTTTCTTTTCAAAACTGTTTTGTATTTACATTATATATTATTAGTAGTGGCATAGTATTGGCGTAGTAGTAGTAGTAGTAGTAGTAGTACGTTTTTAGCACAATACAAAATAAAAAAAACAATTCTTGGGACTACTTTAAATCTACGATACCAGTCACATGACACAACAGATGCAATCTAATCTTAACAATTTTCAGCATATTGTTTTGGCTGTGTTGTCAGGTTGAGTCATTTTTGTTTCACTGAAGAAAAAACAAGCAAAAAAAAAATTTGTATTTTGATCTTGACTCCACTGCTAAGCTAAAAAAAAAAAAAAAAGGTATACTGTATATAACTCATCAGGTAAACAAAATAAATCCAATTTAATACTCATATGCCTAATGTGAAAAATAAGTGTTTGATGTGATTTAACCCCCAAAGGGTTTAATATCTGTTATTGTTCTTTAACTGTCAGATATGGACAGGTGTACAAATATTAATAGTGAAAGAAAGAATACTTTATTGATCCCCTTGTCTTTTGTGTTTTTTTTTTCTCGATTAAAACATCCTCATTCATAGTTTACTTTAGTGGGCTGCTGCTGTGTTGCGCTGGGAAACTACAGGTGGTCAATCAACTTGTTCAGCGACCCACAATTGTCATCTTCCAGCATTTCGATTCAAACCTGTGAACCCAGAGTGCTAAAACTTTTGAGGCTATACCTTATCATCCATAGATGCAACGTGGTGTTCCCCAGTGGTGAGCTCGGAAAAAGCCTACAGGAAAAATAGAAGTCATCAATATCAATCAAAAAAGGAAACAAAACAATGAAAAAGATTGCTGGTGCAACAGAGCCACTGGCTGATACCCCCCTGTGAGGCAACCAGAAAGAAAATGTAGCAGATCAATGAGCAAATATAAAGGTGGGTTTTGCCTCATGGGGAGGAAGCATGATCCTTAGGGCGCTCAGCATGTGGAGGTCTGAACAGTCTGTAATACAGTGAATCCCACATAGTCCCAAATAATCCACTTTCATGTTCACGGAGCACCCGTCAGGTCGGGTCAGGCACACCTCAACCTTCAACACGTTGGCTCCTTAGAATCTGAACACTGGGGAATGTCGATCTTGCAGATCAAGCGTGCAACTATTAGAAATTCACCTTGTTGAAATTCGTATCGCTTCAACACGTCGTCGTACCATCGGCACTAAAAGATGCATAAGAGGAAGAAGCTGCTCGCGACAAAAAAAAGGAAAGTAAATGTATGGGGATCAGCTCTCGGCTTCAGTGCAGCTGGGATGTCTCTAATCTTACAGCTTTTCTGGCTTCTAAGTCAGCATCATGCGTCAGCGTCATGCACCGAAGCACGAGTCAATATGTCTTCCTCTGGGATACACACCTTCTGATGTAGTGGAGAGTCCATACATCTCATCCATATTCAGCAGGTTTGGACTGTAATTCATGTAGTGTGCAGCTTTCATGAATGTGTACTTATTAATGGGGATGAGGAAACTCCAGTCATTCATTTTAATAAAATGTGAGAATAAAACTTGATGTGTTAGCCTCCCACCTTGGTTGGAATAAGTATATAAAATAGATGAATGATTGACGGAAAGTCTGGTGGATGGAACATGAAAACCTGTTATATTCTTCAGTTTAATATTTAACAAAATCGCATTTATTTTAAAAGCAACATGAGAAAACACCTCAACAAAAACCAAGCTGACACATGGCGAGGGCGTGTTTTTCTACTCTAAACCAGCACAGGAAGGAAACACAACCAAGTTGTCAGGTGAAAGAGTTCAATGGGCCAATGAGCTCAACTGGCACAAGGAGAACTATGCTTCTTATTGTCTATGGATCTCAACAGCTGTTAAAGTCTTTGAAAATCTGTAAACCCGGCCTTCCTACTTGATATGACAGTTCTGTCGGCTCTGGGAGTCGCAATGTGGATCATTCTTGAATCTAGCATACAAAGCATTTGCTATTAGACTTTAACTATTTGTGTTTCAGTCGATGCCAGAGCGCTTTCAAGTTAGGAAAACCACTGAAAGTCCTACCAATATGCTTTTGGTTGCAATTCATACCCCGTAAAGAAGGTAAATTAATTAACTCTGTTTGAAACAAAAGCCTGCCGGATGGTCTTACCTGTAGTCATACCTGTAGTTTGTCGACAGGCTTCCTCTGCGCAGAATATGGAAATGATGATAGAGTGCAGCACCCGTCCGTCTCCCATCAGGCATCACCTTTTAGCTGAAGTGTCATCTGCAGGTTGCCAACCCAGGCACAGATACTTCCCACACACCATTTTTTGAATGGCACCTGCTAACAGATCCCCACCGTTATCTTCGCAGAGATAACACTGTGAGGGAAGCGACAATGCCCTGGGACTCACCTGTCAACTTCTGAAACATCAAAGTGCTTCCGACGCCCGTCTGTGGCGCTCTCTCTCGCTGTGACGGAGTCACGATCCGACGTGAGAGGAAGAGGCTGAGCTTAAAAGTGAGGAACTGAAAGAAGATCATTTTGATTTACATAAACACGGAGAAGTCGTCTCCAAGATTTGTTTCATTTTTGGAAACAGGCGTCAGTTCTGAGTAAATTTCAAGCTGAAGGGTGTAATTCTGTGTTTTGAAGTGAATCACTCTGTAAGGGACAGTCGGTTTTGTCTCGGTGACCTCACGGCGCAGACATACAGAGGGGATTTCAGCATTTTGCCAGGTTCAGTTGTGCTTTACTCTGCACGTCCTTCAGGGAGCAGGATCGCCGATAGTCTCACAAGCACTACACAATATTTGAATTCCTGTGGTTACAATATTCAAATGTTAAGACACAGAGATGGAAAACGGGGGAGTGCAAAATACATTTCACAAGGTTTCTGTTTGGGACTTCAGGCAAGTTTATTCATCATAAGATCTATGCCAAATAATTGCAAGAAAAATATTATTTAGGGATTTTATGCATCAAAATCCTGCAAGAAGGTGTGAAATATCTGATGACTAATTCCTCACTTGGGAATGTGTGATGGCCATATTGTTTTGTATTGTTGATTCGTCTGCTCAGTCCTGGACAATCAATGCAAATATCAGACAAACAGAGAGTTGTGAATTTGAATATTACTGACTATTAAAGTGAGCAGCATGTTATTGTCATGCATAAACAGAGAATATTCTTGGAGAAAGGTGTTAAAAATACCAAGCCAGTAATCTTGTGTTTAGATAAACCTTTGTACATTAAACACAAAATTGACAAAACAATTAACGAGTTCAACTTTCACAACAAAGGTTATCAATATCACACATATTACTAGGTTATTTGTCAGTGACTTCACCTCAGAGCTGAATTATCTGAGGCTGTATGGACAATTCAGAAGTCGTTTTAAACCGGCACCACTTGCAGGTTATTTATTTTGAGTGTTTTGGCAGGCTTATGGGCAGCCGCAACCTTTCTTCTAAACCTTTCTTCCAAAGGCCTCAGGTTCTTAGATCTTATCAAGCTGACTACACACACTCCACAGCAAAGATAGGAGCACAGCCTAAATGTCAGAGGTGGAAAGATCTTCCTTGTGCTATATCAAAGAGGAATGTGCAATGGCTCAAAAAAAACAAACAACACAACTATAATTTCTTTGAGGTATACTTACTCGACACTCAGCTGTAGACCATTACTTTGGCCTGTAGCTTTTTTTTTTTCCGAGTCCTGTCCTCCTCTTGAACTCATGGTATTTACACATCTTATTGGCACCGGGGACTCAAAATGTTCCCAACTGTTACAGCAACTTTTTCGAAACCTGCTCCGAATATCTTCATATTTCTTTTCAGATCAGCGTGTTCCTGCCTGCCGAACACCTATACATTTCCCACAGGGCATTTTGGGAGTTTGTGCCTGAGAATGAAAGCATACAGCATTGCAGAGGTTTTGGGTGTCAGTCCCTCTGTGCCTGTGAATCTTCTCATTCAGTACAGGTAACAGTTCAAAGCCAGTGCCTATGAAAGTCCTGAAAAAAGTGGAATTTCTTCCTTTTGGGGATTTTGAAGTGGCAAATAAAGTCACCCTGTGAGGATCCGGGAAACGTGAGGCTATATTTCATAATGTCTGGGTTATTGATTACAGTATCTGCTCAGTTTCGGGTCGTAGACGGTAGGCGCTGGTGCCCACTTTATTCTGTTTGGTTTCCATAAGCCAAACTTTGGACATTTGTTAACACAAGAAAAATAGACTCCTTCTTGTTGTATAAATTTGTGCAACTTTTCAACTGTGATAAGAAAGTGACTGAGCTTTGTAATGGAAATGAGTTGAGGAGAAAAAAAAACCTGTGAAGCTGTTATTCATCTTCAAGGTTTCTGTTTGCATCTCAGTGTCCTTGTCCTTTTCTTGAAATGGAGAATTTAAATGCATAGAAAGCTTAGATCGGCAATTACTTTTGTGTTCACTTGCCATACCTTTGGGGGCATGACAGGCTTTACAACAGCATGAGTCAGAGTGAGTGCTGAAATATGACAGAAACCCATACCGAGTATTTCACCAGTATTTCTTCAAATGCCAAATTCAGATTTTCCCACCTGGGCTCAGGCAGAACAGGAATATAAACACAGGTTTTCAACAAAACAGAAAGTTGAAGATCACTTAAAGGGTGGAAAAATTATTCAAGTGTCACTTCATTCAGGGTGATATCAGAACTGTATTTGTTCTTTCTTTAGGACAAAATAAAGGTGAAATAACATATTTTTTACTGGTAAGCACTTTTTTTTTACATTAATACTTTCAAGTTTAAAAGTGTCTCTGTTTTTTCTTTCCCTCATTTCTCCAGCAGCAAAAAAAAACAACAAAAAACTTTATAAAATCAGAGATTTTTAAACATTAATACTAATTATTGTTGGCTAATGGTTTAGGACTTTCCGACAACAAGATGAAAAAAGTATTCAACGTTAGTCTAAAGCTATTAGGGACTACAACCTAAAATCTTTTAAATCTTGGCCTTACGATTACTAGTGTCACTCTGTGCCAATGGTACTTCGGTGCACTCTGTTTTAAGATAACATAGATCCTGTTTAAAGCAGCTTTAAACTTATACACCAAGGTGGGAAGATGGAATAGGAGTCATCTAGATTCCTAGTCCACAGATATCTCCACTCCCACCCCAAGTGATATTAACATTTCAAAATTGTGTATTAATTTTTAATCTAATGTCTCATAACGTAGCATTAGACAGACTCTTAATCGTCGCTATTTGTCTGAGTTCCCGATGACTGGAAAGGGAGCGTCATTATCCCATAACTGATCCTTAAGTACTTCAGTCAACCTGCCAGCAACATGATATTAGCATTTCCATTTCGGTAAAGGCAGGATTTATTGATCATACAGAATTTACAACTCTACATGGATTGGTGTTCTCTACATGTGTCTGTGGGTTTCCTCCGCATACTCCGGTTTTCTCGCACAATCTAAATACATGCATAATTTGGGGCCCTAAAATTGCCCAAGTGACCTGTCCAGAGTGAACCCTGCCTTCATGGATGGATGGATGGATGGATGGATGGATGGTGTGTTGTTTGCTGATTTAAAAATCCAACCGGGAACTTTGTGGGTTCCTTGCTGCATGGATGTACAACAATATCAGCATTCGTCATGCCTCCTCTTTATTCGTATTCTTCCACAACTAAAAGCTGCAATACACATTTTGTATGAGATGATCCCTGAAAAAACCCCACAAAACAGAAAGGCTGTCATACAAATGCGAAATACAACAGAAATGCACTCAAACGTTTCAGACAGTCATAATACAAAGTACATACGGCAGATGTAAATGAGCCCTGAGCTTGTTAACATCAGACTGCAGAGGCGTGAGATTCAAAGCTCCAGATGTGACGGATGTAACGATATCACAAGTCTCTCAAACGTTTGCCGCAAATACAACAACTTGAACAAAAGGTCGGCCGTTTTGATTAAACCGCAAATGAAACTATGAGTTCTGTGCAAACATCCAACACTTGTATCAGTGAAACAGAAGGGAATCATCATCAGTCTTTCTGCGAGAGCCTGATAATGACCCGTTCATTTGAATCCGAACAAGGAGACCTCCAATATACACGGAGCACCGGGTCCCCTAGAGCAGAAGTGAGAAACACTGAGTGAAGCAGCAGTTCCAATTTAATTGGGTGTCTTTTCTGCATGGTTTGGGGCCATTCATAGAGTAACACCATTTTAAAAACAATATTTCTGTAGTCTGTGTTAATAACCTTATTTTGCACTGGAACTGTGCTCATTCCCTCTTATGTACTTGGAATATCGTATAGAGAAATATTGACTCTCATCTCACCCTTGACGAATCAAGAAAAGGTGGAATAGTCAGAACAGGTGAACACAGAGCTTCCACTTATATTCTGACTCCTGTCACTCTGGAGCTCAGTTTTGCCCCTTTGCAGCGCTAGATATATTTGTTTGTTATATAAATCCTTGTTATGTAGGTGAGTCAGAGAACTGGCAACCCAACATCCTTCTATAGACAAAGAAATCTATATCAATAGAAAACACCAGTTCATTACTTACTACCAGTCTTGTATGGAAAATCAAAGTGAAACATCTATTAGAGAAATGACGAAAGTCCAAACTAACTATTTGTTGTGTGTCCTGAGTGAGAGATTTGTTAATACAGTCTCACTCAACGTGAATGGCGAAAAGGGGTCAGGTTCACCACCGGATGCGTCTCCTCATTAAGGAAGCTGTTCTTTGGACGTTTCAACAAGCAACTTGATAGTCAGGAAACCCCAATAGACTCTGCCGGGCTTCTCGGCAGAGGCAAGATTGGATTTTCTGTTTATCACAGGAGCTGATGGGTTGATACTCTACTCTTCTTTCGATTTAAGCAGTTTTGAGCTCTGCAATTTCAGCCCAATACAGAACGAAATATGAAAGTCAAATAAATCCTTTTGGTCAACTTTGAAAATGTTTTGAGTTTAACAATAAGAGTTTGACAACCTCCCATTTCCAAAGACAGTGTTTCATATTTTGCTTCAGATTATGGATTTCAGGGGATCGATGTTGGCTACACTGCAAGTACAGCTTATCTGAAATCATCACCAAATCGTGTAACAAATGACCTCCTCACTGGAAATGCCAAAGTTTTTTTTCTTTCTCCAGTTTGGAAAAGGCATGAACAACCCATTCTTTTCTTTCTCACTGTATCTCTTAACCCATCATCTTTCCCCATGCACTTACAAACATGTGGCTAAAGGATATCGTTGAGTCTCTCAGAGATATAAGTCATAACGTTAAACATGAACATGTCCTCCATCTCTCACACTCACATTGAGCTTGTTTTTAACCGAATATTCAAAACAGCATAAATGTATCATCCGCTTTTTCTGTGTCTAGTTCTGGTTTGGCATTTAAGAGTGCTTAGTTAGCTCAGTCATAGCAACAAGTTTAGAACAAATCTTCACTAAAACTGCTCCAAAACGTGATACAAAATGGCAGGCTAATTAAAATTTTACTAACCTGTCATGATTTTAATTTTAATTTAATACATGTGTATCAATGCCAGAGTGTTAAATACTATCATGCGCGAAGTGAACTCTGACCACGCAAAGCTTGTACTGTCCAAAATGTTCGGATGATACTAAAACTTCTACATCCCAAAGTTGATTTCTCTTGGGAACCTAACATTGTCTTTGGGTAAGAGTTGTCTATTGGAAACTATAAACTAGGATGACATCAAAATCCTAAACTAATTTCAAACAGACACCTAAAGACTATAAGCTATTCTGCCAAGTCAACAAACACAAACCTCGTTCGCGCTGATGAAAATCCACCTCAGGAAGGAGACAAGCTCATTCTTTTAGTGCACCAATCATTCAGCAACGACACCCTCATGAATGACAAAGCTCGGCGTTTCACTTCAAGGCAAAGAAACACGGCGAGGGAGAGCAAGAGAAGCACGTTGCCTTAATCACACCTTGAAGCTGCTTGATGTCACATTCATCCCCAAGCCCGAGCTATAACCTGTGGGATCATTCATTCTTTGTCTTAGAATTCAAAATTAATTTGGACAAACACACCTGTTGCAGAGTTCTGCAAAATACCAAGAATGAATCTCCCTCATCCCACATTAAATCTTGTTTACGCAGCTCGAAACTGGTTGTGTGCCAGCCCGATGTGGCAGCTGGCTATAAATATCACTTTGTGCTGCTTCTCACTTGGTATAGCTTCGTATTTCCTGGGTGGTTTCTGGTGTTTTCCTTCCATCCTTTTTGCCCAATTTGCTCCAGAAAGCTTTGCAAGTTACACAGGCTCGGCCTATTGTTTAGCCTGCTTTCATCAATTCCTTTATACAAGGCTTGTTTTTTAGCCTCGTTTAAAAGCTGTTCAACGGTAAATAGACTTGATGGTATATCGGTCAAATTAACTCATTCACAGAAAAATATTGTCACCCTATTTGGAGAGGTGCTGCTCATCAGGGAGAAATTGAGTTACACTCTCTTGCTCAGTAACATGGCGAGGGCAAGATGGGGGATTGAACCCTCACCTGTGGAACTGGAGCATGCCTTGCTAAACCAACAGAGCAACATCCATCTTAAATGTTTCATCTTACTTTTAGGAGAGGAAACAAATGAGAGGCAACATCATCGTTCAGCTTGAGAACCCAATTGAGAACAACAGTGTTCCCTCTGGCTTCAGGCTTACAACTTTTTCATTCTGGCAGACAGCTAAGACCTGTGCAGCACATGAGGATTATTTCACTTCTCATGGAAAATGAATGAGAGACGGCGTCTCTCCTTTGCTCCCAACATTAATTCTAGCCATACTCCTCGAGTTACTTTAGCTTCGGGCTAAGGAGTCTTTTTTTTTTTTTTTTCCTTCATTTCACTCACAACGTGGAAACCGAGATACCAATCAAAGATACCCAAGTTCTCATTCAGATCTGTCGGTTACACTTTGAGCTATGTGCGTTTTCATGTTTTTAACTCATATCTGCATGTTTTTACAACAAACCCATTGTTCCTAATGAGACATGCTTCAAAAACAAGTCGCAAACAAAGCAGTCGGGAAAAAAAACCCAGTGCTTTAAGCAATCTAGGCAATTGTAGGCAACTTTTTGTTAAAACTTGAAAGAAAAGTTTCAAAGTTGACGCCATATTAAGATCACATATCACACGTATTGGGCTAGAAGAGTAATGACAGTCATGGTTATTCCTAATTAGAAACCTTTACTTGACCCATAACAGCAACATATATAATTAGAATAAAGTGAAGTCTGTCAGTAAACCAGTGATTTGAGGACAAATGGATTCCAGAAAGCAACAGACATCAAGACAAAGAAAGCATTTGATTTGCAAACTCACTCAATTCTTTGCACTTGCGACATTCGACATTGAGAAAGAAATACTCAATTACTGTACAATATACCCAACCGATTTATAGGCTAACATAATAAAAGCGATAATCTGTGTTATTCATTTCATTTATCAAGGGTCATGATGTTGTTGCCTTCTGGTGCAAATGGAAATTACAGTAAGAAAAGAAAAATGCTATAAAAATAATGAGATAAAAATGTGAGCTCATGATGTAAAGCACGTCCCTCGGCTTTATTTTATTTGTAGTTCAAGGTAAACGCAAGGCTGACAATGTTTCATAGACACAGCTACCTCGGGCCTACTCTGTCCTTTATACACTCTTAATACCAGTTGGTGGAGATAATTTGGCTTACTTGGGTCATTAAACATGCATTAGCTATGTACTGATTGACCATTCTTGTGTGTCAGGGACTCTCAGACAGTATTGCAACTTAAAGCTACTGTCATTTATCAATTGGTCTTCAAAATAGAATTAGGTCTATTCAGTTAGCGTCTGTAAAAAAGAAAAAAGAATCCGTTTATAATTGAGGTATTAAACTGCTTTAAGTTCCCTCACTCATTTCAACCAGATAAAATAAAAGTTTATGCTATGTCTTCTTGCGCTCTCCATGCTGTTGTTTGGCATCCATCTGTAGTTGCTTTGCATCTAAGTTATTTGATAGACTTCTTGACAAGAAGTATTGAGTCACTTCAAAAGGAAACTGAACAGCACCAAACATCTCCCAATTTCTACATATTCATCCTGCTTTAGTGACAGCGAGGCTCAGGAAACATCTTTGATGCTTCTTTTTTTTCCCACAGTGTTCTATCAAATTAAAAAGTCAAATGAAGAGTTTGAAGTAAACATTCTCCCTAAAAAAGGGGCTTTGACAGATCTAATTGCCTTACAGAAACCATCAAAGTGAGAGCACACGAGTTCACGCAGAGCGCACATCACTGGTTCACAGTACGAAAACAACACTGAAACAAACCTTTGGACCTATTACACCCATATCCATTAAATCATGTGGGTGATAGACCGTAGACTGGCAGCATCCTGTCATGTTTACCTTTCTAGGAGCTTTTTGGGCCACAAGAATTGCCCCTTTGTCACCTCGTCGTAACTTTGGATCTCGCATCACCACCTGGGTATTTAATTTGATTTTAAATTGGTCATATTATGTGCAATTCACTTTCTAATGGTTTCTACAACAGTAATATGTGTCCCCATAACTGGGCATGACGCCCCATAAGTGTAGAAAGTCTGTCCTATCTCTCCCTGGCTTGTTTCAATTTTTAAAAAGTGTGTTCTGCAAGGAAGGAATCAGAAGTCAAATCCTATATAGTGGACATGGCACCATGAGAGGAAGTACTTCCTCCTCTTCCCAAGATGGGCATGTGTGGGCGGAGCCAGTCCAGCTCACACAGACACAGCAGATTCTGAATGCAACTCATATGATCAAATAATCAAATGGATTAAAAAATCAAGTCAAAACTGGATTTGGGGCAATGAACTTTGAATAAAATGTTTTTGGACCAACGAGAGCCATGTGAAAGTGTTGAAAAGCTGTATAATATCACCCCTTTTACTGTAGCTTATTTGTCTGGGAGACGTCAACCATTGTTATATACTGTTTGCTGTTAGGTAAAGTAAACTTGCGTATGAATTACATTGATGTTAACCTGAAGAATATGACCTGAAACTGGGAAAATGATTCTTTATGTCACCAGGAGTTCCTTTTATGGTCTCCTTTTGTTTCATCTCTGTGGAGTCATCTATGTCGATATTGATTCCTTGATATGGCTTGGGATTTAATCCCCACCCTGCTTTTCATCATGATTTAAACACGGGTGCATTGATTTGGGGCCGTCTGCAGCCTGCAGTGCTCGGTCAGTGTCACGGATGCTGTGCGGCACTCAATGGGTCACTGGCTCCTCGGCCTGTCAGAGGGAAGCAGCACGGGATAGATAGGCTGGCATCCCCAGAAATTTCTCACCCGAGAAACTGTTCCATCACACTGAGAGAAGCGGATAAATCTCCAGGGACTTTGGGGGAGGATTTAGTTTGACAATCTGGGTCAAAGAGTTAGGCGACTGCAAAGAATTGATGGTTAAGTAGCTGTGTGTATTGAGTGTTCCCAGCTGGCTAATGATGTTGTTGAAATAGTTCTATTTTGTACAGTTTCAGGTTTACTTTATGTGCTGAAACGTCACTGGAGCAGCACTGTCTTACCTTTAAAAAACACATATCGAATTCATATTCAATATTGTATAGATAAAATAATGTAGATGTATTTATTTCATATTCAATAATTCCACATTTAGATTTTTCGGCTGGGCATTAATGCAACTTGAAGGGTTTGTCATTTTACACCAGCCTCATCATAATCAAGAGCTGTTGTCTGAGGTACATAAAAGTATATGAATATTTCAGGTCATCTAAGCATTAATCTGAAGTCTGAAACTTAATTTCAGGATGAAGCCTATCAACAAATTCTCATTGTTTTCTCGACGATATTCTTTTAAAATATTCATATTCATTGTTCTTAAATAGGCTCATCTTATCTAATATCTTAATATATCTTAAATCCCAGCCATGGTGTGTCGAAACAGGATGATCGGATCGTGGGGTGGACTATTAAAGCAAGCCTGGTATGTTAATTTTCAGGTTGCGTTTTGTATTTTCTAAATGAAAACTGGTAAAATGATCATCTCTGCTTTCGAAAGAATCCAAACGTAGGTAACTGAGCACTGCTTGCCACGAGCTGATCACGTAAAATTGGTCCATTTTCCAAATAGATTCTATAAATGTTGCCACTTCAATCTTGTCGCAATGATGCCTTTTACAACCACAGCAGTTGGTATCAAAGTCCGAAATGAGAAGGGTCGTTAGTTTTACCTTTCTGATGGTATCTTGCTGCAAAAGTGTAATTCACATATATTTGCAGGGTCATCTAGTAGCAGATGGCTGTTAGTGTGCAAGCAAGACGAGAGAGAAAAAAAAAATAAATGAAGTAGCTTGACATTTTATTTATGTCATTACAGTGTTATAGTGTAAGTGTTTCTTATTATTTTATGGAGTATGGGTGAGTAATGCCTGGTGAGGTTATCGTCTACATAAAAATGTCAAATATAGCTGTAAGTCAGGCCCAATCCATTAACCAACATTAAGCCAGCACTCTCAGACAATATGCTTTTAATCAGCCTCATTAAAGGTTAATGGGGCAAATAAGCATATATAACTAACCATAAACTAAACGATCGTAAGTTAAAACAAGTACAGACTCTTACCTTATTAAAATGGCAGGATGCTATGAATAGATGTTGATTAGCTGCAAGACATTTTTTGACGACATTCAGGAAGAATTAGGTTTTTTTTTTTAACTTGTGAAATACAACGTAACTTTGTTCATTTAAACTTTCAACAGTAATTTATTCTATATAAACTGACTCTCAAAAGTCTACAATGTTAAAAAAAAAGGATGTTTCAAAATATCCTTTATTAACACCTTGGTGTCGAAATCCTCCATTTCCAACTTTTTTCTGACTGCCCTGACAGAGGTTGGATACCTTGTGCATGATACCAATGCGAAGTTATACACTTGTAGCAAAGAATAAAATGAACAAAAGATGAAAAGCAGAATAAATTCACTTTCAAACTGTAACCCTGAAAGGAAAGTTGTAACGCACAACCAGCGGCAGCTCTCATTCAAACATACCTCGAACTTCCACCACGTTCTTAATGCAGCTCCAGATAGTATTTCACCTTTTTTTTTACTTTTGGGGATCACATTACAAAAGCAGGAAATGGACCTGGAAGGTAAAGGCTTTTGAGCGGTTGCTTGGACAAAGCCTTCAGCCAGGCAAGTGACAGCACAAAAGAGTGAGACTCTACATTTGAATGGACGTACAGCCGAGTGATAATAGCAAGGTTGTAACTGCGGGGTATCAGAGGAGCCCCTGCTTTTGCTAATCGTGGCTTTGGGGTCCATTTTTATTCTAATATTTGGAGCATGGGAGTCAAAATGAACTTCATCCTATAAAGGGGAATTATTATAAAAAAAATTTTAAATGTGGCTATCCTATCAGTTTTACTGCTAAAAAAAGGCAGATCGAAGCTTCTTTACAACTTTAACCCAGGAACTAGAAATTTGACTGGTATGGGAAGGCAACAAAGGGTCAGTCAGCTGATGATACGTAACCAATCGACCAATATTAGAGAACATAAGGAGCTTGTATCACCCAGAGTACACCACTGTTCTTGTATATTTATGGATTTTGTATTGATTTGATCCTCCCAAAATATTTATATTAAAAAAATGTCCATTGGATTGGTAGATACTCCAGGTGAATGATCCTTTGGATACCGGACTGAATATCCACTTCAGATTACATAATTTTTTTTTTATATCGCATATCCTCCAGAAATCATCTTCCAATCTACAAAACACATTGAATATATATTGCCATGCCTGTTTAAAAGAGTCAGGTTTACAAGAAAAGCGTTTCACAATTCACCTTTTGAATCTTTCTGCATAAATATTGGGATTCATCTTTTTCCAGTAAAACTCTCCGACAAAAACAAAAAGCCTGCCTGCATACGGCACCCTGGGGCTGTAATTACACTCCAGCATCATTCTCCTGCCACATGTTACTTTGCAAAGTAACGTGTGACATGGTCGACTGCAGTTCAGTTTACAGGGCAGTTTGGGACTGCCCTGTAAACTGTGTTTTCTCAATATTTAAAACATGAATCATATCAGATGTCTATAAAAATATGCATGCAACTGAAACTGCCAACAACCTTAAGACCTTTTTTTCTTCTTTTTTTTTAATAAAGTGGAATAATTTCCACAATTTATCAAATTGTTCACTACTTTCAAAAACAGATAAGACACCAAAGCTAGAGATCGGATTCACTGGTGCTTTTAGTAAGCAATTTGTCATATTGTTATTAATATAAAATACAGATGTACAAAATCATCCACACATCAGAAAATGTTATTTTGTATTTGTTGTCCCTCCCACCACCATACAAAGTAATTATAACAAATGGAGTCCGGGTTGAGTCCGACTTTTGGCTATTCCCCCACATATGGTGACCAATTAATTCCCGGTGAAGGGCCCGATTCGAAGACAAATGACTCGACTTTACTTTCCTGTAGACACAATGCTAATCTTTGCCAAAGAATTAATGTGATGCAAAGAGCTGCTGACTGCAGGATATTTATCTCTGTTGTACGATGTTGAACATAATTTGATTATTCTCTGTACTTCACGCCATTGTTTCTAATGAAATGCGATCTTATCTGACAGTAAACACACAGTGTGTGGTTGCGAAATATCCATATCAGAGTAGTCCAAGTCATTTGCTCTCTGTCAGAGGAGCTCGTGGAAAACTGATTACGTGTGTATATTATATCAGGTATCTGACACGTTATTGGAAAAGTACCACGCCACTGTAATTAAAATGGATCCACAGTCTTTATACGACTTTACCAGTTCCATGAGATGAAAGCAGAGTTGATTAACAATAGCATGTGAATTTGTACCGTTTTACACAGAAATGTTATTGGATATTGGAAAGTATAAAGGGACCTAGGGAGGGGAAAAAAACAAGCAGTACTGAAATTGCGCATAATGGTAATCATTGGGTTTTTATACCAGATGAGTGCACCAGAAACGCCTCTGGCTTGAAAAAAAGAAAGAGGATGGCTTTGCTATAGAAAAAAAGAAAAAAAAAAACTCAATGACTGATTGCAGTGGAGGATTTTGATCAATATGAGCTTCATGAGGCACAAATGGTATTCTCGCTCTTCACGTTTTGTCTGAATACTGGTCAACCACAACATCATCAGACCCTGCGTGGTGTTGTGTAGATGTTTTTGTGTAGAAAACTTGTCCTCCACAAAAGAACAAATTACAAGGCAACACTTTTTTCACGTGTTGGATGTTGAGAGGTGGGCCTCCAGTTAACAGACTTATTTCCTTATCGAACACCTCGATGGGATTGAAATGTTCCTGAATTATTATTGGCCGTGTGTCTGTGAAGAAGGGGAGGGTTTACCTTGCTCTTGCTCTTCAACGTTTAAGAAAGAGGCGCATATTACTTTGGCTGAGGAGGTCGAGCAGATCATCATCCAATCCTAAGGGTGGCTATTTGACCCTTCTCCCAATGGTGAACCTGCGTATTGCATCGCGACCTATCAGAGGTGGAGAGAGTACTGAAATATTCTACTCAAATAAAAGTACAATTATGCTGATAAAATTTAACTCAAGTACAAGTAAAATAACAAGTATAAAGATTTACAACTTTGCAAATTAGAGTAAAATGGCAGTTAAACTGAGAGTCTTTATCTCAAAATGGTTCACGGTCACAAGTGCTGTGACCTCCCCTGAATGACCCAAAGAAGATCAACCTCTACTGTCGGGTACCATCATAATGTTTTTAAGACAAAGCTGTGCCATTCTTGGATAAACCCTGCTTTACCTGTCAAATAATAGAACATTTCAAAAGAAATTAAAACACGTCAAAACGAACCATATGACAGGAGCTGTGTTTCTAATTTCAAAACATTGAGTGAAAAATACACAACACATATTGAATATATCTGACAATTGAGTTTTGATAAATGAGCCAACAAGGGTTCATCAAAATGCATAAATTACAATAACTACAACTTGTGTAGAAAGAGTTATATTATTGCACTTATTAAGTGGGCAGAACTAGAATTCATAAGCAACAACTGACTACAGTATATTAAATTATGAATTTTTAGCTGCTTCTATGATATCAGGCCAGTCAGTCCAGGAGGTCCTGAACTTTGGAAGAAGGATTGCTGCAGTAATCAGTTCAGGGTACTCCATCATCCCACCGAAGGGCTTCTGGACACCATTCTGGATCGCTCCAATGAGTGGCAGACACATCTTGGCGGAGGCCTCGAGCCTGCTGAGTTTCGCTTTCAGCTGGAAGATCACTGGAAGGAGCCACCCCATGTGCGTGTTTGTCTCTGACTGAAGGATGTTTAGAGCTTTCATCACAGTGCAGTACTCAGTCAGGAAATCAACTTCTGTTGGACTCAGCCTGCATGACATAAAGCAGATGTTTACAACTTTTAGCAAATTACCTGCAGGAATATGTGTGGAATTTGGAGCCAAGTATGGAAATGTATTTTAACAATTCTATATAAGTATGGAAAAACAAATATATAAATGAGGTCGCTTTGGCCTTTGGTACTCAAGAATGAATGAATGTCTGAGCCACTGTCTGTTGTGGTTCTTACCACTTTCCTCCTTATTCTGTATTGGCAATGAATGCCATCAAGGGCACAAGCTAGGATATCAAAGGTGTTAGACCCTTTCAACCTTTGGCAAGGAAGTGCAGCAGATCTCCTCTCACATGTTTCCTCATCTGTCCAATGAGTTGTGACCCCTTATGAAACTTTGTTGGTGTGCTGTCCAACAATTTCGAGTGGTGGCAACATAGCTGACTTTACTTAGGTACAAAATCAAGGTCTTCTTCATCTGATTGGCAGCTTCCTCTATTCTGGTCCTGAGAGTGGGTCTGGAAATGACTTTGCATTGACGATTCAGTG
The DNA here is from genome assembly GCF_963383615.2 of Lipophrys pholis. NCBI lineage: Eukaryota > Metazoa > Chordata > Actinopteri > Blenniiformes > Blenniidae > Lipophrys > Lipophrys pholis. Next base: position 6,254,994 of record NC_137633.1, read on the forward strand.
TCGGTAAGAGTTATTTAAAAGTAGGTTGTTCGACCTCAGCTAATGGGGGATGGCCCTCACAAATTAAGTTAATTATGAGCTTGTCAACAGTTGCCTGTGGCGCTCCTCCGTTTGCAGCCACTGCCATCCCATCACTGATTTCTTTCTTGCTTCTTTGGAGTTTCTGGTTGTTCCAGGGCTCGCTTTAGCATTGCTACAAAGTAACTGGGTCCAACAGCTTGGATAGATTTTGCCTCTGTGGACAAAATGTTTTCGTCAGTATGTAAATCAATGTTTTGTTCATCAGACACGCTGAGTTTGACACATCTACAATCATAGATCAAAGGATTTCTACATAGGTCATATTTTGTCCAAAAATTGCACATATTAACGGCTTGCAGTCACAACTGTGATCTTCTCTTGCACCGTAAATAATTACACACAGGTGATTATTAAGCAAATGTACAATTCCCACAACACTACAGACCTCGGCTATTGATTCTCCAAATATTGAAAAAATTATACAGATCTATAAACTTAGATTTTATCTGGTTGAAATGAATGAGGGAACTTAAAGCAACTCAATACCTCAATTAGAAACAGACTCCATTTTTTTTTTTTACAGACGCTAACTGAATAGACCTAATTCTATATCGAAGACCAATTGATAAATGACAGTAGCTTTAAGTTGAAATTCTCTCTCTGAGAGTCCCTGACACACACGAATGGTCAATCAGTATATAGCTAATGCATGTTTAATGACCCAAGTAAGCCAAATTGTCTCCACCAACTGGTATTAAGAGTGTATAAAGGACAGAGTAGGCCCGAGGTAGCTGTGTCTATGAAACGCTGTCTTAGCCTTGCGTTTACCTTGAACTACAAATAAAATAAAGCCGAGGGACATGCTTTACATCATGAGCTCTCATTTTTATCTCATTACTTTTATAGCATTTTTCTTTTCTTACTGTAATTTCCATTTGCACCAGAAGGCAACAACATCATGACCCTTGATAAATGAAGTGAATAACACAGATTATCGCTTTTATTATGTTAGCCTATAAATCGGTTGGGTATATTGTACAGTAATTGAGTATTTCTTTCTCAATGTCGAATATAAGCAAGTGCAAAGAATTGAGTGAGTTTGCAAATCAAATGCTTTCTTTGTCTTGATGTCTGTTGCTTTCTGGAATCCATTCATCCTCAAATCACTGGCTTACTGACAGACTTCACTTTATTTTAATTGTACATGTTGTTGTTATGGGTCATCTTGAATCTAAGTAAAGGTTTCTAATTAGGACTAACCATGACTGTCATTACTCTTACAGCCCAATATCATCCTACACACGTCATGTGATCTTAATATTGCGCCAACTTTGAAACTTTCCTTTCAAGTTAGAAATTTTTTTTCTTTTTTAATTGCCAAATTGTTTATTAGATTGCTTGAACCACTCCATTTTGAATTTATGTTTTTTTACGACCTGTTTATTTCCTGCCTGTTTTTGAAGCATATTTTATTAGGAAACAATGGGTCTGTAGTAAAATCTGAAATATAGAAGAAGTCATAAACATGAAAACACACATAGCTCAAAGTGTAACTGACAGATCTGAATGAGAACTTGGGTATCTTTTGAGTGATATTTCAGTTCCAAGTTGTGGGTGAAATGGGGAAAAAAAACAAAACCTGCCATTGAGAAGGCTGTCATTGTTGTTATTGTTCATCTACTCACCTACTACTTACCATGAATGATATACGCATGTGTAATAACAGTGTTTTCGAAAGGTTGCATTTTTTTCCCTGTTGACACAGATCGATTCGCTGCATTTTTTAAAAGCCGTTTTCAAAAAGTTACGTTTTCGGTGGCTCCGAGCACCGTTGTCATATAGACAGTTACCCATTAAGCAAAGTTTCCCATTTTCACTGAAAAATGTTGTCATGTAAAGTAGGCCTCAATAGGATAAAGAAATGAAAGACACAATTAATAAGTCACTCAGAAATTCCCCATGGAAGTGGCAGTTATGGAATCAAGCGAGTAACTAGAAGTACACTGGTTTTGATTTCCTGAGAAATGCTCAGGGCATTTCAGGTAAAACTGAAGAAAATCAAAAAAAATCAAGCCATGTGATCAACGACCCTGGAAAGGAGCAGCCTCTCCCTTTCTTTTCCTAAGTAACCAGCATGTCGTACTTTTTATTAACTAGTGGAGTAATTTTCACAACTGCAGTAAGAGCACAGCACCAATGAGTTTAGAAAAAAGACACGCTGGTCCCAGTTAGCAGTCAAATGAGATAACATGCTACCGAGCAGTCCACATGTGCCAGCAGCAGTGCAGTGGTCTGAAGCAAGTGACGGCAATGAGCTGAATTATGATCACGCTGAAGAAGTGAAACAGCAGTTGGTCTCAGCCTCTGCGAATCTTTTGACCCGGGGCTAAATTCTTCGTTTTAAATTCATACTGCAATTGATGTCAGTACTTTTAAGGTCAGTTTCATCAAGGGATCCGCACTATTTCTCAGCTATTTATTCCTTAATGTTACTATTTAAAATGCATTTAGTCTCTGAAAAGGCCTTTAATTTTACAGTGGGGGCTTTTAAACTTTTATGGGAGTATTTAGCAGTGGTTTTATATCACAGCGTATCACTTTGAAGTGCCTCTCTTCAAGCCAACTGACGCTAATTAAAAAAAGAGGGTCCAGTATTGTGTTCAAGGGTGGTCTACCATTTCAGGAATGGCAGCAATTTCCAAGAGTTTCTAGAATTCCAAGTTACAATTATCATATTTAATCCCTACATTTTAATGTGATGCTTACATGTAGTTCAGACTTACAGTCATGGTATTGAAGGGCCCTTATCTGAAGAGAATGTTGACTTTCTTTAGAAATCATGTATTGTTGAGCCAGAATTGCCTTCCTACCAAATACCTGACAGGCAAAACTACAACCCCCCCCCCCCCCCCCCCCCCCAAAAAAAAAAAAAACGGCTTGACTGCTGCACCTTTCAGCCGTCTAAAACTAATTTCTTTATGCATGCAAACCTGCCTACAAACCATTATTTTTTTTGCTTCCTCAGATTGGAATCACAAAGATACAAATGTCCAACGACTCTGGAAATATTCAGTACCAATGTTGCATACAGAGGTTTGAGAATAAACACCACATCCCAGTTTTCAGTGGGTGACTTGTATTCATTCAAATGCATTTTAAAACACTGTAACAGTGCAAAGCAGATTCAAATTCCTCCTACTTGAAAGATTTTTCTCTTCTCAACACGCCCACTCCCTTTTGACAGATGACAAAGAATTTGTTATGTCTGTATAAAAGAGAAACTCTTGCGATTCGAGTGATATGAAGAGCTCCCTTAGTGTTCGGAAGGAAAAGCTCCCAGTGTCCTTGTTTCTCATCTCGCTTGTCAGAAACTTAATGGAACACTCGTCAGGACCTCACCTGCTCATTCTGCCACTGCTCTTTCGTCTGCCCAGTCTCCCTCCTTTTACGGCTTCCTCTCACAGAAAGACATGTTGAGGCTTCTTTTAGAAACAAGTTGCCCCTTTTGAAGAATTTGATATTACTTGGCTATTACTCTTTTCATCTTCGCCCCTGATCTGCAGTATGGCTCCAAGGATCCCGAGATTACTGGAATAATGCATTCTGCTCTAATTACTGAGGTCCGTTATGTAAAATCTCAAGTGTCTGGTCAATTCTTTAAAAGGAAATATTAAAGAGAATTGCAGCGTTATTTCATAACAGGATGAGAAACTTAAGAATATGAACAACTTTACATTTTTTTTGATAGATCTGAATAGGAGGGGATCAAGTTAGTTTATAAAAAGTATAAAATTCTGCAAATATTACATGGTGTAGCTTGTGACAAAACGCATCATGTTGACTGGTTTTAACATTGTAAGCTCTGCATTTGGATCATAAAATTCTGATTAAATAATGCATAATTCAGGTTAAAATTCATATTTACTTCACATCTTTTATGAACAGAATACCATGAAAATTTATAATTTATAATTCTTTCATTATATGGATTCCAAAAGGTCTTGTTACCTGTGGCTCCTATGACACCAGAAGCCTGTGTACTCACTTTCCATCTGGATCTCACCTCACTTTCTTTACAAGCATGCCACAACCTTTCTAGAAGCATATTTAGCTTTGCTTCATTCCCATTCTATCCATATTGCTTCACCTTGCTGCCCTTCCTGTGTCTTAACGCAGCTGAAAACATTCAGTCTATGTAAAGAGGAAACTTCTCCACATTGTATAAACCTTATGTAGGATTTTGACAACGTGTACTTTTCACTGTCGTGTTTGAATGATAACTCTATGGGCTCATGGCAATTGTGTTTGTCAGCAGAATGTGCTGTCAGAGTGAAAGTTGTTTTTGAGGCTGCTGTTGCTTACACACTTCACTTCAACTCTCCTTCTCTGAGCATCTCCTCCAACTTCCCCTCTTACACTTTTAATTGGATGTCAGTCAGAGCGAGGACGGAGTGTTTAAGGACTTCACATGAGCTGGTGCAAAAGTTCACACTCGTTTGTGTGTGTGTGTGTGTGTGTGTGTGGGTGTCAGTAGGGGGTGGGGGTGGGGGTGCGGGGGGGGGGGGGGGGGGGGGGGGGTGTCATTATATCCTTTTAATTAGGGAATGATTTGCACCTGGGAGGCCAGGTCAAAGCAATTATCTCCGGACAAAAGCCCCCACCATACAGCAATACAGTGCCTGAAGAACTCTGTACATCATGGTAATATGGTCTTGATGAGTCATAGACTATTACATGCCACAGCACATTGAGAATACCTGTAGCTATTTTACTGAATCATCGATTTCACCACTATTCTCAATCGCTTTTTCAAAAGTAACAACTAATTGTAAACTGGCCTCACATTTTCCATTTTTAGAATTTGTACTCTTTTTTATCCATGACGTGATTCTTTTTTGGCATCGACAACAACAAGCGCATGAAGATTAATACTGTTTACATCAACCTTGGGATGAAACAACGCAGACTGAGTCAAAGCTGTAAGTACTCACCCTTGAATTTTGTTTTTGTGTTGCCAAGACAACCATTCACTTCTCCAAGGACCTGGAGCAATTCTCCTCCAGTGTTGTTTACCGGTTTATCCTCATTCTCACATCCTGGCTCATCAGACATCTTGGGCAGCAGAGAAGTCATCTCTTCGCCAAGCATGACACTTGGTGGACGAGCCAAGCACTCTTGGAGGAAATTGGCCCCTTTTCTTGCAGGGAAGCCTGTTGGAGATTGTGAACATGCTCTCCATCTCTAGTGGCTCTTTAGACCGCCCCCCACCAATATGCATGCAGAAAATCACCTCCCCAAACCGCTCCCACTCAGATTCATCTGCCACAGCGAGCTGGCGTAATGACTCAAGGTTAAGAGCATGTCCACCTGGTGCAAGCAATGAGTGTCAAAGCTTCAGGTATTGGGTTTAAAGGGCTTCATTTTCACCAGCACATGTGAAAAACTGCATTTTATATTCTTTCTCTGATGAAAAAGGGGGAAGTATTTACCCTGGAGTGCGCTTCATACTTCAGGGATAATTCAAAAAGGGGTATGGGGATTCAACAAGGCTTTAAATGGGCTGATAGGGTGAGCTATTACTGTATTAAACGCAATGCAGGGCCACAGGTTTGCTGGGAGATGAGTGGTGTCTCTGCACTGTTCTGCTATAACACAGATGAAGGAAAGCGTCACTCCAACTTGAGCCCGAGAAAATGCATTCACATTTATCAGATCAAAAACGCCGTGGCCATATGAGTGAAGATTTCAGGAAAGCCGGATGAGCTTGGGCGCAAACAGAATAGTGAGAGAATCAAACATTGCAAAAACACAGTTAATGGAAAATATTCATGTGAACAGAGCTTTAAAAAAAAACAACAAAAAAAAACAACACTCAGGATAATGACAGTCAAGTCTTGTGGAGTTACAGCAAAGAATCCCATTTTCCATGCCATCAGACTGAATTGCAGATGTCATGGTGTCTGAACACTATTAGAAACATCTATCTTGTGTCAAGGTAGAGGTGAGATTCTACCAATAAATACTCCCATCCACTGAAACCGGTGAATTAAAAATGAGCGTCATATACTCTGTGGATGGATCCAGTGAAGTCGAAGCATGGCAGACCTCCTACATAAACAGCAGTGCAGAGAGGAGAAGCTCCACTTCGGATTTTACTCTTTCAACCACAGACTGATCTCAAGCCGCAGTTCTTGACTTACTTGTCAAAGGTATTTGATCGGTTTTCAATGGTGTTTGTGAAATAGGATAATTCACTATGAGGAGGTTTTATTTTTTAAAACTACATTAAAACCAATTTTTAACCAAACCAACTCAGTCCACAAGGATGATGAAGTAAAAACCAGCCCAAACACCCCTGTTCTCTTGGGATTTGCGGTCCTGTCAGGCCAAAAACTGCTCGAGGGAGGGTTTAGACATCGGGGTATATAAAGTTAGTATGGTGGCGCATAATATCACAGAGCAGAAGTAACATCCACATCTGTAAAAAGCAAAATTTATCATTTTTATATTCCCTGGTGTTGTCGTGTCACATGTTGCCATGCAGATATTGCAATACGACAAATACAAAACCACATCGTGGTATTGATTGATCTTTCAACATTGTGTTTTCGTGATACAACAGTCTGGGGTCCAAACTAGTCTGCTTCTATTCATCAACTAATACGACTATTTACAGCATCGTGAATTGAAAAATGAGAATGTGGTGTTAAAGTCCTGTTGAAAAGTAGATGTCGATAAAATCAGCAGGCCTCGGCTCAAAACAAAAATCTTTTGATTAATATTTAAAATGGATTTTATTTCCAGAGTAAATGCTTTATTGTTAGTATTTATCCACCATGACCATGTCATTATTTAGGGACTATCACCTCTAATCAGTGTGTTTGTTGGGGTCATTGTAGAGATAACTCCTTCTTTCAGAGCATATTAGGCCTCCGGGAGACGAATGTCAGGGGGGCGTGTGAACCATTTGATTACCAGGCCATTTGCTGTGGACTCCAGTCACCTGAACGCTGAGTCGGTCACGGTTTAATGCCAGTTATTTTGTCATCATTTATTGGAGGAGGGGAGATATTTTTCAAATTCTATTTTGTTGTTTAGTTTGGCTCACTGGGACTGAAGCTCGTGCTGTCGTTGACCCACTTACATTCACAGTGGCTTCCAAAAGTAGTACTTCATTTATATATGTTCCACTATTTGTCACATTACAACCACAAATTTGATGTGATAGACCATTGGGAAGAAAATGATAATTCCGTTTTACTTTTATTTATTTTTTTGTATGAAAAACTGTAAAGGGTGGCATACAGGTAAGCAGCACCGCTGAGTTAATACTTTGCAGAACCACCTTGGGCTACGATCACAGCTGCAAGTCTTTCGGGGTCACTCCCTGCCATTTTTGCCCAATCTTCCTTGAAAGAGGTATGAATACTTTCACAAGCCACTGTAAGCCTTGTCAGCGTCGCAATATGTGCACTTCATCACAGTCACATGCTTGACTGCTTGTTTTGAGAGAACCAATAAGTAAAGGGCTTGACCTCACGCCAACAGTCCTTGAACCCCAGGAGACGGCCGACCTCCAAAGCTCTGTCCCACCTTGATGGTTCACTCTGCAGAGTTACCTTTGAGCTGTGATAGTGTTGCATTATTGGTTTTCAATGCAAGTAGTGTAACGATTTAACTGGCAAGTTTATTCACCAGTGGGTCTTTATGTCTGGTCTAGCAATTCTTATGTTTATTCCAACGAGCTGACAGGTAACCTTTTGAATCTGCGCAGTAGACAAGTAAAGTAGTGACTGGCTTATATTTTCCCTGTTATGAGCTCATGCTGTCAAAGCACCATTAGATTGTTAGTATGAAAAGTCCTATAGTCTGAGCTATTTGTTGCTATGAAATGCTCACTCTGCATGAATAGGAAATAGGACTCCATAGATGTATGTTGAGATATCAGCTTTCCAGACATACCTTATCTTGGATAAACATATTCCATATTTACAGTTGTGAGGAAATATAAATCAAGAGTAAAGTTGCTATGCATCTTTAGACTATGGCGAGGAGCCGGACTACCCAGAAAAAAAGGCAAAGGAAATGCTCAGGAAGAATATAAAAATGACATATAGAACTGTCGTAGATGGTACAAACCAATAACCTTCTTATGATTAGATGGTTGAGTTGATTTGATCTATATTTCGGTTGTATGTTGCTTTTGGTTGCTGTGTTGAGCTGAACCGTTTTATTGAGATTGATTGATTGATTGATTATTCATTTTTTTTGTTACATGCTGTCCCACTTTAGTCTGATAATGTGTCCAAAATTAAAGCAGACGTTTAACTGGATTTAAAAAGATTTGGAAATGGAACAAGTTATTTGCGCTTTGTATCAGGACAATACAGAAAAAAAGAAGACAAATATATCAGACCTTGGTGTATTTCATGTAGCTATAATTGGGTTTTAAACAAAAGGTAAGAATGCAAAAGGTCTTACTGTAGGTGAGTAAGACACAACTGAAACACATTATAAGCAAAACATTTTGGATGAAATCATCACACAAGATGAAAACTAATAAATCCACAAAATAAAAAAAAATAAAAAACCTATGCTTTGCTGATCAAAGTCTTCCGACCTTCAGATGGCACAGTTATGTCTGAAATCCTTTACGTTTTTCCTCTTATCCTTCTGCACTCACAGCCTTTGTGGCTGCTACTTCCCCAGACCAATAGATTTTAAAAGAGAAATCTAATTCCAGTTGATAGCTTTGAAATATGATGTTTTCCACCACTTCCAGATCTGAAGCCAAACTTAACGTGAGCCGGAGCACATTTGACAACTCCAAACTTTGGTCAGTAGCACTTGTGTATTGACCAGAGTTTGGACTTGGCAAACGTTTCGACAGGGATTGCTTGACGCTGCCTCTCAGACACGCGGAACGATTAACTCCCGCTCTGCTGACAAATAGCAGAAAATCTTGCTCCGAGGATGAATGGAAACACAACATTGAAAGTACTCAGTGCCGACACCCCTTCCTCATAAACAGAAATGCCAAAGTTCTCCCAAGAGAGTCGCCGTGGCTCTCCTGGTCGTCTCGAGATCTCCGTCCCTTGTTTACGTTGTTCCTTTGAACCTGTCAGTCTCTTCTGTTTCCAGTGTTTAAGAATAGCCTCCACCCCAGTCTATAAGTGCTTCCAAGTTTAGCTCCGACTTGCTCATTTGAAAGTCAAATGTTCGCCTTCACTTTTCCCACCACGCTCGGAGTGCGCCACCGTGGCTGAAAACACTTAATCAAGCCTCTGCCACCGCGCGGCAATCAGAGATAACAGGGCGGGAATATGGGTCATCCTGTGCTCTCACCGCATCCACGCTGAAGAAAGAGCGAATGGGGTTATCACAGTACATCATGGAAGGCAGAGCAGAGGAGAAATTCCGGTGTGTGGCTCGAATTATCGAGTATTTGTTTTTCAGGTGCCGCATATTTTATTACTATCAGTAAACTCTCCGCAATCACAGAAAAGAAATCATAACATTGACACTTTGGTTTTGATATATAAGCTAATCTGGATCCAGTTGTTTGGTTGTAAAGCGCATTTAATTCGAGGCTTTTCAGGCGTCAAGACCATTATTGGATTATGTTCATTATTCCTATGAAGCAGTTGTTTTTGACTGACACAACATGACATGTGAAGTGCTTTCTGTCATGCTTCAAAGATTATCGGCTTTGACACGCAAGACTTTTTCTTTTTCTTTCACTTGCTCAATTTGTCAATTAGTCAAACTCAAACTACACAGTTCTGCATTTACCAGACTAACGAAATGCTGCTATCTCTTCGGAGGCTCAGCTATTTCATGATAAATGCGCAGCAGCAGAAAATTCCATACATTTTGATAGCTTTTCCATACAATTGACTACACTTGAATCTCCTCCAATCTCTTATTCTTTCAAGGTATGCTGTCAGTCGCTGCTAATTGCTTTGGTTTGACACTTAACGCGGCACATCCGCCACGTAAATTTCACAATTCCTGTCCGACAAAGGATTAAACAAGAAATGGAATTCTTTAAGGATACTGGAAGAAGAATAGAAAGAGGAATAGATATTTAAGTTGGCAGAGAAAGGGAAAGTTTTAAAGAAAGAATGTCGAAGTTTGTGATAAAGGAGAGTTTCGTCGAAATGCCAAGAACAATGGACTGAAATACAAAGAGCTACCATGCGGGGTATCTGAATGAGTTCCTGTGATTTTTCTTGCGAGGGCTCTTCAAGGAGGACTGGCTCTTTGTTGGAGCGTAACTTCCCGTCATGCTTTGCTCTGTCCTTGTCAAACACCGTAGGACATCCATTAGGGCGTGCAGGCCTGTAGAGATGTTTTGGGCCAAAATTCAAGGTCTGTGCAAACTGAAAAGAAATATTTGATTCGGGGAGAGCAGTGGGCAACGTGCCCCCGCTTCGTCTTTGAGGGCATGCCCCAGGGTGCTGCCGTTCCTCCAACAGCTAAAATGGACAGAAGTTTGACAGTCACAGTAAAAATATGTGGCACTGTTGACGCAAGATTGCGTCTTTATGTTGTGACTTCTGATACCTTATTTATTCATTTTATTTTTATTTATTTTTTCCTTCTGTTTTTAGTCCTGTTAAGCACCTTGTGACACACATCTATGAAAGGTGCTATTTAAATAAAGTTATATTGTATTCTTTCACTAAAATAAAGGTGATGTTGTTTGTGGAATTAAGACAATCCTCTTTTTGTCAAATTGGCAATGACATATGTGTAGACCTGTGACCTGGGGATGAAGCAACAGTATACGTACCGCCTCCTGTAGATCCAACATGATCCTATGTATAAATAAGATAATAGATTTTTATCATTTATTACAACCCTTGTCCTGTGGACATCCACCTGTGCTGGTCCTGGCTTCACTTGGATTTGATTGGCTGCTGGAACAAGAGTCCAGTCTTTCTGAGAAAATATTGAGCTCAAGCGTCACCATGATGAACAGCCTGAACATAAAATAACAGGCTTACGGATTAGTCATGGACTGTTCAGAAAAGAGACAAGTAGACTTCTAATAGGAGGATTATGTATTGATTAAAGGGGCAGATTCACTCGGAATGAATGCGTGTGGAGGATATCGTTTGTGTATGTTCACCTGTGTTTGTGTGTGTATTCAAATTTGTGTCGAAAAAATATGTGTGCGTATGGTATTATATATACATGTGTAAGATATTTGGTGTGTGAGATGTGTGATGGCATACATAGTACATCTCAGCCATTTCTCAAATGTATTCCATTTTCTTACCATCACGGTTTTCTATGGAATATTTTTTTTTTTTCCAACCCTCTTCCTATAATGATAGTGGTGTCGGTGCATCCCGACATAAAACTTTAACTCAGGGGTCTGCAACCCGTGGCTCAGAAGCCACATATGGCTCTTTAGCCCTTCTGTAGTGGCTCCATGAAGCGTTCAGAGAAATATACTTAAATTAACATTTGATCTTATGTCTAGCTTATTGACACTCCAGTCAAAAGGACCTTTTAACTCTTGACTATAAAGGGCTTTAGAAAATAACAAAAATGGAAAAGAAAAACATGCTAAAACCATCACAAATGGAGAAACATGCTAAAATAGCTTAAAAGAACAAAAAATACGAGTACAACAAAATAAAGGGGGGGGGGGCTTACAAATGAGGGAAAAACATGAACAATCACTTAAAAAAAAAAGAACCAAAATGGTTTAAAGCTCAAATGTCAAAAAATGTCTGAAAAGATGCTAAAAAGAAAAGTGAAACCACTAAAATCGAGTCCGAAAACAGCTAAAAATGTAATTAAATATATTAAATCCTAATTATAATAATAACATTAATAAATATAATAAAAATTATTCAATTGAAATTTCGTTTGTATGTATATCAAAACTAGAAATGAAACTTTTTAAGCTGTGTCAGCCTCATTTTAAAGGTAAACGTGTTTTGCAACTCCACTTAAATTTGATTTGGTGGAAAGTGACAAAAACGACTCTTTAGGTCATAAAAGTTGCAGACCCCTGCCCTAACCTTGACTGACGCTTAACGTTGCCATGACCCTGATATTTGGCAACCAGAGTCTACTCATCATTCTTGAGAGACTGTGACTGTGTGAAGTTGCATATTTGAAAAGTTTAAGTGTAGTTTATTTCATTTATTGTAGAAAAACATAAACAAACCAAAAAAAAAAAGATAAATCAATACAGTACAGAACAAAAGTTTTCAAATGAATGAATGAAAGGGACGAGAAAGAAGATTAAACTTCACTAATCTGTCCCTTTATATCAGATAGTCATCTTTAATTGAACTTTAAAAGCAAATAGCAAATAACACATTCCATTTTTTAATTGAGTACAATTAGTGGGAGGATTGTGTGGCAAGGATTCTGAACCAACAATGCCAAAACAGTAATTTGTTGGTTTATGGTTTTGATACCGAGACACAGTTCAGGTACCAGATCATTGAAGCAACGTTCAACCAGCAGCTTCTGAGTTCTGTATGTGTCTGTGTTGTGGTATCCAAGAGAGGACCGAGTGATACTAGTGTTCAGGATGTACCCTGTCATTTTCCCAAAAGCAGGTTTATAATATGTCAGTGTGACTCTTAAGTATGAAAGTACAGCTTTTTATTTTTTTTTTTAGCTCCAACTAGTCCTTAATGAGATACCAGCTCATAAAACTGTACCACTCCCTTTAGTTCAGAATAAGTACAAACAATCTACAACTAAATGCGATCAAAAATAAACTTCAATAATTTGTCATTTTCCTTTTTGCACATTTAATTTCAATTATGGGACAGTGAGTGTTTGTGAAGTTGCTGTAATCACCTGCAACCTCAGCCAGGGTTTGCAATACAACTAATTATATGATTGATAGAGAGATGGAGAGAGGCGCATTTGCATGTTTACCCTCTGTGATAAATAACTATTTTCAAAAGGTTATTTAGTGTGTTTCACATCAGCTTGACTTTAAAATTGGAGTGGCGGATACTTTTGAGGACGTTTAATGAGAGTGTGCTGAAATTCCTCCCAAAAAAGCGACAAATTACACAGTGTGCATTATTACATATAATGCCAATAGTTTTTGTGAGAAAATACTTGTTTTTATTATTATTTGCTTTTGTAAAAGGTCTAGATTTGCATATAAATTGAGCATTTTATTTTTCCCACTGCAATCGTTGTTATTTAATATGTGGTCATGTTAATGAGTTCTGCTGGTACAGCACAATGTGGGACTACTTACACAGTGCATTTGAATGCTTATTGTCTGTTTGAGCAATGCCCTCAATTTCTTTTTTATTATATTTTATAAGACCCGCGGTGTTCCAAGCTTTGCAAAAACCTACAGTTTCCTTTGTATGCAGGGAGTGGAGGGACATACTATTTAATATTTCTGAAATAAACTGTGTGTTTTTTTCAATAAGACAAACACACGTGTATGATGATCTTGACTGAATGGGGACATTGGTTGTATTGAACTGGAGTAAATAATGTATGTAAGAATAGAAAAAAGAAAAAAACATTGGTTGGTGTCCAGTCAGCATTGATGTGTCAATGTATCCGAGAGAGTCGAGGTCCCCTATCATAGCTTCTCCAGCTGTTACTGAAACAATGATAGTCCAACAGACTGCAGCCAAAATTAGTTTCTTACGCTGGCTTGAAATGCCGGTTTGTAGAAATGAGCATGGGCACTACAAAAACTGCCTCTCTGGCAGACCCTGACCTCATGGCTGGACTTGATCCTAAATCATTATAAAAACAAGAAAGCAGTATGTGTTGATTTATTTATTTATTTTTACTTCAAATAATGGCAAATAATCCTGGATATTGCTGTATTTAATGGCTTAGATCAAGGGTGTCAAACTAATTTTTGTTAAAAGGCCCAATTTCATCTTGAGTGAGTTGGACCAGTAAAGAAAGGTAGATAATAACCTTTAAATTTAAACTTTAAATGTTTTTTTTCCCGTTGTAGCGCAGAGTGTACATGATGAAACTAAACCAAATAATTACTTCTGGAAATCACTGCAATCTCAATATATAACCAATTTCAACACAACCTTCTGGTGCAAAATACGGTGAAATGTGCAAAAACCTTCATCGGTTGCGTTTTGAAGGTTTTTACAAGCTCACCCTGACAAGCATGGCTTTGAGGCTGGTTTTCTCACAAGATGGCAGCGTCACTGACTCGGTGTGTGTGTGTGTGTACGTGCGTGCGTGCGTGTGTGTGTGTATGTGTGTGTGTGTGCGTGCGTGCGTGCGTGTTGTGTTTTGTCTGCTACTCTGAAGAAATTGGTTTAGAAAAATTGTTTAGAAATGTATTTTTTCTTTTAAATTTTAACCTTTTGCTTGGCGGTGTGACGGGTGAAATTGAAGCGTCTTGCGGGCTGGTTTTGACCCGCAGGCCTGATAGTTCACATTCAATATACAGTACACAATGACATTTTAGTGATTGCTTGACATATGCATAGCTCATATTTGTGATTACTATATACGCCATAATAGTATAAAGCCTTACAAGGTAACAATTGTTAGTTAGTTTATAATATGACATCCTGAATGGGGACATGAATGCAGCATCACATGCTCTTACTTGAAGATACTCATTAGAACTATCCGAACCTGAACTTCAACACCACCTAATGTGGGGACTTTTATTTTTCTGCTCCTACCCAGCTAACAAAATGCCAACAGGAAAAAAAAAAAATGTAACAAATGAGAATCTGAAGGAGATGCCTAATGATGGCTCACGGTTGGTAGTAGTTACAGGCTGCACCAGTCTGAGAGGGAATCTGGAGAAAATAGGCTAAATGTGCTTTGACTTTTGGCATAAATATCTCAAGTTAATCACGTCACACAATGTGATTGCAGTGGCAACAATAGTTTGTACTTCGGCTGCTTGTCAGTTGTAGTTTCTATGAAAAGTCCTCATTATAGGAAAAAAAAGAAAAGTGGTCACAACTCAGTGAGCTAAAGCGATATTGTTGGTTTTTGTTTTCGGAACTCTTTTGAGAGAGTTGGATGTAGAGAGAAACGTAACTAGATGTTTAGTAATTTGTGAAATCGACCTTAGGAGTGATTCTCTGTGATTGCAGTTTGCCTGGCATTGTCCGGAATGGGCTTCGGCTATTTTAACTTTAAAGAATCGAGTGTACAGATTATGCAAATTAATTCATCCAACAACTTGTTGATAGATTAACTGTGACTATAATCTTAACTAAGACTATTTTCTGGAGAAAAAAGTGATTCAAAACTCTTTTTTTGCCTTTATGTGACCCATATCTGATTTTTTAAAGTCTGAACAGCACACCTTGGATTTGCTTTCAAGTCGCATATGAACAATCATGTTACATTTAACTTTCTTTTTTTCTGTTATTGAATTAGGCCCCATTTATGCGACGGCCGTTCAAGTGAAAAAAAAACCTGTGGAAAACGATGTTCTTTAAAGTGGGAAGAGCAGAAACGCTGAACACGGTTTAGTTCTCCTGTACTGCTACTAGTGGGGCTGTTGTGCGGTTTTTATAATGAAACCACACACACACGTGCACAGAGAATGGTACAAATAAACATTAGCAATGGCGAGTAAACAGACATTTGTATAGAAAGACGATGGAGATGGATTGTATTACTTTCAATTATGAAAGTGTGCTCAGTGTATCCTTCATAAAGAACTGCTGCCTCGCTGATTCCACAACACAAGGGCACTAATCACATCTTCAACGCATATCACATGTTTACCTAATGTTGTACCGTCTCATCCTAAAGACGAATAAACCTTCCTCCCCCTTGGCTTTTTATATTTGTTGGTTATTTTAGGTCACGGTGTTGCATTTGCATGATTCACAAAAGAAGTAATGCATTCAGATTTATGAAAAAGAAACAAACCTTGTATAGGCACTGCAGTCTAATAAAGACAGACGAGAGTCATGTATTTGTCAATCCTCTAATGAAACACAGGATAGATAAATAATAGAACAGAAAGCAGCGCAGCCCTGAAAACCTTTGATCCCCATCTGCAAAATCAGCAATCAAAGGATAAATGAGGCTGTACACTCCCACACTGGACACTCGTATCAAATCCACTGACCTCATTTCACCAAATTACAAAAGAAACAGCCAAAAACTCTGCATGCATGACACATCTTCATGCCCAAGTGCAATATTTATGCTTAATTCCAATATTCATCTTTGTATATAACTGGGCCATATTTGCTCTTCTCTTATATATATATATATATATATATATATATAGTTTTTTGTCCCAGTGACGATAAAACCTTTCAATTCAATATGAATTTCAATTCAATTGAGCATCTCCTGGTCGTCTATGGTTGCACTGAGAAGCAAATTAGTTTCTTTTTGCTTTTGGACGGCCTCTTGAAAACAATCATGCAGCATATAATGTTTGAATAATGACTAATTCATAATTTACCCAGGGTATATACACGGGAAACCGTCAATGAAAGTGAAGGCCCCTGCGACACAGAACGGACCAAACTGAGCTGCTGCATTAATAGTGCCTGGCGAGAAATTCCTGTTGGGTTCTTGCCGTTATTATTTTTAAGGGGGGGTTGGTGCTGTCATGGTCTTTCCCTAAGCCCAGTGGAAAGCAGCAGCCTCTGCAATAAATTATAATTACATTGCATTCATTCATGCCGTTAACATTATTCAGGGAACACTGCGGCTCAGTAGCAGCCTTCTGGTCAAACACAAATAGAGATAGGAATGTTTAAAGTAAAGTTGCCGTAAAGTGCAAATCCTGACTAAGGTTATAAATCCCTGTAAAGGAGGCAGTGTTTATTTTCACCCTGGAAGGTAAGCATTCCACATGAATTATGCAAAGAAAAAAGCAAGGTAAATTAAAATTTGGTTTAGGTCCCGGTGGTATAGAATATAGATTTATTAATAATAACAATAATAATAATAATAAAACATTAAATAAAAAATCCTCCAAAAATGGTATACAAACTCCTGCTTTTAGTCATTAAATTGTATGAGGATTTTCAGAAATCAAAGTTAAAAAAAAAGCAGAACCATTCAGACAGTCCACTTGGTCAATATTCACAGCTTGCATATGTCATGAGAGTAGGTTTGCCAAGCAATCGTGAAAGAGAGAGCAAATAATCCGCTTTGGTGTCCATTAGTATCAATATTATAGCAGATTGGATGTTATCAGTTTTTAGTACATATTAAAAAGATGTGCCACACAAATAGTTCACAACATCAAGTCAGGCTCCAGCAATGGTGGATGACATCACTTCTCGTGGTTGACCACACATTGGAAAGTGTACAGATGTAGAAAATTATGATACGCTGGTATTAAATTTGAATATTATTGACACAGGCAATTGGTACCTGTTGTGCATGCTGCACTTCCTACATTTGGCACGTTGTTTTTTTTTTAATCTTGCTACTTTTGCAATTAGTACATATGCATATTTTTTTGTAATTATTTTGGAAAGACGAACCATGGCAGGTTTAATATTCACCATTCTTTTTGCATAATATTATCTACTTCCACGTCACTGCATACCGTTAAATAAACAGACATTGATAGCCAGTGGTCATTTTCTGCCTCAACATAATGAATGCTATTATTTGTGTCTCTCAATTTGAATGTTCTCAAGGTGTTTGTCATGTTTTTGTATTTGTTTTTCTGCGAGATTAGCATTAGTAGAACATTTGTAATCCACACTGAGCCCCCTCTTAGGTTTATAGGCACCTCTTACGATGTTTGACCAACACATTTCCACTCCCCAATCTACGTTTTGTTAATTTTCTTGAACTGTTATGTTCATTCTTAATGCTGCTCTTGTTATAATTAACCTCCTTAAAAAAAACTGCTTTTTCAGAGCTTCAAAGAACTGCTTCACTCAAAGAATAATCACAGTGAGATCTATTTTGGATTGCAGAAATTCAAAAGACCAATAAGAGACACAGCAAATGTTTTCATCTATCAAGGGGAACATAAAGTAGTCCTTGAAACTTTTCGGAGGCAAGTGAAATGTTGCTCTTTGTGCAAACGATTGGACGGTCTTATTGATATTTATTTCGTTGTTGTGTTTTTCGGTACACTAAATCTCCCTCTGATGGCGCCCAGTGTTGAACACAAAACTTTTTTTTTCCTCTGGGGACTTCCGCAGAATTTTAATTTCAGCCGCTTATCTCAACATAAAACGAAACTACTTCAATCACAGATCCCACTGCTTGTCGGGTCTTAGGTGTCTCCTTTGGAATCCCTCTTGTTTTCTTGTGGGGTTTTTTTGTTTTTGTTTTTGTTTTTCCTGCCCCTTCTGTCTTTCCCATGTCTGCGTTTGTTTCTCCTTTCCTGCTGCGCAGCATGGCCATGCCCCCTCTGCTGCTCCTCCTCCACTCCCTCCTCTACACACCTGCCATCAATCAAGCCGATCACTCTCACTGTAGCGACTCCTGCTCTGCCTCCAGTCTGTTTCCCACACCGGTAACAACTTTGTGTTTGAGGAGAATTTTTGCTGCCTCTTATCGTGCCTTTTTTTTTTTTTTTTTTTGCCTACTTTGTTCCCGACTGCTGCCTCCTGTTGCTTCTGGTCTAATCCCTATTTAAGCCGGCTTCACCCCTGCTATGTATCACTCACTCATCTACAGAGACCGAAACCCAGACCTTTTGACCCAACCATTCGACCCCATCCATTTTCGGTTGACAGAAGTATTTTCTTAAAATTTTTCCTCAGTCATTTAAATATCTTGTCTGTGAGTGTAACTTGCTGCATTGTGGGTCCCGTTCGGTTCATAAAGAATAACACTGTCTTTTTAGAGCAGCACCCTCTTCGCTCAGAAGTAATTTACAAACTACCTCATGCATGTATCAAGCCTCAGTATAGGAAAAAAGAGATATAAGATACAGAGAAAAGCATAGAGAATTTGTGAATCCTAAACTCACTGGTGCCTCATATCTAATAGGATCACACAGGGACTCACCTGAATGAATCTTTGGCTATGTTGTCAACACGTCGGCTTCAGTTTGTCCTCTGTGTAATCTGATCACTTTGTTTATGGTTTAAAATCAGAAATACATTATCCTGGTTTGTAATTTCCTGAAAATACCAACACAACTTGCATTTTTAAGCAGCAATTGTTAACTGTGTTAAATGAGTTTATCGTTTTTTCATTTTTAGTTCAGCTTGATCTGTTTACGAATGTATAAAACAGTAAATTACTCGCATTGAAGTTGGATGAAATAGTTAAACAGTCGACCTGGGAATTCATAATATATGAGAGGAAAAGCTGCTAAAGTTAACAACGGTGCCGTATGCTTTACAGTTATTGGCTTGTAAAACTAAGGAGTGAACCAATCCATATTTTTGTTGGACCTTATTATACGATAGAAAGTCAGGGAATTTATGGAGAATGTGATTGTGTGCATATAATGTCATAACACTCCATCCACTGTGTGGGAAAATCAGGATAAATTAATATTATATATTAAGATATATTTTTTGGGAAATGGAATTCTCCCAACTGAGACGCAGACTTCCAAGGGAAATGTGACAGAAGCCGACAAAACTCAAAGCAACACGTTTGAAGTGTTCGGCCTTGGAGCCCCGAGCAATTGAAAAGATGTCTTGTGTCAAAGCTGTACTTGTCAAACAAGTCGTCACGGAGGCATCAGAGGGGTTCACAGATTGTTTGATTCAATGGTGCTGAAGAACCGTCGAGCCGTGTCGGTTTCCCGGCCGAGGTCACAGATTGCTGCGACAGATGAGATTCATTCAGATTGGTGATGTGACACTCTTCCCGCTGATCTCTTAACAATGGAGTTTAGAGTTTTTGACACGTGAGGGAAGAGCATCCCACTGGAGTGAATTGAACAGGAATGAGAAGAAATCCAGGGCTAATTTTCTCCTCCATCTTTGTGCCGTTTCCTCGCCCTCGTGTTCAGTTGGGGCTCACCATCAACTTACATGTAAATAAACCCATGACTACATAATCGTACCTATCAGACTAACTTTCAAAGTGTCACTTTTCAAAGAAAAAAAAACAACTTGTGATGTTTGTAACAACGTAAAGATGTCTTCTGAATATGTTCCAGCAATTCCTTTGAGATAAATCTATTTGTTTTATTGGGGTCATGTTGTCAAATCTACTCTGAATTAAAAAGTTCAAAAGGAACTTGGAAGACATATTTCATGAATTTAAAAGGAAAAAGTTAACTCACAGGTCATATTCCTATGAAATGACAGTGTAATGTGATAGCTTTGTTAGTTAACAGGTCTGAACAAAACTTTCCAAACCATGGTGAAGCTGGCTGTTACAGGAATTTGTAAACAATTTTATTTTATTTAACAAACTTGTTTTTTCAGTGATACTTAAAGTTTCATAACTCCTGACTCCCCTTTATGAGACTCACACACCAAAAACTTTTTTCTTCTTTTCCAGCAGACATATACTTGCTTAATTGCGATATCTAATAAAGATATATTAGTCCTGCCTGTCAGCGCTTTCCTGAAACATACATTTTTCCTGCTCGAACGCTCAAAGGCTGAGCCTGTTCAAATACATTAGGACATTTGAATAAGAACAAAATAATGACTTAAGTGCAGCAGTGACATAAAAAAGAAGAATCCGTTTTTTTTTTCTACCAGTACTCAACAAAATGCATCGCACACTATTACTGTTGGGCTGCACAGAAACCTGCCCGAAGGAAAATATCCAAAATAAGTATTTCTGTGTTTATATCAGTGTTTTTGTTTGTTTCGGAGCATGTATGAGAACCACACAACAGTGGCCTCGTTGTAATCTGTTATTGATAGCTTTTACTCTTGTGTTCCAGTGGTTATAGGATTCGGCTGCTTAGCCATCGGGCGCCAATCCTCATTAATTCGTTTCGTTCCCTGATCCACGCTGCGCTTTTGTCGGGAATGTTTTGACACGATACAGATCTCGGAGGCAAAGACAAAGGCTGCACGAAATCGAATCCAGGATGACTGGCATTATAATTGCAATAATTACTCGCTACAGAGAATAAAACAAAAAAAGAAATTTGAACTGATTAATGTAGTGCATCACAAACACCTCAGTACCCCAAAAAAAAAAAAAAGTATGCAGTAATAGCTGTGCCCTTTTCACATTATTTATATTAGTACAACCATTACTTTTCCTCAACATGGAACAACTGTGATAAGAGTCAATAAAAAATCACAAAAATTGTGTTTTTCTCTGCCACTCTTTCTGAATTTTAATACATCCAGTCCTCTGGGCATCCGCTCTGTCACCAATAACGAGCGCACTTGCCGAAAAAAGTGAGAGAAAAAGTTTGTCTTGATGCAAAACCTGCGCACCCTTTTTATCCAGGTGTTCCCTGTGTGATCCCGGCTTTTATTCTCCCTGTTCTTTCCGCCTGACAGCCCGTGTACACACCACATACATCTCAGCCACTTTCTTCACTCGTCTGTTTGATGTTCGTCGGGTGGACTCTGTCTTTTTACGCTCCAAGACTTTCAAAGCAGTTCTGACCGGCGCAAGGGCAGGAGGCAGTTCTGGACATAAACAACGATGCCAGACTTGTTTACGACACTGACAAGGTTGTCTACAAAAAAAAAAAAAAAGGGGGTGGAAGGTGGGTGGAAATGGTGAATAAATATAGGGTTCTTTTGACCTTAGATAGTAGCACCCTTGTTCTGGGGAACTTTTAACACACACTGCTTTGTTTTTCCCATTTGGCTGAATCTGTTTGAACTCCTCATAGAAGTCCAGATTGACAACTTTGTGAGTTGCATCATATTTTACAAAAAAGCTGCGATCCCATGCAGAGACAGACACACACATGCACCCACACCCAAGGGCAATGTATTGTCACAAATTAGCTTCATATTCATGTATAAGGTTTCCTCGCACAGTACCAAAAGAAACAAAGCAAGAAGCAAGCAGAGTGGCCAGAGAAAACCCATGTACACAAGAGGAGAACATGCAAACTCACCTACTCAAACATTTAATTCTGGAGTCTGACAGCAAGCAGATTTTGCAGTCGCTTGCTGTTTTTGTGAATAAGCTCTACTATTTAACAAATAGATACACTGACCATCAGGCGTTGGACAAAGATCTTTGATCACTGATCAAAAAAACATTTTTTTCAGCCTTTCTTCTCAGAACCAATGGGATTACCGGTGTTCGCTGCACCCGAAGCTCCTTTCTAGGTTTAAAATCCCTCGAAAACCTGACGCAACGCTGCATGAGCGGAGCTGTTTGGGATTTGAGTGTCACTCTTTACCTTGTCTTACAAATTCTCTGTAATCTTCTTGACAAAAGGCAGCGCTGCATTAGTCTGAAACGTGCCGTCGGCTAGATTCAGGTAAGGTTTAGAAATGGATCGTTTGTGGCTGTAAATGAAACCACCGGCACCGGTGCATAATGGGACTCCTGGCCGATTTAGGGGCCGGCCTGCTGAGCAATCATCATCTCCTGCCTGCATGACCGATTAATGTGATCATAATTGGCTTTGAGTGTCTCCCCTCCAGCCACTCAGCATAAAGAATGCCTATTGGTTTGTGCTTTGTAAAAAAAAACAAAAAAAAAAACGAGGTTGTTTATCCACTGAGAGAATGGGTAATTAAAATGCTGGTAATTATGTATTGATTTGGAGCTTAAATGTTGTCAAAGGTGGCATGTTGTCAATCACCAGCCCCCATAGATGTTAGGGAGGAAAAAACAGATGAAAACAAGAGGAGGTGTGATAGACAAACTATGGGGATACAAACAGGAGAAACGGATGTTGATTTTTCTAATCGCTGTCATTATCACATTTTATTGTCTTCTCGTACACCTTCCTCTACATATGGGTGACATGTAAAAGTTTTTTTTTGGGTGCTTTGTGTTCACATGAGCGACACACCTTCAGATCATAAATAACCCACACCACCACCCTCGCTCCCACCTTCTCAGCGGGAATTCCTTTGGCCTATTTCTGATCTTTGCGAATGACTGTGGACCTGTCACGGGTGTTTTGCATCTGCCGTATTTTGTTGGGCCTTTTTTTTTTTTTTTTTTTTTTATGCATGGTGTAAGCCGGTACACACTACAGACCTCCAGGTGACCCCTGCACAGGAAACGGCAGGTGGGGAAATTGGAATGGATGGAGGAAAGAAACCTTTGCAGTAAGTGGTTCTGCTCTGGATTGGTTATTCAGTCTTGCATATTGCGATTCAAACAGCTATTACACAGGCATTGCCATGATATTGTGATGTCAAACCACATTACATTAAAAAAAAAAAAGATCTCAATTTATCAGTGCACAGCAAGTTATTTAAGGCAGTAGCTGCTTCTGATGTCTTCGCATTTAGTTCCTGCTGACGTCCTATCATGGTTTCTAGCGTTGTGACTCACGAACTAATGTAAACACATTTGAAAGGAAAATAACTGCGTTGTAAAACGTGTCAGATGAAGAATGGTTTCCATTACCAGTTTGCAATGAAGACAAACAATAAACATTTCAGTTTTGCTTTCGACTTATGGCGTTAAAGCCACCTCAGATTTAAATATTTCCTAGCTGCATTTGGCATCAAATTAAATGTAAACTTTTAGAACTACATAGGAATGAGATACATTCATATACAGGCTTTATAGAAATATTTCATTCGTGAAAAATAGTAATGAATTTGCAGGAACACCTCTTGAAGCATCAGCATCTCTGAAAATATGGAGTATGAGCTTGGTTTACATATCGTAAAGTGCATATCCATTACTTATGCAAAACCTGAGGCGAACTTACAATTTTGGCTTCGGTAGTTCATCGAATTGTGTACATTTGAACTGACTCAACGGTGCTTTACAATGTGAGTCACATTCACCCATTCACACACACATACATACATTAACAGGGGCAGCTGCCATGCAATGTGCTCAGTCCATTCATTGGATTTTGACACGTGGGCAGAGCCATAGCCATGGCAAGGGATGTGCACCAAGAGCAAGCACTACTTTTCCATTAAAGGCAGCTAATTAGAAAATACATGTGATTTTTTTTTTTTTTCCCAAAGCAGTTTTATATTTATTTGAGGGAGTTATTGGACAACATCCAAAGGGACACGATGTGCGCCATAATCTGTAAGTATTAGTCAACTAACCCTTGGAATGTCTTTCCCTGTGTCTCTCTTTGGTTCTGTTTGGATGATAAGACACACAATAACTCCACCTGGTGCTGTAACTGCGGCGGGTCTGAAATGTGAAATATGACACGGTCCCACATATTTGCTTATCTGAGGAGCACATATGTGTTGATAAAACTGTTTGCCATTCCTCAGCAGTACATCCACTCCTCAATAATGACTTTTATCTATCTCGCCCCTCAGCTGGCCATCAGTCATTGCACTTTCTGCATGCCAATTCACCGTTTTCCCATACAAATGCACACAAGTACAGTATTTGTCACATACAGCACAGCCACTACTACATCAGTATTCAGTCCTCAGGACGGAACTACCAACAGCTAGGAATGAAATGAAACTTGCTCAACAGATGCTGTAAAAGTCATTCTTATTGTATTTTGCCTGCAGATCAGGAGTACTATTGAAATTCTGCTTATGTGGACGATTGTCTGAGTTATTATCTGACAGCAGCTTGAAAATCGGCGTCACCAAGACGGTGCAAAAAAAAAAAAAAAAAAAAAAAGATAATCGTACAAACTTTTTCTTTCAAATAATCTCTCCAGGCTATGCCGGAGGGGTACAGTTGACTGTGTCGCACTGTCTCATCACTCTCCCGTTCAGCGATCCTCTGTGAGACAAAATGATGAAGCGACGGTTCCTTTTTGTCGGGCGAGGCGATGTGTTTATGCTAAACACAAGAAAGTCCCTCTGTAAGCAATGCGTTTGGGATTGGGGAATATCAACAGACCAAATTACTCTTTAATACCTCAATGCAAGAAATGCAACCTAATTTGGATTTTTTTTACTCACAAGTGACCCGTATCCAACCTGTTCTGTGGCCATGTGAAAGCTCCAATTGCAATTTTTTTCACACCAGACCCAGGCCTCGATCATATGTGGTATCAATTTGGATATTTTTCTACATGCGACTGCTTCGTCAATGACGTGTGACTGACGTCACAGATAAGCGCCGGAGGAAGCGGCTCCCCTGAAATGTTTTTCTTCATTCTCCTTCTCCTTTCCCTCGTCATGTTGCCTAAATTTTGTCCACTCGTATTTAACAACCTCTTGAAAATGAGGAAAAGGCGTTGAACATCAAGACCTGCAGTGTGAACTTAGGCGTGTGGACAGGGGGACGATATAGAAACGTCGATGCCACAGCCACCCAGCAATGGTGGGCATAATGACAGATCCTACTGCTGACCCCAAATTAAACAAGCTGTCTTGCAGTTTTTTTCAGTAATGTTTGAGGTTACATCGAGGGGAAGTCCTGTGGTTGTGCTTCAAGCAGAATTATACTATACGATCACCTCCCCTTGAATCCATCGGTCTTTTAAACATCCTCAATAGGAAAATTGTGTGTACCCTGCAGGGACAATGTCAGTATTTGTAAAATGCAAACACACAATCAGCCCAACAAGCATTCCAAGCATGAACGTGTCAAATGAGCAGAAGACAGATTCTTGTTCTGTCTCACACACATCTGTGATTCTTCAGCTGATTCATGAACAGCAAATCTTCAATCGTTTGCTAAATTCTCCTCTCCAGTTTGAGAAAAACTCCCCTAAATCTTCCCACAATTGCTCCCATTATGTCAAACCTAGCAAAAATACTCATACTACTGAAGATCTAGAAGTTTCAAACAACAGCTGTGGCAGTTGTGTCTTGCAACAGATGGACCCTATCGATGTCTGTAAAATGGCAGGTTCACAGCTGCTATTAAATGCACCCTAAAAAAAACAAACCCAACAACAATAAAACAAACTGCTCCAACTTTATGCAAGACCAACAGAGTCCTGATTTCACCTCAGTCCCAGCCTCTGTGCAGTGAAAGTTTTCCACTTGATGAAGTTTTTTGACCTTGTTTTCAGAATCTTTTCAAGAGGTGGCTTCAGGTAAATGCGGCAATCCTGTATTGATTTTTCAAATTAAGTTTACACCAATCAAAATGAGAACATTCAGTGAGGATGAAGGTGGGAGACTGATCATATCAAAGCACCCCCCCCTCCGTTATTCAGAGTAGCCCAACTAAAAATACCCACAGGTAATTCATGGTTCATGGTTATTTCTTCGAAATTTCATCTGCCTGCCACACCTTGCTCTGAACTAAATAAACACTTTCCTCTCCAGGTCAAGTTGTCAGTGATCAGTGAATAAATCAGCTGTCATGGGAGGATGGACGTCTGTCTCACTCTCTCACTCTCTCTCTCTCTGGGCTGGTATGCTTACTGACTGATTTGGCTGTTGGCTATCATTTAATTCATCGCATTATGTCGATGACACTGACTGCAGTGCTTCAGTAAACTGCTCACTTGGATGAAACTTCACTTATGTATGTTGGTGGGAGGAAATACAGCTATAAGATGAGATCGAGTATCTTGATGGAAAAAAAAACTAAACGTTCATGGATTTCTTGAGCAGGAAGACTTTAGAGGTGTAGATCATTATGAGCCCATTGCATGAGATCTCCCAAGAACAAGCTCGGGGAAAGTCAGTCTGTTCCAAATAACAATCAACCTCAAATGTTGGTTTTAGTATCAGAACACTGTGAGCCTCTTTCAGGGTTTTTTTTTTTAGCAATAATGAGCAAAAATGATGCCAGGCTGAGAGAGGGCAATTTATTTCTTTTTTATAAGTAACAGATTCTCCAAGGAAAAATTGGAAACTAGTTGTTTTGAATTTGTGTTTTAGTCTCTATTGCATGGAGGCCAATTGATGCGATAGTTAAGTTTCTTTCTTGCCTTAGCCTGTCTTCATGTCACTTCCCCCGACACGTTTTAGGATGTCTGACGTTACCCTCCCTACCAATTCCGTTTGCACGTTCTCTGCTGCACTCCCTCTCCTCCACCGATTACCCTTGACTCGAGCGTCTCCTCGACCGACTCCCAGTGTATTTAACCCCTCGCTGTGCCAAACCCCCACCCGCCCTTTGTTTAGAGTTTACCTGAATGAGCTATAACTATTTACTGAACCTTGTCACAGTCAACACAGTAATATGAATTCATATCAAAATTGGCGTTTCAACATTTCAACAATTGTTAACTCAGCTTATAGATTTCTGCTCACAAACCAGATGGGCCTGATTCAGATGGTGTATACAGGAGGACTAAGAGTAAATTGGTAGATCCGAATATAAATCACATTTTTAAAAATGTCTTCACTGCTTCAAAAAAAAAAAAAAAAAAAGAAACAATATCTCGTAACAATTTTTCTTTTATTTCACACTCTCTGAGGCAGTGGAATTAATCGCTAATCATTGATAGAGTAGGCGTGTCCAAACCTTTGACTAGCTCTCTTTAGAAATATACATCTTACTACTTCCACCCCCCGCTCATTAATTGGTGATTAACTACTTGGAAGGAAACAAAGAGCAAATGACCACCTGAACTTAATCAGTCAGATCGTGTTGCATCACATCTCATTACCTGACAGCAGTTCAAATAGTCCCTTCTCTCATTAAATGTGACCGTTACTCTTATCTGGGGTCACGGTTGTCTTTTCAATGAAACTTAATTTAATTTTGCTCGAGAGTGTCAAATTATCCGTCACTAAAGGGGTAGTCATTACCTCCTCAAGTAAAATGTACATTTCCATTCGCTTACCATGAAAACAGTGAAGGGAACAAAAGAGCTATCTCTGTTGTGCAATTAACGGAAGGTGAAGTTCGAAGGTCACTTACAGTGCAGGCAAACAAACGTGTTAATCAGAAGCTGCAGCCTTTCGCAAATGTGATCACATCATTACAAGAAGAAAACAATTACCTAATCTTTCCCTCACTCCTGACCTCCTTATCTGGACACAGTTGCGGTGAGCATCAGTCACTTACAGCTAATTTATTGGCGCTTTGTAAAAGGTCACCTGACTGATTGGTATGATAACAAGATTTGCCGCTGTGATTATATAATGAGACATGCTTCTAATTCATCGAGTTACGTCTGATTTCTGTGACCCCTCTGAGGCCGGCGGACCTCAGACATCGGTACCTCACCAGCAGACGTCCTCCTGAAGACAACAGATCAATGGGAGCTAGAGTGGCAAACTGAACTCCGTCCCCATCAGCGTCTGACGGATCAGAATGGAGTACCGTGGCATTGGAGTGGTGCATCTCCGCCACAATGCTGTCAAAGTGGCATGAAAGGCTCGGGGGCGGAGGACTGTCAGTCGGTGAGGCAGTCAAATCTCCTCACTATTTCTCCTGACAGATGGCGGGGATTGAGATGACGGAGATGAGATTTGGACCTGGAGTCTTCTCTCTCTCTCTCTCTCTCTCTCTCTCTCTCTCTCTCTCTCTCTCTCTCTCTCTCTCTCTCTCTCTCTCTCTCTCTCTCTCTCTCTCTCCGAAGGTGTTGAAGAGAAGAGCTCTGCAGGTCTGGGAAAAAAATAGAAACCACAGCTGTGTTATCTATCTCAGAAGTGTTGCTTCTGTAGCGCGGTCAATCCTCAAGGTCAAAGGCGGCTCCAGAGAGTATAAAGGTGCTTCAGCCTCTTCTGTCACTGCTCTTGATTTCAGCACCAAACCTCCACTCATGACCCCTCAATGACAACCCACAACCACAAACATATTAAACTTTTCAAATTCATTATATTAATATATGGTGCAGTTGCCTAACACGTGCAAAAATAAAAAAAAGTTTCATCATACATTTTTAAAAAATCATTCATAAATGGGGACATTTAATTGAATACCAAACAATCTAATCTTTGTCACATAATAAGATATAAATATTAATGACCGTTGAGATTCCAAAAGGAATAAAATGCAAAACTCGCATTTTAATTAGTAGTGGTCTCCTAGTGTTGTTTCACTCATAGTTCTGGAAGCATATTTGATCGTTTTAATTCATCTCCATTACACCTACAACAAAATCAGTAATAAAAATCCCTCTGTCAATGCGTTGTCGCCACCGATCATTTCTTTCACTGAGTACTTTGCGGAAATAGAAGGGGAAAAATAATCCTGCTGGGAAAAAGCTGAACTGTAACTTGACGTATGTGCTGTGTGTAGTTTTTGTGGTGTTTTGGATTTGCTTTGTGATTTGATATGTGTTGTGGCTTTTCCATTGTGGTGACTGTGTTGCGCCACCATGGTCTACCGATACTGCATTCATCTGTCATATTAAGTATCCGGTGCATATTAGTCAAGCAACTTTGTAGTTTTGGAAAATCCTGTTACTCACAACACATCCCTCTTGATTCTCCTTTCTGTGCTTATTTGCACAAATGATATTATGACAGTTTGGCCATGAAGCGTGCATTAGCCAAATGAATACAGCCTTTGTCTGCACTTCCATTTACACGGGGACACTTAGAGCCCTGTTACTGCTATTTAGTTGAGGCTAAAAGCCTTGTTTGGAGTCATTATAATATCTTCTGTGTAGCCCAGAGGCTACGCACGACTGCCTCACTCTCCATGTCAAAATGAAATAAGAGACTGGGTGGTTTATTATCTTTTCAAGAGTCCCATAAAACATTGTTAAATGAGCACCTGGTTTAAAATACAGCATGGGCAGCCATTGACACAAATGACAAGGAATTGTGTGTTCCTCCAAAGGAACAGGCAGCAGCTGAAAATGAACAATTGGAACGACTTTTGAGGAGCCGAGTGGAAACGTGTTCAGAGCGAAAGAGATATTTGAGCTCAGCTGTTGTTTTTTTTCACAACCTTAAAAAAAAGAAGAAGATCTAAACACAGATCAATGGCACAGTGGGCAAGAGAGGCGCAGCCGCTGTGTCTCCCACCGTCTGCATCGATAACTGACAGAGAAGGCGAAGACAAGGAGAGCGAGTGGGAGGGAGGGACTTCTACTCCACCTATAGAGCTCAGCACCTATAAGACAGCTGTCAGGGATTTTTTTTATTTTTTTTTATTTTACTGTTTCTGCACAGGAGGACTTGAGGGGAAAGTAATTTCAACTTGGACATCACACTTTGGCCAGAGATTGTGGAAATCAAAATCAACAACAAATTGGGAAAAACACTCCTCTGTCTAGTTTTGGGGTTTTTTTCTCTGAGGAACAGACTCAGGTCTCTCGGTTGATCATCCAGTGAACAAGGAATGACTAAGATCATACTTTTTTCTTTTTTTTTTCTGAGCCTGTTGTAAAAATACAACCTTTTTTCTTCTGTTAATTATGTTTTGGTCCGCCTATCTATCTTGTTGCCCAGATGGGGTCATAGAGGTCATCAGGAAATCTGTGAAGCCCGGGCGCCCTTGTTCTTCACAACCTGCCTCGGCACGTCCCGGGGGATCTCGAGTTTACTCAGAGATATAATCTTTCTCGCAAGTCATGGGCCGACCTCCAGGTCTTATCCCAGTTGGTGGTGTCTGTTAGACATCCAAGGGAAAAGGTACCCCAAGGGGGCATCCTAATGAGGTGCTTTAACCACCACGGCTGGCTCCACTCGATAAGGTTTTGATAGAAACTGTAGCTCCTGCATGGCTTATGCCTCTGTTTCAACATTTATCGAATAATCCAAAAGTCATGATTTGGTATTACACAGTGATGTTGGTCAGGAGGTCTGGACCACCCTGACACACTGGGATTTACAGCTCAAGCATTTCTTTATCTCCAGTCAAAAGTTCCTCATTTGAGAGGTTTTTTTTTAGTTTGTTGTTCAAATTAGTATTTTTTTTTTTTCTTTTCATTTTGCTTTTATGTACTCAAGATATTCTGTCAACTAACAATCTGTTTGTGCTTTGAGATGTAATAAAAGCTAAGGAGAAAAAAAATAATTGCAAACTTACAGAAACCAAACTTACCAAATGCACTACTTATTAGTAGCCTGCGACTCAAAGTAAATTCATTCATTTGGAGGAGAAAGGTTGTGCATAATCAGCTTTTTTCATTTAAGTTTTGATTAGAAGCTCAAAGTTGGATGACTTTGACAGGAGATGTGCAGAGGAGAGGATGGGTTTGTCTGTTGATGATAAGGAAACATGGCGGTATTTGTCTACACGCTGAGCTAAATGTGCCCCTTTTTATATCCCTTTTGTTTCCCATTAAATGTGCCTACCTAGTCCCCAGCAGGAGTGAAGCTCCACCTTTTCATCCTTTTCCGTGTCGTACACTCACCCTGAATATTATAGCGTTTGTCCATACAGTCAGGAAATAGAAATACTTTATTTGGCCTCAAAACAAATATCCCCACCCCCCACCCCGCCCCACAAAAAAAGTTCTACAAAAACTGACTTAGTGTGAGCTTCTAAAACCTGAAAGATGTAAACGCTTCCTCAGGTAGACCCCCGGGTGCCAATTGGCAACACTAACGACATGTCCCCACCGTCCTGCAAGGGAGCTCATCATTTCATTCTAATGCAGCGTGACACAGCTGCTCTCAACCTGAGGCTGCAAATATAGGATGGGGGGGGAAAAAATACAGTATTTCTGCTACAACATATTAGAAATGTTCTGTAAAGTTGGTGTTTTCTAATGGAAAACTAGACACTTTCTGAACTTGGTTGTCATTCAAGAAGGAAAAGAAATCCAGTCATGAAAAGGTGACAAGCTGCAATATAGTAGGGCTGCACAATGAGGCAGAACAAGAATATCCCCACTTTGAGTCCGTCTGTGGGCTTTCCATGTGGAAGTTGTATATTCTTCCTGTGTGTGCATGTTTAGTTTTTTTCCCCCAGGTTAGTCAGAACACATGTGTCTGCTTTAATTCTTTAAAAGTGTGTATAACTGTGATTGCTCTGTGATAACCTAGTGACCTGTCCAGCCTCCTGCGACCATGATGGCGGCTTCACACTAAAGATCAAGGCAACACCAGCATGACCTGACCAAATTGTAATGAAGACCTCAAGAAAAAAACGGAAAAAAAACTTGCACCTCATAAAACAAGGGCAGCCTTGTAGAGCTGTAGCAGCTGAAACCTTGTTTACTTATCGTCTCATTCAGCTCCCACCAATACCGCCACGATTTCACACTGCTGTCCTTGAGGGTCAATGGAACTGGAAACATCATATGTTTATGAACTTTGCTGAAAAATTGTGCGGCAAAACCTGCCAGAGAAAATGTGGGAAAAAATAAAAATAAAAACTGCGTGAAAAGAACAAAGCTGCAACACAAGCTCCCGCTCGTGAACGTCTGACATCCCTTGTAGTGCAGGAGTTTATTAATTATAGAGGTACTAGAGTACTGAAATTGCTATGCAGCTACCCTGATACAACTATTAATTACCTTGCTTAAAGTGTATTCAATTACAAGTAAAAGTATTGTTTTAACAACATAATCAAGTAGAATTACAAAAAAGATTTTTCCCAAAAAACTACAATGTTTGCATACATCGTCTGAGAGTGCATTTGTTTCATTTCCTGCTTATAGTTCATGTTTTCAGCACATTTCTGACAAATTATAAAATCCTTAAAAAAAATACTATGTTGCACACAATTTTTCCATTAAAAGAAAATTACTTGATCTAACTTAATCTTTTTTGGCTACAAGAATGGAGATGAGAAAACGTAAATGTTAATTCAGTAAACATGGTCTCAATTGTTCATATGGGTAAAGTTACAATCAGTACCTTTTCTAATTCCAAGGTCAAGGGAGCTGAATCCGGCTGGCTTTAGGTGAAGGCAAGCAAGAAAGCAAAGTACAAACACTGAACAAGTCACCATACTCCCATTCAACAGGAAAGCTCACAATCGCATGGGGAGAACATGCAAACTCCACACAAAAAGGTTTTGAACTCTGGATATTTTAACTGTAGAGCAAGAGCACGATCCACTGTGCTGTGCACCAATGTTACATTACTCCTAAAGAAAACTATTAGTGAGGTACAAGAGCTTAAAAATGCTTTTATAGTGCAGGAATGTGTACGTAATTGCTATAAAAAAAAATATTGAGATCTCACAAAGTTGTTATTCATTCAGTTACAATTTCAAGACATGGTATAGTATTCTGCAAATTATGAATAAAGCTCATAAAGAAACGTCACCAGTTAATGTTCAGAAGAGATTTCCAAAAAGAGTAAGTAAGAACAGAGATACCAAGTAGCAGGACTAAATTAATGGAACTTTGCATTTCTGTAAAAGGGGTTAATTTAAGGAAGAATCTCGACATGGAATCAAAAGAATCAAATTCAAATGCTAGATTAGGAAAAAAGTAATGAAAACCAGCAAATTAATATTATGGAAAGAAATGGAAAAATAGTTTTATAGTGTTGTCATATTAGAAACATTTGGAGAAGTGTGACTGTGCAGGCCTCTCGGACTTTTGTCACTTTGTTTGTTTTAATTCTTATTTTTATGGTAAATTGTTAAGAAGGTGCCTAAGACATTCTTGGAAACTTGTTTTATACTGATTAATTGTTTTGTTTGTCAAAGAATTTCTTAGATCAACTAAAAAGAATTACTGGCTTGGCTTAATGTTAAAACATTACCTATTACAGTAATGTGAGTATTTGTATTTCGTTATTTCATATTTTACTGAATTTTATTCTCGATTCGTCCACTATCACATTCATTACCTTACAAGCACAATCTCAAAGTGTCGGATAACCATGAAGGGTGTGAGTGCACAGGTGTTGGGGGGGGCAACTGCACAATCAGAAACACTCGCCACAAATAGGTTAACATATAGGTTAACATAGGTTAACACCCGTGCCCGTGCACAGCTCTGATAGGCTCCTTTGTCACGGTGAGCGCTAAACACCGTTTAAGCACACGGTAATCCGCGGCCGGTCCCCTAATCTCCTGCAGACAACGCGGCCGAACTAAAGCGAGTCGAGCCGAGGCGATCCGAGTCAAGCCGAAGTGGCTCTTTACACGCGCTGCCGTGTCATGCTGAAACGCGCGCACCTGTACCTGCGTGCATTAACTGCCTGCGTGCGTGCGTCTGTATTTGCGTAAAAGGCGCAGCGCTCCTGGCCGACCTGCTCCCTCGCTCTCTCTCTCTGATACTTCACGGTGTCTGTTCCATACCGGGTTATCCTCCACCCCCCTCCCACCCTCTTCCACCACCATTGCAGTCTTTCTCGCACCTGTCCGTCCAGTCGCTCTCTTGGAGAACCAAACCATTCCCTGCAAGCGCATAACTTCTCCTTTTTTTTTCTTCTTTTTTTTGTGCGCGTGTGGATTCGCCGCTCTCAGACTCTTTGCTTTGGATAAGTGTTTTGGAGTTTAACAGGAGAAAAACCTTTCGAAGGACGTGGACGCAACTAACTACTGCACCACGGAGGCAAAAAAAAAAAGAAAACACAGAGACGATCCCGCAGCGCGCCGAGTCGGAGCAGCGAGCTCGTTATTTTGTCTTCACCTGAAGGAAAAACTAGAACAACACACACAAAATGCTGTGAAGCACTGTGTCGCAGCTTGGCTCGCGGCTACAGAAAGCCAAGCTTTATTTTTTTATTTTATTTTTTTTATGCTCTGCATCTGCTGCTGCTGCTGAGGTGGAGAGAGCGAGAGAGAGAGGGAGGGAGGGAAACTGAAGAGCGAGAGAAGAAGCAGCTGATATGCGGCTGTTGGTTTTGCACTTCGTCTCCTGGAATTAGTGCATGGATTGTGGAAAGGGAGCGGCTGGAGGAGCGCGCTGGTATAATGGATACTTGTTCGCTTGTACAGGTGAGAAATAACCTCAACTGTCTTCTGCTTCCGCTCTCGGGACTTTATGCGTCGCTTTTCTCAATCACACACATGGTGCGTTCTGCGTTGGTTGTCTTGATGTCGACTCATGAAATGTATCAGCAAATCTAGCACGATCCGATGCCTGCATGCTTTTGCTTTTCCTGGGCTGAGAGAAAGAATGGAGGGGAGGGAATTCGAGGGGTGGCTCACACTCTCAGGTATCCAGAGAAAGTAGCCTAATCTCTGGAGATCCGGTGAGGCTTTACAATGGCTGTTTTATTGATTGCCAATACATTTTTTTTTTTTTTTTGGGGGGGGGGGGGGTTAAATGGGAAAGAGGGGGAGGTCATGAAAAGCTTAGGGGTTGGATAGTTGTGTCCGACGCATACTAATGTTCGGTGGTGGAGAGAAGAAGGATAGAGAATGGTACAGTGGTGGAAGTGGGAGCTGATTAGACTACTCTTTCCAAAATGTTCCTTCAACTCCTCGAGGAAGGGGAACTGTGCAGGTGATCTTAATCAAAGTCACAATTACCACCTGGGAAAATGTTGGTCTGACGTGCGCGCGCGTGTGTGCGTATGTGTCTGGTGTTGAAGGATCGATGGCCGCCATGAGGCGCCGCCGCCACCCCGCTGTAATCACCTCCCTCTTGTGGAGAGATCCGCGTCCGGAGGAGCTGCTTTCAGCACCGCGGACAGCGCTCCAGTCCGGTGCGAGCGGAGGTGGCAGAGAAGGGAGGGCTCCCTGCTCCCACAATGGAGCTTCTATTAGAATTCATTTCAATGGCACTTGTTCTTTTTGTTTTCTCCCACACTATCTCTAAAGATCTGCGGCAACTGCATGGGTGCTCTATTCAGGCAAAAGCTCTCATTTATCAATGAAAAAACGGACTTATTCTGACGCAAAATGACTCACCCACAAGTGTACTGTGTGTCCACCCCTGACTGTGTTTATATTCAGAGCCATGCTCATTAATTTCTTTTGATCCATGTCTCCAGTGAAAGTAAATTGGAAAATGAAAATTGCTAAGAAGACACATATTTTGGTTTGTTAACCCCCCTCCCCACCCCCTCCCTCCTCCATTCTCCCTTCTCGTTCATCTGCTTTAAATACCACTTTTTCCATTTCAGAGCTGCAGGACATTGGAGTTAAACCCCAATTACTATGTGCGAGGGCAGAATACACCCTGGACGGGTCACCAGACTATCACAGGACAAACACAGAGACAGACAATCCCAGTCAGTTACACTTACA
Source organism: Lipophrys pholis (assembly GCF_963383615.2). Classification (NCBI taxonomy): domain Eukaryota; kingdom Metazoa; phylum Chordata; class Actinopteri; order Blenniiformes; family Blenniidae; genus Lipophrys; species Lipophrys pholis. Next base: position 6,290,958 of record NC_137633.1, read on the forward strand.
GGTGATTTAGGGCCATCATTTAACTTCAAATCCATGTTTTTGGTTTATAGGAGGGAATCAAGAGTACCTGGAGAAAACCCAGGTACAACATGTAAACTTTTGGTTAGGAGTTTTGAATATTAAATGACTCCATCAAAGCCATGTTCACACTGCAGGTCTCCATGCTCAATTCCGATTTCTTGCTGAGATCTGATTACTTTGTTGTTCACACTACATTTTAATACAACCTCCATCCGAATGCAGCGTGAATGTTGTCTGACCCCCAAAGTGACCCGCATGTGCAAAAGAAAGTGTGACGGAAGTAAACATGAATGCTCCACCGGGTAGCGCCTCGGTTGCCAGATCTGCCTCACTGTTTCCAGCCTAAATGCAATGTAAAACCGGCCCACCTCAATAAAAGTCAGCCCAAAAATCGACCTCTGTAGAAATCATGTTTAAACAGTGAAACCATATGTATAATAAATAACACATCATAATCACACAAGTGCACTAAGTAAACAAAGAACATAGGTACAACAACATGGCTCTCCAATTGGGGGAGACCCTCCCAATCTGGCAACACTGGTCAGCGCATGCAGAGCCATTATCAAGTGGTTGTGCAAGACGAGCCAATAAAATCTAGACAATATAACAAGGGAAAGAAGGAGACTGACAAAAAAAAAGAAAACAGCATTTAACATTTAGGTGGTGCCATTTCCTCCGGCGTGACGTAAGCCAATGGACACGTGATCGTGTCCTGGGTCTGGTGTGCAAAAATCATAAATGCAGCGTTCACACGGTCAGAAAGACAGATGGGATATGGGTCACTTGTGAGCAGAAAATTTGGAATTGGGTCGCATTTGCCAGCAGTGTGAAGCTTTTGTTATGTGATGTTGAAAGCTGAATCGAAACCAGAACCTTGAAAATACACATAAATTACCAACTGACGTGAACATTGATCAAATATTTTGATGCATCGTTTACATTTCCTGAAATCTTCAGCAAATAATCATTGTCCGCAAATCCTGACTGTGAGTTCAGATATCGCAGATTACTTACCATAGAAAAAAAACGGCCATTAGCATCTTCAAATGTCATAAAGCTGAGTTAAGTTTGTTATATTAGGATAGCAGATTTATCCTCCAATCACTTCATAATCTGTTTTTATTTTCCGAACAAAATCGAGAAAGCTTATGTCTGTTATCACAGGTGTTCGGGAATAAGCTGATTGGTTAACAAAATGGGAATAAACCCTGAATCAAACACTTAATGTTTTCTCAAAGGCTGACTGAGGAATTGCTAAATGAGTCGCGCTCAAGATAATCTCCTCTGAAGGAGTTGCTTTAGCAATCTGTTGCTCGATGACAGCAGCAATCAATCAATACACATTTAGGACTTTTGTTTTGACATCTTGTTTTATTCAATTACCTTTGTCGTGTCTACATGCAATGCTAGGTCACCTTTATGCAGGACAAGAGACAACTGATGCATCATTGTGATGAATGAAGTGTTTCTACTGTTGATCTCAGAAAAAAATGACCATTTGATTTGTTTTTCATATTTTATTTTAAGTAGAAATGTCATAACTGCACTGGATAACATTCAAAGGCTTTGCTTTCTCTCATAGGATTATCTATCACATTTGGCTGACAGTGGAAGAATAACCAAGCTGCTCTGGCTTCAAAACAACAAACTAAACAATCTTCACATTTTTATATATCTCATTTGAAATCAGATTGTGAAATCACTTGCGCCGCAGTGTTACAGTGCAGATTCATACCTAAGGACCTCGAATATCGCTGGCTTTTACAAAGCCGACAATGTTGTAGATTCAATTACGGCTATCGCCTACATATCAACCCACATGTACACTTGAACCAGATTCAATGGGCGTCTGTTCTTTAGTGGCTTGCACTCAGGATGCGGCTTCCTGCTGCCTTGAGATTCCATAATCAACTTCTGAAGCCACGAAGATGTGAATTAGTTAACTTCAAATAATTTCTTTCAGCTTCTCATTCATTGTTACCCACGTCTTTAGTGCCTCATTGTTAACATTTCACAAGAGAACTGCCGTCCGTGTTCGTCTGATATGTTGCTTTCGTTAGCATTTGTTGTCTGTCGATGCCAGAAAGATGCTGGAGGGTTAATGCCTTCTGTCGAGGCTGCTCGGAGAAATTGATAGGCCCGCTTTGACGGATGAGATAACCTGCGATCGCCGGCAAACGCAATTTACGGGTACCGCAGATGGATGCTGAGGACGCACTCAGAAGTAGGGCAGGCTTACCTTGGGGAGAAGGTCGACGTGCGCGGCGAAGGCTCCCCGAGAACGCTCAGAAGTTGTTGTTTTATCAGCGAAATTATGACAGAGGAGGACGAGGCCGTGGGGAGGAGAAACATGTCGAACATTTTAATAAACTCTGGGAAATAACAGAGAGGGGATCAATTCCTGCTCAGGTATAGTTCCCATGGAACAGCCCTGATGGGAAGGTGCTTGCAATGGAAAAATTTTTTTATAAATAAGGGTAAAACAATTAAAGATTTAGCTTTAAACCTGCTGTGGCACAACTCAAGACAACTCTGGCTTGGTCCCGAATGGCTGTTTTCACGCACACTGGCAAGACGAGCACATGGAGAAGCACAGAAAAAAACCTCAAAAAATACGCAGCAAATAAATAAATTAATCCAGAACAGGAGCAGGGAGGAGCCTGCACGCAGGCGAGTCAGATACGTTTGATCTGCTGTGAAAATTATGAATATACAAGGGGGAGCAGTACTTGGGAATAGAGCGCAGCTGCGGGGCATTTTTTTCCATGAGCTTCTTCACCTGAAATTGCCATGCATTACAGGGAGACGCTTTCCACTAATGAATTTAATCATTGCTCCCGTTGTCACCGAGTTGGTCTTTTGTGTGCAAGCATGCCCGGTGACTATGGCCCAGCTGCTGGAGTGGCGCAAGCATATGTGCGGAGCGGAGCCAACATGCCACGCAATGTTTCGAGACATCAGCTGGTTGGGTGGAGCTTCGAGATGCCGCTCCAGAGAACCGCTTTTATTGTTTCTATTTTGTTTTCTGCTTACTTATACTTTTTAATGAAAATCTCTTCATCTTCACCCATAAAGAGATAGACTCCTGGTTGCAAAAAAAACCTTTCTCTGCATGTCACTTCACAAATGATTAAAGCAAATATGAATTCAAAAAATGTATCTAAAAAGACAAGAGACTTGCGAGAGGAAATGCTCAAAATACACTGCTTGTCCCAAAAATCTACTTTGTAGTTCAGCAATCATTCATCCGTTGGAAGGATTGATGTGGCAGTCAGCCTGTAAAAGCCATTTTTAGGTTTTTACTCCACTATAGGCGCCACGACTGCGCTCGCCCCATTTCCACATCATCTATTGCATTTCTTTATGGCCTGATGCAGTCAAAGTTGAAGTCTCAGGGTCTGGCAGTCACAAGGCACCGCAGCTGCTGCAAATCCGACCTTCTTTGACTTCACTTATGATGCTTAATCCTCACAGTAGCTGTGGATTTCACATCAATTATGGCCTACCCTTAAGCTCAGACTGGATGCAGGTGAAGCCGAGGTCTGAAAGTCAATAACCCTTTGCGCTGGTCGTCTTTAATGGCACTGAATTATGAATCATTATTCGTCTGGCCTCATGCTCCGACTGAATGCAGCCTAAATTGAAGTCTCTGCGTGTGACAATCAATAGACTTCACATTTACCGCATGTTCATCCTCTGTTACCACATTTGCAAGGTTTTTTTTCGTTTACTTTTTGAGTTTGGAATTCAAGCACTTTTACCAAGTCCAGACTCTATTGCACTATTCAGGGGGCCTAATTCCGACTCTACTTCTACATTCCACACTGATAATTGTATGTCCTCATGCTGGGAGTGGATGCGGGAGAAGACGAGGCCTCTGCGTCAGGGCGTCAATATTCTGCACACACAGTGTTCATCTGCCCCTCCACAGCCTCCAAGCTTCCTCCATTCGAATCAGCTCAGTGGTACATTATACACAGGAGGGCTTTTTTTTGTATCTACCACAAAACATCCCAGTTGATTGCGGATGGAGGGATGTTGGAGGCAGGATCATCCTATGCAGGACTGGCTCACGATGCTTTTGTCTGTTGTTTGAACAGCTCTCACAGAACTCGAGGTGTGTTTTCGCTTGCTGTTGTGATTGTCTCACTATGCCCAAATCAAATATCCAATTTGAGGCAGCCATGCTGGTTGCCTGTTGCCTCTGAAATCAAGACTTCCCTTGGACTAATATCAATTTATGAGATTGCCTGGCCCAGGCGTGTCTTTTCTTCTTCCTTTCAATGTCTTGCCGCTCATTTGCTCAAATTTTAACACAAAAGCCTGATTCACACCGTCTCAGCAGGTGATACTGAAACGCGTCCGCTGCATGAACTACGAGATGCATCGATATGAGCTTCTGAAAATTGTTGTTTTCTAAGCCTGGTAACTCTAATGAACTCTCGGCCGTCATGGGATGGTGCCCACGGGAGCTGGTTTCATCTGCATTTGATGTTTTTCGCAGCTACTATTTAAGAAATCTTTTGATATTTTGGACTGACCGACTTTCATCTGTTTTATGTAAAGACACATTGTAATTCGGATCTAATTGTTTGAGCCTTGGCCTGAAATAATATTGTGGTATTGATGTTGTTTTAATTGCACAGCACTGTTTCCAAACAGTGTCAATGGTTATAATGGAAGAAGTGATGTATTTGTTTGTGATGCTAAGAAACATGTTAAAATTGTTTGCTTGTGCATTGAATAGTAGTATTTGAGTGATCATTGATATTCTGTTTTCATGGGGTTTTATCATTCTGGGATATGTTTAAGGAAATTCATAGCAAATGGTGTTCCGTTTCGCAAATATTGTTTTCTTTATGTTTACTGGAAGCTCATGATTTATTAGTCCGCAAATGAAATTGAATATTAAGATTTGAACTGCTGGCATTAACTAACTTGTGCTGTGACTTATTTTGATATTTAGACTAGCATCGCATGGATTCAGAAACAAATGCAAAACAAACGCGTGTATACATTTTGAATGAGACAGCTGCTGTTTTTGTCACCTCCTTCAGAAGTGTCTAGTGTTTGATATGGTGCTTCACACCAGCTCTACTTGCATGGAGTTAACCCAGAGGCATTTTTCCAAGTCAATAAAATCTATAGCTCTACTTCTATGTACTTAACGTCACATTTCTTCCATGAATATGTAGAGTCATCACTGCCAAACACAGAACCCGGAATGCAAATTTGTATAATGTTATGTATGTTTGTGTGGATTGTACCTCTTATCTATGGAGGACTAAATGGGCCAAAATTGGAAAAATAAATACATCATTAAATAATTAAATGTGTTATAAGTAATTACAATATCAATTCATGCTATGTAAAAAAAAAAAAAAAAACGTATATAATTATTTCACTATTTAAATAATTATATCATGGTGTTGCACTGCTTCATGAATTTATTTTAGCTTTCAAACTCGCCCATCAAAGTAAGTGGGCAGGGCTAACGCTGATTCAGTCAAACCTTGGTCTGAAGCCTTTCAAAACATGACGGCGACATTACCGGAGGATCTGCATGAAGTTAAGTTAATTAATAAAAGTTCTACACCTGTTTAATGAAAACAAGACAAATCTGGAGTTTAATTGTGAATAAGACTTCAACATCTAGCGCCACCCACTGTACCAGCGTATGGGTCACTAGCTCTGCATCAGTCCATTATCAGGGATCGATCTGTTCTGTCTTGATATGCAGGGGAACCAATCAGGTGAAAGGATCCGCCCACTGACTTTGATGGGTGAGTTTGTCAGATTTACATTTACGAAGCAGTGCAACACTGTACCATGAAATAATTGATAGTGAAATATGGTAATTATACAGGATTTTTACATAAAATGAATTGGTATTTTAATGAATTAATGACACATTCATATATTTAACTCCAATTTTAATTAATAACACAATTAATCAGTTATTTAATGGTGTTTTTATTTATTTAATTTGGGCACATTTAGTCCTCCATACTAATCCGCATTAATCAGTAAAATATTTGTGCTTGTGTGTGCTCGAATATTGTTTTGTTTCTTTAGAAATTACTCATTCACTTGAGGCAGTGTATCATTCATTCAGCAGTAACTGCATTTTTGTTTTGTATTGGCTTTACATGTCTTGCAACTCATTCACACTGCAGTGATCACTCGCAATCCGTACACTACAAAGCCGTTGCTTTAAAGCATCCGTCAATACACGTTCTCTTCTGCAAAGAGCTCTCCAATATATGCTGCAACATTGCTAGTCGTGAGCTGAATCTTTAGTTAACTTACCAGCTGCTAATTCCTAACCCTAAACCCAGTTTCAGACCGAGACTGAGATAAAGTACCATAATTCAATGAGTAGATGAACTATAAATGATCCGATCTAATGAAAAAAACCAAACTGATGTATTAATGGGGGGCACTGCAAGCCAGAGTTGAACAGCAGCTGAAAAAGGAAAAAAAAAAAAAGCAAAAGGTTCATGTTCAATTTTCTTCTCACTAAGCACCTTTTTCTGGCTGCTTTGAGTTCACCTGCTCGTGTTCAGGCCTCGGCTCTGGCTGTGCTGTATTCTCAGCAGGAAGCGCTCCGCTCCCGAGCATATCAAAGGCCGGCGCGCACGCTCTTCCAGGGCAGAGCCGTTGTGATCACTTGAGAAGGAACCTCGGGGGAGCTCGTGCAGGCGACAGCTCCTTTCCTTTGTGAAACACAAGTCGGAACATTAAGATGTCACTGCTGACCAGCCAATACGACTATGAGGGGACAGGGATGGAAGCAGCCGCAGCAGTGAAATCCGAGAGGAAAGACGGTTCCTAATGCAGTGATTATGGGACCAAAACGGACGACAGCGCGTCTGGAGCATGGCTCAAACTGGGGCGACTGTCACAACTAAGCAGTTTTTAAGGGCTTCGGATAGAAAAGAAAAATCCACCCTCGGGTCAGATTACATAGGCTAAAGTCATTGTCCGCTTCATGTTCTCTCCTTTGTTTTATTTCAAAGTTCAATAGGCCCCCCGAGGTCTGAGAGCTGGCGTTACAATTTCACTGTAACCCGTTCCTCCTCTCCCGTGTCAATTATCTGCTCCCAATGTTGTTGTTGTTGCACTTTTGAATACAGCGGCTGGTTCATTCATCGCAGTCAGCAATTCCATCTGACTCCGGCTGCGGATTTCCGCTAACTTTAACATTTTAAAAGCCTCCGAGCTGAAGCCTTTGTTGCTTCACAGGGTTAAAAGTCGAGGGCAGCCATGTGATCTTTAAAGAGGCGGAAAAACACACACTTTATGAGAAGGTTGTGACACTTTGCACGCTCTTGTTGTGTCTAAATGTTTGATTGGCATCCAAGGAGACACGTTCCATTCTCGATAAATCAGTGTCAGTTTGAGGCTCATAATCCCTGTCACGCTCTGCTCTCCCAAGTCGCACTCCCCAGCCAACTGCAACATGAATTTCTGTCAACAAACTTGAGGTGTAATGTACCCTTGCCTGTTACAGTAATTTACAGCTCGCAGGCTCTGTGGATCACAGCCACGGCGGAGAAGTGAAGTGGCAGGAACGTCTGCACGCGCACCAACGAGCGGCGGTTGACCCCAACACGCGGTGCAGTTTCGAAAGCTCCGAGTTGAGGTTGTGCTGCTGTTGGTTTATAGCAAATACGTTTATTTCTTCATGGGTATGTTTTCAGATTTGTTTAGACTGCTGTACATTCTCTGCAGGTTTCCATTGCCTCACCCTGACGTGTCTCGTGTATTTTATTCTCAGTCTGTCAGGTTTTTTACATTTGTTCCTGTTCTTGGTTCTATTCCTGCATTTGCATACTTGCTGCATATTTTTGGCAAGCTTCTTCTGTTTTGTACCCCAGCCGTACTTTTTGCTTCTCATACCTGATTCTTTTACGTTGCGTCAACAGAAATACATCTGGTAGGCAAGATTGGCTGTGCTATAAGGTGAAGGTCAGCCCGATATTTCAGAATTAAAAATTGTCTTTGTAAAAAAAAAAAAAAAGGGAACAGACGCCCCAGATATTTGGCTGGTCTTCAGCAACACAGAACAAATACTCGGATGATGGATATACGCACAAAAGCAAAAATCTTGGGAGGGATTGAATTCAACAACACAACTCAAGCAATGGGAGAAAGACACATGGGTACGGCTGACACGTCGCAAGTACAGCTTGTATGCAAATTAGATATAATTACTACTCAGCGTGTAAAATGTGACAGCGATAACTCAACAACAGGCATAGATTTTAGCGAAATCAAGCAGACTCTGCATAAGAATGTCTGTATGTGTTGTGACTTGTTGAGAGAGCCCATGTTTTATTGTACATGGAAGTAACATAGAAATCATGAAACTCTGCAAGCGTATCCACGTGTGAGTGTAAGGAAGGATGTAATAGTCCATACGATCAACCACACCATTTAAGTACCCCATTTCTTAGCTTTCCATCTGTTTCCAATTCAAAAAAATAAAAATACTGAGCAGGTGATGATTTTCAGATGTTTCCAATGTGTTGGTAGTCTTGGTTGCAGTATCTTCACATTATACAGGCTCTCAGCAAGTAAGAATACCTCTCCGGTTATCCAGGAAAGCATTTTGCCTGCACACAGCAGTAGAAGTTAATACAACATAACATTGAGCTACTTAGCAAACTGAAACAAATCGAAGCAAACTGAAAATATCACTGCTTTTAAACTGTGCCCAATGTAAGCACATTGCATATCTAGAGAAAAAAAAAAAAAAAAAAAAAAGTTCTTCAATATCCTTGGAACAGCATCTTGGTAAACTGCAACTTGGACCAAAAAAATGCAGCACTGTCTTTGCTCGGGCCAGATAACAGTTATTTTTGGACTTTCAGTCTGTTTTGAGTGACCTCGGATCATAACTTTCAAAATAGTACGAAAGAGAAGATGAAGACTGACAACTACAAATAACAAGGTTGCTAAACGGATACAGATAAGACAACGTTATCGAGGCAGGTTGGATTCTACAAATCACTGAGGAGTTAACTCATCCTGAAGCTAAAGGAGGTCTCACAGTCTTGAAAGTGCTTGGAGAAGCCATCCATTAATGCACATTAATACATGGATTGGTAGGTGGTAACAGATTAACACGCAAACGCCTGTGGCGTTGAAACAGGCCTGGATGTCACATCCAGGAATGAGGAGTATCTTTGTTGGCCTCCGGGGCGTCAGCTGCAAGCACCGTTTGGTACAACTTTGTGTAGACCTGATACTAATGATCGGTGCTGTACCTCAGGAGCACAGAGTCTCAACGTCTCTCAACGGCAGCTTGATGTCAGTTAGAGAAATCTGTCTCGGTCTTTACACACCTCCGGGTTGCAATAAAGTTGTGTGGCAATTAAATGGAAGCATAAATTAAATGACATACGGGAAATACTCTATGAATTATTTTTTTTTTTTATGTCCTGCGGTTTTGCAGTCTTTTTAGTCCCTTCAAACCTTTGCTTTTGACAGCCCCCTGCTGAGGTTATCGCCACAGGGGCGGTTCTATCACTCACAACTCACTCATGTGCATTGATGGGGCTCTAAGTTTAGCAACAAAAAAAAAAAAAAAAAAAGAGAGAGAGAGCGACTGTTTAGTTCTAGAGATCCAAAATGGAAGCGCTTCATACCGCTGTGTCGCGATAACATTCAGGCTTGGCTGGGGTTGTCGCTGCTGTGAAGAAGCTGTAATTTAGAGAGGGGGTTGGAGAAGCTTATCTTTCTAAGCCCCAGAGCAAAATAAAGCAATAGCGAAGGAGGGGGGGGGGGGGGGGGGGTTAGGCACACAAAAGACGGAAGCAATGAGTCATTGTTGTTGGCTGGCAGGAGTTAAAAAAAATTAAATAAAAAAAGTGGCTGGATGAAGGTTGTGGTCAGAAAGAGAGCAACCTCACTTATTATTCATGAGATTTTTATGGTAAGACACCTACACTGAGTCCAGGAGGTCAATTGCTCCTACACACCTCTGGCTGTCTTTTCGCTATTGCTGTGGGAAATGAAAGGAGGTTGACACAAAATTTGAGGCTCCGCTCATCTCGCTGTTGGCCGGCCTGACAGCTCAAAATTGTGCAGCGTTATTCTTTTCATATTCTGCCTTTTTCAGATTTCTTTTTTTTTCCCCTCCTTTCAAATGCACCTTAAATGTTTATTTCAGGATTTTATTATATATTCTAAAAGTACACCAGAGTGGCTCTTTGTGAGTTGTAGATAAAAAAAAGAAAAAAAAAAAAAAAGACATTATAGAGAGACTTTAAAAGCAAGCTGTTGTAGCTTCTGTCTCCTGAAAGATTTGATGTGCCACTTTGAGTTGGTGGCATTTAAAAATCACCTGAAGGAATGAACACAAATGATTACAACTCTAAAGGGTTCCTTTGTTTTAGGGCAAAGAGGTGTGAAAAAGTCGACAATTAATTAAACAGGCCAATGCTTTCTCTGTACTTTCTACACTTTGTGAAGGTCAACCCAGGCCACATTTGTCTGCTTGGACCCTACCTTTGAGAAAATGTCTCATTATGGTTTTCTTTGACATGTTTAAATTTTTGTGTAAAGTTTTAACAACCTCAGAGCAGGTACGTTCCCGGACTGCAGTATTAATGGCTTGTTATTTGACACCAGCTTCATCGCAAAAGCATATAAGGAAGCCATGTAAGGGAATTTGTGACAAACTGATGTTGGCGTTCCTGACCTCGTCCATATAGATCTCTGAAGTATGGATATTTGTTTTTTTTTCTCAAAAAAGTAACTCTTGACACTTTTAGTCCAAATGTCTAATTACCATAAGAAACAGCAGATCACTTTTCACCATCAAAATCAAACTGCACTATGTCTGCGCAGAGTTATAGGCATCCAACCTGACTGATTTAAATTGTTGGAAGGGTTTCATCTCAGATAGACGATTCCCAGATAGATGCTTTCCACATAGGTGATTCCAATTTGGACACCGTATTATCATAAGTGCATTATTTGTAACATTTCAGTGACCTAGGATGAATAGTAAGGTATTTTTACACATAAAGACACATAGTTCCTTTGAAAAAGTAGCTCAACATTAGTTTAAATTTGGCAGCAGGGGTAGAAACCCCCCCCCCACTATCATCTAACTGAAAATCGTCTATCTGGGATGACACCGCTGGAAAATATCTGCATATTTTGTGTAGCCCCATAGACAAGTAACGATTCACAAGACTCCAAGAGCTCCTTAAATCCGCTCTCAAAACTTCAGTTTGTTGTCCATGCTCAGTTACAAATTGCAGTCATTAGACAGAAAAAGTCCCGATTCTGCTCCGAAGCTGAAGTTGGCTCTCAGCAGCGTCTTTGATAAATTGATAGCAGGTCTTTTTAATCTCACTGTGCTCCTTTTGGGTCCTCCCAAATGATTGCTCAGTTGATGGGTTTCTTCGCAGTGCACCGTCGTTGTCTTCTCACAGCAACGATGTTTACATCTCTGAGCCAGCGTGAGGCCACAGTGTGCACCCGGTGCTCCTTTTTCAACATCAACCTTTTTCCTTTCTGCCTGTTTATTAGCCATTTTGTTGAGAGAAATTTGCACCGTTGGAAGTTTCTTTCATGGCAAGACTTGACTCTGTCTGACGAAAACATGCAAATCAATACAGTTAGATTTTTCTGACAGTCTGGAGGTTTACAATAACAATGCAGCCCTGCCTTTTTGTCCTCACCAAGGCTGAAATGTTTGATTCATAATAACGAGAATGTTATATATTTATCTATATATTTGTCCAATTCCTAATAAACAAATCAGCAGTGGATGAATAGACAGAAAAGAGAGATGGTCTGTTACTCCATTGTCCTATGTGTATCACACAGTTTTGCAAAATGGAAGTCGTCTTGTGTACTTTTGAACCAATGTGAACTTTTTCTTTTCCTTTTTGGGTCCGTTTCACATTTTTCGTTGTACTAACGTATTGGAGAATCTGACAAAGTGACTTGCAAAAGGGTACTTCAAAATGTGCAAGAATAGGAAATTGCAGACGCACAATATGTCATTTCCACGCACTTACTCAGACAGAGGCATTCTTCAGTTTGACGCCATCCGGCTTTATTTCAAATATTGTTTGACAGCTGTTCAAAGTCTGTTCAACTAAACACTTAGCCAGAACCTTGAGGGGAATCACTGAATTGAACGCCACAGGCATGCAGACAGCAGTGTATTCTGTATCGTTTTATTGTTAAATTGGCTTTCTTTATGTTATTGTCAACCATTTTCTTTGTGCGCACGACTTTGATTTTGTCTTTAGTTCTTGTCACTTCTTGTTGTGTGCTTTAACTCAAAAGAGCATTTGCATTGTTTTCTCAATGCATCTGTTCAACATCAGTCAGTTTGTTTGTCTTTTAAGCTTTTTCTAAGCTCAATCTTACAACTTCTTAGTTGCTGTATTGCCTTTGTTTGCCTTTGAGCACAGATTAGATTTTTTTTTTTTAATATGCCAGCTTTGTCTTTTCTTAGCGTCTCATTCTTGCTATGCACAACTGTGAGCAGAGTTTGCTCATTATATTCTACTCATTATGTGCTCTGTATTCAGATCTCTCCCTTAGTTATGGTACAAACCAGTTTTGGGATCAAATCGCAAAAGAAAATCTGATATATGTAATTATCACTGTTTCAGCTTGTTAATGGTTTGAACTATTTCAGTTTTATATCACCGAGGGCGTGTTCACATTCCCCTCTTTGATCCGGACTGTTTGGGCGACGTCAAACACGCCTATGAACTCTGAACCGCAACGAACAAGCGATCTCTGGTCTGTAACTGCGTAAAGATGTCGGTTATACCTGGCATGTTCAAAATGCTTTTTGTTTACTTCTCACTGTCCAATGTATTGCTAATATATGTACTTATCACAACATCAACATGTACAGTAAACACGTTGCAGAAGACTTACTGGACTAAATTGAATTCAAAGCCATTCACATATTATACTTAAGTATTGTTTTTTTTATCATTGGTGATATTCAATCAATCAACTTTATTTATATAGCACTTATTTTATACAATTAATGTAATACAAAGTGCTTAACATTATTTAAAAACAGTGCAAAGATACAATAGATATTGTTATTATATCTTTATGACATATTGCATATTTTCCTAATATTGCGCAGCCTGACCTTCCTATATAACCGTTAGTATGCGTACGTCTTATCAAACCGTTTTGTTTTTCTTCAGTTGCTCTCGGGTCATGTTTTTGATTTGGTCTGTACGAGCCTGGTCAGGGTCAAGCGTGGAAGCTCCAGTAATGGTCACCCTCTGCTCTCCAATCGTGGCCTCCTGGGCAGAGCCCATCAACTATCATTAAGAATGTTTTCTCAAGGTGACTCGACCATGACTGACATGGTTGCTAACTCTTTATTTAGCATTACTTAACCTCTGAAATATGCAACCTGATCCTCAGCAGGGAAAAGTGGCACAAATCTAACAGGCGTTTCCTGTTTCATCCTTAACTTGAATATCAACTTTTGGTTTGATATGTGGTCTTGTGATCTTGTTGAGCGACTACTGAACAAATATCTATTAATATAATTTTTTTTCTCCTTTTTGAAAGCTTTTTTTGTGGAGGGATGCAGTGAATAAACACCCGAATGTGTTGTTGCCACAATACGAAAAACTGGCATTTAGTTGGCATTCTTCCTGTCAACTGTAACTAAGATGTGTAGCTTTGCATGGCTTGCGTTCCGCATGATTACATGTAGTGGTGGTGATTGTGCCGTAATTAGTTATAATAAGCTCCTGGCAAGCATGTCCCGCTATCCAGAGAAACTGCGCCAAAAACAGAAAAGAAAAAATTAGGTGAGAGCTGGATGAAAAAAAAAAAAAAGAAGAGTGCCTTGGGCTTTTTATGATCGTTCGGTGTATCTGCAGATTCCAGCAGCGGCATGCCGCACTGACACCATAAAGAAGCAGCTGAATGTGTGATGGTGATGGGCTCAGTATAATCCTATCTGATAAACCTATGGTGGTGCTATGTCTTAGCTCCTTTGTGTACAGTAAGTAGTGACGGCTGTGAATCACCATTATTGAGATGTCAAGAGTTTTGTTCCCAACAGACAATAGGTGCCAAAGAGAAACACACATATACACCCACACATAAACAATTCCCCAAATTTACAAAAACAATATCTGAATAGCATGTTTTTTTGTTTTTTTTTCGGGGGTCTTTTTTACTTTTGCAGGTGAAGGGAATACACAATGAAAGCCACACAGCCTCCGGCAATGAGCCCATATAATCCCACTGCAGGGTATCCTTTAGATGTCAACAGTTGCAACAAAGCCTCAATTTGTTGCTTGCATGGAGTGGGTGCTCCAAAGAGACACAAAAGACAGACAGGGCCACACGCACACACGGATAAGGAAATAGTTACTCCATGAATAGCAGCAGTCTAAGAGAGGCTCTGAATTCCTACAGGAATGAGTTCCTGTCTGAGTTCCTCCACGTGATGATGCCAAATAGTGTTTCTGGTGTTAAGTGCCCAACGGTTGTAGTGTTTTACAGCTCGAACCCAAAGGTCACTGCTCAGGTGGAGTCGACCGTGAGGTTCACTATGACTGTAAGAAATACATTAACAAAAAAATAAAACTGTGTCAATGCCTGCATCTCTGTTTTGCATCCGAGCGAGCTTTATTCAAACGACAGTTGTCTTTGTGTGTAAACAATGCACAATTTACAAGTTCTTTAAAGTTGTTGAGATTCGGTTCACTACGTCACATTTGACAGCTTGGAAGCGACATTCTGCTGAGAGTCTCCGCTGTGTTTCGGTGTCATTTTGTGTAGCCACGTGGTGATCTGATAGCGATGTGCAGGTCGCAGATCTTTACATCAATGATGAGTGACCACTAACACAGTCATGTTTGAAGCTGAGATGAATAATTATATATGAATTCTTTTATCGTTTGAGCTTACTGTTGTTTCCATGAGGCCGTTGCACAAAGTACTGGTATTACATCGATAGTTCCAATATGCTTTTATTTGATATCGGATTGGAAAGAACATCAGGGGAAACATGAATCACTATTATCTGAGAGGCATTCAAGGACAGTACTGCAATTTGAGTACTGATTCTCGTACAAATGCAGTGACTGCCGGATAGTGTGTCGGTAAATAAATCCCCAAACATTGTGAACTTCACGATGACTGGATAAATCTAAAACCGCAGCATACGCAGAAGCCACCGTGAGCAGAAAACTTGCACATACTCACTCGACATATTCAATTGTGGAAGTGTTTTCTTTTTAGGTGAATTTTTGTTGGGAATAAATTTATACCTCTACGTACAAATATAAAAAATCCAAGACCAATTTCATTGGTTTTGATTTAAGCAATATATAAAAGCTGTCTCCATCCCCTGAAAAAAAAAAAAAAAGCAACCCCCGAAGCAATTCGTGTCACCGAAAATGAAAGGAGACCTACTGGTGCTGGGGTTAAAACCATCCGCCTCTATTAGTCATGTATGTGTGATCTGGCACATCTCCACTCAGTAAATATGGGATGCAAATGAAAACAACAGACTGTAGATAATGAGTGCTGGTGCCTCCTGCTGGTCTTGTTGCCTCCATCCCCGCAGTTTGGAAAACATATGCTGGTGCCGAAACTGTGGGCTGGTTTCCTCACTGAGCCTCGGGGTACTGAGGCTGCTACTGACAGCATAGCGGGGGACAGGGTTCTTAAAAGTTGTGTAAAAGTTGTGTTGAGGCTGAATTTATTGAGAATTCACACGACTGCTTCTTTATCATGTGACTTTCCAAATAAAAAAAAAAGTTTGAGTGAGAAAGACTGAATCCTAACCTGGGCGTTGGTGTTTATCCAAACCTATCTCTTACTTTTAAGAAATGACTACTCTACTTTTAACTAAAGTCATCAGTCTTGATCTTAACTCTAAAATGAATCCTAATTTTGTGCCTTGCCCTAACCTCCACGTTGCTTTCACATAACCATGGCTTCAATTCTCCTCTTTACCTCAATTCTTGGGTTTTCTCCGATGACAATCTGATCCCAGTCTAGATACGGGCTGCAATTCTACCTTAAAGTAAAAAATGTCTGATGTATTGGGACACATCTTAATATTGTAACTCTATAAGATGGCCTGCACCAGCATAGCCATTTAATCTTGTCATTAAACCAACCAATTCCCAACCAAGCGCACTGTTGACCACAGGATTGAGCGATTCAATCAAACAAGGCACCTGCTGGTCTCAGTGCCGGCGTCCACCCTGAGCTGTCTTTATATCCACACAAAAACTTGATTTTCTCTACAAAACTGAAGCAACATAAAAGGGGAAGGCGCCTCACATTTTTGGTGCAGATTTTACTTTCTTCTGGGTCATAATGTTGTGTTGGGGTAGTGTGACCCTGGCGAGTCATGCTTTGCTTGCCAAGCGAATAAAGTGGGCATCTGCCCAGAGGCTTCAGAGGCCCCCACCCCCCACCCCCCACCACCATGTGCAAAAAGCTAGTTCTTATTTTTTTCTGTGACAATATTTTCATTTAACTTCTCACCAAAAAAAGTACAGCTTCTCAGATATAGTTTGTTACACGATCATATCGAAAATTAGTTCCTGTACATCAAAAATAAAACAAAAAACAGAGCACGAAAAAAATAAACGTACAAAAGAAATCAGAACAAAAGTGCTTCTCTCGCCATATCCAAACATAATCTGCCCAAATTAAAGTTTGACATTTCTAAAAAGATGTTAATTTGAAGTATTATTAAGTTAATAACTAAACTCTCGGCAAAAAAGGAATAAAAAAAAAAATTTAAGAGTTCTTATTTGGGGTCTGCATTTTTCGGGTCGCTCTGTTGGATCCAACTCTTTAATATGTTGACTGAATGGTCTCCATGCACTCTCCAAGACATGTTTAGACTTTAGTATATATGTGATCCTCTCTAATGGTATTGAGTTCTCTTATTGCTTGCAAAGTAACTGTATGCATGATAAGACAACAGACGTGTTTGGTCTGGAGAAACGTCAGGCGTTTTCCAATATTACAATAAAACATTAAAATGTTTTTTTTTTTCAACCTTCTGCAGGGTATATTTCAGAGTAGTATTACGTGTGAATTCTACCTATTTTTCTTTGTAGGACAAGCATTTGAAGTGGTGATTGTTTATACATGATTATGCTGTCATGCTCCTGCTCCGGCGCACTCAGAATCAATTTGGGCTGATCTCAAAATTCAGTGTCTCCCTGAACTAACATGAGTTTGACACTGACTCAAACTATATCAAGTCAAGAGGAACAGAAATAAAACATACTGTACACTGGTAGCTGAGTTATATTTTCAATATCTGTTTTTACAGTTTACTTAGGCAAGACAAGACAAATGTATTTTTAAAGCACCCGGCAATTCACAGTTCCCTACAAAGACAGCTGGTGTCCTAAATAACCCACAAAAATACTTTTAGGGAGGAAAGGAACTCATGAGGAGTGTATTTTTTTATTTTTTTCCCCCCCTAAGAGGTGTTGAAGTCAAACAGTTGTTTCACATTAAAAGCTGATGTAATTAAAGATTGCAAAGAGGAGCTGTTCCCAGCTGAAAAAAACATGGTAGGGATAGAGAGTTTCGCCCTGCTGAGGCCACACATGAATTTTATAAGAAAAAAAACACATGGAGTCTTTGTGCCCAGACCTGAATTGATAACTATGGTGGGTCACTTCCCCACAAAGCTGACGTTCAGCTATGTGAAAGGCCTTCTTTCTTTCACCGGCTCTCCCCCACCAGCTCCTGCTCTGATACCCTTTAATGTGCCTAATGCCCCTGGCATTTATGAATAGTTCCAATGACCTTTTAGATGGGTCTTTCATTATGTTTATTCAGTAGAAAAAAGAAAAAAAAATGTTTGTAGGAGGAGGGGGGTGAAAAAAAATCTGCACAGCTATTTAAAAAATCAATTCTACGAGCTGGAGTTCAGTCTTCGGGCAGTATTTTCACAGCATTATACATTAAAGAATTATTATCCTGGAGCTGGTGAGATCTTATTTTCATATGAGCGCCACAGTTTTGCATATATGCAAATGCTATAGAGCATCCACAGACAGATGTTACACCATAAAGTGTATTTCCTCTCAATTAATCCAAAGTGTTGGTATGAATATCATTTTCGGGTGACCGTTTAAAGATAAGAGAAACACGCCTGGCGTAATCTTCATGGTAATGGCGATAATAGCCATTTTGTAGTGAAGCAAGGAAGGAAGCAAACAGGGGAGGGGGGAGGTTCTGGGATTCGGGTGTCCATCATGCCAGTGAAAGAAAGGAGGCACAGATCTCCTGCTGCAACGAATGAGGACTCAGATTATGATTAGAAGTCAAATGAGTTTCCAGAGGAGTAAAATGAGCTCAATTACCTGCATTAATGGGACTTAGTGGTGACGGTGGCAATGAAACGGGAGAGAGGGATTTAAAATGGCCTTTGGCAGGAGCGTGCCGATGCAAATAGTCTCTTTGAAGAGGACAGCGCCACAGCATGGAGCGCTTTGAAACATTGAGAACACTAAATACATATGTGAGAAGAAGTGTGCCGTTCATGTGCTGGTGGCTGAACTGTTGTATGTGTGTCTGCATGCGTCTCCTGGTTGGATGCTGAGCTCTTTGTGTGCATTAAATTACTTTTATATTGGAGTGGGTGTAGTGAAGCCATAACTCTCTATAGCAAGGGTGGCGAAGCAGCCAGAGATCAGGAGCCACAAAGAGGAACGTGGTACGACAAAGAACCACATCGTACACATGTGGACTTACAAACGAACTCCCTCTCTCGCACAAACACCAAACGACATGAAATGATAATCCATATATTTTCCCGGCCAGATTTATTTATCACACACACAGGCACACAAGCCAATACCCCCTGAATAGAGATACAGTCTCTCCCGGACTTATACTACCACAAGAATAGAAATCGTACGCACGCACACACAGTCGCTCCCTCTCTCGGATTACAGCCACAAACTGAGGCCCCGTCCTCCCTGGCATTCTATAAAAACTTTTGTCCACACGTCACTAAGAACACGGCACAGCAAGAGGCCTAAGGGCATGTAATACTAATGCCAGGCCTTTAGGGGCGCTGTGACTCACAAATGCACCAAAAACACACGGACCGCGGTGGGGAGGAGAGGGGCGGCGATTACTTCATCGTTTTTCCACAGATGATTGTCTTCATTCACACCTCAGGGCCGAGCCGGGGTTTTAGAATTTCCCCACTCTGGGACCCTGTTAAAAACAAAGGCCAAACATGAAAATATAACTTTAATACTGATGGAACTGTGTCACATTAAAAGTATGAAATATTTTTGTCTTACTAATTCAATAATATCATTCAATAAAATATTATTCGGAATGTAATTCTGTTTCAGTGACACAATTTATGTTTTATATTTACATGCTTTCACTTGACCACGTGTTTCTCCCCTGCTATTTTCTTTATTTGTGATTAACTGCATTAATGCAGGACCACTCGCGTCCTCTCACTTGCCATGCGGCACTCGTCTCTCCCTGTCTCGCTCACTCCACTTCCACCTGTTCCATTTATTAAAGTTACACGCACTCATTACGGAAACGACAGGAGGCGCCGCTTGGGCTGAAAGTTTCATTGACAAAAAGAAACCGAGTGACACGGTCAGCAAACTTTTGCGAGAATCCTAATCGTTGCTGGCGCTGTGGTGTTCTGGTGGTTGTGTTTTTGGTTTTGACGCAGGAGGCTCGAGTTCAACTTCCAGCTTAGACACTTTTTTTTATTTTTTTTGATCTGCTATACCCCATTAATGGATCGGAAAGCCACACGCTGACAGGCAAAGAGCCTCATGCGGATCGCGAGCCACGGGTTGGCCTCCCCTGCTCCATGGAGTGTGTCTGAAGTCATCTACAAGCATTTCTCAGAGGCAAACGTCACTCATGACAAACATGAATTGAGTGTTGCAGTGCCTGACTGAATCTCGGTTTTGATTCAACACGGCAAATCACAGCGCTGCTCTTTTTTTTTCAAATCGACAAGATTGATTTGAAGATGTTGTTGATTAGGTTGCAGGTTCATCAAGTATTGTTTTTATTTTTTTCATTTTTTTTTAAGGTTCTATTATCTGCTTCTGAGTCCAGGCTGATAACTGAAGATTTGGCTTGAAGCCTCTGAGTCTAGTTTCTCTGCGAAAGTTTAAAGAAAAGAACCAATACCTAAAATTGAGAGCATCAGTTTTCGGTGTGTCTGTTTTAAAAGCTCATATTGTACAAATGTATGGATTTAAAGACACTGAGCAAGCTCAAAAATAAAATGAGCAAGATATATATTTCTTTTCAATGCAGCTCACATATGAAGGTAGAGCACAGAACAATAGAACAATATGTAAAAAAAAAAAAACGTCTGAAAATGTGTCAGTTGTGTCAATGGAATACAGAATCACCCAATGAATCATTCATCGCCGCTTCCAACAAGCAGCACCTCCAAACGTACACTGAACAAAGTTTAACGTTACTGCATTTAAAGTGGACTTCCGCTCCTCTCCTTAAACGGTTTCGAGTAAACACTGCTCTGCTAAGCAGCCCCTTTAAATGTCAGTCAGCCCAGCCTCACAGAGCCTGCTGCTGAGCATGTGAGTGTACACTGTGACGAGCAGTATGCCCACTCAGAAGGGAGAACATTGATTTTTTTTCTTTTCCTCTCTCTCTTTCTCTCTCTCTCTCTCGGATAACAAGGCTTGACTGACTTGGGTGGTTGCCTGAGTTCGATGGCTTCCTCTCACTGCAGGTTGTCTGTACAGATCCTGAAATGCGTGCATCAAAACGTTGGAGATGTCTCTGCACAGTCGTGGTTGTCCTCGGTGAGTGCGGAGGCCCACAAATCCTTTAGAGTGATGCCTGGCCTGCCTTGCCCAGGTTGATTGATAACAGTATGTGTCTGATGACAAAGTAGATTTTTCAATCAAAAAGACTGAAGAGGGGGGAAAAAAACAACTTGGAGTCAGATTTCAGCTGCAATCAGAAGGAGCTTTGGCTGCTTAAATGTATCCTTGTTACAAAGCAGCCTCAGGCTATTTGACAGTTCTGGGTGGGGGGCTGTGACCAGGAAATCCAACTACACAAACCAGTAGTGCTACACAAACCTGTAGTGCTCATTAAACAATGAGCGGGCCAAACTGTGTAGAAATGATTAAATCGTCATTTTAAAAATAGATGATTTTTCTATTAAAAACCTCATTAACATTGCCTTAATTAAACAGTTAAAGTTATTTCATCCATCCATCACCTGTCATACCAATAACTTGCTGGTTTTTGGAGTTTGATTTGTGGGCCACAGAGAAGAGAAATGAAGGCCACATGTATCCCATGTCTTATCTGGATGTTACTTCTTGTAAGAAAGAGATCTATGAGAGAAAATGGCAACAAAGCAGCAAGTAAAGAGAAAGTAACAATAACACCAAGGAATTGGAACTGGACATACAGGCTGTTGTTAATGTTACTTACTGTGCCACAAACACTTTTACAGTCGATGTGGATAACATTAAATTGAGACAGATATTGATTGTGTTTCTTCAGATGGCCCTAGCATTCTCAGTAGGGTGTAGGGTAGGAAGGTGCAAAGCTGGAGCTTCAGCTGCTTCGAGAAACTTTGCTTTTTGTGAAATATTGTATGTTCTCTCAAGAGAAAGACAAAACACTGAATATTTTTTGATTTTACTTTATGTCTCTCAATCAGAGTTCACTATTATGGATTGTGTGAAGATTTTCATTTAAGTGTTTTCCCATGAAGGCAAATGCATCTCATCTCAAGTAAACAGTAGCTGGGAGTGGGCCAGGTATTAAGCCCTGGGGGATACCAGTAGGTTTTCAGTAGTGCATATTGAGGCAGTGTTATAACCTCAGTAACTAAAGTTGTACATTTAGAATGCTCTCATTGTTTCAAATATATAAATATTAGTTTGGAGATATAAATGCATTTAAATAAAGTGTATAAGGACTTTAAAATAATTGCCTTGCATGTCAGTTTTATAGATGATATTTAAAGCTGTGAATCTAATAATTGTCCTGAACTATTTCTGATCCATCCTCTGTAAGTAAGCAGCACAATTCTACATAAGTGATGTTATGAAACAGCTTTGGAGAGTTCAAACATGTGGGAAAAGTTTTTTCTTTTTTTTTTTCTAGCCATGACTCGAAAAGCTCTAGTCATTGAGTTGAGGTCCAGCAGTCGTGATTGCATTGTATCTAAAGATAGTCAATGAACCAGACCGCTGCTGGTCTCTGAGCACTCGTCCTCTCCCGAAGCGTGTCCACCATCGGTGGTGTCATCTGTCTGTTTCCCAGAATGCCCAGCACTTCTACCCACTGCCAGTTTTTTTTTTTTTTTTTTTGCAGCCTGGATGTAGGCTGTTATAAATAATAGAAAAGCCCCTTGTGGATTGCAAATACATGTACTAAAAACAATGGTGAAAAAGAAGAGCTGTTTTGGCTGTGCCAAGTTAACATCATGTCATTACACATTAACGAGGAGCAGCATGGCTCATAACCTGCTCTCATTCTTTGATTTTTTTATTTATTAATTTTTTTTATGGGTGCTGGCCAGGCTTTCTGATATTGGCTAAAGCTGTGAAGTGACTGAAGCCCTCCACTGCAGAAAAAGCGCTTGATATTGCACTTAAAAGCATCGTCTTCAGGAGAAAAATATGTGGTTTGGAGTGCACTTCCAGCTTAGACTCAGAGGGCGAGGCGCTTTCATGTAATCCTGCTGCGCTCACTGTCACAGTGTTATGGGAAAAAAAGGTAAAAACAGATACCACACAAACACAAACATTCAGATTTGTAGCAATCCTCAGCTCGTTGGGAAACATTTAGCATTCGTCACAGCAGGCTCATGAAAAATGTTACCACATTTCGAGTCAAATTAAATCTTGCCTGTTTGAACAACAGGCTGTGAGGAGAAAAACAGAAATGAACAAAACACAATTGATGTGTCGTGAATTATCTTCCACCACTTTGCCCCATCATTACAGCCTCATTATAACTCTAAATGCCCACTGATTATAGTCAGTGGGGTACTTTCGACAGGCAGACATTTTTATTTATTTTTTTCTGTCTTCACACTGAAGATTGCAGCAAGTAAATTGTGGTAAATTGCACCTACGAGCGTATTCAGCAGGTTGTTTGGACTCCACGCTGCTTTTTAATCCACATTTGTACCCGTTTCAAGTTAAAACTGAAGTTTGGTTTATGTGAAAGTTGAACATTATGACATCAGTCCTGTCTTTAATTTGTGTTAGAGTTGATTTATGCTTTGAATAAAGGACTGAATCTACAAAAGTGTACCTAGTGTCAAAATATAACACAGTTTGGAAACTTTTGTGGTGTAAACGGACACCTAAAATGCAATGATAAGTTTTGCATTTTCATTTGAAAATGGCCCCTAAGTGGTGGATTAATTAAAAGATTTTCTGTATCAATAAATCAGTGAGAAAAAAAAAAGGTTTACTACAGTGACTCACTGCTGCCAATGAATGAATACAAATGGCTTTACACGTCATTACGAAAAAACACTTTTTTTAAATTATTAGCTGGGATCACATCCACTGCTCCACAACTTTGAACTTGGATGGCCTGAATATAACATCATCTACACATTTCAGTTTCATTATGCACACTGGCCTTTTACTTTTTATGTAATTAAATAATTTGTCCAACATTTGTCGATGTCGTTGTGTTTAGAATATTGGTTTTCGATGTTTAATGTGTTTGATGATCTTTTCAGCTATTCATCTGTTGTTAGTTTTGCAATGCATTTGCAAAACTTGACCACGTATTTTCACTATATAAATTAGCTTTTCCTCATGAAGTGCTTCGATTGCTAGACTGTTGATCGATTTCCAAGCCAGTCACTTATTTCAGTTAGTTTTGCTTCACTAATTTCCAATCTGTGTGCTGAAACCAAACAAAGACTCTTGGGAATTTAATTTTTGCCTCTTGCCTCAAACTGAACCTTCCTAAATACCCAACGATTATCCGCACAAATTACCAACATTAATTTGACTGAATCAATGTTGTATTCCAATGTTGAATGCGCATACACTTTGACAACCTAAGTCAAGGTGACGCCATCAACAAAACACTGATATTAAGCTGGTTCCTCATGCATGTGTGTCTGACTGGCTTAATCTACAGAAGCTACACAGTGGAAAAACTGATTGTCGAAAAAATGTGAAGCACATGTGCATGGGTTACAGGTCGGAGAGCACGGATTATGTGTTTGTCTCCAGTGTCAATCAGGGCTTTATCCAGTGTCAATCAGGGCTTTATCCGAAGTAAATTTTTCTGTTTCGTTTTTCTTTTTCTTTCTCACACGTGCATGAGTGCATCGATAATATTGACATCTCGAGGTTTCAAGTATCGAAGCCCATGTCCATGCTGTGTTAATTAAAGGTCATCAGATGTATGTTGGTAGACCTGAATCAATAGAGTCACTGTACGTATGTGTAAATGTCTCCTACGTATCTAGGAGGCCTACGTGTGGTAGAGAAATGTAAAATAACTTCAGCCTTTATCATAATGTGGTGTGTATCTAAAATGAATATACTAGCTGTATGTCGCTTCAATTAAAATGGTTGAGTCACATGAAATTATGTTGATTTTGCGTGCACTTTACTCCTACTGCGCCAACCTTTTTTCCATCTGCCTAATTTTGTTTAGAATATTGAAAACTAACCTAAAGTAATTAGAACAACAAATTGCACCTCTGAGATTTTTACCGTATGAAAGTTAGTAAGTAAATCAGATGCCGCCTGACCGAGGACTGAGTCACTGTAGCATCTCATCCATGGGTGGCCAATGAGTTTCCCCGCGGTTGAGACGTGACAAATTAGGAATACTGCTCAGGGCTGAGCCATTAGCTTTCCTCTAATCAGCTCTTTAAAAAAAATATATATATTTTATTACAAAGTAGAAGGTCCATGTTGAACAGTTTAGATGAGTCACTCTCTGCTCCGTATTTATTTGTGTTTTGCCTTATGGTGGCAATTCAGATTTTTCAAACCAATTTAACAAAAAGAAAAATACATAAAGTATGCAAATTTTAAAAATAGAGCTTCCACCTGTAAAGCAAAAGCAAAGCAGCTGGATTGTACGTACCATATACGCTCATTTTTGTTTGATTCATAATTCTTCATTGATCTGATATAGTCTGTTCAGCAAAGAGGTAGCTGAGATTAAATCATGACAACAGAGCTTTGGAAACTGCTTACAATAAACTGCCGAAACGTCTTTAGAATTAACAGATTGGAGATTTAAATGAGCAAATAAGGCACTTTCTGCTTCAAAGATTCAGCAGCGTGTGAGCAGTGCAAGCTTGCGATTTTGCTAGTCTAGTAGATAAAGAGTGATATGATGCCGTTGTTTTTGCTGTTTGCTTTTTCCTTCGAGAATCGGGCAAATTTTGAGGGCATCCCAGGAGGAACTCGGAAAGGGAAGTGAAGGGTTTTTCTATGTGACGGAAAAAATGAGAAGAGACTGCGGGAATGGACTTCTCTCAGGAGCGTTTCCATTATCTGTCGGTGTCACAGTCGATAATAATGAACCACTGCTGCCGAGAGACGCCTGGATCATCTGACCTGGATGAGAATGGATGAGGCGTAAAAACAAGAAAATTATGCCAAAGTGTCATTCTGCGGCTTTTCAGATTGCTTTTACCGGAGAACGTTAGCTGAACCTCATCAAGGTAAAAAGAGCAGTGGAGCAGATTATCACTTCAGTTTAACTCAACAGGTTGAATCACAAAATGAACAAAATTTGCTTTATATTTCCAGTCATGCTATAGCGCTCAACAAAGTAAGTTTTTATTTGGGACACTTGAAAAAAATGTTGGGTTTCTATTGAACTTACTGGCAATTGTTTCCCAGAAAGACTGTAGATATATATTGAAACCTTTGAAGGTTCAGCCCTTTCTTCAAAACACCATTCTTTTAATTTGTACTTTTATAAAGGAAAATCTGATACTGTGCTGGTGGCAGAAAGACTCGAAGAATGAGATTCCAGAAGGCTTGATAAAAATCTACTGTATACAGAAAACAACTCTTGTTGGTCACGATTCTTGTCATCTGTTTTATTTCTGTGTCACTTATTCAACAAAATACTGTTGTGTAGAGCTATTTAGCAGTTGAAAGAGTAGTTTTAGCCGCATGTCCTCGAGGTAGTGTCATTTAGTTCAATTCATTATGTAGTGATCTGATGAAATCTCTTTCAATATCTCGTTAAATAGTTCCGCTTCCTGTTGTTTGAATGGAGGAGGATGTTTTCTGTCACATTAATTACTGTCTGTATAAAAGTCAAATACAAATGTGAAAAATATGTGTTTGAAAAGATTAGAATAAATATCACTGTGTGAGATATTTTATGGATCAGATGGATAAACATTCTAGTTTGTGTCATTGATGGTTAATGTATGTTAAACATGGTTGTAAGAATCGATCTATCGGAAACATTTTCTGACATTTCAGACTGTTCAGCGGTTTTTAAAGACTTTTTTTTTTTTTAAAGAAGAAGAGTATGAGAGAGTGGTCACGGGAGCGTTGGAGGTCAGACCCTACAGATTATCTTGACGATCAATCGAGGAACTACGGCACAGATTCAGAGACGAGACGAGACGCCAACACCGATCGTCGAGGCGACGTGAATGCGTCCATTACAGTTCCAGTGGGAGACGACAGAGTATAGACTGTCAACCTTATATGATATAATAATACATGTTCTTCTCGCCACGTCCCACTGAGCCTCACAGCAAGAAGGTGAAATTAAGTTGTGATTCTCGATAGCTGCTGAGCAAGCTTTGTCAAACACCTATCAAACCCCGGCCGGGCCCTTTCTGTTTGGAGTTTGTCCGTGTGTGTGCGGGTTTCCTCCGGTACTCCGATTTACTTCCACAGTCCAGGCGACTTGCACTGCGACTCCCTGATTGTGACCCTCGCCTCCCATCGACTCATCCCAGCGCTGCGCTGTGTGGCTGCTGCCAACGGTCCATTTGGTGGAGGAATTTCCCGGTCGGAGGACTAATGAGGGACTAATAATGAATTAACACTGTCGTCAATCTATTGATTGAATGTCTGCGAGACTCGTCTAGAGAGTAGATCAATGCCAGTGGACCGTTACCTATATGCACACATTCTAGTGTAGATCTACTACGATAGGCCTCTGTAGACATATTCTATTAGATCTTTCTGTGTGGAAAATCGTCGGAAAAAAACACGGCAACAATTGGAAAAGGCAGCATTCCCTGTGTGATAAAAGAAAAAAAAGGTCCCTCTCACGACACAGCTACCGCATTCCTCCAGTCTCCGACCTCCCGGAGAGGGTTTGCTTTGTGCAAAATTCTAAAAAGGGTGAATGTGTCAACAATCCAGTTCGCATCTGATGAAGGCAATTATGCCTTTCACTATTATTTTTTACGGTGAAAAGAATTAAATTAACATGGAATGTGGTGTCATAAACTCTTTAATGATCAGTGGCGGACCTTTTGTATGCAGGGATTGTCTTTGTGTTTCTATCTTTGTTTCGTGACGATCTGACGATCCAAATTGAGACTGTAAGATCACGATATGTAATATGAAAACACTGGTATTTCAAAACTGAATGTGTAAAATGGAGTTGAAGCTATGCGATTTGAATACCTCTTTGTGAAAACGGTCAGTCCCGTCTGGCTCGCGAACATAATCTATATTTCAGAGTGGCAGCCGAGCTCATATGCTACGTCAGTAATTGGGATGCTGAAACATGTTGGCCTTTCACAGGCACGGACATCAGGTGTTTCCTCTCAGCTTATTTGACGTACAAACATATCCAATTAATCCATTTCCTTTTCATATACGTACTCCATTCTTCTGGGTCCATAGTGAGTCATGCTCCATGGCAAAGCCTCAATCATTTCCCTTTGATATCGATTTCTGAAAATATTCCAGCGGCGGTTGAAGGTTGTCACATCAAAGAAATCCTCCGCAGCAAGAGGACTGGGTATAATTTCATTTGTCTGATCTTGGCCACGGTCATAAATGGCCAGAAGATGCATCACCACGTCTTTTTCTGTCACCTTCCTCTGTTTGCTTTCCTTGATGTTCCGCAAATGAAAGATGACATACCACCATGGTGGGTACTGATCACAGCAAGCACTGTGTGTATATATATATATATATATATATATATATTATTTTTTATTTTATTTTTGTGTATCAATGTTTTCTTTGAAATTTTTAACATTTTGCCTGGTGGTTCTGGCCAGATTGGGAAATCAGCCTTATGTTTGACACTCCTGCAGTAGTGTATTAAATGTGGAAGAAAGGGAAGGAAAACTTGTTGTTTGTTTTTTTTCATTTTGAAATAAATTGATAAACTTATTTATAAATGGATTAACATGTGGAAATGCAGTGTGATCATTTACACGTGAGAATGCATGTGTGAACAGGAACAAGGTGGCTACTGTAAATTGGGGTATAGAAAAGACAACAAGGCCTCAAGGCTGCTGCTGCTGCTGTTTTGAGGGAAAAAAATCCAGTGTCATTCAACAGCTTTAATTTCATTAAAGTTTAGGGAAACACCTCTGAGGGCTGAATAGCATGTGTCAATCATCAGATTAAAACGGAAATGTCCCAGATTGTAATCCAAGTTGGGTTTCTCTGTGTAGAGTTTGCCTGTTCTTTCAGGGCCTGCGTGTGTTTTCTCAGTGCGCTCAAGTTTCCTCTTTAGGTGAGTGTGTGCGTGACCGTCACTGACATGAAAGATAATTTTATAATTACAAAGAAACCATTGTTCATCACAGAAAACGAGTGCAGCATAAATACTCAGTGTTCTCCCACCCGTTGCTTTTACTCCAACATATTAGCGTTCCCATTTTTATACAGTTCTAACGTCTTTGTGAAGTTCTGACTTGCTTCGAAAGATGTGTCAAAGAAGTCCAGAGCTCTATGGAGTGTTTAGAATCCAAGTCAATGATGAATGACAGTTGAGACACAAATGTAAAACTTAAAGATTTTTTGTGGCATTTGGAATTTTGAACAAAGTTTGGTTTGCCTATTGCTTTCCTGCGGACAGGTAATGTGGTCGAAGCATTGCTCACACACAATAGAGAGTAAAAATAGTCTATATCTGTCTAGACTATTTGCGGAATTGCTCCATGTGGTCACATAGTCTCTATAGGCACTTAAGGGTACCGGCGCTGTGGAGCTTTTGTATTTTTTAGTGCTCCATAGTGAATGGGAGACCTCAAGGGCAGATTCTGTGCATTTTATTCAACTATTGCAGACAGTCTGGCTCGTTTAGAGGCGTTTATGTGCTCTATTATAGTCAGCAGATGTCTAATTGAGGTTAAAGGAATTATGGATGAATAAACTAAGCCTTGAGGGAACACGCATATCGCTGGACGGGGATTTGTCTGCTAGAAGTTGCCTGTTGGATCTCGGCGAGAGTTCGCTGGTGGATGTTTAATTCAGGAGTCACCACATGTGCGTGTGGAATGCAAGTGAGAAGAAAAGGAAAAAAGAAAGACTTTTGGCTGTCAACTGCTTGTTTCATTCTGCTGCAGAGGTGAAGTCAAGGATTCGGAGACCAAGACTAGGCGGCAGCAGAAGTAGAGCAGTGTTTTGCTCCGGCAGCAAAAGGCACAGGCTCGGAAGCTCACAGTGATTGTGTAACACGTGAGTCAGACCGGAGAGCATGTGCCGTGCTGAGTGTTCATTGTTTACATCCAGCAGCATCTTTTCTCTTATTCTCAAGCATATGTTCCTTCATCGACTGAAGGAGACGTTTTACCAGGCTTGACTTTTTTTGTTTCACCTCGCTTGCTTTCGTCTGTTGAGATCGTTTACCATCATCTGGGATGGTAGTGACCCCAAAGTTAGGATATTCCGTTCGACATCGTCAGGTCAATGAACATTTTCAAGAAACCTCAGGCTTACACAATAATCACAGTGGGGTACAGATAACCCGCTAAGGGATCGCAAAAGTACTTCCTAGTAATTGCAATGAGACTACAGTAAACACAAAGGGTAGGTCGGCTACTGTTAGCAGACACAAAATGACCACAGATGGAGACATAACTATGAAGAGATGGAAGGCGATGAAAGTAAAGACTCCAAAGTGAAATAGATTACCACAAAGGAATAGAAAATGAAATTGATTCCAAATAACTACAAGGTGAAATAATCCGCCACAAAGGGATGCTCGAGGTAACGAGCGTGGGACCGAATTATATTCCAAAGGTTTAAACAAATAGAAACAAATCAAACACAAGGCCTCAGAGACACAAGCTCACTTCATGAAAAAGAAATTGTCAAAGGTTTGCAATATGGTCAGGAATGTGGGTTCAGATTAGGGGCTTTGGGGTGACAAAAGAGCAAAGCAGCCCTAAAGGAAAACAGAACTATCACAATTACCACTGCCCTTACCCAAAGAGACGTGAAGCCACAATATCCATCTTCCCAATATTCAGCTGCCATTTTGTCCCAGTGACATGTCATTTTAGGGGCGAGCGCAAAACACCGAGCCAGCACTCAGCGCCCCTAAAAGAAGAGCCGGGGCTCTGTATGGTGTTTAAATAGCCGCATTGTGACAGTAAGCTGTCTGCTCTTTATCCAGCCACAACACTTTCTTGTGCCCTCTCTGTCAGACAGCCAACACAGAGTTGCTGCGTGGTTCTGAGGCTTGGCTAATGAGATAACATTTGACATTTAATAATGGATGAACAAAGGGAAAAAAAAAAAAACTCTGACAGAAGGAGTTCATTACAGTATAAGGTTGAAATGAAAACTTTAACACAAAGAAGTTTCTGAACTCGTTTTGGGTTTCTGGACTTAAAGGAATATTACACTGATTTTCAAAAAAAAAAAAAAAAAAAAAGTTCGATGCCAAAAGTGACTCAGTATGTTTTAAAATCCTCACTTCAATAAAAAAAAAAATTATACATTTATGGAACACAATAGTTAGAGACAGTGGCATGAATGTCTTACTTAGAAGAACATATAGTGTCATTTTTTATATTGTCAACAGTAGAAATAGTATCAGTTACACAAAAAAAGAAAAGAAAAGTGCTTTACATCAGCTTCCCCTATTTTGCTGAAAAAAAAGCTGTGAAATGCTGACTTAAAATGACAGCCAAATTACAACAAAAAAAACTCAGCATTAAGCGTAATTTAGACTCCATATGCAAAGGATATTCAGAGGCATGGTACAGAAACTACATGTGATCCAGATGTTGGTGTAGAAAATTTGCGCTGTTTGGAGTAGCGCTGTTAAATTCAACAATTATCTTCACACACCACCCAGAGGCAAGAATTCTGGTTGCAGTGCCGTCCACAACGCTTTGCACACTTCCACTAAGGTAGACAACACCGTGCAGGAAGCGGACCGCAAACACGAGAACAGGAAATAAACGCCACCAACGAGTTTCGCGTGGTTTCGTGACCGATCCTTCTCCGCCGCTAGTGTTACGTCGCTGAACTACTGCATGGCACGGACAAGCTCGACGCAGCACTTTTATTAGTGAAGAGTAGTAATTGTAGTCACATCTATTCAGCTATGATGTGATGTGTAAATGTGTGAAAACTTAACCCTGGGGGGGGAAAAAAAAAAAAAAAGAATCTAATAGAAACGCAATGGAGCATTTTGTCCTCTTGATGTTTTCTGTATTATGAAATTATAAGCAACAAAGTAAAGTGAAATCAGCTCTTTCTGTCCAGTTGTGCAGGCTCTGGATGCTGCCATTGGAAGCGGAGAGTCAGCCTGCTGCCACTGTCCAGTCAGAGCTCAGGTTAATTGGAGACTGAATGTCTATCCTTATTGTTAACCGTGTAACAGGATGGCCTCCTGTCCGTGGCGTGTCCAGCCTTTCGCCGAGGGCAAGCCTCTTGACCCCAGCACAAGATAAGTGGGTTTAGATAATGGATGAACGTTTTCAGTAGTAATTTAAGGGATGCAGGCTGGAACTCCACAGCCTGCTATGGAGCCAAACCAATCATTACTGTCGGGCAGAATTGACCAAAGCACGCCCTGTCTTGGGTTCCTTGAGCTGGACTATGCATCGTAAAGGATTAATAGATTGAAGATGTGGCTCTGTGCCTCTGTGGCTGTCCAGGATTGGCCTTGTAATTCACTACCGCAGAAGGAATGAAGTTTAGTGTGCATAATCTGACAATTTCACCATTTTTTGGTCAGAGAAATGTTGCAGTTATTTATTGCCGCTATATTTCATGGGTAGCAGTGCCGACTGTAAGCACATGGCGCGCACTGCAACCATTAGACTTCCTGATTTCTTCGAAGGCAGATCAAATTATTGCAGTTCCTGATTCATAAGGATCTGCAGGCCAAGTTTAACCCTGATTCACTATCTGAAACACGGCAATGTCAAGGCTGCTGCTATGAGCTGGAAAACCTCCAGAACCAGTTCTCTCTCTTACCGTGTGTCATGATGTCGTGATGTTTTGTCACGTTACATAATGTCATCATTGTGTCATATTGTTCCTTTTGTCCACAGTCATTAAATAGCTAGGATATTATGACTTGGAACATTTACATTTATTGTGAAGGCACTTTTGTACTAGTTGCCATAATGTCTTAGTATAGTTTTAAACTTCTAAAGACATTTGTACGCAGAGCGATATTGGTGCAACGTAAACAAGTCTTCAAAGCGAGAACAAATGATCTTTTCTCACGTATTTCTGACAGCCGCATGGAGCTTTTACACAACAGTCATCGGTCACGATCAAGACTTTTTGGAGAATGTCAAGCAAAAGAAAAAGATAACATTCAGTACTTTCCTGGGACACTTCTCTGAACTTCTTGATTTATCTTGATGTCTTGGAAAGTGTGTGTTTTCAGCCATAAGTGATGCTGTTTTTACACTCGCAACAATATGATGTTAAGCATTACAGTGACCTTGGGGAGTCAACATGTCTTGCACATTGTTGTTAATTTAAAAAAATGTATATATAATTATAAAAACAGAAGTTTTGGTAGTTCTTTCAAAACAGATCTACGTACGGCAATTATCTTTGTTACAACATCCAGTTGTTCCTGTTCCAAAAGGTTTCTGGAGATTTGGGCTCAACTGCAACTATCTTTTCTAATCTTTGCTGGATGTATCTAAACTGCCAACAGCCATTTAAAGCATACTTTTTTGATATGTTAATTTGTATAGATTATTTACTCTACTGCATTGTTTTTCTGTGATCTACCTCAGGTTATTGAGACTTGACTGTGAGTAAAGCAGATCCCAGATGGATGCCAGATAAAGAAAAGAAAAGCGACAGCAGGCCATCAAATGATGTTTTCTTTTTTGTTTTTGTTTGTTTTTTTACCTGCAAGCTAAATCGAGCTGTTGTTCTCTCTCTAAAGAATTCCACTACTGTCTTTTAAATAAATAATTTTATCCTTTTTAGTTTGTTTTCCAAAGAGAGAAAAGCCAGTCAACGATTTACTGTAAGTGGATATAAGAACATATAGATTAAACGAAATTCCCAGGAAGTTTGAAGCTAAACAGTGTGACTGTGGGAAATGCAGCAACAGTTGCTGTGTGTGTGGGCGGTGTGCTTATGGTTTGCCAAATAATCTTGCACTTCAGAGTGAGAAGTGAGAGGGAGCATCATGTCGAGTGGCTTATAAAAGCAACGGCGAGTCAGAAAAACTTGTGTTGAAATCATTTAGTGTTTAATTCAATAAAGTGGGGCTTATGAGAAAGGAAATATCAGACATTTATGAGTTCTGACTACCCTGCTTTGATTTGTTTGGGGAGACATGCCTTTGTGTTCAGTCGGAGGGAGAACAAGTAGTATATTAATGCAACATTTAATTTTTTTTTTTTTTTACTTTTTCAAGTTGAGGTAATAGGCAAACACAGCAGATGTCAATTCGACATGAAGGCTTCCAGAGTGCAGTGACTGACTCAGTGTCTCGCCTGCCGAGCATCAGCATAAGCGATGTGTTCTGGCCTGGCAAAAGGTCATAAGACACAAGTAAGCTCTCTGCCGGAGGAATCTCGTCTGAACGATCCTCACTGCCGGGTTTATTCTGGCTTTGGCTGCCTTTCAAAGTTAAGTACGAAAGGAGAAAATGGACCATACAGCTGAAGGCAACCAGAAACTGGGCAGAAATATTAGTCATTCATGAATGATTTAATTGTGTTTAATCATCCCGGGACCTAATTTCTTTTCA
This sequence comes from Lipophrys pholis, assembly GCF_963383615.2. Lineage (NCBI taxonomy): Eukaryota > Metazoa > Chordata > Actinopteri > Blenniiformes > Blenniidae > Lipophrys > Lipophrys pholis. The sequence continues at coordinate 6,325,173 of NC_137633.1, forward strand.
ATCACAAACAAACACTTCCCTGAAAATCATAAATATCCTCAAGGTGAGGCTAACTAAAATGTTCCAAGACCATCAGAGTCAAGAGGAGTCATCTTTCGAGAACTATGTCATGTCTGTAATTGTTGGGGAAAACAACAGTTGATGAAATGCAAATCCACAATGGTCGGTCTTACGCTAGAGGCCAAAACTGCACTTATCATTTCACAATTATATTTCTTTTTTTCACTGAAAACTAAAAACCTAATTTTCAAATAGATGTTTGAAAAAATTTAATTTGGACATCAGGACTGATTTTATGAACACTAACATCGAAGATACTTCTAGTTTTCAAACGTCAGCCAGTAAACAGTTGTTGCACAATCAATACTTGGTGATACAAAGGAAAAGAGTCATTGATAACGAGAAAATCCAACACAAAAATGTTTTTTAAATATTTTCACCGGATAATTCAAAAGAAAGTTTACATTATTACAACTGCAGCACTAGTAAATGTGGATTACTGCACACAAACAAGTCCGTGGAAAATCTGTTTATGGTCTGCAAACTGGTTAATGTATATGAGGTAGATTACACATATCAAATTAACAATTATTCCAATAATTACCTCAAACCCACAAATGTCACTCTGTTAAATCGGTGGTCGATTTTGATGTCTGTCATAATAATGAGGGCCAGATGGGATGTGAAGAGGATCCTTAGTATCATTACATCTGATGCTCTGGGAAATGAGGATGTCTTAGAATATTGCCTTTTTAATGGTAATAGTAAAGAGGGATAGTCAGAGAAGAAAGAGCTTTGCTTGTGGAGATTATTGATGGCCAAGGTAGATTTTATAACTGACTTTCTCAGAAGTATTCATTATAGTCTTTGTGAAGTCTTTCTTGAAGGTTATGTCCATTCCATGGTTATGCAAATGAGAAAATTTGAGATTTCAAGTGTTCGATGTTTGGAGATCTTTGCCTGTGATGGTTGTCAAACTGATGATGTAACACAGATCTGCAAGTTTGTGGTGTGTATGCGGCATTCAAAGCATGAAAGCATTTTGAATTGACCCTTTGAGCCTCCTTGAGTCCACGATTGGCCAAGTCAGAGTAGGGAAAGCAGGAATATTTGTACAAAATTCTACCACATAGACAAACCAATTTGGGTATACAATTGCCATTCATGGAGGAATGTCAGAAATGTGACAATCCATTCATCTTCTTACTTTATCCAATACAAGTAACCAGTCCATCACAGGGCAAACATTCACACACACTCATACCAAGAGCCACCAGTTAACTTAAATTGCATTTTTTTGAGATTGTGCGTAGAAAAAACATGCACGTGATCCAATAATGTGTATATCATCAAATAATAACTCCTCAAATAGAAACCCTCACAAAATAGTTCCCAAACATGAGCAGGCATTGTTTTTGTTACTTCAATGTCTGAAGTTCTTTTTTGAAGAATCGCAAATCTGTGCGTGTTTGATTGCCAATTAAAAATGCCATTAGGCTTTCAACACACACACACTGCAGATCAATACTGAAGTGTATCTTGAAAGAAATGTCCGAGGTTGCAGCTCTGGTATGAGCTCACTCTGCTGTTACTATGCCATACACTCCGGTGAATGCAACTCGCTACTGTTGTTTACATGAGAATAAGTGAGCTTCAAAGAGCACTGGGTAATTGTGCAGTCAGTAGCAAGAGACAAAACAACAAGGTTGAGGTGTAAGCATTAAATGAATGCGGCTGTGCTTCAGTTAACTGCTGTGTGTGTGTGTGTGCGTGTCCGTGTGTGTGTGGTCTTCTCATGCACTAAATGGAATGCAAATTGTTATCGTGGGCTTGCAGTCAGCAGCATCAGAAAAGGCCACACGCAATCCAAGGGCACATGTGGTTACTACTGTACTGTGTGTTCAAAATACCACAGCTGTAGGACAGTGGCACTTAGCTGCTCTGTAATGAATACATTGAGCTTCTATCTACATGTGAATGGCAAGTGGACTTTACTGGCACGGAATTTTTATTTATATTTTTGTTCCCTCTCCGGCACTCTCAATGTTGTTCACATGATCAGTCACATTCACCAGTGGTGACAGCGACTGCGTAAGGTCATCACACATAATTAGGTGTTGTTAATGCTTGAGTACACTTCGACACTACAACACTCTGTCACTACGGCCCACATTTGTGGAACAGCCTGCCAGAGGGCCTCAGGGCTGCAGAGACTGTTGGTGTTTTTAAAAGCAGAAGACCCACCTTTTTAGTTTAGCTCTACTCATGGGGGGATCGGGAGCTGCCTGCAGGGGGCGTCGTCCTGGGGACCGTTCTGGCCTCGGTGGCTCTGCACTGTGGTTCACTGACCATGGTGTGGCGCTCCTAACCGGCCAGGTTGCGTATCTGTTTATCTCTTGTATCACACAGACCTGTATGAAAAATGCGATGCACATAAAGTTTGATTTGATTTGACACATGGAAAGATTTTCTCAGACTGGAAGACAATCCACTCAACCAACTGAGGCACTGTCATTTCTAAATACTGACTGCCCTTTTATTTTCCACCACAAAATATATTTATGTCATTTAAGTGTGGCACAGACACAAAAATCCAAGGAATACTGTTTTCTTACTCTTTCGTGGTCCAAAATAGCACATACACATTGCAAAGAACAATAAAAAGAAAAAGGCAGTAAGTCTACAAGGAGAATCCTGTTGAAGGTTAAGTAGGTGATATCAGCTATAAGTGAAATGTCGTCAGTATGTTATGATACACCAGTCAGCCTTCATTCATAGTCACAAAGGTTGTACTTTGCTGTCCAATAGGATGGTAAATTGACTTATATCGCACATTATGGTGATCCAGGACACTTTCATGTGTCATCCTAAATCAGATACATATCCAATATTCTATGATGGAGGCTCAGTTTGAATGATCTTGTAACATTTTATGTTCATTTTCTTTTTTTTTTTTCATCGAAGGTCACAAATCTGCGCTGGAGGACATAGACATGTATGAGTAGACCAAAGACAAGTTTAAGTAAAAACCTCACGTACTTAGAGACTGTGGCTGCGACTGCGGTGGCTTACAAAAACAATATAATCTATACCAAAACAAAACAAGCAATACTGCAACGAGCAAACAATTAATAAAAATACAAATAAATATTGAATTTTTATTGAGGCCCTTTTACACGTTTTGAAGTGAAAACGGAAAAACATTTCATTTTGGGTGTCAGGTTACACGATAACGATGCTCGGAGCCACTGAAAACACAACTTTTAGAAAACAGGTCCCAAGGAGAAAATTTGAAAAAACATACTCCATCTCTGTTGAAAGTAGGGAAAACTTAGCTTCTCTGAAACTCTGCTACTGCGAAAGAAACACCACGACCATAGTAAATAGTTCCTCTGCGCATGCAAAAGTAGATCAACGATAAAAACAATGGCAGCCTGCTTGATATTCTCCCGGGACTTGGTAGTTTGACAGTTGACAGTCACCAGTAATACCAGTCCAACTGTCCATACGGATGTATGTTCGTGTACTCGCCATTGTTGATGTTTATAGTGCGTTGTTGTCTGTGCAATTGTGCCGAGTTACATGGCCTAACATGGAATCTACATAGTTCTCAGCGTTTCTGCCGTTTGCATGTAAACATTCTTTGCAAAACATGAAAATGCTTCAAATTCTGAAAACAAAACACAGAAACAATGCATTTTCCTTCCCCTTGACACATTGCGGCGTAAACGGAATCTTGGAGCAGCTTAATAGCAGCAGTTAACCAGACTATTGTGTTTAAATGTAGTTATGAAGAAAAAAATAGTGTATGGCTAACCAGTTTGCTGCAACTCACAATTCTTAGTGAAAGTGATGAAGTACAGTCAGTTTGCCTGTGCGAGATTCACAATCTGCAATGATCTTTTTACACAGATTTCAGATTGTGTCCTAATATTCTTGTAACTGCAGTTATGCATGGTAAAGTAATGCACTTTGGCAGCTCATGGTACAGCAGTTGATTCGCTGTTTAGCTTCATACATGCTACTTGAGAAGTCTTGCATGCATTGTGCACATGTACAGATCCTGAGAGAGCGCGTGAGACTCACACTGGGTTTTACATCCAGTGATATTAAAATATTGCGCAACACGACACGGCCCACAAACTGATGGTAGATTATAGATAGGATTGCTTTACACTCTAATGGAAGTGTATTAATTTCAAATGAGCGACCCTCGAGTGGCTGCATGGTGTCATTGCAAATGCACCAAATCATGGTGACCGTGTTGCGTGCAGTGGATTGTGTGAAAAACACATTTTGTCCGCAAATTAGCCCTCAAGGTTGATCAGCTTCTTCCAAACACATTTCAATTGCAGTGGTTAACGTGACACTTACATGAGGGTGGCTGGTCAGCACAAAACCCATTGCACACCACAGATAATGGAGGTACAGGATCAAGTACTATATGTTTTTGGTCTCGTAGGTACACAGAAGGCCTCAGGCTCTATAAAAGCATTTTTCTGTTTTCGATGAGTAAATCATAGTGAACACCAACAACTGCTCGAGGACACAACATAGGTATGATAGCAACTTCCCAGCACTGACGTGGGCGAACGCTCTACCTTAAGGGAAAGGCCAGGCTGCAGACAGGAGAACCACATGTAGCTATTTGTCTAACCTTCTGTGTGTGCGTTCTGAGAAATTCTCAGTTACATACATTTATGGGATTAAGTACAGGGTGGAGAATAATAATCTCCCAGCGTTCACCAAAGTATTGGAAAAAGTGACAAATAATGCTGCACTTAAATGCAATTTGCTGCACTTTCATTTTGAATTTCTAAACATTTCAAGTATCAAATACATGTTAAAAGACATTGAACAAATAGGAGGGAAAGAAGCCCTTGCATATCATTTTTAAAATTGCTGATTTTCTCGCCCTGCTATGACAGCTATAACACTCAAAGGGATGCCAAGATATTTGATTTGCCCTTCTGGGTGCCAGTTTCAGTATATAATGAATCACACATTGTCCATATCAGTAGATGAGACCTGCGCTAAAGCAAATAATATATTATTCTTCCTCAGCAATAATACATGTTGAAGCACCGTCCAGAAATGCACACTTACCTGACCTGGATGTTTTTCACAATGTAGAAGGTTAAGATCTCAAAGTGGACTACCCGTTGATACCCTTACCCCAATGATTTTGATGGTGCATTGTTGTGTGTGATGATATATTAAAGATAAAGTCAAAATGGGTTTCCACAGACCCCAGTCTTCAATTCCTGCCAAATGATTTCCATGATGTATGATCAAATGTATGCATACTTAATGATGTTTTGGTCACACGGCCGCAGAGCACCAAAATCAGTGCGACCCTGACATAACAGACCTGGCTCTCATAGATACTGACCATGTCTTTGTTAGAAAAATGTGCATGTGGAATTTCAAGCGATAGCTGCTTACCACTGGCAACTGTTTTATATGCTGTATATGTATATGACAGATGCGATGCATGCGTGAGGAAACTAATTACCTCCTTTATGCATAACAAGCATGAAATAATAATGTGCCCCAACACGCTGATGAGTGGAACAACAAAAGCTTGTGTTGTTTTCAGCACCCCTTATTGTCTGCGTTAGCCTGTGCTAAGCAGCTGGAAGGACTCGGTGTCACATGCAGTAGCGGAAAGAAAGCAGTGACCCTCACAGCCCCTGGCTGGAGTGAACCGGCAAACAATGGCCGGTCATGAAAATAAATATCAGATTGCTGACTGACCTCGGCTCCTGCCTCTCCAGATCCCTGCACTGCCATAAGAGGCTGTACTACAAAGCAGAGTCGGGTGAATAGGGATGATTTAATGAAACATTAGATGAGAGTACTCAACAGTCCTTTAACAAATTGCTTCTGTGGCAGCCAAGCAGGGCTCAATCTGTGTAGCCTTAAAGAAGAATGGATGTACAACTGGAGTAATATGGGGGAAACAGAGCCGCCAGTAACCTGTAGTGTAGAAACGGCGTAGGATGAGATTGTACCGGCAAACAAATGGAAGAAGGAGACACATTTGTAGATTTGTGAGACTTTTTCACATCCTGTGATGTTTATGCTTTCGACTTCCGACCAAACTGAGCGAAAAGCACGCTTCCTCTCACGTGTGGCCACATCCGAGGTGTGAGCATGTGTACTATGGCGCCTTTTTTCCCTCCAGGAGGTGAGCAAAAGCGTGAATGTGTTTGCCAAAGATCGAGGAAATGTTTTCATGACGTCACAAAGTAGATTTACCCCTCGTTACCTTTTCGCTGCTACGCACTGTTCCTAAGCTTGGAGTTCAAAGCTGGCCACCGACTAAAGCCTTGAATTAGCTTAATGGGGAGTGCCAGGCACATGACTTAAGGCTCACGTGCAGAGAAAGCCACGGCGAGGCACAACGGCGACTGTATCGGTTGTTGACAGCCGAATGCGTCTTTGTAAGCAGGGCGTATGGATTCCATGTGTCTTAATGATGAGGGCAGAGCAAAGGCTTTACGTCCACGAAATGACTTCTGGCTTTATTCAAGTTTGAGTGGGCGGAAGCGAGAGATTTAACATTCACGACTCAAAACACGAGATGCAAAACACGGCGAATGTGAAAGTGTAGTGATGAAACAGGTTTTTTTTGTTTGAATGGTTACAACATTCTTTAAAGGGGTGCATGTTGTGCTCCTTTTGCTGAGATGACTTACATTTTAAAAAATTACAGTTATTAATATATCCGCTGTGCCTTCCTGGGCGCCCTCTGTCCATAACATGATGTTTTTAATCGGACGTACACCTCGAGAAAGCCTATTTTCTTCAAATTGACAAAACAATTTCTCAAGCACCAAGCATGCTGACATGCAATGATAGGTAATTTGACACCAGCTTCATCCTCTTTCTAGCTTCTCATAAAACCATCTAATCTTTAGGGTTTCTACAGAGACCTAAATGTTTTCCAAGTGTTTATTTTCTCTATGTGTTTTGCCAGAATTCTAAGGGACATGCATATATTATATCATATCAGCAGTGTAGTACATCCCACATATACAGCCCTGCTGCTCATCCTGCAAATGCACATTTCTTAAAAGTGTGGCGTCAGTATAAAATAGATAAAGAGGCTTTCACACAGTATAGAATGTACTGACAATGATCATCAAATCAATGAAATAAAATATCGAGCTCTTTTATCAGGAATCATTGGTCATGTTGTTGCATGCATGAAATCTGCATATTTCACAGCTAAGCTCATGATCACATGCATGTTTATTTACATGCCGATCCCATCTAGAATGTTGCATAAAAAATTGAACGATGGATGAGTTTCAGCTATGACCTAAATGGCTTCCTGACACCACATTCAACTTCGATCAAACTCTGAAACGGGAGGGCGACAGAAAGCAATCAGCTCATAATCATGAATCATAAACCAACTTCTGTCCTGCCTGGATAGCCAATACTCTCAGATTACACCTCCACCTTTCAACTTACTTATAAACCCTGAAATATGTCTATACCCCCTCATAAATGTATGACATGCGTGATCCATGCAAGTCTATTGGCTTTTTAAAAAAAAAATTATTTCAGGTAATGCTGACAAGCAGAACATGTAAATCCCATTACACCCAGCATGCCTCATTATCGCCGTTCACGACTGGCTGTGTCGACGAGTATTAAAATCTCTCTGTGGAATTCGGAAGGCGTAGCTTTGATCACGAAATATCTATTGGAAAGTAGGTGCATCTGTTTCAGCCACACACTCAGGAGAGGCAGGGATTTAGTATGGACACTGTGTAATGCTCTCAAGTGGCAGATATGTAGGATTTTTGGCTCAAACACAAGAAACATCTGTAGTTAGTGAAGCGAGGGCACAAGTGCCAATAAGCTGAAGAAGACGCACGTGTAATCACTAGAAACTATGGTGACACTTTGGCTCAAAACTTAACCAAAATAATACTTTTACTTAACAGTACTTAGAGAAAAGAAATCTCATTATAAAACTGAATCAGTACGTTTGCGGAGAGTCCAGCGGGAGACTCTTCCTGATTTATTTGAATTTTAATTGTAAATGTGAAAATTGGGATATTGTTTTATTGAATAATCTACAAAAGTGCCAACATGTTTTGTGACTGCATGTTATTTATCTGTGATGTACTCAAACTGCAACAAATCAAACCAGAATGGAATGAAGTCATAGCAGCGTATGTCATGAGGTGATCTAAGTCAAGTTGATGTGGGTTGTCACGTGTCGAGATCCACCTTAAATATCTCTGTAATAACTCGTTAGCCCGACATGTTCATCTCCATGTTGTTTGCGTGTGTACCTCAAACGTGTCGTTTGCGATATGCTCATTTGGATCGACTGAAAGTGGAATAGACTGCAGCATTGCCTGATGTTTCATCATTGCTGCGGATGAAGACAACAAGGTACTCGTGTGTTTGTGAACTCAGCATGACGCTGTGCAAATACATTCTCTGACCTCAGCTCTTCATCAAACGGATATTCTGTTTGGCCTGCTCCCTTCGTTATTCCCCCTCGTAATTTGTTCGATCAGAGCGCCCCTCGTGCTTCTTTTTTGTACGTCTGTTTTGCGCCGCCCCCGCACCATTTCGTGGTTGAAACTGATCACGTGAAAAATCCAGACTGCTGGTTTGTCTTGGAACACTTTGGATTCCTAATGAAACCTTTTGACTTCAAGCATCAACAAATAAATCAAGAGAGACACATCGAGATCTCTCCTGCTTTAAAGGTTGCACTCATGGCATGAATTGCCAAACCCTCCCAGCTTAAATTTGTGAAAAAAATCTAAAGCACGTCATTAACCTGCTTGCAGACTTAAAATCTGTCCATAGCCGCTCATGGATGCGTAGTGTGAGCGTTCTAAATGAGTCCATGGGTTCTTTGTCAGGTAATGCTGACGAGCACTTCATGGAAATCACATTAAACCCAGCATGACTCATTATCGCCGTCTGTGGCTGGCTGCGTCAACGAGTATTAACATTTCTCAGTGCAGCTTGCAATGTGTAGCTTTGATCAAAAAAAAATTAAAAATTAAAAATTCCAGCATGAAGCGAGGGCATCTGCTTAATCCATAAACCCTAGAGATCGAGGGTGTGAACATGGACACTGTGTAATGCTCTCAGGTGGAACATTTGCAGGATTTGTGATGAACCGTGTCATAGAGCAATAGTTTTCTGTGGTAGCATAGTGTGAAACTGAAAGCAAGGGATTGTGCCCAGAAAATTCTAATAATAATGATGTACAAAGATTTTGTGACTGAGTGCTGTCACAGATAAATATTTGTACTATTGATGACCTGCAGAAAGGAGATGTGCCTCACAAAACGAAACACACGCTTTTCATAAAACATATAATTTTTGTCAACTTTATTCCAGATAGCCAATTTATTTGGTCATCCCGCTGTTGATTCATCTCAGTACTTTCAGTCTTGATAAATATATACTGTACACCTATGGTATCCATTAAAGATGCAGGAGGTGTGATAACTTGGTCCTGCCTCTCAGGCTGAGGAAGCATAGAGGACGGAAAAATCAGGACTGAATAATCGGTCGGCCTCTTCCACAGAGTGAGTTTGTCGCTGTAGCTCTGGAGCAGCTTTGCCTCAGTCCATTTTTAGTGATGGACACTGGAAATTGGAGGAAAAACATTGCGGCAGTGTAGATTTCCTTCACTATCGCTTATTATATCCCAGTATAGTCAGTTAGATTGAGACGATAGCAAAACAGTTATGTATATAAATACCCTCACAGCTCATGATAACCAGAGGAACAAGTGCTCCTATGTTATTGCACGTGTAATAAAACATCATCCGCTTCAGTATTTGCTTGCAAAAGCTCCCCAGCCAATGTGGTAATTCCTTCCCTGCACCGCCTGGCTGCTCAAAATTAACCACCTAAGTGTAAATACCCATTGTGTTGTCACATTTTGTCGAGCAAGAAAAGGAGCAGGCAGGCATGATAAGAAGCTTACCAGCCAGGTAAACCTCCTCACTTGCGAAAGCTCGACTAAGGAGTTGTACACAGTACGTAGTTGTGTCACTAGACACCGTTGGATATGCCTTCCCGGGCAGTATGCCACCTGTTTTTGTCAATATGTGGTATGGAGGAGTTGACGAAGTGTACAGGAACGTGTGATTTGTTAATCATCTCTCGACATCCAGCTGTAACAGTGCTGGAAACGGGATTTCCGTCACACAACGTTTTTGCCAGATGTATAGGACTGGCTGTCATCTTATGTGGCATTGTGTACCGAAAAATGCAAATAATCCGAACACTCTTTTACAAATCCCTTTCAAGATCGGTGCTCAAATCTGTGAAAAAGAGTGAAATTCTCATAACTGAACAGTTGTGTATTGTATTTAACTTTTGCTTGCTCTTTTTAAAATACAAATGTATGCATATGCATGTAAGGCTACATATTCAGATAGAATAATGCTACAAGAAAATACGATGATGTTTACTAATGGGATTAATCTAAGTCTTAAGTGAATTTAATTCTTCTCTACTAACAAAGCACTATTAATATTATGAACAAAATCCCTTTTCTAAATGTAATATTGAGGATTTTAATTGGCTTCAACAAACAACCATTTAGGAATGACGTTTTGTTGTAATGTATCATACATAATGATTTCTCTTTTAATTTGGATTGTAGTTTCAAAAACCTGCGAGAAAACATGTATATCTCTGTTGCAAACATTTTAGATGTGGGTAACGAGACAAGGGCAAATGCAGGGACTCTTATCTGTGCTATAATGCATAACTCTGCAGGTTTCCTGGTGATACGGTTTCATGCACAGTCTCCATTCCACCAGTCACACAGACCTCCTGTCTTGCTGGTTTTACTCCAGTTACTATTGTAACCTGTATAGTCTACTTCGCCTGAGCACACCATCTAAAGCTTTTCACATGCGGCCTTTCAGAGGCTTTGACCTGCTTGTTAACAACAATAACAACGTCCAGCACCTGTGGCTGACCTGTCATCACCCCTTTACTGTCACCAAGTCACTGTTCATCCTCAGTCAGGTGTCCAAGAATTGTATCCAATATGTGTCTCTTGGGCCGCGCAGTGGTTGGTGTGTAGGTTTTCTCTGGGTACTTTGATTTCCTTTCGCGGTCTAAATTGCCCTAAGGTGTGAATGTGAGTGTGTGGGGTTGTCTGTCTCTGTTTGTTTGTGCTGTGATGGACTGGTGATCTGTCCAGGGCGTACCCTGCCCTCGCCTGTCGTTAGCGGGGATTGGCTCCAGCTTCCTGCTAATACACTCAAATACTTTTATAAAAAACCTTATTTAGGGAGTAGGACTGGTTTATAGTGTTCATGCCATACACTCGCAGGGATATTTTAAACTATAGTGCGCCCCTCTGCAGTGGTTAAGAGCAACAAGTGAGGCTGTTCTGCCAACTGCAATTGTACAAACTGGTCTACCTTGGTAGGAAGACTTGGTGATATTGTGTAATTACTTTTCTGGGTATAAAGGCTCCGAACAATTTGCGAACCAGGTTTTTCAGATTGATTGCTTGATCTTTTTTTTCCTTTTAGTTTCTACATGTGCATGAGTCAAACTACCACAATAGACCTCCGATTGGAAATCACTACATCCTAAAAAAAAAAAAAAGTTTCTGGGGAGACCCCTGGTCACTGCTTTATGTTGTGGTTTTTTTTATCTACTCGATGTTTTCAATTTAGCCACCTTGTGAGATCGTGCACCTTATTCCCGTTATCAGATCTGTGAAACGTGGCCGAGCAGAACAGCTTTATGTGTAACACATGCTTACTTTGTTGGTGTGCTACTATCACCTCGAAAACAGAAATAAAAGAGTATTGTTATGAAAGGTGCATGGTGAATAATTCACTTGTTAATAGAACTTGTGTGTGTGTGTTTTTTTTTTTTTTGTTGATGCTCCTTCCATTTTTAATGTAGGTTTTGTTGGAATACAGGACACTAAGCTCATGAAGGAAACTTCTTAAGAATTTATGACCGTCTCTTGGGCAATGTGTAAATAGAATCACCTTAGAAATAGCATCACCTCTGGGAGTAACGCGTAAGTGGCGTCGAGTTGTGCAATCTTGGGAGATATTTTCAGCCAAGGTTTCCGCTAATGGAGTCGCAGGACTATATTCTGCAAAGAAGAGAGAGCGGGCTCAAATGAGGCGACGGAATGACAGGCAACAGACTGGAAAATGCAGGAAGGGACTCAAGCCGATGTGTTTATTTGCCTTTGCAGGTGCTCAGGCGAACCTTTGATGGGTGAATGCATCCTTAAATTCCCAGTGCAACAGAGAGAGAGAGATAAACAGGATGTACGGAGGCTAACAAAAAAAAAAGCAATCAAGCTCATCCTCGATGTCTTTCTGCTTTTTGTACCGTCGCCAAGTTCACTCTGGACTTATGAAAAGTTTGAGAAGTGCTTCTTGCTTGTAACTAGTTTTGTCTAATTTTAGAGGCACTTGTGCATTGTTTGACACATTCCGAGTCGTGTTCACGTGCAAAAAACACGCTTTACTTGTGTGCGTCAGATCGCGTTTGATCAGTCTGCAGGCAAACAGACGAGTTTCATTTACCCTTGAAGTTGCATTAAGTAAATGGACTGGGTTTGACAGGTGTGATGATTCAGAAAGTGTTATCAAGCTCAGTTTACTTGAGTAACAACCAAGGGCAGGCAAGGAAAAGCACAAAGGTAAATTCTTTTAACAGGTGTCGACATACCAGTTTATGATTGTCAGTTTGATTTTTCAGGTACGACGGAGAAAATCTCTGCCACCTGCCTTTTTTTTTTTTTTGTTTAGTTTTTTTTTTTTTTTCTGTCCACAGATTCCACTAAAGCCGGACTGTAACAGAAAGGCTCTGTGACAGTTTGACGTTCGGTTGAATCATGCAATAGAATAAAGCTTTTGCGAAAGCATTCGCACAAGGCCACTGCATACCGGAAGGCAATTTAATTATCTTTCACAATTTCATTCATAAACAGAACGGATACCTTATTGGCGTTCTCTCCTGACACCAGTCAAACTGTTGGGTTAGAAGAATGTTTGAACAGGAAAAATATCATGGATGTTTGAAATACTGCTTGGCAGATAATGTGTTTCCTATTTAGAAACTATATGTTCAACACTGCTTTTTTTGATGGGTCATTCTGAGCCAGCTGACAAAGCTTTCCGGTGCCTCAAGATGTAATGAACATAATGTACAAGGGGCTTTTATAATTGGCCTCGGCTTAGTGAAGCTTAGACAATTTGGGGAAATTAAGCCATTATGAATATCAGGTTTGATATTGCTTGAAGAGCAGTTTGGAAGAAAAGTACTCCGAGAAGTAATATCAGTAAGGTTGAAAACATGTGCTGGGAAATCTGATTTACATTCATTTTAGGGTTAAGGGTGTTGACTTGTAGTTACTTTTAAGATGAAATAAAACTTCTGCTCACACTGTATATAAGGTAAAATTGCACTATTCGACATTGAGTATTAAATATTTCAGCAAATTTGTCAAATATTAGTTTAAGTAAAATCCTTTAAAATTGGGTTCATCATGAGTTCTACATCAAAATTGTGCATGATTCTGAACATTGTTGAAAAGCAATCCAAAATATAAAAGTGTTACTAAATAAACTACTTTATGAGTTGAAAAACAGGCTAATGAAGTTTTTTTTAGTGTTTAGAGTTTACAGAGAATACAAACACAAATCAGCTGAGCAAGGCAGCAGGTCTGAGCAGAACTTTAACAACAGTACCTATAAAGTGTCTGGGAATGTCTAATAATCTGAGTTTGTGATGCCTCAATCTAACGATCATAATACAAGTATAGTTGGTAAATTAAAGCTAATGTCAATTTCCAAATGAACTCTTCATCAAACACATTTTTTCAGAGATTCTGAAATCATGCTGAAACGTCTAATCTTTTCTTTGAATGTAACAGCTCTTTCAACATTTTCCTGTTTCAAAGAAATTTGGGGATGTGATACAGTATACCTGGCTTTTGAAATCATTTGCATACCTGTGCTTTAAAATTTCACATAATGTGTTTCGTGTGATTCAGTTTTCCACCAAAGCGAGGACCGGGTTACTGTATATTTCAGAGAATTTCATGTCAGCTTGGTTTTCTGTCCACAAATAGATGAGTGGTCTCAGACACTCTGACTTGGGGTCAGGTTAGTCTCAGTTAAAGCTTTTTAGTGTCCATTTGGAGAGAATGATGGGTGGTGTTGCTGTGCTTCACTGGATGCCTGTTCCGCTGGGCAATGATACATCACAGTGACTATAAGAAGGGCACTTGGAAGAAAAAAAAAATATAAGACTTCAAAGAAGCGACCGCGATGGTAGCAGCCCAATCAGATCTCACTCGAGCGGGATAATAGTGTTCAGGTCCCCAGAGGCAGACAAGAGGATGTGTCATAAATTATGAATTTCCATGGGAACAGATATGGATGGTGGTGTCATGCAATAATTGGCGCAGCACTCAGCTCCAAGTGAAGCTGGCTGGTGGCTGAGTGATGTACGCTTCAGGCACCTGCCCGGAAAACATGGTGAAGTGATTTGCGAAGTCAGCGTGACACAAAGGAGCCCGCCTCAATTAGAATGTTGACCTAAGGCTGTACCAAGGGGCGTCCTGGTTTTATAACTTGCGGGGCAAATCAGTGAGGGCAACAACAGGCCAAAGGTTTGGCACTCAAGCAGCTCTTGAAATATCAGGCAGTGACAACCGGAGGGGGAGTTTAGTGACATTTCACTGATATCTATCTTGAATGATCGACTCGGCACTGTTGAAACAGGTTTATGGCGCTGAAATTACCCTCTGAAATAACACTTTGACTAACACTATGACTGTTCGTATTAAATGGGGGTTTTACAAGACCGATTTAAAGTAAGTAATCCTGTCAGTTTTTACATTTTCTCACCAGCTTTAAAAAGTCGCTGGCTTCATTCAAGCAAATACATTACAGTATATATCATTGTGCCCCCTGAAAGTAATTTACTACCAGAACTCTAACTTATTGGTTTTGCTTATTCATTTTTGTACACGTTTATGTATGTCTCATCTATTGTGAACTTGATTATTTAGTCTCCAAGACTCAATGGCCATTTTTGGCCTGTTGATTAAGAATGTTATCAATATTACGTGACTTGAATATTTAAATCCTCAAAGCAGTCAAAGTTGATTTAGTGATAGTGATAGTTTCCCTAGTTTTAGGCCAGGCTTGGTTGACTTTTTGCGGAGTTTGCAGGTTCTCCCTGTCTTTCCTACATTAGTACCAATAACATGATTAACGATCAACCGAAGACAAAAACTCCCAGTGGCTGTGAGTCTGTCTCTCTCTGTTTGGCCCGTGTTGGACTAGTCATCTAGACTTGTGTAGAGTGTACCACGCCTGATCGGCTCCAACTCCCTGGTACCCTAAGTTGGATACAGCAGAACAGTAGACGGACAGAATGATCCACGTTGTTTGGCTGTTATCACAATTTAAGGTTTACTTGAGAGTTTACAAGAATAATCTTCTAGATTTTGGAAGGTTTTACACAACAAACTGGAAATGGTTAGAGAAGTTTTCCTGGGAAAAGAAACCCCCAAAGGCTACAATAGCAGCAGAGAGGTATACAATGACCCCCCCACAAAAAAAAAAGAGTCTTACAAATCTCCATTCCAACATGCCAACTCTTGCTACCTCATTTTGAATGAACGATCAATGGATTTTACTTGAATGAAATATATCAACTTTTACTTTACATGCAGCATTTAACTTTTACTTTGAGACTCGCACACATCAGCGTCAGTTTCTCAATGCAGACATATACTTGTTTCTATAGGCGTCCATGGATGACCTGAATCGATTAAATTATGTCAAAACAGTTATGCCATTGAGCTTGACATTCAGGGTTTTGGTCTTGTGCTGCTATTTCAATGAGAAGGCATATATGTACTCAAGACCAATGCCGTCAGTCATCCTCCTTCTCTCCCGGTTGTTTCCTTCCAGGTGAACGAGTGATCGGATGAGGAGGAGGACTTCTTCCTCACACGCAAACACCGACACACAGAGACGTCTCCTCGCAGCGTTGGTTCCTTAGAAGGAGGAGGACAGAGACCTACGATTGTTTCCTGCCTGCGGGAGAATATCAAGGTCAGAGCGTGAAGCTGTCGTTCGTATTCACTGAGAGAGAGAGGGAGAGACGGAGAGAGAGAGCAGTCAAGTAAACGGATGAGATCAGCAACACTGAACAGGAGAACAGCAAGTGTAATAAGTAGATAATTGATCTTCACATCATCATCAGCCCTTATTTTCCTTACCTTTCTACCACTTTTCCCCTTAATAAGTGATCTTCCTTCATTTTCTCTTCAACTTCCCCTTCCTTTCTTTTTACATTTATTCCCACCTTTTCATTTTTCTTACCTTTCCAAATTCTGTCCATTTGAATTGGTTTTTTTTTCCTCTTTGATTTTTGCTTTACTCTTTTTTTTTTTTTTTTTTTTTGCTTCTTCATATCTTATTTTCTTCTCTACTGGTGGCTCGTCTCTCATTTCAGTTTTTGCTTGTTCCTTTTCTCCTCCTTGCCATTTGTTGTCACAATTTATTTCTGTTCTCTGCTTTACAATCCTCATTTCATTTGTTTCTACAGTGGTTTTTTCTTCAGACCCACCATTCAGTCTGTGACGTTTAGTCTTATTTTCCTCCTCAATTATAGTCATTGATTCCTAATTTCCTTCAGTGAATCATTCCTTTCCTGTCAAATGCTTTTGTTGCTGTCTGCCATCCTTTCGGCCATGAATTATCTATTTGTCCTCTGCTTTCACTTTTGTTTACTCTTGTCAGTTCTTTATTCTTTAATTTGTCTGTCGTTGCTCCCTCATGCTTTACTCCCCCCCCCCCCCCCCCCCCCCCCCCCCCACACCAAAAAGAAAAAATCTAATCGGTGCCTCCAAGCAAACACTGTGCTGTCCAATGATTTTTCTTTTCCCCCATGAAGTCCACCAACTGGGAAGAATTTGGATTTTAATTGCTTCCCCATAGATCTCTTCCTCACTGAGAATCTGGGTTAATTGCATTAGAAGAGAAGAGGACGTTCATTGAGTGCTGCTATGCATCCATGTTGGAAGTTATTTAGCTTTTAGAAGTGATACTCTCAATGTTAGGTTGCTCTTTGTGAATTTTTTTTTTTTTTTTTTTAAAGCTTTTAAAGTGCCAGTCATACAAAGTTGTCCTGGCAGAATAGTAGTCGCTGTGTACTCCGTCGGCCTACACGTGTCAGCGTCAGGGGGTCAGGAACACGGTGCTGTTCCCCGACTCGCTGCAGGTTCATGCTGCTACAGCAAAGTTGTTCTGAGCTGAAGTTTAAATGCAGTATAAAAATAAAACCCTGCATCCCCCTCACTGTGTGATCCCTCTCCTCTCCTCTTTATTCATTCTAAACAAGAGCTCAAAAGCCATGGTTATCCCATGCAGATAGACGGGATTCAGTGCGCATATCAGTGCAAGAGTAAGCTGAGCTTTGCTCATCTGCCCTCCTTTCTCCAAACTCTCTCTCTCCACTAAGTGACGGATATGCCCACATTTCGGAACACTATCTGAATTACTTGGAAAGTCACCATTTGTCAGCCACCTCACCAATGTTCAGCTGAATGCCAAAAAACCTTTATTTAATGATATCCAACTGGTGATTTCCACTTGACTGACTCATAAAGTCACACTTGGTGGGCTGAAAGCATCCCACATGCCCCAGTGCCTGTTTATCTGACCTAGTTTTTACTCATCAGGCACTGGTAGAACACCTTCAAACACACAGTCTGACCTTATTATACTTCAGCACTCGTTACTCTTGTGATGTTGAGACTTAAATTTCAGGACTTCATTTGGTAATGCCAATGTAAATTCCTTAGGAATACAGATTATTGCCAGATTGCAGGGTTAAGCTGGATTTGTACACATCACGTGTAATTGTCAGTATTCTGGATTGTATGGAACAGAGGTGATTCTTTGGTGTGGCAATTATGAGTAAAGAAATCTTCATAAATTAGACCTCAGCAGGCTCCAGAGAATCTGGGCCTTGAATTGGGGCACATGCTTATCATTACCAGTTCGCCCAGCGAGCAGCATGAACCAACCCATGAACAACCAACAACTTTTCTCTCCTCCCTCCCATATGTCTCTCATTGTATTTTGTTCCCCTCACATCCTCCTGTCCCCAGTTCCTCTCCAGTCTTCCTTCCTCCCATCTGCCTGAACTGCCGCGCCTAATTCCTTAGTCTGTCTGCTCAATGCTGCTTCGCTTCCTGGCAAACGTGTGCAGCTCTTATGAGCAGACGATAGCAAGAGATGGTGTTAGAGCAACAACATTCCACTGACTGCCTGGAACGCATGACTAGACCACCAGGTGACGTCAGAAACGAGTTAAAAATTATTTGTTTGGGTATCTTAGGGCACTGTCAACGAATACATTTTGATGGGGAAACCGTGAGCTTATAATATAGGCAATCTCCGGCTCCTCGTCATGTGTTTACTCACCATCACCTCAAGACTGCAATAAATAACCCCGGCTCATTTTAAGACCAGCACGCCTGCTTGGTCACAGGTTGTTGTTTTTCATGAGAACTCAAATTACGGCCAATCAATCAGTGACCGCAACCGGTAAACAATCAGTGAATGTGTCTAATTTCAACATAATCAATGATTTACCGTCCTCCCAGTTATTTTTGTCAAATTACCAGGTTTCATTTTGGGTTTTTTCCCAAAATCAACATAAAGACAGACTGATTTATAAGCCAAATAAGAACCAATCTCCTTACAGTATAACATATGCATGTGCGCACGCAAGCAAGCAAGCACACATGGAAACACACACACACACCATCATCTGTAGGAACTGTAATAATGGAATATTGATGTGGTTTGAATATGTCACTCCTCACCATATTGACTGAGTGAAATGCGATTTGCAACGGACTGCTTGTACTACCTTCTAATAAGTTCTGGTAAATTTGATTGGTTGGTGTTTTTGGGGAATTTTGCCTTCGAAGTCACAGATTTGTCCGAAACGATCATTGACATATTTGGACTTAAATGACATCCCGACATTTAGAAGCCCTTTCACAGAATTCTATGTAATCTGACAGATCTATGGAAAGATTACAACAACGTAATTCATAAACATTTTTTTTTTGACTTTTAGGCTTTGGTTGATTAAATCAGTGGTAATCGTGGATTGTTGAAAAATGCAGGTGCAGAGTTTGGATGGAAAAACACAAATTTGCATCAGAGAGTATTGTCTTTATGATATATGATGAACAGTGTTTTTAAAATGCACTTCTCCAACACATTCCCGATTTCCTTGTAGTGACCACTGCAGACCAGGATGCCGCCAGGAGCGGTACTCTCTGGAGATGTTTTGGCACGGTCGTTGAGCCATTAAAACTTAGCCCTTGGTCAAACTCTGGCACTTGAACTTTATGTCAGCTTTTATGACACAAACTTTGAGGAAATAAAGTTCACATGACACATCCCACTCATTAACAGAGGCAGTGAGAGAGAAAACATCAGTGGATCAGCTATTATAACAACGAGGCTCATTGGTGTGTGTCAGTACACATAGGGAGGAAGACTGTATAACTGCACCATTGAACATTGCAATGGAACAACACAAGAGACAAAAGACCCAATTTACATGATGGGGAAGAAAAAATGAACTCGAAAACCTTTAAATTCATGAGGCTCTGCAATAAAAGTTGCATTGTTAGTTCAGCAGTTATATTATGGGAGTGGGTGTGTAGAAACCTTCTCTTCACAGATATGTGAAAGAAATTCAGGGAAACATGCAATGTGCTTGAAACATTGCCCAAAGAAATTGAGTTCAAATAAAAAGAAACCAAACTTGACAGTTGAACAAAAATCTGTTACATCCCACAGTTATGCAGATTATACAAAAACAGGCTGATGAAACTGTAACAGAGATTTTCCTGTATTGCAATTTTTTTATTTTTTTTTGTCTTCATTGCCTCTTCTGATTGAGCTTTGATCTGAAAATGTCTGAATGGTGAGATTCGTGAATAGCTCAACCTCCCACTGCAGCTGTTTTTGAACTTGTCCCAAAACTGTCACCGTGGCTGATGAACAGTAGCTCCAGCCCCGGGGAGGTAAAGGTTGAGAGCGGGATCTCGTCAGCCCCTTTACTCACGAATCCCTCCGTGGCCTACCTACTCCTCCACGTTCGCTCTTCACCCCCCCCTCCACACGGCTGCCAGATTTGTTGGGCCACCGCTCCTTCCTCACACACCATGAGGAAGCTGGAAACCGGGGCTTGTTATTTCCTGGCGCTTGCGTCACTGTCGTTGAGACGGTGATGAACGGTGAAATAGCTCCACCAAATGCTTCCATTTGTGGTTTGATTTGTGTTGCATTGATCTGAATGTGATGTTGGGGCTTTCCTTTTTTTTTTTGTTCGATTTATGTTTTATACAATACGGTTCATGTAGGAGAGAAGCAGTTAATGTCTCATCCTGCTGCAGTATGTTGTTGTGCTGGCATTGAACTATTGTGTGGAAAAAGTGTCTTTAATTGTTCACTATTCCATCGCCGTTAGACTAGATGTTGTCATACATGATTTTTAACGTGGAAATCGATAAGAAAATTACATTTTTGAGTGCATTTTTAAATGCATTGGCTGCGGGACAAAATTCTCTCTCCTGATTAGCTGTGAAATCTGTCAATCTCAGATAGGCACCGCCTCTTTCTCCATTGACTGAACAGGTAGTTTTTCACCAGATATCTCAGCTGAGAGCCGCGATGTGTGATTTGTTGTTAAAGAAAACAGAATCTGTCACTCGGGGAAGAACTTCACATTGATAACAGGTGCACAAATATAATTTTCACCAAATGTACTACAACAGTTGTAGGAAAAATGTGAGCTTTTAAGTTTTTTTAATGTGTAAAAAAGGATTTGTGCACCTGTAATTAAGAATGTGTGAATGTGTTAGTGTGGTGTTGCATTTGTAGACAAAAAATTTATTCTATAAGAACATAAGTCACAGTACACAACTACAATTCAAACCTTTTTCACCAATAATACCTCCATTTGTAGCTCACTAAACATCCTATATATATTCTGTGAATAAAGTATTGACCAACAAGTACATGTATCTGCAGACATTATGGGGAACAGTTTTACCATGCTGAGCTATTGTTGATTATTAATAGAATGTGTTCAATCCAGAGAAGAAATTTCCCCAAGGAGATAAAAAAAAGAAGTATGCGTTCTTTCTTTTTCTTTCTTTCTTTCTTTCTTTCTTTCTTTCTTTCTTTCTTTCTTTCTTTCTTTCTTTCTCCACCGAATCGTTTGATGGATCATTTAATTGGATTTTTGTAGTTGTTAGGTTAAAGTCAATACAGAAAGACAGATAGAAACATACGCTTGAGCTTCAGCGAGATTCGCGCTTCCATTTCCTTTTGTCAGGCCTTTTTAATAACAACGGTCACATTGTGTTTTTTGTGTGAACATTTTTTTCAATACATGTTTATACATCACAAATCCAAAGAATCAGTCTGACATTGTTAATGTTTATAGCATATTGTTCTCTGCCCATGTGTGTGTGTGGTTTCATTACTAAAACAAAAAGCTGCCACTAGAGACCCAACATGAAAACTACATGGTTTTCTGCATTTCTATTGTTTCCGTGTAAACGGACAGCATTTTCAAAATGTTGCTTTGTAAACGCAAAAACGATGCGACTTCACTCAAAACGCTGTTGTACAACCGAGGCCATAGATTCTACATCTCAACTCTATTAACGGTCTCGGACTGGAAGTCCGAGGTTGTGACACAAAGCACAGTAGTTTTCTCGGCCTGCATTGACAGTGTTTAGATAGTTACAGTAAAGAAAGTCTCAATGTATGGATATAATGGATTTTTGGCTTTCAAGTCATATATGTGCCTATAAAGAGTTGCTCTTGGCTGGACTGTCTTCAGAATTGGGTTAAATAAAAGAGACTGCGGCTAATTATTCAGTTGATTGCAGGCGTTCCATTGAAATAAATTGATGATGCCAGTTTACACGTTGGTGTAAAAGGGCTGTTAGTGCTGCACTGACACCCTGCTGGCAGAGTGGGAGGAAAAGAAAAACCTCTCTATACTCTGGCCTCTGAGCGCGAACGTGATTCCTAAATTATTAGCTTTAGTTCAGGCACACAGGAAACAGAAATTAACACTAAACTTGATATTTATTTGTGCCGCGTATCTCACATTGTTAACGGGTGAAACCAGACAGAAAGTGTGACTCCTTTTTAATTAGCTCTGTAAATTGAATCAGTTTTACTTGAGGATTTTATTTCATTGTAATTTAACTTGTAACTATTGGCTTTGGTCATTTACCACCAATTTGGACACAGCTACTCAATCCAGTGTGAAATATCATCAATGGCCCAACTCTGTGGCTGGTAATGCAAATGAACTGCTCTCCTGTGGAGAATTAAACTTATTCGTCACTCCTCTATTGACAGTGTTTATTGTGAATGCTGATTTTCATTGATTTCTAATACTTTTTCATAGTGAATAAACTTTTTTTACTAGAAATTATAATAACATGATAGTGGTTTTCTTTCAACAAAGGATGACTACTTAGGATGAGACAAAAATATAAATGGAGGATCCTTCCTGTGTTCTTCTTTTTGAGTCTAGTTTTCTCCATTCAGGGGCTATACTGGGTTCTATTGAGACAAATTTGGGTCTCGCCACTGCTTTAAAAATGTTGTGCCAAACGAAATGACAAAACTTCTCATGTCATTACACAGAGTAGCAGTTGATGTCTCAAATTAGAATTTTGAAATTCAATGAAACATTTAATATGGAACGAACCAAACAAACTGTGTACCTGTTTACACCTTTCAAGAGAAAGCGCATCGATTTTAAGTTTGTATTTTCGAAAGGTTTCGCATTTATATGGCAACATTTTGAAAACGACGGAAACACGGAATTATGTTATTAGCATAATGAGGCATGAGTTGGCACTTCAGTGTTTCTGCAATGAAACCACAATACGCTATAGATAATAACAATGTTGAGAACACATTCATGTAGACAGAAGACTTGGATTGCGATTCCAGGTGACTTTCAACAAAATAAACCTACCAAGTCCCGGGAGAATATGGACTGGGAGTCGTGACATTCTGGAGGACTCCATTGTTGTTATTGTCCTTCTACCTCAGGCATGTACAGAACAACTATTTAATAACGGCGTTTCTGAAAAATTGTGTTTTCCCATGTTTACACAAAGATGGAGTCACAGCCTTTTCAAAAAGTGACTGCGAGCACCGTTGTGGACACAAACACCCAAAACGCAACAGCTGTTTTCCGCTTTCACTTAGAAATGGCCTAAATCTATTAAAGCTTTTATAGAGTCCAACCGTAGCAGTCTTCTCAGTGAACTACTTGACATACTGTGCAACATTGATTTTATAAACTTGGGAATCCATGTTGAAACTGTTAAGTAAAATAATTATATGCCACTGAAGGATTTTGCTCAAAGTCCACTGCAATTTGATTGTTTGCTGAGTACTGTTAGGAGGTAGCTGTTAGGTGTAGTGAGATGGCAATTGTGTAATCGTCTGACACTCCCAGATAATTGTTGCAAGCTGTTCTTGGTTGCACGACCGTGACATCAGCCGCTCGCAAACCAGCCTCTCTGCCCTTCACAGGAAAAATGACTTTAAGCCACTATGACAAATACTGTACAATTGTCTTTTGAGTCAGTTTACCTGAACAACTTCCGATCACATCCTCATATTGTTCCGTAATAGACATGAATCAGTTAAACATATTAATGGAGTGACACTCTTACTAGTTCTTGATAAAATATTTGCACACTTTGAATGTTCCTTCTAAATTTCTTAAAAATAAAAAAGGAAAGTGCAAAAAAATAAAAAAATACAAAAAATGAAGGTATTAATGGGTTCAAAAGGGACAGATAAAATACAGTGAAGAGAAGGCTTTTTTAAAAAGGTAGGTCATCAACCGTATTTCTGAACTGGGGAGGCAGGCTGCCATTTTATTTGGCACTGATAATTTTTTTTTTAACTTGAGAGAAGTACTGAGTCATTGCACAGCGATAAAATATATAGTATGTATTGTGTTTCGTATTGTGGACAATATTCTTGTTCAGGAGTGATGATTTTGTCTCAGTTTAATCCATGACTGACCTTTGGAACACTTTTGATATTGCGGGATAATATCCACAGTATCTGGAGAGTAAAAGACAAGCAGGCTTTTTTCATTTTTTTTTCTTTTTAAAGGGGGGGAGGGGTCACACAGAGAACGAAAAAAAAAAAAAAACTTTCCTCAGCTTTTTTTTTTTTTTTTTAAACCTGCATTTTATTTCTCACTTACTTTTCAGCTCATTGATAGCCCAAGGCCTTCCTCTGCTGCCAGTCTTTTTTTTTTTTTATACAGAGCCACCTAAGATTTCCACTGTGAAAAAGATTGGAAAAAGTCTGTTGAACGAAAGCATTTTGCTCTCAGTGTTAAACCACAAGGAGTCACCGAGATGCATGTGTGTGCGCGCAATGGGAACAGACGCAGACGGCGCGGCCCACGCAGACTCTCCAGTAGAGTTTTGAGTAACAGTTCCTGTATGTGCAGTTGACAGTGACGATTGGACAGCTGTTTGTTCTCCCTGAGCTGATGTGACTCAGCGCTTCACATTTATCTAACGTGTTAAATACTTCTGTTGTGTCGGGGCTGATGTGTGATGTCTCTTATCTCCTGTTGGCTCAGCTGTGATGCGAAAGCGGGTTCGGGAAAAAAATTAAACATAAGTAAAAGGATGGTATATAACATATCTGGGTCGTTAGTATCTGTACACAGTTAATCGTTAATACTTATGGTTAATGAAAACTTACTGGTTACATAAAATTTCACTTAGTTGTACAAGGAAACTTCTATTATAGCAGCGTCACACAGCAGCTGGACTGTTACTCAGGTATCCAGACATTTATACTAATCATTTTGAACAGGTAGTGCTGTTAATGTGATTCTTAATCAGGTATGATGTTGCTGACACAGGGACTGAAATAATTCAGGATTATAGCCCTGTTCCTTTAAGAGAAAATAAAACTTGTGAAATAATAACTGACCTGAAACGAGAGTTTATGTTAATGCTAAAGCTTCAATAACACCATTAATATATTCAGTCTGTGGACTAGGTACTGCATAGTGGTTTTGTTGCCAATCAGCATATTTATTATGAATGAAGAAAAAAGTGTAGTAAAGCAATTTTGTTGAACAAACAATACTGTGGGAACAGGGCATCCAACTCGTATCCAACTTCGACAAACTACCGTAATCTCTGGACTATAAGCCGCTACTTTACTCACTTTGAACCCTCCGGCTCAAACCTGGCTAATGTATGGATTTTCGCGAGCTTCATGCCACCGACATGTGGGTGATGCATTCAGGTGCATCACGTAATGCTGAACTTTATTTTTTTTTCTTTTGATATTTGGTGGGTGCGGCTTATATTCAGGCCCGGAAATTACAGATTAAAAACAACAGCCTTTTCAAGGGAAAATGAAAAACTTTCGGGGCGTCTTGGGTTTCTGTTTACACGACAGCGGTTTTCTCTGAGCTACTGACAATGGAACAAGGCTCCCAAGGTGCAACTTGTTGAAAATGCTCCGACTCCATCTCTTTGTAAACGGGAGAAAATGCAACTTTTCTGTAATGCTGCCACTGCTCGTGCAGGGTTGTTTACCGTTTCCCTGTAACCGACCCTGCTTACCTGTATGGTTCAGGCTTACGGATGTTTGACCGACAGAGTGTGATCACACTCATATGATGAGTCTTTCTGGTTCTGCAACTCATCTTCTTTAACATTTTCAGGTTGTGGAGCTTCAGTTGTCTTCCGCACATCATGATGTTTCATTAAATCCCGGCAAATCCAGAGGATTTTTACTGTCAATTACACTGAATTAAGTATTTTGTTAAATACAGCAAGGATGAGCACACTCAGCAGAAAAGTGTGACATCAGCCGTTCTCTCGGGACAGTTCTTAAACAGAACGGCTTCATGGGGGCTGGGATTGTGTTAACTACCATCATGAGAGTAATTTGTATCAAATCACTACCGAGGTGTAATGATCCTTTGCAGTTGTCAACAGAAAAATAATATTTTTCCAAACACTGCTCAACACAACAGGTGACCGTTTCGATTATACACTCTTAATTACACTGAAAACTATCTCTGCACGAGATGTACGCTTGTGCAAATCTGTGAGACAATGTGAGGTATAATTGAGATATGCACACGATGAAATATATATGTATTTAGCATTTTTGTTTCTTTTTTATATATTTATTTTTCTTATTTTTGCTCATGTTCTTGTTTTGTGGTCTTGCATCGTATGGAAATCTTGCCTCATCCATCCTTTAGGTTGCTAAATTGAAAACTGTAAAGTTTATAATTGTTGTCCTTGTCTATTTAAATAAAATAAATAAAATGAAACTATGCTAATCCTAAACCTACATACCTGAACCTTTTCAAAGGAAGTGAGTTAGCAAGCGCCAAAAAAAGTAGTTACCAATTATATTATGTTATATACTATGTATTATGCACGTCTAACTGGCATGCACTACTAGTACTTAAAGCAGAGGAAAGTTAATGCTGGAAAAAAAACTTCCTGTCCTCTCTGATAAAAGTTGTGGATTCACTATCACTTTGCTTTTTTTTTTTTTTTCTTAAGTCAGAGAGAGAAAGGGAAGTTTGTCATTATTAAATGATTTATTGTATTTCTTTATTTGTTTTTTTTTTCCTCATGCGACCTCTTAAGGCTCAAAAGGAGGCCTTTATTGAAAGAGGTAACCAATATTTCAGAGCGTCTGAAGTTCTCTGGCAGAACTACCTGTTGTGAGGATGGACGACTCACTAAAGTACAAAACTAAAACCACTCCCTCCTGCCTGGTTTAATAGGACTCTCTCCATGAAGCACTGCGAACCAGGCTGAGACTGAAATGACGATTCACCTCCCAGTGACAGAAAATAGTGCTCTAACTGCAGAGTGGCTTCAAGACAATAAGTCTCTGACTGTCCTCCAGCGAACTGGCCAAAGCCCGGACTTAAACCTTGTGGAGCATCTGTGTGGAGATGGCAGTATGCAGGTGCTTCCTAACCAATCCCAAAGAGCTTGAGGGGATATATTCCAGGAAAGAACAGGATAAAGTGGCCCGATCCAAGAATCTGGCTTGAAGAAACTCCTGGAAAAAGAGTTAAAGGTTCCTCTATGGATTATAGAAATAATGGATAAGTTCATCTGCAGTTTCCACCTATAGCGTTTCACAAGTTGAGCATTCTGTTGACTTTGTTGTTTCTTGAGGGTTTTTCACTAACTGTGGTGTGATTATGTTTTTGACTTTTGCTCCGTGGCCACCAGGTAAGAAATAACTGGAGCTCTCATTTAATTAGTTTTTCTAAATTAATCATGATTGTTCAAACTAAAATTCTGTCAAAGTGTTGCAATACTTATCTATCTATCTATCTGTCTATCTGTTGCGCATGTTGACATCATCGTGATAACTAATAATTCTGCATTATATTGTGCCATTCCACTCATGTATTGCTGCTGCTGCATCAGTCAACCAGTAACTATAGCCAGGGAAGTTGTCTTGCACAGACTTCGAAAATAAATAAGTTAATTCAAAGCAATTCTTCTGTTTTAATTAAAATTACATTGTGTACAAAACTACATATATATATATTTTTAGGCAACTTTTTATTTGCTTTCAGTAAACAATAGAAGACCGAAAAAAGCTCACTATGTTGTTTTTTTTATTTTACTCGACAGTGACGGCTGTAAAAATAAATAAATAAATCAACTCCCATGTTTTATTGATCAAAGGAGCTATTGATAGAGTGCTGTGTTTTCTCCCTCTAATTAACTGATGACATATATTGTGCTGCCAGACAACAACAAAAAAATCCTGCATCATGCAAATATGGAGCACCTTCTCATCCAAGCTCACTCCACCGAAGCTAAATATAGAGCCGTCCCTGTTTCTCCACTCACATCTCTCTGGGGTGTTTTTGATATTTTTGCACTTCAGCATGTTGTTGTGTCTTCTTTTTTTTTTTTTTTTTTTTTCTTCCTAGCCAAAAGCGACTAGATTTACAGCGTTCGGCAAACATAGTGCAGCGTGCCATCAACAAACATCGCTGCCTTCATCAAAGAGAGGGGAAATGGTGCGGTCGTATTTCACTGACTGACAGCATTGTGAATTTTTAATGGAATATTGTATGCGTGTTTTTCAGAAGTTAATCAGATGTGACGAGAGTTTCGCAAGCACCTCTGGTTGTAGTTTGTTATTGACATCGATCGGATCTCATGTCAGGGAACTTTGTTGAACGAGATGCGATTTTCAAATCAGCCTCTAACCCACCTCATTACGTATTTTGGTAAAGAGCATCTAATTTCCTGTTGTGTACTGATTGGGCTTGTGAAGAATGGCATTATCCATGTATTTATGTAATTCTTATAAATCCGTCATCTGGAGCCACAGTTATCTTGAGGTCACGGTGGGTTGTGCCATGATGAGTACAAAGAAATGGATGTGAATAATTCACGAAGATCTCAAATCCACACACAGACCACAGCATTATGCACAACGTTCTAACAGTAGGATGGTCGCCCCGTTTGCCTTCCAAGCTGTGCTTATTCTAGATCCAACAAAACACAGGAATCGTTCTTCAAAGATTTTACTTCAAACCGAGATGACAGTGCCGTTGCTCCTGATTTGTCGGCTGTAAATCACAATGTGACTCTCTTGTTTCACCACATCTCAAAGTTGCTCTAAGATCTATCGACAGTGGAGGGTGTGTGAGTTTAGCAAACGGTTAGGGTCTGCTGAAAGGTGGACATTTT
Source organism: Lipophrys pholis (assembly GCF_963383615.2). Lineage (NCBI taxonomy): Eukaryota > Metazoa > Chordata > Actinopteri > Blenniiformes > Blenniidae > Lipophrys > Lipophrys pholis. Next base: position 6,354,064 of record NC_137633.1, read on the forward strand.
CATTGGTGGAGCAGAAGTGCTTTTTTTTTTTTGAAAAAACACAGAAGCATAGGCGAACCAACTATGAGAACACAGAGACGATGCCCAACCCATAGCATAGCCACAGAGTGTTGATGATGACACACTCAAGCACAGGTGAAACACATCAGGGCCGGCAACAGCAATCAGACACAAGCAGGGGAAGTCAAGGAGCCTGAAACGAGAGGCAGAGTCAGAATGTCCCAAAAAATACAAGAAACAGAAACATGACACAAACACATGAAGATGTTCAGTAAAACTGCTTTTTGAGTCATCTCATGAGATCCTGTTGTTCTAAAATGCAGGCTCATGCAAATTGATTGCGCTTCTGGTTTGTGTACGTTTTGAGTTTGAGCAACAGAATAATGCCATAAGTGACATTACACACAAACGGCAGTATTAAAATGAGGGCTTTGCATGCATTAGATCCCGTTCATACAAGAATGATCTGCTTTAAATGACATTGTTCCTCTGTTCGTTTGCTGCCATTTGAGATGGAGTGATTAGAGCCCTGATCCCTCTTGTCACCAAGTCTAATGTGACGCCATGAGGCTCGACGTGTCGGTGGAAGGAGCTATGACACATTTTGAAGCACTGGAGCAAATAAAATATGGCTGGAACAAGACAGAAGAAAATATGGGAAATGTGTTATAAAGTCAAAGTAAAACCAAAGAACCTCCAAGGAGTACAATAGTTTTGCATTATAATCCTTAAAAAAAGCCAAATTCTGAGCCAAACCGCAGAGTGTTTACATCAAAGTTAGAGGTAATCATAAACAACACAAACACAAATCACATTGTGCACTGTTAAAATGAAAACTGGTATTTTGCACCATTTGGAACACAAACATTCCATATTCTTGAATACCAACGTGCTAAATCAGTAGTGTATGTTATTGGTGGAGAACACAATATTCAGTGTGCTCTGTCATGAGATCAGATTCCTCAAAATGTGCAATAAACCTACCTTCCATGAGGCAGACTACGGTGTGTTATCCTGGAATAAATAGCCATGAAAAGATGGCACAATGTGCTCATAAAGGGATGTTAGTAACAATGCTTAGGGACTGTGAGGTTCCAGTGATGCTCAGAATTCACTGATAAAAAAAAATAAAAAATCTCCCACAGCAGGTTGAGCGATGGATACAAGGCAGGATGGATCTATGCTGCCATGTTGTCTCCACCAAAATTCGGAGCCCAATCTTAACATGGAATGAGAAATGGACGCCACTCTGTTGGGCCGTTTTGGTAAGTCCGTGGGAATTGGAGCGGCAGTTTCCCGACGACAGAAAGTGACACTCATTGTGATCGACTGCCGCTATAGTCCATCTTCTTCAAGGTTTATTGTGCTGTTTGCTCACAGATCGATTTCTGTTCACCTTGACTGTAGTTGGCTACAACCAAAGTGCGCAGCCGAATGGTTCTTTGACTTCTTGTTTCTGTCATCTCCACTCAGTCTGATCAGTCTCCCTGACATCAATATGGGGTTTGTAGTAATGAGCTGGTGAATGAGTGTTTTTCAGACTTATGACTATGTTTGAAATAAAACTGACTGAAAATCCAAGTCTTACTTGGTCTATCACTATACTGTTGGGATGTAGACAACTCTTGGCTATTTTTTTTGTGGAAAGACATATTGCCTGACTTAAATCTCCTCTAAAGTGGCCGACTTCTAGTTTTTGCTAATGGATGCTATAACATCCACCATATTTGGCCATTAGGAAACTAAAATCAGAACACAATAAATTTGGAATAAGGCGTTACAATATATACTGATTGGCACTGGTATTGTCCTTTATTAATGAAGTGGAAAACTAAAAAAAATGTTTTTTTCTGATTTCACCTCACTTTATTATTCTGTAACTCATGATAATCCTTTTTTTTTTTTTACTTTACCTTCCGCAAGTACTTAAGTCTATGAATCAATCCCAACTCAAAATTGATATTATCCATCATTTTCAGAATTGTGCAATAACTTGTATCCCAGTGTAATTCACACTGGAGTGGTGTCAGTTTGAACTCCATGTCCACATTTCGACGTTTTTGACTGGGTTTTTTGTTCTGGAAGTGTAATTTTTACCTCGCATATCTTTCCCTCCTTCACGTCCATTACAGGCCATATCCTGTAATTGCCCGCTGATTAAAATCCCATCTGGAACAATGACCTAAATTGCAGAGGAGTACAGTGAATTATTCAATTTTTTTCACGCTGGAATGCAAATCAGGCAAATCAGGGCAGGTTTTGAGAAGGAACTTTTCAACTTGACTGCTTAAAACTTCCACATAAAACATGTTTAGGAGACTACTGACAGGAGCCCCCTGCAGCCCTAAATTGTATAAAGGAGTTAAGCAAGAAGGATGGATGTGTGAGTTTGTCAATACTTTTGTTTCATATACACACAGAAAGAAAGTACTTTAAGGTCATCAAATATACTGTCGTTACCATTGTTGGAAGTGCTTGAGAAAATAGGACACGCTACATACAGCACCATCTCTGCTCAAGGCTGAGACGATTTTCTTCTCCTTTTTAAACTTGTTAAAAAAACAGAAGCTGTCATAATGTTTGCAGACGTTGTTTCTCAGAGAACTCATTGAATCCCAAGTTGATCCTATACATGACACAGCAACCGCCACAATCTGACTGTCTAAAGGTGTGTGTGTGTGTGTGTGTGTGTGTGTGTGTGTGTGTGTGTGTGTGTGTGTGTGTGTGTGTGTGTGTGTGTGTGTGTGTGTGTGTGTGTGTGTGTGTGTGTGTGTGTGTGTGTGTGTGTGTGTGTGTGTGTGTGTGTGTGTGTGTGTGTGGGAATGAGTGTGTATGGTACTCATCGTGTAAATTGAGATAAGAGAAGACCAGTTCATTTGGAAAAGTACACATTAAATTTCCCTTTCCGACATGCAGTGAAAACATCTTTAAACAGTTTTATTCCTTTTGTATTTTGGGGATTTATCGGAAATACAAACAAAAACGATCCAGTGGAAACATCGACTTCCAGACACCAGAACATGAGCAAAGTAATGCAACAAATGAAGTCACTGTTACTGGATTCTGCTCATATCCATAACCAAGCCTCGGGTTAATGCCTGTTCTGCCTCCAGCTACATATAAAGTTCTCAGAGAGTGTCGTGGGTGTATTCCGAGCCTATAGATTCACAGAAGAAAAAGTTCTGTACAATACAATTTGACAGCGCAGTGCACGTTTTATTTGAAAAAGTGAAGTCTGTCATGCTGAAACATAATAACCAGGTATTACCAACAGAGTCTATGATTTTTAATGGCTTCCTCGCAGTTAAGTTGTTGCCATACTCCACTTTATGCAGCCTACACTTTAGTGCAGAGTGACAAGGTAGACGTACAAAAGGCTCATGTACCCTTATTAATATTCTACATCTCGTTGTAGAACACTCAGAAATGATGATTTGCTTTTATTTTCAGTGGAAGACGGCATACACTGAACGCCTATACGGACACAGGGCTGTGACATTCAAGGCAGATAATTCCCGTTATGTCCTCCTTGCATGTTCTCACTTAATTGCAAAATAAAGCACAGACATCCCATAATAATGTGAGCTGTGTCACATTTGTAAATCACACCTCATTTTCAAGACTTAAAATACTGGGTAAAAAAAAGAGAGAGAGAGAGAGAAATATGTTACCCTCATCAAAGAAAGTCCTTTTTATTTCAGTGCAGTGTTAAAAAGGGTGGAGGGTTTTTCTATTGTTTACAGACATGCACGTCAAAGTGTCCCAAATCCCCTCGTCATCTGTGATTAACCCCGACAGGAAGGGGAATGTGGTGCCTTGCTGTCAGATGTAAAACACTTCAGGCCAGGACCGCAAAACTACTTGCAGTGAATCCATCCATTACTCAACTTACATTTGATCCATAAATGTGACAGGACATAACCTTAATTATATGCTTTTTTTTTTTTTTTTTTCAATAATGGACAATAAATGGCCTTTTACTTAATTGAGTTTTTGATAATAAAAATGTCTTTACGTTAATGGAACTCTGCCTCACTGACAAATCTATGCAACTGTTCTGTGCGAAGGATATTAAACATATCCTGTTTATGCACAGCTGTTTGAGTGCTACACTGTAGAATATTCCCAATTAGATTATTCTAATTTATTGTGATGCTTTTGCAGGTTCGAACTAGTATTGAATTATTACAACAAGAGTCTGTGTAAAGTAGCACAACTTGAGGCCTGCACTCAAAATTTGCTATCTAATATAAACCAGCGCACATAATCTCACATTAAATGTTGTGAAGAAAAGTTTGCACTCAAGGGCACGGTGAAATTAAAGACTCACGGGTCTGTTAAAAGTAATGCAGACTTTTGGGGTCACTTGTTATATCTCGGCACGCTTAAGGAATTTGCTAAAAAAAAAAAAACAGTTTCCTTTAAAAAAAATTATATTTTCCTTGGTGGTTTGGCGGGCCGGGTTGGAGCTTCTTGCCAGCCAGTTTTGGTCCACGGGCCTTATGTCCGCCACCTCTGCTGTAGACACTTTATATTCTGTTAATTATATTACAGTTTTATCCTCTTCCCACTCTTTAAATCCCAAAGGGAAATTGCTTGAAGGTCATTGCAGATTATTCCAAGCATAGAAATGGTATTCAGCAAAAAAAAAAAAAAAAAACAGCTTAATTTTGTGTCTTCGCCCGAGTCTTAGATCACATCTCAAACGGTAAGGTGCTGCAGTGCCGAGCCAAGCCGTAAAACCGGGAAATAACCTTATAAATCCACGTGTGTTTCTCACTTGTCCTGATGTGCATGAGATCTTCAGTAAATATATTGGGCCACATGTGATTTCTAAAGCTCATATGTATATTAAAAGAGGTGGTAAAAGCAGACAACAGAGGCTGTACTTCTCATCTATGTTTTCTCCCTAAAGACATGTTAAGTCACCTCACTGAGATTGATTCTAACATGTGATGAGACAAGCAAGAATATATGATGGCGGCACCTTTTTGTATTTTCTCACAGGCTCAAGCGTACCCAATCCATCTGTTAGTGGAAATAGTTTTCCATGTTCCCATCATTTAAAAAAAAAACAAAAACTAACAAACATTGAAATGTATTGTTGTTTGACAGATGCTCTCCCTTTTAATGCAGTCGCTATTGCAAGAAGAAAAGCAAACAAAAAAAAGCCGTGTGTTTAGAAATAGAGAGAGGTTGCACAGTATTCATAGGGCAGCGCCTGATCTTTTAAAATGCCATCTTTTGTCATCGGGGAATGACCCTCCGCCAGAGACGAGCAATTTTCACAGCTGCACCGCCACCTACGAACGCAACCTGTCCTCCTGAAGCTGCTCCGAACATTTACCGGGATAGGGGTGAAAATAGAGTAAAACAAATTCCCAGCCAGCAGATCTTTTGCAAAGGAAAACGGGTATTGCTCTGTGTAAATGCGGCTGATGATTATAGTGTCCTATCAAGCTTATTTTCGGAGCCCGTTTCGGGTGTAATCCAGCTTACCATAAAGATCCTGCACAACAGACGCGAGCTACAACCTGACAGCCGACAAACACTGGCTTGAGGCCTCGGCGCTTTATGTAAGTGGCTCGTCAAAATATTCACGCGGAACAACAACAAAGATTTTTGGAATTTGAAATGTGTTGTTACCCCCGCATACATAATGGGCATACATACATATTCCATCTTGTGTACGCCACTGCGGGGCTCAACTTACACTCAATTACTGTATGTGGCTTCATCATATATCTTGCATGTAAATGAGGCTATAAATACCCCGACTCGTCTCTCAGACGCATCAGCCTGGCGGAGTGGTAACAGTTTGCTGTCTTTTCCACTGTCGCCATCTTATGCCACAGGGGGTAAAAATTGTTGGGTTTTGTTAATGCATGCACTCGCATATGTATTGCCCTGCAGTGAGTGCAAATAGAGAAGTGAAGTTTAGACTTGTGGAGATGATTTAAATAAAAAAAAAAAAAAAAAACATTTCTGTAAATTCTCTTCACCCAAACAAAGGAATGATCAAGATTTGCCGTCATGCTATTGGGCCCAGTCGACGATCGGGACGTGTTCAACCAGCCAATATTTGGATTATTTGCAACGTAATTGCTTACAGTAAATGTAGTAACCTACTTTAAGTATATTCTGCCAGGAGAGAGATGTTTGCGTGCCATGTGACAACAGCTGTCATTGTCACCTAATTTTAGCAAGTGGATTGTATTTGATGTAGGTCACATGAAATGTAACGTTGCCCAGGTAAACTAGATCGCTTTCCGAACAAACGTTCGCCCAGCGGACTATTATTCCCAGATGACAATGGCTGTGTACATTAGCCTAATTTTAACATACTTCACTTTAAGGACACAGCTCACCTATCAATTATAACCAATGTAAAATAACCTACTTCACATACATGCACATCATACATTCAGTTGATCACAAACAACATTTTAATTTTTATCGGCGTTTTATCGGAAATGATTTGTTAAACATCTGTAATAAGAATCAACAATTTATCAAATGTGCTTGTATGAATTACAGTCCGGGATAATAATAACTAACATTTGAAATTAAGATGCAAGTCCAGGTGAGTTGGGCTCAATGAAACTCATTGAAGAGACACAGAACTAAGTTTCTTTGTATTAATTCAATAACATAAAAGTTCTTGTAAGGAAAATACATGTACAACGTCAAAAAAAGTTAGCTTTGAATTTTGTTTTGCATTTATAGTGTTTACAAACCATTTCCATGTTAATTACAGAGTCAGCTGATATTTTAATTGGGTTACATTAACCTACAAACCTACTTGGCTTCACTCCGAGGTGACAACAACAGGCAACATTAACTAAGTTCAGAAAAATAAGTATAGACAGAACATATCTAACTTAAGAAAGCCTCCTTTATGTACAGTCTGGGAAAACGATTTGATTCCCTAAAGAGAAATAGTTAGATTTTTAAAGGTTATTACTATAAGTACCATAAGCTAATTGATTATAACAACTATTAAAATCAACCCATTTAATCATATATAGGATATTATCCAGATATCGCTCTACCTATGGATAATAACACGTTTTATCTACGCTATGTACATACATAAGTGGTTTGCCTTGTTGGGAAATTTGAACTTATTACTGCTATTGTATATGAAAATGTTCATCATATACACAGGGTGAGACGGGGATCGAACAGTGAACCTGACGATTAGAACACGACATCCCAATGGAGACGCAGCTGTAGCCCATTTACGGGAAATGTTAGATTATAGAATAGGACACAGAATAGGACTTCTAATTTGTAGGGCATCAGGATTTTTGTAGCCATTACTTGTTTCTATTAACACATTTGGAAATATTCTACTAAAAGAAATAGTTGTGGGAATTTACTGCTAATGTCAAAAGAAATGGCTGTTTTCATCAAACTGATTAGTATTTCATTTTTATTCATTTCCTTCCTCAGTTTTTGATAAATTACGCCGTAACCACTTAGCCTCTCCCCACACAAGCTGCTTTACTGTGGAGCCCTCGATCTTCTGGGTTTCTTTTCTGGAGGAGGCCAGTTGCAACCGTATCGGCATCACAATGACGATTAAGCGGCCGGTGGTTGGAGGCAGGGTAACACTAATTCCTCTCGAGCTGATTTTGCTCAAACACATATGAATTATGTAGCCAAAGGAGCTGCCGAGACAATCTGCAAGCTGCAGAGTGTTGTAGAGCTAAAGATAGAGCCAACAGCGGGTCAAGTTTTCCTCCCCTGCACTGAGCCTACAGTGTTGTAACAACACAGCAGGTTCAGTCCAGGGAAGGCTTTAAAAAGCTGTAAGAGCATGTTTAATGGGTTGTCATCACTCTTTCCCAACACATATTGTGTGCTCATAGCAATGTAACACGGATGGCATGTACATCTGCAAGAAGTGAGAGGAGTGATCTCTATTTTTAAAACATGTATGGCACAGTTGGCCGGCGGCACTGGCAAAATAGCTGTGTAAGTGGGTGAGACAATATGTGAGCGTATGAACTCAAGTGTCGGTTTTTGATTGTGAGAAGAGGAAGTGGCACAACGTGTCTTCAAACTTTCCGAAAGTTTTACGTAACTTTTTCTATCCAGGGCAGAGGGCAGGGCCACATGCTCTTGGGTGCACAGCGTCTTCTCCGGGATGGCTGGTGAATCTTAAGACTCCATTTTCCATCGTGCAACATGTTGTTCTTGCACAAGGCTGGTGCTTTCATGTCTCTACGCGGAGCATTGTGTAACAGTGTAAGGTGACTTGAGAGAGCCTCTTTGAAGATCTCACTCATTTGCATTCAAAGGGACAGCTCCAGTCCAACCGCCCAGCGTGGGGATCAAAACGTTGCCAACAGCAGGGCCAAGGGACGTGATCAGCATTTCCTCTGTCGACGACACCTCATTTGCAGCTCAGGTGTCATGTGCAAATCCCTTCAGATAGATAATGTCATGGAATACTCTGCAACCTGTCATGTTGTGATGACAGGTCTGTTTGCAGAGAGAGATTGAATTTGATTTAGAAGGACAATACGGCAGCTCTTTGATGATCCCCATCCAGGTGGTGGTAATGCTAAAGAGTATGTATGTAGGCTGCGCACAGACTTTTCAAAGACAAGACAAAGTCAGCTGAAACTCTCAGGGACTTATGGATTTCCTAATTTCTCAAACGTCTGTTAAGGACCCGTCTGACTCATACTGTGAGCTCTGAGCGAAAGTTAAAGAGGCACTTCTGATGTTTTTACATGTCAAAATGATTTAGCATTCACTGGCGGTACAATTAAACCAGGGGAAAAAAGGGTTGTACAATGGCCTCTGTAGTTCAGAAGGAGCTTTGTTAAGCTTGGGGAAAGTTATTCAAGTTTTACCAAAGTTTCACTTGAGATGAGCATTGGATTAGAGAATAGAGGTCAAGATCTACCCTCCCTCCTTTTGGATATTCTTGGTCTGGCAACTCAGTGGTATTGATATAGCTCATCATGGTGAGGTTGAACTGCTCTGAATCCTTGTCACACATTCATGGTACAAATAAGAAAAAACCTGTCGATTTTGTAAATGTGTTGGCATCTAAAAAAATCTATGGAAATGTCCACCTGTTTACTTTACTGTTTACCACTCTTAACCATATAGTGCCACTTCAATATAATGACTGGTAATGTCACAAGAGAAACAATGTGCAAAATTAGGCTTTCCATTAGAAGCTATTTAGATGTACCTTATGTTAACAACATGTCCACTGTCATAATGGTACACATCCGGAACCAACAAATAGTTCTTGTGGCTCAAGATTTTTATGAATATTGAGGTGGTTTTGATCAACTTTTCCATTCATGCACTTAACAGATTGATTAGCATGCTTCGGATTGAAATACCTTAATTTCACCTTTCGTTAGATACCTATGGCGTTGTCATTATGACCGTGTTTTTCTACTAAGCTGTTTTATTGTGCTGTGAGTTTCAAACAACTGATGATTTGTACAATACTGATCATTTTAGCTAATGAAGGCCAGCAGCAGAGTTCTTGTACATCTGTTTCACCATCGTAAACAGACTGCATCAGTTTGAGTTGTACTTGACTGTACAGGTCAACAAGTGAATAATTACCCAAATGGGAGCCTCCTCAAAGGAAAATCAAGTAACTTGGGGTTAATTAGGTCATGCAAATGTTTTGATCAGGAACAATAACCAACTGTAACCTTCACAATTCTTAACTGAAGAGAAAAGGAAAGCTTTAGTAAATTAACATAGGAAATTAGCCACGGGTAAATCTGAAGTGGTCATGGACGCTCCACATTGTCTCTATGTAAATGCTTCAAATGATAAGGGTATTCTGAAAAACCCAATTTGCATTTGTCAGTTTATAATGACTTGAGTCATGCTACCGTGATTTGGCAAGGTGACACCTGAAAAAAAGGTAGATCTGTATTGTTTATTTATTTAAGCAAGGCCACCAGCTAAACAATTGGGGAAAAAAAGTGATACGCTAAACCAGGGGTGCTTACACTTTTTCAGCATGCGAGCTACTTATAAAACGACCAAGTCAAAAAGATCTATCTACGTCAAAAATGCAAAACTTATATTTATTTTGGAATATATTGATAATTCTTTATATGTACAATGTGTGTTGATGTACCTTGCGTAACAGCATGAGCCCGTATTCCACAACACAACATAACTAACGATCATAATCACTGTACTTCTGCTGGAGCGCTTTGATCGAATATAATATTTCTGCCTTGTCTTTAAAGTCTTGGAACAATGAGTTAGCTGCTTCAACGAATGCCTCTTTTACCATCTCTCCATCTTGGAATGACTTCTTGTTCTGAACAATGAGGTGACTCACCCGGAACGATACTTCGGTGGCGGCTTTTGCTTTTGAAGTTGGCTGTGAGAAAAATGACTGCTGTCCAGACAATTGGCATTTTAGTTCCTTCACCTTTCTCTATCTCAGGTCAATATTGTTGTTATTGTTCATCTACTCACACAAGCGTAGAAAAACTATTTACTACGGCCGTGGCGCGAATGCACAACAGCAGCACATTCTCCATACGCATGGAGATGGAAGCCCGAGCACTTTTTAAAAAAATGTTCCACCTCGGGAGCCATTTTCAAAAAATTGCATTTTCAGTGGCTCCCAACGGACTCCAAAATGTTGTGAAATTGTGCCACTATCACTAGAAAATGTAGTTGTTTAAACAGAGTATACAGTCGGTTTCAATCGTGGAACACTTTTATTATTCTGACATGTTTTCTTATGGAAATGGAAATGATTGGAATCCTGCCTCGGTAAAAGAATGATGTCAATTTTATTTCACAAGGCAAAACATTGATCTCTGCTGGATAGCACGTGAGCAGCTAAGATGATTTGTGTTACTGTTACTAGCCATAAACATGTTCCGTCCTTAACCGGGAATTATTTTGAGAGAACCTAAATACTTGGAGAAATTCAGATTATTTACATTTTGGTGAATTTGCACCCCCCCCCCCCCCCCCCCCAGACTTCATTTCCCCTGAAAGTAATGACAGTTTACTGTTGGATCTGGGCCCACTACTACCTTCCCCTTCCTTAATTTAAATACACGTTTCTCCAGAGGAAGCCAGAGATCTTGGCTCTTTCTCCCCTGCAGAAGTCCACTTCTTGCTTTGGTGAGTGACCAGATGTAAACTCAGCGGCTCTGATCGGATGATTAACTTTTGATTTGTCTGATGTGCTGCAGAGGGCAGCCCAACTCACGTGTTCTCCCCGCTGGCTTCACATGCCGCACTCATGGCATCATTTCGCTTGATTTGGCCTGATTGATGATCCTTTACAGGGTTTTCGAAAGAACCTCATGTGCTTTTATGTATTTATTTATTTTCGTTATTTAACATTCAAAGTAGGATTAAAGCAGCATAGCACCACAGCGAGGTGGGTGAAAGTAGGAACACCGTGTCCGTGCGCTTTTAGAGAATTCATCATACAGCATGCAGAGTTTCACCGTGTTACGTCAACCGCAATCCAAAGTGGCAGCCCACTGATGACCTACGCGACACATATTCACGGAAACGCAGCTCCTCAGTTGCAAGTTGTGAAATCGGAACCGTCTGAATTCGCGGTGAACTCTCCCAACTTTACGCTTGTTTGCACTTGAACAATGGTGGAGCCCACCGAGAGGCAGCGTGGGCACTCGTGCTGTTGTAGGTGGGTTTACCGCGGGAGATGTGGAACGTCGTTCGCAGGCGCTGGAATCTCATTAGGCTTTTTTTTTTTTTTTTGTGATGCCAGAGTGAAAGCAGAGGTGTACTTGGCAACACCTAACCGGGAGTCGGGGAAATCTCTGAGGCTTAGTAACACCTCGCATTGCAGAAAGAGCTTGTCAATGGGATTTAGGGAGGATATTCTGCAGCTTGTCACTGTGACAGAGGCAGAAATCACATGACAACATGGCCCAGTATATTGTGTTTTTTTGTGTTTTTTTTTTTTTTTTTCTTAAACCTATTCAACCTGAGTATAATTTTTAGGTGACAGTTCCAAGTGAAGCCTGGAGCGTTCCTGTGAGTGACAGGTTGTCTCTCACTCTCAGAAGCGACAGTGTGTTACAGCCAGTGTTTTACAAGGTTGTTTTTTTTCTTCCATGAGCAACAATTGAATCACTTATCAAGTAAAACGATTGAGTCTAATTTAGTCATGGCAGGAAAGACCAATCCGACCATTTGGAGTGAACTGCGTAAGTCTTTGTACGAAAAGATGATCAAGGTCAGATGTTACAATGTTGAACCTGACTCAAACAATGCTTTGAGTGGGGTTTTTTTTCTCTCTCTATCCTCTCAACATTATGTGGGCGAGAGTCCAATCAATAGATAAACACTAGATCTGTGGGTTGGAGCTGCCTTGACTCGATCTGCTGATGTGAACAACTCCCCGCAGACAAGAGATCTCTGAAGACTTGTTATCAAGAATCGTTGGTTTTGCACCAAGGAAAGACAAAGTCATCTATAAGTGTTTAGTATTTCCACAGTCAGACAAACAATCTATAAATGGAGACAGTTTTACATCTGTGTTTCTCCCGTTGGATAATACATTCGAGGCGTGCGAACCTAACTCAGTGGCCGCTGTCAATTCTTTGACTATAGAAAGAAGGAAAGTCTTGTTGCACATGTCGAGGCAAGATTTATGACGATCTCTCGAGGTTTTAGTAATTATCAGAAGAAAAGTGAAAATAGCAAGTCTACTAATCAGGCTCGGGTGTGTAGTTTGCGAGCATGAAAAAAGACATTAGAAGCGCAGAAGTGACATGTTTATACCACATCGAGCCGAGAAGCATCATTTCAGCACTGGTTAAAGACTCTTATCCCAGAAGACTAGATTTCACTATAGATTGTTCAGCTTTAAAATCCATGAAGACACGCCAGTAGATATATTCTCACTGCTGCTACGGCATAAGTAAATTAGGAATTCTACTAATAACAAATATGCATGTGATGTCCGAATTTGACTTTTTCCGTGAAGGACCATTTTGCTATTCACGTCATGTTTATCCTACTCTGATAGTCTCTGACAGTCTGGTTTTTTTAACAAGTGTGCTACAATATGTCATTGAAATAGTTCTTCTTACCGTTTAAAAGAATGCGTGTTATTGATAAGAAGAAAAACAAAACACCCACCTAACCTACTGATATGTACCCACTTGTTTTTGTGACTTTGTAGAGACTGCCACTATTTTAAAGTCTGACTAATGTGTCCCAATCCACACAAATGTCTTTGGGAGAAGGTAAAATCTCATCACATCCAGCTATAAGAGAGGGGAACATTGCAAATGGTTGTAAAGAGACAGGCAAATCTTCCCTCAGGACACACTGAGTTAAGTACATTGTGTTTGTCTTGAGACTTGGCTAAAGGTCAGAACATGTTTTATCACCATTTAATGGAAAAACAGGTCATTCTTTTTGCAGCTGTAATTTAACTTGTGTTGACCAAAGTTTTCTAAGGAGGGACAAAGCCTAACCTTTTCTATTTTTGCTTTCTTTCAAAGATGGAATCATTGTTATTATTTTTCATTAGAAAAAGGTTGAAGTGATCCTTGAAAACAGCTGAGTACAAACTGTTTTTCAGAGGAATACTCAGTGCCGGTATTATGGCCTAAAAATGAGATTCGTATGAAAACAAAATGTTTTTTTTAATGGTTTTTTTTTTAATTATTATTGTGATTATTTTTCCCCAGGTAAAGCTTTACTGTATCAAAATATGTTTCTGCTAGAAACCAAAAACTGTAAACCAGCGGTGTCAAACATAAGGCCCGTGGTACAGAACCACCAAGCAAATGGTGAAAATTTCAAGAAAACAACAGAAACAACACAGCACTGAAACCTGAACTGAGACACTGGTGATGCTGTCATGAAATCTACCTACCTTGTTGTGAGCCAACTCGTATTAGTTTCAAAGCCGCGCTGCCAGGGTGAGTTTGTAAAAACATGCATCATGTAACAGCAAGTTCTCTGGACATTTCACCGTATTTTGTCATTAAAAATTGACTTCTTGTTGAGATTGTAGTCATTTTCTGTAGTTATTCTTTGCCATTTGTGAAAATATAGACACCTTTATCATGTATCTGCTCCACAACAAAGAAAAACTTAAGTTTTAAATTAAAGGTTATCTTGGCACTATTTTACCGATCCAGCCCACTCAAGAAGAAATTGGGCTGCGTGTGGTCCCCTGAACAACAATGTGTTTGACTCCCATGTTCTAAACTATCTGCTAAAAAAAACAGATTCTCGGTTTTGGACATGACAGATGTCCTTGTGCAGTTCACCTTACATTACAGATATGATGTGAAATCACAAGGGCATGCAGACTCATGATGGAGTAAGAGGTATGGGGCGTCACGTTTCAGCCACTTCACTTTCCAAATGAAAGATATTTGCATATTTATGAAGTCTGGGAAGGATTTTTAATGAGGCTAATTGAATATACATTTAGCTGGGGACAAACCGGTCAGACAATACTCAAAGTGTTGTACTTTATATATATGTTGTAACATGTTTCCCTTATTAGATAGTCACTGTGGAAACAGATAGGAAAGGAAATGAGGGAATCGAAATCACACATTAGATGGCAGAGTAAAAAGACTATTCACGCAGCAATTCACGCTCAGGCTGCAGAGCGTCGTCTCTAGTTGAAATATCTCCCTGACTCCATGCGTGGCTCTGAATAATAAAGTCACTTTCTAGTGGTACCTATATATACACATATATACTGTATAGATATGTATATCTATCAGCAAATCTTCTTGAAAACATTGTACAATTCAGTCTGGATCCGCCACTAGAGTTTCCAACTCTTTCACATGGTCACTCTTGTCCTTTTTCGTCAGATCTTTTCTCTTTAACATTTGCAGGAAAATTAAAAGCATTTTTTATTTTATTTTTTCTTCCGTTGACTGCGGCCTTCAGCCGAGCTTAGAGCATTAATGTCTCACTGGATTACCTGCTCCGTGCAGATTGACCAAATGTAGGGCACCCTGCAGTACCAACTTTTAGATTACTGAAAATAAAGTTGAAATAAGGTTCAGAATGGTCCAAACCAGAAGTCAAGTTTTGCAATTCACTTGACTTATTCATGTAATGTTGACCCATACAAGTAAGATATACTGTGAAAAGAATGTAATGGGTACTCCAGTTTATTGGCATCATGTTTTTAAGAGAAACATCTAAGGGTGGCCATTCTTAACCATTTATTTTCTGTAATCCTCGACCGCTGTGCCACAGCGCCTTTTATTCGGTATCACGCAAACACTATTTAATTCAGTGTTTTTCAGCAGCTGCCATAGGATTGCAGTTTTTTTGGAGGATTTTTTTTTACTACATTTTTTTGGGCTCACCCTGTGGAGTTTGCCTCATTTAGTGTTCTCTTCCAACCATCTGATTTGGCAAAGGTAGAAGTCTGGCAGATGCACATCTTAAGAAAGAGCGTTGTTTTCATGGAGAGATGTATTGTTCTGTAAAGGCACTACTAATTGCGGTGGGACTTTGAAATTGCTTTTGTTTATTCACACCGGACGCCGCAGCCTGGAGCCAGAGTACACCGTTTTTACCAAAATAAATATTATGAGCCCTTGTGTCTACCTCCTTTCTCCCTCTCTTCCCCTCTTCCTCTGTGCTTTTATCTTATCTCATTAGGATGAGATGCAGCATTGGGTTCCAGGACTCCATGTGCTCTGACATGGTCGCAGAATTTTAATGAGGGGATGTATTCATGCTGTGTTATTACACCACCGGTCGCCATTTCCTCCCTTGCTAAAGCTGACAGATTTTGTCAGAATTCGTCCTTTGAAACTTCATCTTAGGTCACCCCGAATGTGAATCTCGCACAGTTTGACCTGAACAAGCTGCTTTATGTCCGCTCTTACATAGACTTTAAGACCATTTAATTCTGCAAGTTATTTGAGGGACACAAATGCCACATCGCGAGTTGTTTTTGCCTCGTTACTCTTGCATTTCATTGGGTTGTCTGAATGTTTGCAGCTGCCAGCAAAACATCTTAGAGGAGGCAACGTCACTCATGCAGATGTAGAGTGTAACTGTTGTAAAAAGGTTCTAATCTCATGTTTGAAACTATTAGGGAAATGTGTCCATTTATGGTTTGTAATTTAATGTTTGTATAGATAAGTTAAAAGGACTTTATTTTGAAACAGACAGACCACACGGTTCACGAAGGCGACCTCACATAAACAGAGTTTAAAGGAAAAAAGAAGAAAACTATAGACTCTTTTTCATGACATGTGGCGAACGAATTACTGTTACATCATATATGTTTGTATATTTCTGTAGTTTGATCCGTACAATTTACGTTTTCACACATTAATCCGTCACAGTGCTAACACAGAAACAATTGGACAAACTCTCATTCAGCCAACCGGCCTTAAATGCATGCTTTAGACCGTGGGAGGAAACTGAAGTACCAAGGGAAAATGTGCTCAACCCAATTCCACAAATTATTTTAATATTTCATGCTTTCATTGAATACTCCCATTAATATCCACAGAGCTGCTGGATAAAAGGAAGGAAACCCTTGATTAAATCTTAGGAATACCTCCTTCGGTAGCAGTAACTTCAAGAGACTCTTAGTCGCTGCCTGCAGCATTTATAAGGACTTTTGTACCGTTCCTTCTTCAAGCACTACTTCAGGTCAGACAGTCTTCGCTCAGTAAAATAAGCAACAGTATTTATCTAATTATAATAGAAATATAAACAACTGGGAAAGTTCATGTATAATTCTGTAACCACTTCGCTGTTTTTAGGTAAAAACATCACAAACGTGTTCAGAACTGTATATGAGTTCCTTGCGTGATTTTTATTTTAATTTTTTTAATGCAATCTGGACTTTCAAGCCGGAACGTGTCTCTTTCTGTCAATGTCCGTCAGGCAGGTCAATGAAGCATTAAGCTGCTGTTTAACCCTAGTGAGAAAGTATTTGATTTGACATGGACCAGAGCTCACATATTTAATCTTATTTAACCAAAGGCAGATACAATATTGATCAGAATTTGAATAATTGTGCAGCCTTTACTTCTGTTGGAAACAGGTCGGTACTCCAATTCGGCCACTCCAAAAGGTGGATTTACTTAGTTTGAGGCCATTTTAGAGTTTTAAACATTAAGCTTTATAGGACATGCAAGCCAACATGGCATTATCTTGTAGTAGTGCTCACCGGATAGTAAATAATCCAGCTTCCAAGGAAGCAAACCACACCCAAACATCATGCATCCTTCACTGCGTCAAGTCTTCATTCAACAAGTCACCTCTTTCAAGTGTAAAGTGATGTTTGTTACTGCCGTCTTTTCCTGTGAATCCTTCAAGCCTTCAGCTGTGACTTGGTGCTTCTTTTTTTTTTTTTTTTATCTCACTGATCATTCTGGGCTGCACCTGATGAGTCAAAATGGCCGTTCATACAGTTGCCATCTTTATATCTCAACACCCGACTGATTCTGTGCCTTTTGTCTCTTTTACATCAGGTGACCTGATCGGCTCTACCGAAACAAATGTGACGGATAACATTACAGAAGAGGTGTAAGAATCAGCCACCTTCCCCGACATGAATCGATGTATGTTTGGATACCTGACCTGACCAAGCAGTGCATCTTTTCACTGTGAGTACAAATGGAATGCACACAGTTTATGAAAAAGACCATTTCCAATAGTTGAGAGAAATCACTGCTTTTATTCAGTCAGTGATGAAAAGCACATTTACCCAAGTGCCATAACTGAATAGAATTTACAGTTCCTGGGTGTTTTCATGGTTTCGCTTCATGACGTGAAATACAGAACCGGAGGAAAACATTTCTGGGAACAGATAAATGGCCTCATTGGTTAAAGACCCTAATGCATCTCCTGCTGAGATGAGAACAAGATGATTTCAAGATGCTTTGATGCTTTAAGTAATGTATTTACCATGCTGCAGGGGAAGCAAGGGGGAAGGCTTTGTTGTGTTTGTTGACATTGCTTTTTTTGTTGCTGCTCTCTTTGACACAGGGGTAAGAAATAAAAAAACAATTGGCTCAGTAGAAATGAGAATAGATTCATCTGCAAGATTCTTACCTGTAATGGAGTATGAAGTACAGTTTAAACACAAGTACTTTTAACTATATCAAACATGAATAACTCTTTCTTCTGCTCCACACACACTGGTATATTCTTTCCGGGGTTCCTAATACTTCTATTGCTTTTAAACCGATGTAGAACTGAACTAAAAGACGACGCTTGTCCACCTTTTTACAACTGTGGCCTTTTTATTAAACTCTCCACCGTGCAAAAATAAATATTTCAAAGCCCCTAATTTTATATCTTGTCTATCAATCACTGTCTTTACTGTCTGGTTGCAGAAGCTGTGAATCATTCTACTTGACAGTAAACACATCTTCTCTACTGCTTTTTTTTTTTTAGCTGATCATCTTTGACAGCTGTACATTCCTGGCTCTTTGACAATTTGCCTCATTGGATAATTTGTCTTTTGATGACGTTCAGACGAAACTATGAATGCATCCTCATTCATTCTCGATATGTTCCCTCAATGAGTGCAAACCAGAAGCCCCTGCGGTTAATACTGTGTTAAGGACCAGGTAAAACACACGTCCTCTGCTTTTTTCTTTTTTCTAAATTATTATTATCAAGTGTGCTATTGTGAAAACGCAGTCATCGAGAATTGAATTGACCTTCTGTGACACAGTAGATGGAAGACAGGATAAGAAATGGCTGTTTTTCTAACAAAAAGAATCGAGGAATAATTATCGTATGGCTTCAAGCATTTGAATCAAGAAACGGTTGTCCTTCACTGTGATTACCACCAGAAGTGTTGTGGTTTATGCTTCACCAGCATTAGCTTTGTGATTTATGAGTAAAACGTTACAATGGGGAAGGTAGAACAACAATAACTGATGATGATCAGTGAGGGTGAGAATAATTGTTACAGACAATAGAATCATCTGGTTTTGCACCATATACTATCTTTTTGTGTTCAATTCTGGCACATCAACATCATTTGTCATTAGTATTTTCATCTGAAATACAATTACACAACTATTGAGCATCAGACTCTGCACAATAGCTACTATTGTGGCTACTAATCCTCACCTCTCCATCACCATGGCCATTGAGTTAATTATTTCACCTCTTCATCTCATCATTATGAGGGAATGAAGTGGAGAGTTTCAATGTGGTACCTCAAAAGACAGTAAAGAATCGTTTAACAGTGCAATTGTCTTTCTAACACAATCCTGGGAGTTGTTTTCCTCCATACTTTTAACATGTGTAACCAATTTCTTTCACGACACCTGCCACCAAAAATGCCTTTAAGGATCATTTTTCAGGTTGAACCGGTGATATCTCGATCAAGAGTTACTGTGGCTTCAGTACAGGATGTGTTCTTCATTGCACACACAAGCAAAAAGTGACAATAAATAAGCCCCCAATGATCAGAGTGACCTTAAAGCTGCCCTGCTGTAGTAATCAGGTTGCTTCAGCCTTGTTCAGCCTGATTTCTCCAAGTCATACTTGTCAACACAATCGGGTACAGGTTTGTAGACAGGCTGTCGTTTCTGTGTTTTCAGGTGCAGATGTGACTCACTATTGAAAAAACAAAACAACTTTTCTTGGCTTGGTCAGCACGGAGCACTTTGTGTGTCACTTTTGATTTCAGAGTGCTTTGCAAACTGCAGCTCCCTCCTCATTCTATATGCACCAGCAGGAGACAATAATAGGAGGAGACAGGTTGTAGTTATTTATTTTGTTGCACCAATCATTTTTGTTAAGTGGCTTTTATACAAGCAGGTGTTCCAAGGAGGGCAGTCTGGCACCGCATTTAAATGTGGATGAGTCATTTTTCACAGTTCTTTTTACAGACATTCGAATTTGATCTTGTACTATACAAATCTGTATACTGGCATAATAATATAGCTGTCATGTGGCAGCAATGCAGTCTCCAAGGTACATAAATAAGAAAAGCTCCCAAAGCGTAACTTGTTTTGAAATATTTATATTTGAAACTGTTGTTTGAAGGTTGATTTGTACCTCCTTCATGAAAAAATGAAGAAGCCAAATGTTTAGTTATGTCGCTGAACCTTGTCTTTTATGATTTAAGGCACGACAAATACTACTGTGCAAAATAACTTGCTCAGTACCTGATCAAGTGCATGGACAGATGCCAACACTTAGATCATGACATAGATAATTACTATTGCTTTCCCAAACATATCTACACAATGAATATGATGGGGGGGAAAAAGCACAACTGTCTCGGAACATATGAAAACATGGGAAATCGTCATTTATACCATCTCCATATTGATGTCTGCAGAAGTCATATTATTAAGTTGTTTCCGCATAAGAATCTGTTGGTTAGGTAACCAACAGGGTTGCATCACGTACACCCTGGAAACCACCATGTCACATTTCGCCAGCCTGCACTGCCGTGATTGGCCGATACGAGTCACATCAATGGGACAAACACTCAGCAGAAAAAGCCCAAGCGCCCTGATTTACAAAGTTGGATTAGGGTCTTAAGCTATCTCCCCAAACTCCTCCTCCCCCTCCTCCTGTCTCATTCCCTCTCTCTGTGAGACAATTGGCATCATTTACTGCTGTCACTGCAGAGCTCATTGTCTCCCATTATCCCGGGGACAAAGCTGCCATGACATTGAGTTAATCCCTGCTTGTTTCAATTTTGCTTTTGGGGTGGGAGAAAACAGATAAAGTGTTCAGGTAAGTGATGGCAAGGAGGCGCTATATCCCAGGTGGAAAATACAAAACCCCAAACAAACAGGCGGTTCTGATCGAAGCAGTTTAGAAAGCAGTAATAAAATGCAATTTGCCTCACAAATTGGGTTGATTTCCTAATGAAATGCCAGGGACTTTTGAGGTTTGTGTGTGCTGCCTCGCTGTGCTAGTAATCCCCCCCCCCCCCCGCCAAAATGAAATCACCTGTAAAGCTCAGCACCTTAAATAAAGTTTTCTCTCCGAGGATATTTGCAGAAAACTCATGTTCGATGTCGCAGTGCCAACTGACACAAAGACTACTTAATTACAACCTTTCGGGATACCTGGGAGAGCAGCATTAGTGGTGAGATGGTGTTATGTTTTTTTGTACATTGTGTGCGTGTGCGTGTGCGTGTGTGTGTGTGTGTCATACAGGAAGGCCTAATAAAAGACACATCTGAACCCGCGTGGTGGGGGTAACCATCCATATTGTGTTTGTAGTTATCACAGGCTTGATGCTTATTTCATCCAGTAATCACATCACAGTTCAAAACAAATGTTGGCACTTGTTTTACATAACTTTAATCATCTGCGTACTGGATCTTTATGGTGTACAAGAACCACATCACCCCCTGGTCAGATTGACTATCCATTGTTCTATGACCAAAGCAAGCAATTTACCCTGAATGCCATCATTTTTCATAATTTGCTGTTGATTTTGATGTAAAACCATTGAACGTGTGTACACACATACTACAATTTAAAAGAGGAACAGGAGTTATAGCATTATTTTTTCAAACAGAAAACTGGAGGACAGTGCATCTTAGGTAATTAGAATATTGTTTTGTGTAACAAATGGTGTTCTCATGACTAACTGGGAATGTTCCAACTTTGCCAGTTTAGCAAATATATTGGTAGCCAGTAAAAGAAGCCGTCATTGCTTTTCATCAATCAATCGGCTTAGGTAGTTAGGTTGTTAGGGGGTACTTAACCAGTGAGGTGAATTCCTTGCTCAATAACTACATTGGTGCTACTGAAACCTAATCTTCAACTATTTTATGATCCATAATTGCTGGAGCATGACCCTGAGATATATTGGCCTCCTCATGTTTAATTTGGACAATTAAGCCCACAAAAAGTAATTAATATTGTATTTCAGTGATAAAGTAACACATTTAATGGACCGGAATTGAGATATGCATAGAATTAACAAATCTTATCAAATTTGAAGCAATAACTGTCATTTCAGAAGGACTGCGCAAATTGCCT
Organism: Lipophrys pholis; assembly: GCF_963383615.2. Lineage (NCBI taxonomy): Eukaryota > Metazoa > Chordata > Actinopteri > Blenniiformes > Blenniidae > Lipophrys > Lipophrys pholis. Next base: position 6,376,057 of record NC_137633.1, read on the forward strand.
CTTCCCCTTTGTGTGTGTGTGCGTGCGTGTGTCAATGGAGCTATGTTAGTGGTCAACAAATCAAACAAAGTCCACAAAGGAAATATTCAAGAAGAGGTCAAATTCAATTCAACTTTATTTATATAGCAGCGAATACAACTAAAGTCATTTCAGGGCACTTTCACAGCAAAAAACAAACAAGTTGTGTGGTTGGAGATGATATCAAACCTTTTTTGTAGTTTAATTTGATGTTGGGCTGGTTTTGAGTGGCTGTATCTGCAAGTTGTTGTTTTATTTTGTGTTTTTTTTTTTTATCTCTCAGACTCGACAACCATGATAATCTGCCGCTGTTCAGCAAATCTGTTACCTGTGGAGAGCTTCTTTTCGTGCGTCATCTTTTAGACACCTCCGTGTGTGAATTCTCAAAGTGATTTCTTTTTGTTGTCGGATGCTACAATGAGACGGCAGAGTCACATACTGCTGATAGCTGCCAGCAAATTTAATTTACCAGAGCAATGCTTCGATCTAAGGGAGCTCTGTCAGGCTTTGTCAACTCGTCAGCTTAAGTTAGAAAATGAATTTGGTTGTCTCTCTAAGTAATTAATATCCATTGATCTGTCTGCCTTTTTGATTATTTTTTCTTTTGTTTGTACTGCTATCTCATCTGTTGGTAGATTTCAGTTAATTCCCCCTGGGATACCTTTATAAGGCCTATTTGTTTAAATATTATTTTTAGTTTTCAAAACCATTTATGATTCATGCTTCACCCAAAAACGTAGTTTGTGAGCAACTAGATGCATTGATGGCTTATACAATACTTATCACATGTTGCTGTTTCCTTTGAGGAGAGATTTGCCCCCATTTTTCTGACAGCTCTGCTGTGACTGGTTCAATCTGACAGTAAACTGTCTCAATCAAGCAGGTCTTCGACATTTGGGAGTTAAATATGGCATCTGTATTTATCGCTTGTCGCCTATTATGTGATGTGTATTAATGACTGCTCAGTAGTCATCTGTTTCACATCGGAAGGTTGCTCTGTTAGATTTACATCGCTGGGAAACAATCATGAGATTTTTGGATTAATTTTGTATCTGTAAAGGCGAAAGTGTGGCGCTTTTTGCACACGAAGGTGTTTGGAGTGGATGCATGGACTGACCAGAACATAAAGGTTTTATTAATGGTAAAGACTGACCATCTTACAAGCTATTTAAAGCAGCCGTCATGGTTTTTTTTTAAGGTAAAACCCAAACGTGTAATTTTCGCAAAACCTAACCTAGAGAAGAGACGAGAAGAGAAATAACTTCATTTTCTCCGACAGAAATTCTTTGCAGCGCTGCTCCACACAGAACACAGTAAGAGAACGTTAACCTCTTTAAATTATGTACTTTTGTGTTTCACTTGAGCTCATAAATAAAACAAAGAAATCAAACCATTTTAGCTTGACTGGACATTACAAAACGAATTAATTTCCGAGATCATGTTTAATGCATGGATGGGACTGGCCTCTGAATGTTTGATTCCATATGATCCAAAATTTGGCCTACGGTCCACTTGTAGTTAATCATTAAAACATTAGTAAAAAAAAGAAAGAAATAAGGGTAACACAGCTTTTGCTGTCAGGGATCTTTTGCTCTGAAACCACCCATCAAAGAAAATCAGGCCTCAATCACTGAATTTGATGCAGGGACCAGCAATGTACACGAATTAATTACAGAAAAATATGTAGGGAGTATTAACGATATAGAGCAGTAGAGCGAACCTTTCTAATTTAACAAGGCAAACATCCTAGTAGTGATTGTTACCTGTATTTTCAGTTTGTAATGTACATAATCTTCTAAACTAGAATGTTTACCAAAGCAATCTGGAACCATTTGTTATGTAGTCGACTCGTTCAGTATTACTGTCAAATGGAGCAATTAACTAAAAATAGCTCTGCTCTGAGGTCACATCATATTTGCAATGGAAAAATTAATCTCATAGGTTTGAAGCCAGAGCACCCGGGAATTGCTTTCCCTGCAACTTCCCACCTCAGCAGGATATCAGAACGATGATAGCCAGTTAATATCACCCGGCGATCTATTGATTGTGCCTGTCAGCTTTTACAATCTGCCCTCATCCGTCGGCCTCCGCACGCCCTCTCCATCTCATTTAAGAGCCGCCAGCACGCCGAGGTGAGCCCGTCCTCTACCTGACAAACTACTGCCCCCTCATCCATCGAGCCTCCACCGCTGCTGCCCCCCCCACCCCCCCCCCCCCCCCTTTTTTTTAACAGCAGCACATGAGAGCTTCATCATGGTTCACTAATCCTCCTCATTAAGGCAGGGCCCCCGAGGCTCTCGTTACCGTACGTCTTTTCCCACATGCCTTGTACCAGACGCATGGCTTTCATCTTTGGCAGCATGTGCAGATGACATGAATTTGCCATGTGCAATACCACGTGTTGTCAGGATTCTGATGTCTCTGTCAGCTGCGGGACCAGATAACATGGAGGAATGGCAGCTGTTCTCGCTTCATCTCAAAGGAATATTTTATAGATCACACTCATCTGGGCCCCAATCAGTGTGCACTTCGTAGTATAAAACTGGCCTTCATCTCATATTGTGTCCGCCTTCTCTGAATAGCCGAGGTGTTCTCAACAGGCCTCCGATTCATATCTCAACTTAACGAGGGATAGTTACCGATGCGTCGGGTGCCCGGTATTCCAGGTTAAGCCTGTGGGCAGTATCCATCTTTACATTTATAGCAGTTTTTTATGCTCTGTGTCATCGCAGTATTTGTATACCGAAGTCAGCCTGGAAATTCTACAACTGCAAAAGCAAATGTACTTTTTATAGCCTGAAAAATTGAGTTTCCTTCACAGAGCGTAATTCTGTCCGCTCTTCGGCTGGTGTAACGGTTGTAGCAGAGCGACGAATGCTCAGGAGATCTATATTAACCTCCCTTTGAAGTTACCTGTACGAGCCTTTGAGCTCCTTCAGCCCCACTTATTAAGAGCCTTTTCTGATTCATCCGAGAAACAAACTGAAACCAATTGGAAGCGGCGGCGTCCCGGACCGAGAAATCCTCGCCACGCACCACGTCCGATCGTATAACACGTTCTGACAATCGAAAGCTAAAACGGACACAAATCATGGGGTGTGAGACTGAGTCACAAAAGTTTGATCTGCTTTGGCTCACTATTTAAAAAAACATGCTCAGAGTGATGAGGTGCTCTACAGAATGTATGAAATGACTTGTAGTAAGGGGTTTGGTTTAATCCCAAAGAGGAGGGGTAAGGATATAAAAGAATGTCTTACAAGACGTATCTTTCAAGAAGCAGTGGTGCTGGAGGTGTTGACACAGAGATAAGGATAAGTTAGGAGAAAAAATAATGTTAGAAACATTAAAACTCCATTGATGCCATTCATCATTACAGGGAACATACATTACAGATCATTGATTTCCATACTGACACTGTTGTTGTGTAAATTATTCAACATATA